>NC_138881.1:46882801-47482801 GCF_965194805.1 Balaenoptera borealis | reverse complement strand
TTGTATGGAAACACAAAAGACCCCGAATAGCCAAAGCAATCTTGAGAACGAAAAATGGAGCTGGAGGAACCAGGCTCCCTTACTTCAGACTATATTACAAAGCTACAGTAATCAAGACAGTTTGGTACTGGCACAAAAACAGAAACATAGATCAATGGAACAGGATAGAAAGCCCAGAGATAAACCCACGCACATATGGTCACCTTATCTTTGATAAAGGAGGCAAGCATATACAGTGGAGAAAAGACAGCCTCTTCAATAAGTGCTGCGGGGAAAACTGGACAGGTACATGTAAATGTATGAAATTAGAACACTCCCTAACACCACACACAAAAATAAACTCAAAATGGATTAAACACCTAAATGTAAGGCCAGACACTATCAAACTCTTAGAGGAAAACACAGGCAGAACACTCTTTGACATAAATCACAGCAAGATCCTTTTTGACCCAACTCCTAGAGAAATGGAAATAAAAACACGAATAAACAAATGGAACCTAATGAAACTTAAAAGCTTTTGCACAGCAAAGGAAACCATAAAGAAGACCAAAAGACAACCCTCAGAATGGAAGAAAATATTTGCAAATGAAGCAACTGACAAAGGATTAATCTCCAAGATTTGCAAGCAGCTCATGCAGCTCAATAACAAAAAAACAAACAACCCAATCCAAAAATGGGCTGAAGATATAAATAGACATTTCTCCAAAGAAGATATACAGATTGCCAACAGACACATGGAAGAATGCTCAACATCATTAATCATTAGAGAAATGCAAATCAAAACTACAATGAGATATCATCTCACACCAGTCAGAATGGCCATCATCAAAAAATCTAGAAACAATAAATGCTGGAGAGGATGTAGAGAAAAGGGAACCCTCTTGCACTGTTGGTGGGAATGTAAATTGATACAGCCACTATGGAGAACAGTATGGAGGTTCCTTAAAAAACTAAAAATAGAACTACCATGTGACCCATCAATCCCACTACTGGACATATACCCTGAGAAAACCATAATTCAAAAAGAGATATGTACCAAAATGTTCATTGCAGCTCTATTTACAATAGCCAGGACATGGAAGCAACCTAAGTGTCCATCATTGGATGAATGGATAAAGAAGATGTGGCACATATATACAATGGAATATTACTCAGCCATAAAACGAAACGAAATGGAGTTATTTGTAGTGAGGTGGATGGAGTTAGAGTCTGTCATACAGAGTGAAGTACGTCAGAAAGAGAAAATCAAATACAGTATGCTAACACATATATATGGAATGTAAGGGAAAAATAAAAGGTCATGAAGAACCTAGTGGCAAGACGGGAATAAAGACACAGACCTACTAGAGAATGGACTTGAGGATATGGGGAGGGGGAGGGGTAAGATGTGACAGGGTGAGAGAGTGGCATGGACATATATACACTACCAAATGTAAAATAGATAACTAGTGGGAAGAAGCCGCATAGCACAGGGAGATCAGCTCGGTGCTTTGTGACCACCTAGGGGGTGGGATAGGGAGGGTGGGAGGGAGGGAGATGCAAGAGGGAAGAGATATGGGAACATATGTATATGTATAACTGATTCACTTTGTTATAAAGCAGAAACTAACACACAATTGTAAAGCAATTATACTCCAATAAAGATGTTAAAAAAAATCCTAAGAAAGGCACTGATCTTCCCCCAATACCGTTTACATGAATATTATAGGAAAGTTGCTCCAGTGAAGTCAGACAGTGTGAACATTAAGACATAATAAAAGTGGGAGACTGGGAGAAAAAAAAAAAGAAGCATGTACCACAATACTCATTGCAACACTATTTACAATAGCCAAACCTTGGAAGCAACCTAAGGGTCCATCGACAGATGAATGGATAAAGAAAATGTGGTACATATATACAATGGAATATTACTCAGCCATAAAAGGAAACGAAATTGAGTTATTTGTAGTGAGTTCAATGGACCTAGAGTCTGTCATACAGAGTGAAGTAAGTCAGAAAGAGAAAAACAAATACCATATGCTAACACATATATATGGAATCTAAAAAAAAAAAAAAAAAGAAACATTGTTCTGATGAACCTAGGGGCAGGACAGGAATAAAAACGCAGAGGTAGAGAATGGACTTGAGGACACTGGGAGGGGGAAGGGTAAGCTGGGACGAAGTGAGAGAGTGGCATGGACATATACACACTACCAAATGTAAAATAGATAGCTAGTGGCAAGCAGCTGCATAGCATAGGGAGATCAAATCCGTGCTTTGTGACCACCTAGAGGGGTGGGAAAGGGAGGATGGGAGGGAGATGCAAGAGGTAGGAGATATGAGGATATATGTATATGTATAGGTACTTCACTTTGTTATAAAGCAGAAAGTAACACGCCATTGTAAAGCAATTATACTCCAATAAAGATGTTTTTAAAAAAATCCTAAGAAAGGCACTGATCTTCCCCCAATACCGTTTACATGAATATTATAGGAAAGTCGCTCCAGTGAAGTCAGAGGGTGAGAACACTAAGACTATAATAAAAGTGGGAGACTGTGAAAAAAAAAAGAAGCATGTACCACAATACTCATTTCAACACTATTTACAATAGCCAGGCCATGGAAGCAACCTAAGGGTCTGTCGACAGATGAATGGATAAAGAAAATGTGGTACACATATACAATGGAATATTACTCAGCCATAAAAAGAAATGAAATTGAGTTATTTGTAGTGAGGTCAATGGACCTAGAGTCTGTCATACAGGGTGAAGTAAGTCAGAAAGAGAAAAACAATACCATATGCTAACACATATATATGGAATCTGAAAAAAAAAAAAAAACATGGTTCTGAAGAACCTAGGGGCAGGACAGGAATAAAGACACAGAAGTAGAGAATGGACTTGAGGACACAGGGAGGGGGAAGGGTAAGCTGGGACGAAGTGAGAGAGTGGCATGGACATATACACACTACCAAATGTAAAATAGATAGCTAGTGGCAAGCAGCCACATTAGCACAGGGAGATCAGCTCAGTGCTTTGTGACCACCCAGAGGGGTGAGATAGGGAGAGTGGGAGGGAGACGCAAGAGGGAGGAGATATGGTGATATATGTATATGTATAGCTGATTCACTTGTTATAAAGTAGAATCTAACACACCATTGTAACGCAATTATACTCCAATAAAGATGTTAAAAAAAACAAAGATTGGAAATAATAAAAACAAAATCAGAAAATAATTAAGCAAGAATAATAAACAATAAAATTTCAATAAAACAAAAAATTGATTTATTAGAAATTAATAAAAGTTATAAATTACTACACAGATTGACCTCAAAGAAAGAGAACACCCAAACTGCCAATATCAAAAATTGAAAAAGAGAAATTGACTCAGCTACTCTAAACATTAAAAGATAAAGAACAGACGTCATGATATCTTTATCCTAAAAGTCAATTACTTTGATAAAATGCACAAATTCTTTAAAAGGTACAAGTTACCAAACCTCACTCTCAAAAATATGTAACCTGCGTAGTACTACATCTATTAAAGAAATTGAATTTTTAGTTTCTTTTAAGAAAACAAAAACACAAAAACCTCCAAATGGAGAAAACCCCAGGCTCAGATGGCTTCACTGATTAATTCTACCAAATATTTAAGGAAGAAATGACACCAACTCCATTGAAATTCTTCCAGAATATAGAAAGAAAGGGTAACTTCCAGGGTTATCTTCTGAGGCCAGAACTATCCTGATACTAAAGTTAGACATTAAATTTACAAAAACATAATAATACACACTTATGATCCTCATAAACAGAGACCCAAAAATTCTCAAAATATGAGCAAATCAAATTCAACAATACAAAAAAGGGTAATACATCATGGCTAATTGAGGTTTATCCTAACAATGCAAGAATCATTCATCATTTGAAAATCAATCTATATAATTCACCACATCAACAGACTAAAGGTGAAAAATATTTCTTTTCATATCTGTAATGTAGTGTAGTATGGTAGGCAGAATTCTAAAATGGATCCAAAGATTTCTAGCACACCTCCACATGTACAAGCCCTCCATAGTCCCTTAAATGGTCAATTTGATGGATTTTACTCCCATAATTTGGTTATGTTATATGGCACAGTTGACTTGAATAAAAGATTACCCAAGTGGGTTTGAGTTAATCACAAGAACCCTTTAAAAACGGAGCATTTTCTCTGGCTGGTCCAAGAAGAGAAAGTCAGATATTCATAGCATATGAAGGACTTGACACACTGTCACTGGCTTGAACGTAGAGTGGTATATGTGGAAAGGACCTGAGAGTGGCCTCTAGGAGCTGAAAGCAATCCCCAGCCTACACCCAACAAGAAAATAGGAACCTCAGTCCTATAAGCTCAAAGGACTGAAATCTGTCAATAACAAGAAAGAGCTGAGAAGTGACTTTTTCTTCAAATCCTCCAGATGAGAACTGAGTTGACTGACAAACTGATTTCAGGCTTGCAGGATTCTGAGCAGAGAACCTAGCTGCAGTGTGCCAGACTTCTGACCTACAAAACTGTGAACTAATAAATAGGTGTTGTTTTAAGTTGCTAAGTCTGTGGTAATTTGTTATGCAGCAATAGAAAACTAATGCAATGTAGAAAAAGTCTTCATCAAAACTGAACCATTAACGATTTTTTTAAAAAACACCCTCAGCAAGTTAGGAATAGGAGAAAACTACCTCAGTCTGATGAAGGTCATCTACAAAAAAAAACTAGAGTTAACATCAAAGTTTATGATGAAGGACTGAATACTTTCTCCCATACATCAGGGCAAATCCTCAACCCAACAGTCACTGGACACAAGGTCAATACCCAAAAAACAGTTAAATTTTGATATACTAGCAAGGAACAATTGAATATGTACTGAAAACAATTGAAATTTATAAAACATTACCACTCATAATAACACCAAAAACATAAATTACTTAGGTATAAACATTTTAAAATATAGGTTCTGTATACCGAACACTACAACTACCTAAACAATTGGAAAGATATATTATGGTCACCAATTGGAATACTCAAAAATTTTAAGATATCAATTCATGGTAAACTGATCTACATGTTTAATGCAGTTCCAATAAAAATCCCAGCAAGATTTTTTGTAGAATTTGGCAAGCTTCTCCTAAAATTTATGTAGAAAGACAAAGAAACTAGAGTAGCCAACAGGGTTTTGAAAATACGAGAACCATCACTACCTGATCTCCAGAATTACTATAAAGCTATAGGAATCAAGACATCATGGTGTTAGAGAAAGCACAAACATAAAGATCAATGAAACAGAATACAGAGTCCAGAAATAGACCCACACAACTATGGTCAATTAGTTTTCAACAAAGTTTCTTGTACAAAATGTAACTCAAAATGGATCATAAATCCAAAAGTAAACATAAAATTTCTAGAAGAAAACACAGTAGAAATTCCTTGTGATCTCGGTTGGATAAAGATTGCTTAGATAATGACATCAAAGTGTGAGCCAAGGAATGCAAGGAATATAGCTCTAGAAGCTGGGAAAGGGAAGGAAACAGATTCTTCTCTAGAGCCTCTAAAGGGGCCACAGCCTTGCTCATACCTTGATTTCAGCCCAGTGAAACTTGCAGTTTATGACATCCAGAGCTGTGAAAGAATACATTTCTGTCCTTTGAAGGCAACAAGCTTGTGGTAATTTGTTACAATAGCAGTAGGAAATGGATACATCCACTTTCACTAAACCGTTTCAGGTCTATTGTAAAAGCTGTGCCTGGGTACTGACCTCAGAGGGTCAGCAAGGAGGTAAACTACAGGGAAATCCAGAAGTACAACCCTGGGGGTTTGCCCTTTGGAACCACTCCCCCTATTATCGCTATCAAAGCATTATCACTGTCCCCCAAATAAACAATAAACCAGGATGTTACATGCCCTTGGGCTGCAAAGGACCTGAATATCCCCAGAAATCCAGGGGAATTATACAAAACCACACCTATAATTGCCAACCTGTCCGAAGTAGCTTCCCATTGCTCCTGAGCTCCGCCATTACAGTTCCATCCCTATGAAACAAGTCAAATGCACCTGGGAAGGGTATAAGTGAGTTTATGTAATCACCTTTTGGGAGCACCTTTTGATGTAATCACCTTTTGTGACAGAGAAAGAGTAGGAATAGAAAGGGCTGAGCTGAGTTGATCCTCAGCAGCTAAATACCAGTTTAGTTCAGTATGTGGGGAGGGGTCATCATGGCTCACTTCTCCACTCAGCCTATCAGGATCCCTCCAACTGTCTCTTAATGTGTCATGCTTTAACAACTGCTTTCATGGGATTGGGGTCCTGTTTATAGTGAGGCAATGATAGTTATCCTAGGAAAACAACCCTGCATACTCTAGAGTTCCCGTTAAACACCCAGCTTTGGGATTTTCCCGGTGATGTTGCTCCTTAAAATTTTAGTCAGTTTCCTGTGAGCTCATTTGAGGGAATTCAGTCCTACCCTTTGAATTCCTCAGTCTATGAAAAAGGACATCCAGAATGAGACCATCCACTTAAAGCTTCTTTTCCTTTGTAATATTTCCTTTAGAAATGGCTCTCCCTTAGCTCTCAATTTAACATTATATGCCTTAGGATATAATGCCTTAGGATGTGAATCAAAAGCAATTAGCTGGGTGGTACTTTTAAAATTTGGGACCAGATTATATATGCATTTCTCTGATAATTTCAATATTCTGTGTCACCCCAGAGATGATAACTCTTGTCTTTTCCCTTGTGAGATGTTGAGATTATCCTTCAAGTAATTTTGGATTGAATCCTGGACATTTTTAATAGTATGTTATAAGATTCTAGGTCTTGTTTAAATCCTATGAAGAATGTTGATTTTTGTTTATGTTTTAACACAAGATTGACCCAATTCGTTTCAGGTGGCAAGTTTCTACTTGCATTCTGTGATGCTATGGACTGCAATTTTGTGTCCTCCCAAATTTTATGTGTTGAAATCTTAATCACCAATGTGATGGTATCTGAAGGTGGGGGCTTTAGGAGGTGACTAGGCCACAAAAGTGGAGCCCTCATGAATAGAATTAATACCCTTATTAAAGACACCCCAGAGAGCTCTCTCACCCCCTTCTACCACATGAGGATACAGAGCGAGAGAGAAGATGGCCACCTATGAACAAGGAAGCAGGCCCTCACCACACACCAAATCTTCCAGCACCTTGATCTTGGACTTTCCAGCCTCCAGAACTGGGAGAAATAAATGTTTGTCATTTAAGACACCCAGTCTATGCTATTTTTGTTATATCAGCCCATAAATGGACTATGATATGTGAGCTGTGCTTCCAATATAATTTAACTTTTAAAGCCTTTGTAGTGTTATTCCAATCTGTCATGCATGTGTGCCATCCAACAGCTTTTCTAGGCTGTGGGTAGTGGTCTACCCCATAGTTTGGTGCTCAAAGCCTTTGGTAAGTTGCTTAAGGTCAGAAGCTCATACACAAATTTATGAGATGGTTTTATTGAGCTCTCTCATCTCCATTATCTCTGTGACTCTTTATGGTTCTCAGGAGAACACTCCCCCCAACAATGGCCCTCTGACTAGAAAGCCAGGGCTTTAATTTCTCCCACTCTGCTATGAACTTCCCATCTACTACATCTGCCTCTGGGATCAAGCATCAAGAGAAAAGAGAAAAATTAAAAGCAACAGGGATTACCCCCATGTTCTTTGGACAATTGTTATTCTGGTCAAAGAGAAGGGTTTACCTCCCTTGGAGTTTTGTTGCCTGGCTAGACATTGCTACTATTGCTGCTACTGATGCCACAAAATTCCCTAGGAAATAGAGTGGGAGTTTATGGAAAAATAAACAGAGGATATCACCTACTGTTTCTGACCCATAGGGTTTCCCTTTCCTGCTCTTCAGACCAGAAACAGTAACCTTTCCTTCAGCCCTTTATTTCCACACCAGTGCACAATTTTAGGCTGTGTTTGAGTCCAGACTGGGAGATACTGAAGGAAAAAAATTGGAAACCCACCACCAGTCCAGTTATACTTTGAGTTCTGGTTTTCTTCCCCAATTGTAAGTGGCAGGCTTACTATTTATTTAAAGAGTCCTTAGATAACTGTTAGTTGCATTCAGTGGGAAAGAAAGGGTGAAGTGTGCTTACTCTTTCTTAGTTGGAATAAAAACATTTTTCCTTCCTTTTCAATCTTCTGAGACAATTTATAGAGAATTTGACCTGACTGGTCTTTGAAATTTTCATTGAATTCCCTTGTGAAACCATGTGACCTGGTGTTTTTTGCTTTGATATCTTTTTCTATTTCCTGTATGAAAATTCAATGCTTAAACATTATATCCCTAATGAAGTCAATTTTAATAATCCATATTTCCTTAGGAAATTATACATTTCATCTCAGTTTTCTAATTTATTTGCATAAATATATGTAGTCTCCTATAATTTTTGAGGTAAAATTCACATAATATAAAATTAATCATTTTAAAGTATATGATACAATAACATATAGTATATTCACATTGTGCAACCATCACCTCTATCTAGTTCCACATATTCATTACCTCAAAAGAGACACCCTGAATTCATTTAGCAGTCACACTCCAATCCTTCTCCCACAGCTTCTGGTAACCACTAAACTGCTTTCTATATCTAAGGCTTTATCTTTTCTGGATGTTTCATATAAAAGGAATCATACAACATGTGACTTTTTGTGTCTGTCATCTTTTATGTAGCAAAATGATTACAAGGTTCATACACTTTATGTCATATATCAGTACATCATTCATATTTATGACTGAATAATATTCCATTGAATGAATATACCACATTTTGATGAACACTTGTGTTGTTTCCACATTTTGGCTATTATAAATAGTGCTGTTATGAACCTACATGTACACGTTTTTGTTTGAACACCTGTTTTCAATTGTTTGGGGTATATACCTAGGTGTGGATTTGCTGGGTCATGTGATAATTCTACACTTAATTTTTTTAGGTCAACCAAACTGTTTCCCACATCAGCTGTACCATTCTACATTTGCACTAGCTATGTACAAAACTTCCAATTTCTTCACATCCTTGCCAACAATTGTTATTTCTCATCATAGCAATCCTAGTAGATATGAGGTGATATCATTGAAGTTTTGATTTGCATTTCCCTAATATCAGTGATGCTAAGCATCTTTTCATATGCTTGTTGGCCATTTGTTTATCTTCTTCAGAGAAATTTATATTGAAGTCATTTGCTCATTATTTATTTGTTTTTTGTTGTTGAGTTGTTCTCATAATCCTTTTTACCTCTGTAAGGTTGGTAGTAATATTCTCATTTTCATTTTTTATTTTACTTTTTTTTTATCTTCTCTCTTTTACTCTAAAGGTTTATCAATTTTGTTCACCTTTTCAAAGAACAAACTTCCAGTTTCATCAATTTTCTCTATTGTTTTTCTGTTCTCTATTTTGTTTATCTTTGCTGTTATGTTTTGTATTTCCTTCCTTTTGTTAGCTTTGGATTTATTTTTCTCTTCTATTCCTAGTTCCTTAAGGTGTAAAGTAAGGTTATTGATTTGACATCCTTTTTTAATTTAGACATTTGCCACTATAAATTTTCCTCTTATGATTGCTTTTGCTACATCGCATACATTTTGGTATATTGTGTTTTTGTTTTTACTTCTATCTAAGTATTTTCTAATTTCTCTTATAATTTCCTAATGGTTAATTAGGACTGTGTTCTTTAATTTTCACATATTTGAAGATGGCAGATTAGGAAGACCCTGAGCTCACTTCCTCCCATAGGCACACCAAAATTACTATTTACAGAGAAAATATTGATGAGAATGACCTGAAGATTAGCAGAAAAATCTTCTACAACTAAAGATATAAAGAAGGAACCACAAGGAAATGGGTAGGAGGGACAGAGACACAATATACTCAAGACCTCAAGACCATACCACTGGGTAGGTGACCCAAAAATGGGAGGATAATTACAATTGAAGAGGTTCTCCCAAAACAGCAAGGGGTCTGACCTTCACATTGTACTCCTGAGCCCGGAGGTCCTGCACTGGGAAAATGAACCCCCAGAACTTTTGACTTTGAAGGTCAGTGAGGCTTAGTTTTGGTAGGACCAGAGGGCTGCAGAAAATAGAGATTCCGTACTTAAAGGGTATACACAAAATCTCACATGCTCTGAGACCCAGTGCAAAAGCAGTAATTTGGTCAGACAAACTTAAGATCTTAGAGAGCTCCTGTAGAGGCAGGAGGCCACTAGGACTATTTCTGGAGACATAGACACTGGCAGTAGCCATTTTGAGGGGCTCATTCTACCAGGAGGGAACTGCTGCTGGCAAAACCCCTTTTGAAATCCCTTCTCTAGCATATTAGGGCCAAGACCCAGCCATGACAACCAGCCAATCAGCACTAGTTCTGGGATGCCCCAGGCCAAGCAGCTAGCCAGGTGGGGAAACAGCTCCAACCACCAGCAGACTGGCTGTTGTAGGAACCCCTGAGGTCCCAGCTGCCTCAGGACATGGCCCTATCCACTAGAGGGCTCAGGACCTGGCCCCTCCCACCAGTGACCTGACACTAGCCCCAGGATCCTGGGGCCCCACAGCCAGCCATTGGGACACAGCCCTGACCACCAGCAGGCTGACACCAGCTCTGGGACCTAGGCTCACACACCAGTGGGTGGGCATCTGCCAGGGGATGCCATGGGCCACAGCCCCTTTCATCATCAAGCCTACTTCAGCTCCAGGACCCCAGGGCCCCACAGCCACAGACTCCAGGACGCGTTCTACCTATCAGCAGGTCAGCATTAGCCCTGGGACTGGCCTCACACACCAGAGGGCAGGCAGCAGCCCCAAGACTCCCTGGGCCCTGGCCCTGCTAACCAGTGGGCTGAAACCAGGTCTGGAACCCCCTGTAGTAAGATCCTCAAGACTTATCTCCACCCACTAGTGGGTCAACACTAGTGCCAGAACATGGCCTCACCCACTGGTGGGTTGCTACCAGCCACAGGACCTCCTGGGCTATGGCACCACACATCAGCAGGCAGACAACAGCCCCAGGAGCACCAAGGTCCCACAGGGAGCAGTGTCAGGACCAGGCACACCCACCAGTGGGGCAGCACTAGCCCTAAGACCACCAGGGTTTCACAACCAGCAGCCTTGTGACCCAGGTCTGCCCACCAGTTGGCTGACACCAGAACAAGAACTCTCTCAGATGTGCAACCAGCTGTGCCAGGACCCAGCCCTGCCCAACAGCAGCCAGCAGCCTCCACACTAGGCAGAGCCTGGCAACCAACCAAACCATAGGTCAACAATACCTACCAGTGCACCCACAGTAGTCAGCTCACCACAACAGAGGAGATAACACAGCTCACATAGAGGGCACCCCTAGAGCATATAGCTCTGGTAACCATAGGGGAATGTGATGCTGGACCCCATAGGACATCTCCTACATAAGGCTACTTCTCTAAGATTGGGGAATGGAACCAACTTATCAAATATATAGAAATAAAAACAGAAAATTAGACAAAGTGAAGTGACAGAATATGTTGCAAAAGAAAGAACAAGATAAAACCTCAGAAGAAAAACTATGTGAAGTGGAGATAAGCAATCTACCTGATAAACATTTCAAGGTAATGATCATAAAGATGCTCAGACAACTCAGGAGAAGAATGGACGAACACAGTGAGAAGTTAGGAAAGAGAAAATATAAAGAAGAACCAAACAGAGCTGAAGAATACAATAACTGAAATAAAACATACACTAGAAGGAGTCAACAGTGGATTAGATGATACAGAGTCATGGATTAGTGAACTGAAAGACAGAGTAGGGGAAAGCACTCAAGCTGAACAGAAAAAAAAAATTTAATAAGGACAGTTTAAGAGAACTCTGGGAAAATTTCAAGTGTACTAAAATTCACATTATAGGGGTTTCTGAAGGAAAAGACAGAAAGGGGCAGAAAATATATTTGAAGACATAATAGCTGAAAACATCTCTAATCTGAGGAAGGAAACAGACATCCAGGTCCAGGAAGCACAGAGTGTCCCAAATAAGATCAATCAAAAGAGGACCACACCAAGATACATTGTAATTTAAATGGCAAAAGTTAAAGATAAAAAGAAAATATTAAAAGCAGCAGGGGAAAAGCAACTAGTTAGGTACAAGGGAACTCCCATAAGACATTGAGCTGACTTTTCAGCAGAAACTCTGCAGGCCAGAAGAGTGGCATGATATATTCAGTGTTGAAAGGATTTTGAAGGAGAGGTAAAGAGTTTCACAGAAAATCAAAAACTAAACAAGTTAGGCAACACAAAACCAAATTTACAAGAAATGTTAAAGGGACTTCTCTAAGCAAAACAAAGGAAAGGCCACAACTAGAAATATAAAAATTATGAAAGGAAAAATCTCACTAGTAAAGGCAAACACACAGTAAAAGTAGTAGATCAACCACTTATAAAGCTAGTAGGAAGGTTAAAACACAAGAGTAGTAAAATTAACTATATCCACAATAAGTATATAAGGGATACACAAAGCAAAAATATATAAAATACAACATAAAAAACATTAAAAGTGAGAGATAGGGTGGTTAGAATGCATTTGAACTTAAAAGACCATCAATATAAAATTATTATTATTATATTTCTATTTATTAAATATACAATAATTCTATATATGAAAGGAACCAAAAAGAACTACAACAAAAAACAGAAAACAATTAACAGTATTATAGCACATTTTACATTGAAAAAAGAGGCCCATTCTAAGCTGTCTTTAAAAGTTTTGCAACATTATATAATTAAAAAATAAAATATTCTTAAGATAAATAAAATTTTTTTCTTATAAAAAAACAATTAACAAAATGGCAATAAGTATATAACCGTCAATAGTTACTTTAAATGTAAATGGAATAAATGTTCCAATCAAAACATATACAATGGATATAGAGGACCTACAAGATGGCGGAGGAGTAAGACATGGAGATCACCTTCCTCCCCACAAATACATCAAAAATATATCTACATGTCGAACAATTCCTACAGAACACCTACTGAATGCTGGCAGAAGACCTCAGACTTCCCAAAAGGCAAGAAACTCCCCACGTAACTGGTTAGGGCAAAAAAAACAGAGAGAAAAGAATAGGGATGGACCCTGCACCTCTGGAAGGGAGCTGTGAAGGAGGAAAAGTTTCCACACACTAGGAAGCCCCTTCACTGTAGGAGACAGGGTGTCGGCGGGGGGGAAGCTTTGGAGCCACAGAGGAGAGCACAGCAACAGGGGTGCAGAGGGCAAAGTGGAGAGATTCCTACACAGGGGATCGGTGCCGACCAGCACTCAGCAGCCTGAGAGACTTGTCTGCTCACCTGCCAGGGTGGGTGGGGGCTGGGACCTAAGGCTCGGGCTTTGGAGGTCAGATCCCAGGGGGAGGACTGGGGTTGGCTGCGTGAACACAGTCTGAAGGGGACTAGTGCACCACACCTAACAGGGAGGAGTCTGGGAAAAATTCTGGAACTGCCTAAGAGTCAAGAGACCATTGTCTTGAGGTGCGCAAGTAGAGGAGATTCAGAACACCACTTAAAGAAGCATCAGAGATGGACGTGAGCCGCGGCTATCAGCACGGACACAAGAAACGGGCATGAAATGCTAATGCTGCTACTGCAGCCACCAAGAATCCTGTGTGCAAGCACAGATCACTATCCACACCTCCCTTTCCAGGAGCCTGTGCAGCCCACCACTGCCAGGGTCCCATGATCCAGGGACAACTTACAGGGAGAACACACGGCACACCTCAGGCTGTTGCAAAATCACACCAGCCTCTGCCACCACAGGCTCACCCCACATTCTGTACTCCTCCCTCCCCCTAGCCTGAGTGAGTCAGAGCCCCCTAATCAGCTGCTCCTTTAACCCCCTCATTTCAGGGTGAAGAACAGACGCCAGAGGGCGACCTACATGCAGAGATGGGGCCAAATCCAAAGGTGACCGCCAGGAGCTGTGCGAACAAAGAAGAGAAAGGGAAATTTCTCCATGCAGCCTCAGGAAAACGGATTAAATCTCCACAATCAACTTGATGCACGTTGCATCTGTGGAATACCTGAATAGACAACAAATCATGCCAAAATTGAGGTGGTGGACATGGGGAGCAACTGTAGGCTTGGGGTATGCTGTATGCGACTGACTAGTTTCTGATTTTTAAGTTTATCTTAGTATAGTTTATAGGACATATTATCATTGGTGGATTTCTTTATTGCTTTGGTTGCTCTTTTCTTTTTTTTACATAATTTTAAATTTTAATAATATTTTTAAATTTTTTATTTTAATAACTTTATTTTATTTTATTTTCTATTTTTTTCTCCCTTTTCTTCTGAGCTGTGTGGCTGACAGGGTCTTGGTGCTCCGGCTGGGTGTCAACCTGAGCCTCTGAGGGGGGAGAGCCGAGTTCAGGACATTGGTCCACCAGTGACCTCCCAGTCCCATGTAATATCAATCACCGAGAGCTCTCCCAGAGATCACCGTCTCAACGCTAAGACCCAGTTCAACTCAACGACCAGCAAGCTCCAGTGCTGGACACCCCATGACAAACAACTAGCAAGACAGGAACACAACCCCACCCATTAGCAGAGAGGCTGCCTAAAATCATAATAAGTTCACAGACACCACAAAACACAACACCAGACGTGGTCCTGCCCACCAGAAAGACAAGATCCAGCTTCATCCACCAGAATACAGGCATGAGTCCACTCCACCAGGAAGTCTACACAACCCACTGAACCAAACTTACCCACTGGGGGCAGACACCAAAAACAACCAGAACTACGAACCTGCAGCCTGAAAAAAGGAGAATCCAAACACAGTAACTTAAGAAAAATGAGAAGACAGAGAATTAAACAGCAGATGAAAGAGCAAAGTAAAACCCCACCAGACCAAACAAATGAATAGGAAATAGGGGGTCTACCTGAAAAAGAATTCAGAGTAATGATAGTAAAGATGATCCAAAATCCTGGAAATAGAATGGAGAAAATACAAGAAACGTTTAACAAGGACCCAGAAGAACTAAAGAGCAAACAAACAATGATGAACAACACAATAAATGAAATTTAAAATTCCCTAGAAGGAATCAATAGCAGAATAACTGAGACATAAGAACGGATAAGTGACCTGGAAGATAAAATAAATGGAAATGTGGAATAAATGTCTCTGTGGAAATGACTACCACAGAGAAGAATAAAGAAAAAAGAATGAAAAGAATTGAGGATAGTCTCAGAGACCTCTGGGACAACATTAAACACGCCAACATTAGAATTATAGGGATCCCAGAAGAAGAAGAGAAAAAGAAATGGACTGAGAAAATATTTGAAGAGTTTATAGTTGAAAACTTCCCTAATAAGGGAAAGGAAATAGTCAATCAAGTCTAGAAAGTGCAGAGAGTCCCATACAGGCTAAATCGAAGAAGAAACATGCCAAGACACATATTAATCAAACTATCAAAAATTAAATACAAACAACAAATATTAAAAGCATCAAAGGAAAAGCAACAAATAACATACAAGGGAATCCCCAAAAGGTTAACAGCTGATCTTTCAGCAAAAACGCTGCAAGCCAGAAGGGAGGGGCAGGACATATTTAAAGTGATGAAAGGGAAAAACCTACAACCAAGATTATTCTACCTGGCAAGGATCTCATTCAGATTCGATGGAGAAATGAAAATCTTTACAGACAAGCAAAAGCTAAGAGAATTCAGCACCACCAAACCAGCTTAACAACAAATGCTAAAGGAACTTCTCTAGGCAGGAAACACAAGAGAAGGAAAAGACCTACAATAACAAACCCAAAACAATTAGGAAAATTGTAATAGGAACATACATATCAATAACTACCTTAAATGTAAATGGATTAAATGCTCCAATCAAAAGACATACACTGGCTGAATGGATACAAAAACAAGACCCATATATATGCTGTCTAAAAGAGACCCACTTCAGATCTAGGGACACATACAGACTGAAAGTGAGGGGGTGGAAAAGATATTCCATGCAAATGGAAATCAAAAGAAAGCTGGAGTAGCAATTCTCATATCAGACAAAATAGACTTTAAAATAAAGACTATTACAAGAGACAAAGAAGGACACTACATAATGATCAAGGGATCAATCCAAGAAGAAGATATAACAATTGGAAATATTTATACACCCAACATAGGAGCACCTCAATACATGAGGCAAATGCTAACAGCCTTAAAAGGGCAACTCAACAATAACACAATCACAGTAGGCGACTTCAACACCCCACTTTCACCAATAGACAGATCATCCAAAATGAAAATAAATAAGGAAACACAAGTTTTAAATGACACATTCAAAAAGATGCACTTATTTGGTATTTATAGGACATTCCATCCAAAAACAACACAATACACTTTCTTCTCAAGTGTTCATGGAACATTCTCCAGGATAGATCATATCTTGGGTCACAAATCAAGCCTTGGAAAATTTAACAAAACTGAAATCATACTAAGTATCTTTTCCAAATATAACGCTATGAGAATAGATATCAATAACAGGAAAAAAAACTGTAAAAAATACAAACACATGAAGGCTAAACAATACACTACTAAATAAGCAAGAGATCACTGAAGAAATCAAAGATGAAGTCAAAAAATACCTGGAAACAACTGACAATGAAAACACGATGACCCAAAACTTATGGGATGAAGCAAAAGCAATTTTAAGAGGGAAGTATATAGCAATACAGTCCTACCTCAAGAAACAAGAAATATCTCAAATAAACAACGTAACCTTACACCTAAAGCAATTAGAGAAAGAAGAACAAAATCAACCCAAAATTAGCAGAAGGAAAGAAATCATAAAAATCAGATCAGAAATAAATGAAAAAGAAATGAAGGAAACGATAGCAAAGAGCAATAAAACTAAAAGCTAGTTCTTTGAGAAGATAAGCAAAATTGATAATCCATTAGCCAGACTCATCAAGAAAAAAGGGGAAATACTCAAATCAACAGAATTAGAAATGAAAAAGAAGTAACAACTGACACTGCAGAAATACAAAGGATCATGAGAGATTACTAAAGGCAACTATATGTCAATAAAATGGACAACCTGGAAGAAATGGACAAATTCTTAGAAAAGCACAACCTTCTGAAACTGAACCAGGAAGATATAGAAAATATAAATAGACCAATCACAAGCACTGAAATTGAGACTGTGATTAAAAATCTTCCAACAAATAAAAGCCCAGGACCAGATGGCTTCACAGGCGAATTCTATCAAACATTTAGAGAAGAGCTAACACCTATCCTTCTCAAACTCTTCCAAAATGCAGCAGAGGGAGGAACACTCCCAAACTCAATCTATGAGGCCACCATCACCCTGTTACCAACACCAGACAAAGATGTCACAAAGAAAGAAAACTACAGGCCAATATCACTGATGAACATAGATGCAAAACTCCTCAACAAAATACTAGCCAACAGAATCTGACAGCCCATTAAAAGGATCTTACACCATGATCAAGTGGGGTTTATCCCAGGAATGCAAGGATTCTTCAATATACACAAATCAATCCATGTGATAATAACAAATTGAAGGATAAAAACTATATGATCATCTCAAAAGATGCAGAAAAATCTTTCGACAAAATTCAACACCCATTTATGATAAAAGCTCTCCAGGAAGAAGGCATAGAGGAAACTCACCTCAACATAATAAAGGCCATATATGACAAACCCACAGCCCACTTCGTTCTCAATGTTGCAAAAACTGAAACCTTTTCCTCTAAGATCAGGAAAAGACAAGGTTGCCCAGTCTCACCACTATTATTCAACATAATTTTGGAAGTTTTAGCCACAGTAATCAGAGAAGAAAAAGAAATAAAAGGAATCCAAATGGGAAAAGAAGAATTAAAATTGTCACTGTTTGCAGGTGACATGTTACTATACATAGAGAATCCTAAAGATGCTACCAGAAAACTACTTGAGCTAATCAATGAATTTGGTAAAGTAGCAGGATATAAAATTAATGTGCAGTAATACCTTCCATTCCTATATACTAATGATGAAAATTTGAAAGAGAAATTAAGGAAACACTCCCATTTACCACTGCAACAAAAAGAATAAAATACTTAGGAATAAAACCTACCTCAGGAGACAAAAGACCTGTATGCAGAAAACTATAAGACACTGATGAAAGAAATTGAAGGTGATACAAATAGATGGAGAGATATACCATGTCCTTGGATTGGAAGAATCAACATTGTGAAAATGACTATAATACCCAAAGCAATCTACAAATTCAATGCAATCCCTATCAAACTACCACTGGCATTTTTCACAGAACTAGAACAAAAAATTTCACAATTTGTATGAAAACACAAAAGACCCCAAATAGCCAATGCAATCTTGAGGGAAACAAATGGAGCTGGTGGAATCAGACTCCCTGACTTCAGACTATACTACAAAGCTACAGTAATCAAGACAGTACGGTACTGGCACAAAAACAGAAATATAGACCAATGGAACAGGATAGAAAGCCCAGAGATAAACCCACACACATATGGTCACCTTATCTTTGACAAAGGAGGCAAGAATATACAATGGAGAAAAGAGTCTCTTCAATACATCATGCTGGGAAAACTGGACAGCTACATGTAAAAGAATGACATTAGAACACTCCCTAACACCATACACAAAAATAAACTCAAAATGGATTAAAGACCTAAATGTGAGACTGGACACTATAAAAGTCTTAGAGGAAAACATAGGCAGAACACTCTATGACAAATCACAGCAAGATCCTTTTTGACCCACCTCCTAGAGAAATGGTAATAAAAACAAAAATAAACAAATGGGACCTAATGAAACTTCAAAGCTTTTGCACAGGAAAGGAAACCATAAACAAGATGAAAAAACAACCCTCAGAATGGGAGAAAATATTTGCAAATGAAGCAACTGACAAAGGATTAATCTCCAAAATATGCAAGCAGCTCATGCAGCTCAATATCAAAAAAAACCCAAACAACCCAATCCAAAAATGGGCAGAAGACCTACATAGACAGTTTTCCAAAGAGGATATACTGATTGGCAACAAACACATGAAAGGATGCTCAACATCACTAATCATTACAGAAATGCAAATCAAAACTACAATGAGGTATCACCTCACACCAGTCAGAATGGCTGTCATCAAAAAATCTACAAACAATAAATGCTGGAGAGAGTGTGGAGAAAACGGAACCCTGTTGCACTGTTGGTGGGAATGTAAATTGATACAGCCACTATGGAGAACAGTATGGAGGTTCCTTAAAAAACTAAAAATAGAACTACCATATGACCCAGAAATCCCACTCCTGGGCATATACCCTGAGAAAACCATAATTCCAAAAGAGATATGTACCACAATGTTTATTGCAGCACTACTTACAATAGCCAGGACTTGGAAGCAACCTAAGTGTCCATCGACAGATGAATGGATAAAGAAGATGTGGCATATATATACAATCGAATATTAGCCATAAAAAGAAATGAAATTAAGTTATGTGTAATGAGGTGGGTGGTCCTAGAGTCTGTCTTACAGAGTGAAATAAGTCAGAAGGAGAAAACCAAATATCATATGCTAACACATGTATATGGAATGTAAAAAAAAAATGGTTCTTATGAACCTAGGGGCAGGACAGGATTAAAGTTGCAGGCGTAGAGAATGGACTTGAGGACTCGGGGAGGGGGAAGTGCAAGCTGGGACAAAGTGAGAGAGTAGCATTGACATACATACCACATATTCTTAAGCCAATCATCTGTGGGTGGACACTGGGTTGCTTGCATGTCTTGGCTATTGTAAGTAGTGCTCATATGAACATTGGGATGCATGTATCTTTTCAAATTAGAGTTTTTGTTATTTCTGGTTATATACACAGGAGTAGAAATGCTGGATCATATGGTAGCTCTATTTTCAGTTTTTTTAAGGAACTTCCATACAGTTTTCCATAGTAGCTGCACCAATGTACATTACCACCAAGAGTTTAGAGAGGTTTCCTTTTCTCCATATGCTCTCCAGCATTTATTATTTGTAGACGTTTTAATGATGGCCATTCTGCCTGTTGTGAGGTGATACCTCATTGTGGTTTCGATTTGCAGTTCTCTAATAATTAGCGATGTTGAGCATCTTTTCAGTTGCCTGTTAGCCATCTGTATGTCTCCTTTGGAAAACTGTCTATGTAAGTCTTCTGTCCATTTTTTATTGTGCTGTTTGTGGGGTTTTTTTTTTTTGGTATTGAATCATATGAGCTGTTTTTATATTTTGGATATTAACCCAATATCAGTGATATCATTTCCAAATATTTTCTCCCATTCCATGCATTGTCTTTTCATTTTGTTGATGGTTTCCTTTGTTGTGCAAAAGTTTTTAAGTTTAATTAAGTCCCATTTGTTTACTTTTGTTTTTATTTCTTTGCCTTGGGAGACAGATCTAAGAGAATATTGTTATGATTTATGTTACAGAAGGATTTATCTATGTTCCCTTCCAAGAGTTTTATGGTGTCATGACTTACATTTAGGTCTTTACACCATTTTGAGTTTATTTTTGTATGATGTGAAGGAGTGTTCTAATTTCATTAATTTACATGACTTACATGTCTACCTTTCCCAACACCACTTGTTGAAGAGATGGTCTTCTCTACATTGTGCATTCCTGCCTACTTTGTTGTAGATTAATTGACCATAGTTACGTGGGGTTATTTCTGAGCTCTCTATTCTGTTGCTTTGATCTATATTTCTGTTTTTGTGCCTATACCATGCTGTTTTGATTACTGTACCTTTGTAGTATTGTCTGAAGCCTGGAAGACTTATGACTCCAGCTTTGTTTGTTTTTTCTCGTAATTGTTTTAGCAATTCTAGGTCTTTTGTGGTTCCATATAAATTTTAGGATGATTTCTTCTAGGTATGTGGAAAATGTCATGGGTATTTTGATTAGGATTACATTAGATCTGTAGATTGCTTTGGGTAGTATGGCTATTTTAACATTATTAATTCTTCCAATCCAAGAGCATGGGATATCATTCCATTTCTTTGAGTTATATTCAATTTCGTTTATCAATGTTTTATAGTTTTCAGAGTATAGTTCTTTCACTTCATGCTTAAGTTTATGCCCAGATATTTTATTTTTTGACATGATTTTAAACAAGATTTTTTAAACTTTCTCTTTCTGATATTTCATTGTTAGTATAAAGAAATCCAACAGATCTCTGTATATTAATCTTGTGTCCTGCTACCTTGCTTAATTCATTTGTTAGTTCTAATAGTTTTTGTGTGGAGATATTAGGGTTCTCTATATAGAGTATCATGTGATCAGCAGATAGTGACAGTTATACATCTTCCCTTCCAATTTGGATATTTTTATTTCCTTTTCTGCTCTGACAGCTGGGGCTAGAACTTAAATACTATGTTGAATAGAAGTTGTGAGAGTGGACATCCTTGACTTGTTCCTGAATTTAGTGGGAATGTTTTCAGCTTTTCACCGTTGAGGATTATGTTGACTGTGGGTTTGTCATAAATGGCTTTTATTATGTTGAGATATGTTCCCTCTATACCCACTTTGGTGAGAGTTTTTATCATGAATGGATATTGAATTCTGTCAGATGCTTTTTTGCATTTATTGAGATGATCATGTGGTTTTTGTCTTTCCTTCTGTTAATATGGTGTATCACATTAATTGGTTTGCATATGTTGAACCATCTTTGTGACCCTGGAATAAACCCAACTTGATCATGGTGTATGGTCCTTTTTATGTATTGTTGGATTCATTTTCCTAATATTGTGTTGAGGATTTTTGCATCTATATTCATCAAAGATATTGGCCTATAATTTTTTATTTAATTTTTATCAGAGTATAATTGATTTACTATGTTGTGTTAGTTTCAGGTGTACAGCAAAGTGAATCAGTTATACCTATACTTATATCCACTCTTTTTTTTTTAGATTCTTTTCCTATATAGGCCATTACAGAATATTAAGTAGAGTTCCCTGTGCTATACAGCAGGTTTTTATTAGTTATCTATTTTATATATAGTAGTGTGTATATGTCAATCCCAATCTCCCAATTTATCCCTCCCCCTCCCCATCCCCTGGTAACCATAAGTTTGTTTTCTACATCCATTACTCTACTTATGTTTTGTACATAAGTTCATTTGTACCCATTGTTTTAGATTCCACATTAAGTGATATCATTTGATATTTGTCTTTCTCTGTCTGACCTACTTCACGTAGTATGACAATCTCTAGGTCCATCCATATTGCTGCAAATGGCATTATTTTGTTCTTTTTTATGGCTGAGTAATATTCCATTGTATATGTAATTTTTTTTTTTGTAGTTTCTTTGTCTGGCTTTGGTATAAGGGTGATGGTGGTTTCATAGAATTTGGGAGTGTTCCCTCCTTTCAATGCGTTGGAATAGTTTGAGAAGGATAGATATAAGTTCTTCCTTGTATGTTTGGTAGAATTCCCCAGTGAAGCCATCCAGTCCTGGATTTTTGTTTGCAACGTGTTATTTTTATTAGAGATTTTATTTTGCTTTGAGTGATCAGTCTGTTCAAATTATCTGTTTCTTCTTGAATCAGTTTTGGGAGGCTGCCTGTTTCTAGAAACTTGTCCATTTCTTCTAGGTTGTGCAGTTTGTTGGCATATAACTGCTCATAGTATTCTTTCTTTCTTTTTTTTCTTCTTTGTATTTCTGTGGTATCAGATGTTATTTCTCCTTTTTCATTTCTTATTTTGTTTATTTGGATCCTCTTTTCTTCTTGGTGATCCTAGCTAGAGGTTTGTCAATTTTGTTTATCCTTTAAAAAAGAACAGCTCTTGGTTTTATTGAACTTTTCTATTGTTTTTATCTCTATTTTATTTATTTCCTCTCTGATCTTTATTATTTCCTTCCTCCTGCTGACTTTGGATTTTGTGTGCTGTTTTTTCTAAGTCTTTTAGGTGGTAGGTTAGGTTGTTTATTTGAAAATTTTCTTTACTCTTGAGGAAGGCCTGTATCACTATGAACTTTCCCCTTAGAACAGCTTTTACCCCATAAATTTTGTAAGGTTGTGTTTTCATTGTCATTTGTCTCAAGGTATTTTCTGATTTCTTCTTTGATTTTATAATTGACCCATTTTTAGTAGCATGTTGTTTAGTCTCCCTGTGTTAGTTCTTTTTCCTGTTTTTCTTTCTGTTGTTGATTTCTAGTTTCATACTGTTGTGGTCAGAAAAGATGCTTGAAATAATGACAATCCTCTTAAATTTAAAATTGCTGTTCTGTGATCTAGTATGTGGTTTACCTTAGAGAATGTTCTATCAACACTTGAAAAGACTGTGTTTTCTGTTTTGTTTTGTTTTGTTGATGTAGTGTCCTGTAGATATCAGTTAAGTCCAACTGGTCTATTGTGTCATTTAGGACTTCTGTTGCCCTATTGATTTTTCTGTCTGAATGGCCTGTCTATTGATGTCAGTGGGGTGCAAAGTCTCCTACAATTATTGAATTCCTGTCAATTTCTCCCTTTATGTCTGTTAGCATTTGTTTTATATATTTATGTGCTCCTGTATTGGGTGCATGTGTGTGTGTGTGTATATATATATATATATATATATATATATATATATATATATATATATATATATATATATATATGCTTCTATCTCCTGTTCTGTTTAATTTCCATTATTCTATCTTCCAGACCACTTATTTGTTCTTCTGTATTATTTAGTTTTTCATTTGTTGCCTTTTGTTCGGTTTTCATCTTGGCAATAGAGTTGTCTAATTTTGATTGGCTCCTCTTTATAAGTTCTAGTTCCTTGTCACAGTGATCTGCATTTCTATCAATAGACTTTCTTAATTCCTTCAGCATTTTTATTACAGCCTTTTTGAACTCGGGTCTGGTAGACTGGAGAGGTCTGTTTCATTGTTCTTTTAGGGGCTTTCTCTTGTTCTTTTAATTGGGAGTGGTTCCTCTGCCTTTTCATTTTACTTATATTCCTCTGACTCTATGAATTTAGGAGATACATTTACCTACTGTGGTCTTGAAGGACTGTTTTTATGTAGGAACATCCTTGTGTAGGCTGTGAGTTCAATATTTTGGTGCAAGGGCTGTATTTGGTATGGATGCCTGCCATGTCCTTTCTCAGAATGTGTTGTTCATTAGCCCCTTGCTAGTGGTGTGATTGGCGTTGTGGTGACCAAAGCCTGCAGTGGATGTTGGGTGGGACCTCCTCTTTGCTCTGTCAGGAGCAGGGTTTGCTCCCCGGTTGTTGGAGTAGAGGTCCCACCTCTACACTATGGTGTGAGATAAGTGGGACTGGAGCACTCCCACTGGAAAAGGAGCTCCTGTGTTTTCCTCCCCAGGAGCTGCCCCTCAGGACATAAAACTCTATGACATCACCTGTCACCCAGTGTGTTTGCTCACAAAGTACACTGTTGTTGGCACTGCCCTCGGCCCCTCCTAAACTGTGGGGATGCTGGTAATCAGCTCGGATTTCAGCCTCGCTTCTGCCTGTGTGCCCGCAAAGCCTGCTGCTGCTAGCACCCAACACAACCCAGCCATGAGAGCACAGTAATCATCTCAGATTTTCCCAGGTGCTGCACTCACAAAGCCACCAGCATGAATCTGCTGAAGTCGCACACCCACCAGGAATCCGCTTAGATTTCAGCTCTGCTTCCACGTGTGGGTAACCCTCTGGTGCTTGCACAATCCCAGAGCTCTGCTGTATCCCCTATGAACACGCTAAGAATGAGGCTGTTATGGCAGGGCCACACCCCACACTTCACAGGCACATTAACGGTGGGGCTCCTACAGTGGACCTAGGCTCCATAAAGTGAAACTCATAGAAACAGGGGGTAAAATGGTGATTAATGGGGGCTGGGAGGCTAGTAAAATGGGGATATGCTGGTCAATGGATACAAGTTTTCAGTTATAAGATTAATAAACTCTGGGTGTCTAATGTACAGCATGGTGGCTATAGTTAATAACATTTAATGTATACTTGAAATTTGCTAAGAGAGTAGATCTTAAACATTCTCACCACACACAAAAAAAAATATGTAAAGTGATGGATGTGTTAATTAATGATTGTGTTAATCATTTCACAATGTTTATGTTTATCAACTCATCAAGTTGTGCACTTTACATATATATGATTTTCTTTGTCAATTATACCTCAATAAAGTGGTGGTGGGGGGAATAAAGTCCATTTAAACACGAAAAAGAAAGGATTCTCAGTTGACAGTTCTTTCAGCATCTTAAATATGTTATTCCACTGTCTTCTGGTCTCTGAGTTTTCTACTGATAAATTGGCTGATGATCTTATTGAGGACTCATAAGTTATGTGTTGCTTCTCACTTGCTACATTCAAAATTCTCTCTTTGTCTTTAGCTTTCAACAATTGAATTATATTTCTTGGTATGTATTTTTTTGTGTTTATCTTGCTTGACATTTATTGAGTTCTTGGACTTGTAGAGTCATATCTTTCCTTTCATTTGGCAGATTTCTAGCCATTATTTCTTCAAAAAATCTCTTTGTCACCTTCTCATGTCTCTTTCTGGGACTCCCATAATTCATATATTGTCCTGCTTTATTGTGTCCCATAAGTCCCTTAGGCTCTCTTCATTGTTTTCATTCTATTTTTAATTTCTGCTCCTCAGACTCACTAATTTCAAATGTCCTATCTTCAAGCTCACTGATTTTTCCTTTTGTCTGCTCAAGTCTGTTGATCTTCCCTAGTGAATGCTTCTATTCTGTTGTTATAGTTTTCAACTCCAGAATTTTTGTTTCCTTCTTATAATTTCTCTTTGTTGATATTCTTATTTTGATCATATATCATTGTCCTGATTTCCTTTAGTTCTTCTCTTTGTTGTTGTTGTTGTTTTAGCTTTTTGAGCATATTTAATTCAGTTGTTTTAAAGTCTTTGTCTAATAAGTCTGAAGCCTGCATGTCTTCAGGGATGGTTTCTGGTTCCATCTTTACTTTTCTCCCTTAGAATGAGCCATGTTTTCCTGTTTCTTTGTGTGCCTTTTAATTTTGTTGTTGTTATTGTTGCTGTTGTTGTTGAAAATTGGGCATTTGAAAAAAAACTGCCAACTCTCTCAATCTTTGCAGACTGGCTCTGTGCTGGGGAAGTCTTTCACTAATCAGCTGAGCCTTGGTTCTGAGGCTTCTGATAAGCATGAGGAAAAAGCTTAATATCTCCTTGGACCTTTTTTGAGCATGTGTCTTGACTCAGCCTCTGTGTAGCTTTTTTAAATTTCTCCACATACTTGGTTGCTTTTAAATATCATAACTTCTGAAAGAGTCTTTTCTTGAAGACTTTGATGGTCTGGTGTATGTTTCACTTGTCAATGTTCCTGCAGCCTTCCCAAGGTGTCCCCACTGCTTCTCCTGCCTGAGAACAAAGTTGAGCAAAATAGAGAACAGTCCATTAGACAGCCCTCAGACTAGTTAAATTGTGGCAAATAAAGTCTGCTCTGCTCCCTCTAATTTAAAAGAGGATATTGGGAAGTGGGCTGCTGCTTCCTCCAGACCAGGACATGCCAAGCCTGGGAGGGTGTGGCATAAAAGCAAACAAATATATCATGGAATTTTCTACCATTTTGAATGTGGCATTTTCTTGACTGGGCAATCTCTTGGGTATTGTAGATCTTTTATTGTCTTCCAGAACTCCTATAAAGGCATTTTTTGTCATTATCTAGGTTTTTTTTTAATGTTTCTATGGAGAACCAGGGCCTGGAGTTTCCCAATACATCATTTTGTTGATGTCACTCAGGCTTATCTCTATTAAGGAAATTGGATGAATAACTAATAACCTTCCAAATCAGAAAACACCAGACCCAGAGGAGTTCACTGGTGTATTCTACTAAACATTTAAGAAGAAAGTATATTAATTCTCTAAAATCTGTTCCAGAAAATAAAAGTATAGGAAATACTTCCTAATTTATTCTGTGAAGGCAGCATCACCCTAATACCAAACAAGTCAAAGACATTATAAGAAAGAAAGCTACAGACCAATATATATCATGAACATAGATTCAAAAATCCTCAACAAAATACTAGCAAATAGAATCCAACAATGTATAAAAAGAATTACACACCAAGTGGAATTTATTCTAGGTATGCAAGGCTGCTTCAACTAATGAAATCAATTGATGTGATCCATCATATCAGCTGGCTAAAGAAGAAAAGTCAATCAATAGATGCAAAAAATGCATTTGACAAAACTCAACACCTATTTGTGATAAAAACTCTAAACAAACTGGGAATAGAGAGAAATTTTCTCAACTCGGTAAAGAACATCTACAAAAACACCTACAGTTAACATCATACTTAATGGCAAGAAACTAGAGATGCTTTCCCACAATCAGGAACAAGGAAAGGATATCCTCACTCACCACTCCTATTCAACATCATACTGCAAGTCCTAGCTAATACAATAAGACAAGAAAAGTAAATAAAGGCATACATAGTTGGATGGAAGATCTAAAATTGGTTTTGTTTGTTTGTTGTTTTTGTAGATAGCATAATTGTCTATGTAAAAAAATCCAAATAATCAGCAGAAAATCATCCTGGAAATAATGATTATAGCAAGACTGTAGACAAGGTTAATATACGAAACTCAATTGCTTTCCTATGCACCTGCAGTGAACAACGGGAATTTGAAATTAGAGCAGAATGCCATTTACATTAGCACGAAAAGAATTAAACACTCAGGTGTAAGCCTAACAAAATATGTGCAAGATCTATATGTGGAAAACTAAAATACTCTGATGAAAGAAATAATAGTGAGAAATTAAGATAAAAATGCAAAGTAAGATACAAATTAAGTAAGATGCGAATACCCTTTATCAGATCGAAATCAAGCTTGCCAAGAGTTTTAATCCTGAACAGGTATTGACTTTATCAATTCTCTTGGTACATCTACTGAGATGGCCATTTTTTGCTTTATTATGGTAATGCAAAGAATAACAATCATTTCATTTTTAAGATCAAATTTATTGAGGCATGATTTGTATACAGGATAATGCAGCCATTTTACATTTACAGTTTAATGAGTTCGACAATGTATACACCCATGAAACAGCCTCTGCAATCAAGATATAGAATATTTCCATCACCCAAAAAAGGTTCCCTCATGCTCCAATGTCTAGGCAACAACTTATCTTCTTTCTGTCAAAAAAAGATTATTTTGTCACATGAATAGAATTTATAAAAGAATTTACAAAAGGAATTTATAAAAGGATATCATATAAATGGAATTATATACTATATACTCTTTTGAGAGTGGCTTTTTTAACTCATCATAATGTATTTGAGATTTCTCCATGATTTTGCATACATAAGTTTATTCTGTTTATTGCTGAGTTGTTTTACATTATATAAAGATACCATTATGTTTATCCATTTGCCCATCAAAAAGTGTTAGGCTCTTTTCCAGATTGGAGGCTCTTATGAATAAAGCTTCTATGAACATTTCTGTGCAAGTCATTTATGGACATGAGTTTATTTCTCTTGAGTGAATACTTAAGAATGAGATTGTTGAGTCATATGGTAAGTGTATATTTAAACTTATGATTTTTTCCAAATTGTTTGCCAATGTAGCCACAATATTTTGCACTCCCACCAGCAATGCATGAGAGTTTCACTTGTTCTACATCCTCATAAGCACTTGGAATTTTCAGTCTTTTAATTTTATTCATCCAGTGGTTGTGTAGTGGTCTGTTAGTGTGGTTTTAATTCTCATTTACCTGAGAGGTGGTGATATTAAACATCTTTCACATGCTTGCTGCATATTTGTACATCTTCTTTTGTGAAGCATTTGTTCAAATATTTAGCCCAATATTTAATTTGTTTTTAATTTACATGTGGTAAATTTTATATTTTGGTGTACGTTCTATGGATTCTAACAAATGCACAGATGCATATTATTACCCTTATGATAAAAAGAAACAAAACAGTTCCATGACCCCCCAAAATTCCACCATATTAAACCTTTGTAGTCAAACCCTCCAAACAACTTTAATTCCTAGTAACCTCTAATCTGTTCTCCAACCTATAGTTTTGCTTTCCCAAAATGTCATATTGTATGATTTGGAACCTGGCTTCTTTCACTTAGCATTGCTTATCCTAGTTCTTAATTGGTTTTGTGTGTTCTTATTGTTGACTTTTAAGAGATCTTTATTTATTCTGGATTTTTCTTTCTAACATACATTGCAAATATATACTCCCAGTCTGTGGTTTGCCTTTTCATTTTATTGATAGTGTCTTTCAAAGGGCAGAAGTTTGTAATATTGACAAAGTCCATTTCATAAAGTTTACCCTTTATGATTCATGCTTTGTTTTTTGCATTGATAAACACTTTAGGTTGTTTCCACATCGTGGCTATTGTGAATAGTGTTGCAATGAACTCGGGAGTGAAGATATCTCTTCAAGATAGTGATATTGGGGCTTCCCTGGTGGTGCAGTGGTTGAGAATCTGCCTGCCAATGCAGGGGACACCGGTTCGAGCCCTGGTCTGGGAAGATCCCACATGCCGTGGAGCAACTAGTCCCGTGAGCCACAACTACTGAGCCTGCGCATCTGGAGCCTGTGCCCCGCAACAAGAGAGGCCGCAACAGTGAAAGGCCTGTGCACCGCGATGAAGAGTGGCCCCCACTTGCCACAACTAGAGAAAGCCCTCGCACAGAAACGAAGACCCAACACAGCCATAAATAAATAAATAAATAAATAAATAAATAAATAAATAAATAAATAAATTTTTTAAAAAACCCAAACATATTTGGCCAAGTTTGTATTAGGACCAGAGATAAAATGTATAAAATGTTTGACATATGGTAGGCACTCACTAAATAGGAAGTATTTTTAAAAAGCATAAAAAAAAAGATAGTGATATTGTTTCCTTCAGATATATACCCAGCAGTGGAAATTCTTAACTTTTGAGGAATCTCCATACTCTTTTCCATAAAGGTTGCACCATTTTGCATTCCCAAGAGTGTGCAAGGGTTTCAGTTTCTCCACATCTTCACCAACACTTGCTCTCTCTCTCTCTCTCTCTCTCTCTCTCCCTCCCTCCATACACACACACACACACACACACACACACACACACACACACACACACACACACTAGCCATCCTGACAGGTGTGAGGTGATATCTCACTGTGGGTTTGATTTACATTTCCCTGACAATTACTGATGTTGAGCATATTTTTTTCATGAATCTGTTGGTCATTTGATGTCTTCTTTGGAAAAATGTCTATTTAAGTCCTTAGCCCACTTTTAAATCAGGTTGTTAGTTTGCATTTTATTTTGTTTTGTTTTGTTTTCTGTTGAGTTGTAGGAGTAGTTTGTATATTTTGGATATTAACCCCCTATTAGATATAAGGTTTCCCATTCTGTAGATTGCCTCTTCACTCTGTTGACTGTTTCATTAACTTCCATTCCTGAAATAAATCTCTCTTGGTCATGATGTATTAGCCTTTTCATGTGTCGTAGGGTTCAATTTACAAATAGTTTGCTTGCAATTTTTACACATTCATGAAAGTCAATGACATATTTTTCTTATAGTTTCTTTGTCAGGTTTTGGTATCAGGGTAAGTCTGGTCTCATAACACAATTTGCAAAATGTTTCATCTTTATTATATTCTCTGACAGAGTTTATGTAACATTGGTAAATATTTCTTTCTTAAATGTTCCAAGAATTTGCCAGTGCATCCACCTACATCTGAGTTTTCTTGGTAGAAAGGAATTCAATTACAGATTCGATTTATTTAACATATAGAGAGTTATTCACACTTTTGATTTGATCTTGTGTATATTTTGGTAAGTTGTATTTTTTTTAGGAAATTTTATCTTTTTACTGAAGTTATAAGCTTTACAAGCATAAAGTTTCTCATAATAAGTACTTCTTATTACTTCTGTTATTTGAATTGGGTAGAAGTTACTATTTTTGATTTTATGATTTTGGTAAATACATATAGTCACATAATCTAAAACAAAAGAAAGATACAGAACAATTCCATACGTCAAAAAAACTCTCTCATATTGTCCCTTTGTAGTCAACTCCTCCACCCCTCCTAGGTCCTAACAACAACAGATCTGCTTTTCAATAACACTGCCTTTTCCAGAAGGTCTTATGTATGGAATTACACAGTATGTAGCCTTTGGAATCTGTAGTTTTTCTTTTTTCTCTTACCACAACACATTGGAGATTCATCCATGTCATTGCATGTATAAGTAGTTTGTTTATTTTGCTGCTGAGTAGTATTCTATTGTATGAATGCATCAAAGCTTTTTTTTTTTTAATTCACCAATTGAAGAACATTAGAGTTGTATCCAGGTTTCGGCAATCATAAATAAATCTGCTATATTTGTATACGGATTTTCATGTGAACATGAGTTTTCATTTCTCTAGGGTAAATACCTGGCATTCCATTGTATGGGCGTAGCACTGTTTATTTAACCATTCACTAGTTGAAGGACATTTGAGTTGTTTCCTTTTAATTGGTAAGTATGAATAGAGCCACTAAAACATTTCTTTACAAAGTTTATGTGAATTTAAGTTTTGTGTTCTATTGGAAAAAATATAGGCTAGGAATAGGATTTCTAGGTTATATGGTAAGTTTTTTTTTTCGAAATTTATGTGAAATTCCCAAACCACTCTCCATAGTGGCTGTACTATTTTGCATTCCCACCAGAAATATTTGAGAGTTTCTTTTTGTATCCTCACCAGCACTTAGTATTATGAGTTTTTGGTTTGCCTTAGTTTGGTTTTGTTTTTTAAGACATTCCAATAGGTGTAGTGTATCTCGTTGTGATTTTAACGTGTATTCTAAAATTTTTTGAAAAATGACATACCCCAGAGTGTGGTCTCTTTTGGAAATTGTTTCATGCACACTTAAAAGGAATGTGTATTCTGCTATCATTTGGGGTAGTGCTTTATAGATGTCATTTATGTCAAAACTGGTTAATATTGTTGTTCAAATCACCCATATCCTTACATATTTGTTAACTAAATGTCATCAGTTACTAAGAGAAGCATGCTAAAATCTCTACTTATGATTGTGAATTTATGCCTCCTTTTATTTCTATCAATTTTTTGGTGGGGGGAGTTTAACATTTATTGAGAATAAAGTTTATTTTTTTCCTCTTTTTATTTTTTTCTAATTTTTTATATATATCAAGCCTGTGATAATTGGTGCATACAAATTTATAAATGTTATATCTTACAATTGAATATAATTACAAAATGATTATCATTACAAAATGTTCCTCTTTATCTTTGTCTTGATTCAAAGCCTGTTTGGTCTGACATTAATACAAGACACCAGCCATCCTTTTAGTTTCAGCCTGTGTCCTTATATTTAAGGTCCATCTATTGTTTAATAAAACATATAATTGAATTCTATCTTTTTAAGTCTTTTCACTGAAGTGTGAGGTGTATTTATATTTAATGTAATGAGGACACGGTTCAGTTTGACCCTAATATCTTTTTTAAAAAAATTGTATTGAAGTATAGTTGATCTACAATGTTATGTTAGTTTCAGGTGTACAGCTGAATGATTCAGTTATATATATATATATATATATATATGATTAATGATTCAGTTATATATATGTATGTATATATATATGTATATACAGTCTTTTATATATGTAGTCATATATATACATAATTTTCCAGATTCTTTTCCCTTATAGGTTATTACAAAATATTTCAAATATCCTGCATTTGAACTCACCTCCTCTCATGATTACTGGTTTAGATATCATATTTGTGTGAGGATGATTTCCTACCTTTACTATATGTTTGCCTTTACTGGTGAGTTTTGCTATTTTGTAATTTTCTTCTTTCCTGTTGTGGCCTTTTCTTTTCTGCCTAGAGAAGTTCCTTTAGCATTTGTTGTAAAGGTGGTATGGTGGTGCTGAATTCTTTTAGCTTTTGCTTGTCTGTAAAGATTTTGATTTCTCTGTCAAATCTGAACAAGAGTCTTGCTGGGTAGAGTATTCTTGGTTGTAGGTTTTTCCCTTTCATCACTGTAAATATATCATGCCATTCCCTTCTGGCCTACAGAGTTTCTGCTGAAAAATCAGCTGATAACCTAATGGGGATTCCCTTGTATGTTATTTGTTGCTTTTCCCTTGTTGCTTTTAATATTTTCTCTTCATCTTTAATTTTTTTCAATTTGAGTAATATGTGTCTCAGCATGTTCCTCCTTGGGTTAATCCTGTATGGGACTCTCTGTGCTTCCTGGACTTATGTGACTGTTTCATTTCCCATGTTAGGGAATTTTTCAGCTATTATCTCTTCCAATATTTTCACAGGCCCTTTCTGTCTCTCTTCTCCTTCTGGGACCCATATAATGCAAATGTTGGTGCATTTGATGTTGTCTCAGAGGTCTTTTAAACTGTTCTCACTTCTTTTCATTCTTTTTTCTTTATTCTGTTCCACAGCAGTAATTTCCACCACTCTGTCTTCCAGCTCCCTTATCCACTCTTCTGCCTCATTTATTCTGCTATTGATTACTTCTAGTGTGATTTTTATTTCAGTTATGGTATTCTTCAACTTTGGTTTTCTCTATATTTCCTAATTCTTTGTTAAAAACTTCTTGTACCTTCTCACTCTGTGCATCCATTATTTTCCTGAGTTCTTGGATCATCTTTATGATCATTACCCTGAATTCTTTCTTGGGTAGATTGCTTATCTCCACTTCACTTAGTTGTTCTTTAGGGATTTTACCTTGTTCCTTTGTCTGGAACATATTCCTCTGCTGTCTCATTTTGTCTAAATTGTATGTATATTTTTATGTATGTGGAAAGTTAGATATGTTTCTCAACCTTGGAGAAGTGGCCCTCTGTAGGGGATGTCCTACACATCCCAGGAGTACACTCCCCTCTCTTCACCCATGTGCCAGGCACCAACTGGTCCCAGGGTAGGTCCTGACCTGTTTGAGGACTCAGTTCTACTGGCTGAGGAATTGTAGGGTTTTGTTTTTGGTTTTTGGGGTGTTTTGTTTTGTTTTGTTTTGTTTTGCTTCTGGTGTCTGTCTCCTGGTGTGTGAGGCTGCTCTAGAGACTTGTACAGGCTTCCTGGTGGGAGGGGCCAGTGCCTGCCCACTGGTGGGTGGAGCTGGATCTTGGCCATCTGGTGGGCAGAGCCATCTCAAGGGGCATGTCTAGAGGCAGCTGTGGGTTCAGAAAGTCTTTAGGCAGCCTGTCTGCTGATGGATGGTGTTGTGTTCCTGCCTTGTTGGTTGTTTGACCTGACTCATACCAGCACTGGAGCCTACAGGCTGTTGGGTGGAGCCAGGTCTTGGTGCTAATTACCCAAGCAACATGTCTGTCTCCAGCAAGAGTTCAAGTAGATGAACACTCCCTTATATTTCTGCCACTAGCTTTTATGACCCCAGAGAGGGCCACAGCCACCCCCCAATTCCCCAGGAGAATCTCTAAGAGCAGCAGGTAGGTCTGGCCCAGCTTCCTATGAAGTCACTGCTTTTGCCCTGGGTCCCTGTGCACATGAGACCTTGTGTGTGCCCTGCAAGAGTGGAGTCTCTGTCTCCCACAGTCCTGTGGTGGTCCTGCAATCAAGCCCCACTGGCCTTCACAGCCAAATGCTCTGGGAGCTCCTCCTCCTGATGCCAGGCACCCAGGCTGGGGAGCCTGACATGGGTCTCAGAATTCTCACTCTTGTGGGAAAACTTCTGCAATATAATTATTCTCCAGTTTGTGGGTGGACCACCCAGGGAGTATAGGATTTGATTATATCACGAGTGTGTCCCTCCTACCATCATGTTGGGTTTCTTCTTTATGTCTTTGGATGTAGAATATCTTTCTTGGTAGGTTCCAGTCTTTTTCTTATTGGTTGTTCAGCAATTAGCTGTAATTTTGGTGTTCTTGTAAGAGGAGGTAAGCTCAAGGTCCTTCTACTCCACCATCTTGTCTCCTCCCATAAACCTAATATCTTAATACTACTTTTCTATTTGTCCCATCTGTTCTTTGTATCTTTAGTTCTCCTCCCCTGACTTCTTTTGGATTAATTAGCACGTATTGTTCCATTTTATCTCGTTTATTAAATTTTTAGTTATATAATGTTGTATTGTTGTCATGTTTACCCTAAATACTACACTATGCATTCTTGCCTTATTATAGTCTACCTTAACTTAGTAGTTTAACCACTACTCAAAGAATGAAAGAACCATAAAACCATTTAACTCCATTTATTTCCTTTATGCACTTTACTTTAAAAATATTTTTAGTTCTACCTACTATAAATCCTATAGCAAGTAATTAACATTGTTGCAAAAAACAGTCAGTATTCTTTTACATTTACTTATATGTGTATCTTTTCCAAGGGAACTTCAACCCGTTCTACAATTCTGTTTGTCCATCTAGGTTCATTTTACTTTAACTTAAAGAACATCCTCTACTACTTATTGTAGCTTGAGTTTGCTGGAAATAAATTCTATCAGTACTTGTCCAAAAATGTCATAATTTTACCTTAATTTTTTTTCTCTTTTTATTTATTTATTTTTTTGATGGTTCTTTTTTGTTGTTATTATTGAGAAATACTGACATACAACATTTTCAGTTTTAGGTGTACAACATAATGATTCGATACATGTATATATTGTGAAATGATCACCAAACTAAGTCCAGTCAACACCCATTACCACATATAATTACAATTTTTTTCCCTTGTGATTAGATCCCTGAAGATCTACTCTCCTAGCAACCTTCAAATATACAATACAGTACTATTAACTACAGTTATCATGCTGTCATTACATCTGCAACACTCATTTATTTTATAACTGGAAGTTTACCCTTTGTCCACATTTACCCATTTCACTCATACCCCAGCAGTGTCTAAACTAGAATACCAGTACCCCTGGAAATGCATGAAAACATCCTTACATCACTGAAGGATTTTTTGAGAAGTCAATTTCAAGAATCTCAAGAAGCCTTTCTCACAATTAATCTGTGTAAGAATGAGCTTATGTTCATAATAATAATTATCTTACTTTACAAAAGAAGTATATATTCCTCATCCAACCCAAATATTAGCACGATACTTTCCCCTGGGTTATATTTCCAGAGCATCAAACAAGAGCATAAATTAAAATGCTAGTTTGGGAGAAATCTGCTTTAACAATAAATCAAAGCACACTAACCCATAGGGCTTCCTATCTTGCTTAGTAAGACTTAGCATTAGATATTGGATATTTTGGCCCGCATTAGGGTATTCTGAGTTCAGAACAGATGAATCAATATAAATTAGTGAGGATTTTTCTTTTCAATATAAATAGAATACATATTTAATATATGTTATATATTTATGTATAATGGAATATTTGGGAGACTCCCAAATTTTTTGAGATACACTGACTGAAACCTACAGATAAATGATGTTTTTTATTCAATTAAGTATTAAAACCAAATTTGTCAAATCATATAATTAAATATTCCTGTTAGTTAATTCTCATCTTATAAATGTTTACTATTTCTTACCTAATTTTATCAAAAAATAAGTGTATTCAGATATAGAGAACAAACCAGTGGTTACCAGTGGGGAGAGGGGGGAGGGGCAAGGTAGGTAGGGGTAAGGGAGTGGGAGGTAAACACTACTGGGTGTAAGGTAGGCTACAAGGATGTATTGTTCAACACAGGGAATATAGACAATATTTTGTAATAACTGTAAATGGAGTATAACCTCTAAACATTTTATAAAAAATTAAAAATTCAAAAAAGTCATAAAAAAGTATATTTATATTTATGGTGAAAAATCACAAACAACTTAAAAACTGTAAGTAGGTTGATTTTTTTTCAAAATTCTTGTAGAGAATATACTAACACAAATGTATAAAGAAAGGGTTGTGCTCATCTTTAAGTGAGTGTGAGCAGTGACCATAGTTTTATTTGGCAAGCACTATATTTAAAAATTTTTTAAACCTGAATGTATTTAGGTAGGGTTGGGGGGAGGCATACTCTCTTGAATTCTTCACCACAGAGCCTTCCACTCCCTATTATTAGCACTTAGCTCAGTTAATTCATTTACTATTCCTGTATGGCCCCTCTTGGGCTTTGAGTTTACAACTCCTATAAAGATATAGTATGTGTTTGGAATAATACTAGGAGGTAGTTGTTGAGAGTCAATTCTCCAAGGGTCTCTAACATTTATGCACATCTTGCAACTGATGCACATTTTCCCTTTATTCATACTATCTTTTTTTTTTCACACACACACACTGTATTTTATTTTTACAAGAGATAAATAGACTGACACCAAGCATTGTACATGGATGACCACAACAAAAGCAACAATGATTGCAATTACCAAACATGAAACACACTCATACTATGTCATAATATTGACATTCAGTCCAGTAATCCTCCACTGTAACAGCTCCTTTACTTTGCAGTGAAAATTGATTTGTATATTCTTTGCCTCTGAGTCCTTGTGGGATTTTTTTTTTAAATTCAGACAGAAAGTCACAAAAATTATACTCATCCTCATCAGTTCACTCAATCCCATGTAATTAATTTTTTTTTCATCTTGATCTTTTGTTAGCACTTTTATGAGTTCATCAGTTTTTCATTAGAGTTCTGAAAATGTTTATTCATTCAGTTCAGCAGTACAGTCAGTTACCAGAAACCTGTACTTGTCAGAGTCTTTTCCATGAATTTCTTAAAGATGAAACCCTTTTATAGGAACATATTTGCAAAAGCATCAGAGTACACACAGAACTGTCTGTAAATGACAAAAGACTTAAAAATGACCACAGTTAAAAATTTGATGAAAGTTCATAATAATGCAGTTGACAAGAAAATTAGTTATTTCTGAGATATACATTGTAAGGTAATAACTAGGATTATGACTTATAACATTATACCAGAACATATAAGATTTTTAGAAATTTCATGTAATGTCTAAAACATTTATATTAACATATTCCCATACAAATAACCCAATGAAAGTTTAGTATTAGTTGTTTTGTTTGTTTGTTTTTTATACTGCAGGTTCTTATTAGGCATCAATTTTATACACATCAGTGTATACAAGTCAATCCCAATCGCCCAATTCAGCACACCACCATCCCCACCCCACCGCAGTTTTCCCCCTTGGTGTCCATATGTCCGTTCTCTACATCTGTGTCTCAACTTCTGCCCTGCAAACCAGCTCATCTGTACCATTCTTCTAGGTTCCACATACATGCGTTAATATACGATATTTGTTTTTCGCTTTCTGACTTACTTCACTCTATATGACAGTCTCTAGATCCATCCACGTCTCAACAAATGACTCAATTTCGTTCCATTTTATGGCTGAGTAATATTCCATTGTATATATGTACCACAACTTCTTTATCCATTCGGCTGTTGATGGGCATTTAGGTTGCTTCCATGACCTGGCTATTGTAAATAGTGCTGCAATGAACATTCGGGTGCATGTGTCTTTTTGAATTACGGTTTTCTCTGGGTATATGCCCAGTAGTGGGATTGCTGGGTCATATGGTAATTCTATTTTTAGTTTTTTAAGGAACCTCCATATTGTTCTCCATAGTGGCTGTATCCATTTACATTCCCACCAACAGTGCAAGAGGGTTCCCTTTTCTCCACACACTCTCCAGCATTTGTTGTTTGTAGATTTTCTGATGATGCCCATTCTAACTGGTGTGAGGTGATACCTCATTGTAGTTTTGATTTGCATTTGTCTAATAATTAGTGATGTTGAGCATCTTTTCATGTGCTTCATGGCCGTCTGTATGTCTTCTTTGGAGAAATGTCTATTTAGGTGTTCTGCCCATTTTTGAATTGGGGTGTTTTCTTCTTTAATATTGAGCTGAATGAGCTGTTTATATATTTTGGAGATTAATCCTTTGTCCGTTGATTCGTTTGCAAATATTTTCTCCCATTCTGAGGGTTGTCTTTTTGTCTTGTTTATGGTTTCCTTTGCTGTGCAAAAGCTTTGAAGTTTCATTAGGTCCCATTTGTTTATTTTTGTTTTTATTTCTATTACTCTAGGAGGTGGATCCAAAAAGATCTTGCTGTGATTTATGTCAAAGAGTGTTCTTCCTATGTTTTCCTCTAAGAGTTTTATAGTGTCCAGGCTTACATTTAGGTCTCGAATCCATTTTGAGTTTATTTTTGTGTATGGTGTTAGGGAGTATTCTAATTTCATTCTTTTACATGTAGCTGTCCAGTTTTCCCAGCACCACTTATTGAAGAGACTGTCTTTTCTCCATTGTATATCTTTGCCTCCTTTGTCATAGATTAGTTGACCATAGGTGTGTGGGTTTATCTCTGGGCTTTCTATCTTGTTCCATTGATCTATGTTTCTGTTTTTGTGCCAGTACCATATTGTCTTGATTACTGTGGCTTTGTAGTATAGTCTGAAGTCAGGGAGTCTGATTTCTCCAGCTCCGTTATTTTCCCTCAAGACTGCTTTGGCTATTCGGGGTCTTTTGTGTCTCCATACAAATTTTAAGATGATTTGTTCTAGTTCCGTAAAAAATGCCATTGGTAATTTCATAGGGATTGCATTTAATCTGTAGATTGCTTTGGGTAGTATAGTCATTTTCACAATGTTGATTCTTCCAATCCAAGAACATGGTATATCTCTCCATCTGTTGGTATCATCTTTAATTTCTTTCATCAGTATCTTATAGTTTTCTGCATACAGGTCTTTTGTCTCCCTAGGTAGGTTTATTCCTAGGTACTTTATTCTTTTTGTTGCAATGGTAAATGGGAGTGTTTCCATAATTTCTCTTTCAGATTTTTCATCATTAGTGTATAGGAATGCAAGAGATTTCTGTGCATTAATTTTGTATCCTGCAACTTTACCATATTCATTAATTAGCTCTAGCAGTTTTCTGGTGGCAGCTTTAGGATTCTCTATGTATAATATCATGTCATCCACAAACAGTGACAGTTTTACTTCTTCTTTTCCAATTTGTATTCCTTTTATTTCTTTTTCTTCTCTGATTGCCATGGCTAGGACTTCCAGAACTATGTTGAATAATAGTGGTGAGAGTGGACATCCTTGTCTCATTCCTGATCTTAGAGGAAATGCTTTCTGTTTTTCACCATTGAGAATGATGTTGGCTGTGGGTTTGTCATATATGGCTTTTATTATGTTGAGGTAGGTTCCCTCTATGCCCACTTTCTGGAGAGTTTTTATCAGAAATGGGTGTTGAATTTTGTCAAAAGCTTTTTCTGCATCTATTGAGATGATCATATGGTTTTTCTTCTTCAATTTGTTAATATGGTGTATCACATTGATTGATTTGCGTATATTGAAGAATCCTTGCATCCCTGGGATAAATCCCACTTGATCGTGGTGTATGATCCTTTTAATGTGTTGTTGGATTCTGTTTGCTAGTATTTTGTTGAGGATTTTTGCATCTATATTCATCAGTGATATTGGTCTGTAATTTTCTTTCTTTGTAGTGTCTTTCTCTGGTTTTGGTATCAGGGTGATGGTGGCCTCATAGAATGAGTTTGGGAGTGTTCCTTCCTCTGCAATTTTTTGGAAGAGTTTGAGAAGGATAGGTGTTAGCTCTTCTCTAAATGTTTGATAGAATTCACCTGTGAAGCCATCTGGTCCTGGACTTTTGTTTGTTGGAAGATTTTTAATCACAGTTTCAATTTCATTACTTGTGATTGGTCTGTTCATATTTTCTGCTTCTTCCTGGTTCAGTCTTCGAAGGTTATACCTTTCTAAGAATTTGTCCATTTCTTCCAGGTTGTCCATTTTATTGGCATAAAGTTGCTTGTAGTAGTCTCTTAGGATGCTTTGTATTTCTGCAGTGTCTGTTGTAACTTCTCCTTCTTCATTTCTGATTTTATTGAGTTGAGTCCTCTCCCTCTTTTTCTTGATGAGTCTGGCTAATGGCTTATCAATTTTGTTTATCTTCTCAAAGAACCAGCTTTTAGTTTTATTGATCTTTGCTATTGTTTTCTTTGTTTCTATTTCATTTATTTCTGCTCTGATCTTTATGATTTATTTCCTTCTACTAACTTTGGGTTTTGTTTGTTCTTCTTTCTCTAGTTTCTTTAGGTGTAAGGCTAGATTATTTACTTGAGATTTTTTTTGTTTCTTTAGGTAGGCTTGGATAGCTATAAACTTCCCTCTTAGAACTGCTTTTGCTGCATCCCAAAGGTTTTGGGTCGTCGTGTTTTCATTGTCATTTGTCTCTAGGTATTTTTTGATTTCCTCTTTGATTTCTTCAGTGATCTCTTGGTTATTTAGTAACGTATTGTTTAGCCTCCATGTGTTTGTCTTTTTTACATTTTTTTCCCTGTAATTCATTTCTAATCTCATAGCATTGTGGTCAGAAAAGATGCTTGATATGATTTCAATTTTCTTAAATTTACTGAGGCTTGATTTGTGACCCAAGATGTGATCTATCCTGGAGAATGTTCCGTGCGCACTTGAGAAGAACGTGTAATCTGCTGTTTTTGGATGGACTGTGCTATAAATATCAATTAAATCTATCTGGTCTATTGTGTCATTTAAAGCTTCTGTTTCCTTATTTATTTTCATCTTGGATGATCTGTCCATTGGTGTAAGTGAGATGTTAAAGTCCCCCACTATTATTGTGTTACTGTCAATTTCCTCTTTTATGGCTGTTAGCAGTTGCCTTATGTATTGAGGTGCTCCTATGTTGGGTGCATATATATTTATAATTGTTACATCTTCTTCTTGGATTGATCCCTTTATCATTATGTAGTGTCCTTCTTTGTCTCTTGTAACATTCTTTACTTTAAAGTCTATTTTATCTGATATGAGTATAGCTACTCCAGCTTTCTTTTGATTTCCATTTGCATGGAATATCTTTTTCCATCCCCTCACTTTCAGTCTGTATGTGTCCCTAGGTCTAAAGTGGGTCTCTTGTAGACAGCATATATATGGGTCTTGTTTTCGTATCCATTCAGCAAGCTTGTGTCTTTTGGTTGGAGCATTTAATCCATTCACGTTTAAGGTAATTATCGATATGTATGTTCCTATGACCATTTTCTTAATTGTTTTGGATTTGTTTTTGTAGGTCCTTTTCTTCTCTTGTGTTTCCCACTTAGAGAAATTCCTTTAGCATTTGTTGTAGAGCTGGTTTGGTGGTGCTGAATTCTCTTAGCTTTTGCTTGTCTGTAAAGCTTTTGATTTCTCCATCAAATCTAAATGAGATCCTTGCCGGGTAGAGTAATCTTGGTTGTAGGTTCTTCCCTTTCATCACTTTAACTATATCATGCCACTCCCTTCTGGCTTGTAGAGTTTCTGCTGAGAAATCAGCTGTTAATCTTATGGGAGTTCCCTTGTATGTTATTTGTCATTTTTCCCTTGCTGCTTTCAATAATTTTTCTTTGCCTTTAATTTTTGCCACTTTGATTACTATGTGTCTCGGTGTGTTTCTCCTTGGGTTTATCCTGTATGGGACTCTCTGCACTTCCTGGACTTGGGTGGCTATTTCCTTTCCCATGTTAGGGAATTTTTCGACTATAATCTCTTCAAATATTTTCTCTGGCCCTTTCTCTCTCTCTTCTCCTTCTGAGACCCCTATAATGCGAATGTTGTTGCATTTAATGTTGTCCCAGAGGTCTCTTAGGCTGTCTTGATTTCTTTTCATTCTTTTTTCTTTAGTCTGTTCTGCAGCAGTGAATTCCACCGTTCTGTCTTCCAGGTCACTTATCCGTTCTTCTGCCTCAGTTATTCTGCTATTGATTCCTTCTAGTGTAGTTTTCATTTCAGTTATTGTATTGGTCATCTCTGTTTGTTTGTTCTTTAATTCTTCTAGGTCTTTGTTAATCATTTCTTGCATCTTCTCAATCTTTGCCTCCATTCTTATTCCGAGGTCCTGGATCATCTTCACTATCATTTTTCTGAATTCTTTTTCTGGAAGGTTGCCTATCTCAACTTCATTTAGTTGTTTTTCTGGGGTTTTTTCTTGTTCCTTCATCTGATATATAGCCCTCTGCCTTTTCATCTTGTCTATCTTTCTGTAACTGTGGGTTTTTTTCCACAGGCTGCAGGATTGTAGTTTTTCTTGCTTCTGCTGTCTGTCCTCTGGTGGGTGAGGCTATCTAGGAGGCTTGATGGGAGGCTCTGGTGGTGGGTAGAGCTGACTGTTGCTGTGGTGGTCAGAGCTCCGTAACACTTTAATCCACTTGACTGTTGATAGGTGGGGCTGGGTTCCCTCCCTGTTGGTTGTTTTGCCTGAGGCAACCCAACAGTGGAGCCTACCTGGGCTCTTTGGTTGGGTTAATGGCAGACTCTGGGAGGGCTCACGCCAAGGAGTACTTCCCAGAGCCTCTGCTGCCGGTGTCCTTGTCCCCCCAGTGAAACAGAGCCACCCCCCGCCTCTGCAGGACACCCCCCAACACCAGCAGGAAGTCTGGTTCAGTCTCCCCCAGGGTCACTGCTCCTTCCCCTTGGTCCCGATGTGCACACTACTTTGTGTGTGCCCTCCAAGAGTGGGGTCTCTCTTTCCCCCAGTCCTTTCGAAGTCCTGCAATCAATTCCCACTAGGCTTCAAAGTCTGATTCTCTAGGAATTCCTCCTCCCATTGCCGGACCCCCAGGTTGGGAAGCCTTACGTGGGGCTCAGAACCTTCACTCCAGTGGGTGGACTTCTGTGGTATAAGTGTTCGCCAGTCTGTGAGTCACCCACCCAGCAGTTATGGGATTTGATTTTACTGTGATTGCGCCCCTCCTACCGTCTCACTGTGGCTTTTCCTCTGTCCTTGGATGTGGGGTATCCTCCTTGGTGAGTTCCAGTGTCTTCCTGTCAATGATTGTCCAGCAGCCAGTTGTGATTCTGGTGCTCTCGCAAGAGGGAGTGAGAGCACGTCCTCCTACTCCGCCATCTTGGTTAATCTCTTACCTTAATTTCTGAAGAACATTTTGGCTGGGTACAGAACATAGCTTGGGATTTTTTTTTTATATATAATTCCTTTAAAAAAGTCATTGCATTGCCTATGACTTCCATAGTTTCTTTTCAAAGTTCATTTCTAAGATGTATTGCTATTTCCTAAAGATAATAATTCTTTCTCGATGCTCTTGACATTTTTTCACTTCCATTGGTTTTAAACAGCTTGCTCATGGTGTACCTAGGTCTAGTTTTCTTTCTGTTTTCCCTAACTGGTATTCTCTAAGCTATTAGAATCTATATATTAATTTATTTAATCATTATCACTTTTATGTGGACTCTAAAATCTGGCACAAATGAACATATCTACAAAAGAGAAACAGAATAAGAGACATAGAGGATAGACATGGTGCAAAGGGGAAGGGGGACGAGGGAAGGAATGACTGGGAGTGTAGTATTAGCAAATGTAAATTATTTATAGGATGGGTAAACAGCAAGGTCCTACTGTATAGCACAGGGAACTATATTTAATATCCTGTGATAAACCATAATGGAAAAGAATATTTTAAAAAAAGAATGTATATATGTGCATAACTGAGTCACTTTGCTGTACAGCAGAGATTGGCACAACACTGTAAATCAACTATACTCCAATAAATAATAAATAAATTTTAATAAATAAAAATAAAATTTATTTCCTCATTTGGCTTTCTGACACATGTTTATAACTCTTTACTATATTATTTTCATTATCTTGGGTGTCTTTGCCTCAATTAAGGTACTTTCTAGTGATCTCTTGAACTCACTAATGCTGATTTCTAAAACTAAAAAAATAACATACCCAAAATTAGGTAATCACTAAATATATTTAACAGTAGACTGGATATGAAGACAGGGTTAGTCAAAAGATACTATGGTTAAGTGGCTGAAAAATCACTCTGGCCCAGGATATCTAGGCTTAGGGATTTGGAACTTATGATGTGAAAAAAGAAATCCTAACCTTCCACAGTTTAATGTCCAATAACTTCATGAGATCTTAAGCACCCAGGTACCCAAGATGCTAAAATTCAGGGGATATTGCATCCCATAGCTTTGCTCCAAAGAATTATGTGGTTCTTTCAGTAACAAAGGCTATACTGCCAAAGGATATCAGAACTTTATAATTCTAGAACCACAGAGTACTATGGTTTGAAACGCTGCTTCCAGAACTTTATGGATTCAGGCTCTAAAGTCAAAATCTCTTTGGCCTATGGCTCCAGGATTCTGTTTCAAGGGTGCTCTTGTAGGTGGGGTACAAGACTGAAGCCTAGATGGACCCAGGACTCTATGGCTTCTAAGCACTATAAGGCCAGTGCACTGTATTCTTCTGACTATATAGTCAAACAAAACCAAGCAAAACAAAGCTGTGGTCCCTTGACAGTTCTGGATCTAAAATGACTACAGTTTTAATGTTTTTGACTCAGGCTTTATGATGCCAGAGTACTCTAGCCCAAAGTCTCTATGACTCTGGGCCTTTATGAGACCTGGAGGTTTGTGGTTGAGGCTCATGATGGGTTCAGGCCCCATAGTCCTATGTTTCAGTGTTCCTAGGATTCTGTGGCTCCATGTCTACATGGCTCCTGATATGTAAGGTACCAAGACTCTAAGGTAGGCCTAGGCCTATAAGGTCCAAAGGTGATGGGATGGCAGGGTGTCTTGTCTCAGGGAACCACTGTACCAGCACTCTCTGCTTTCTGAGCTTTCTAAATCAAGAGCTAGGAACGATCCCCAGGGTCCTTGTTACCTGCTTCATTTTGGTACCAAACATGGAGCCGCTCGCATCAATAACAAGCACCACGTTTTTCTCAACAGGTGGAAGGCTTCTGGGTGCAAAGTAATGAACAAAATAGCCATCGCAAATCTGGAAAAAAAGAAGTGGAATCAACAAAAACTGTGAAAGCCAGTCTAAATCAAGTCCCCTCTTATTTTGCTGCATAAAACCCTGCTCTTTTCCTTCCTAGGCCTTATCACTGTTGCTATTAAATAGGCATTTGTGGGATTGTTTGCTCAATGTCCATCTCCTCCACCAGAAGTGTATCTCTGCTGGTCAGGCTGCCAGCCCAGGGCCTGCCCCTGAGCTGTGGAGAAAATGAGACTGGCTTGTGGCCCAAGGCTCCAGGGATCAGGATCTCTGTAATATGTGAGTTCCTGTCTGTGAGAGCTGGGCTTGCATAGTCTTGAGGGCCCCTAGGGACGTTTTGCCTGGGCTCCAGGAACTGAGAGTGTTGTTTTAACCTCCCTCTATAGAGTGAGCCTGAGGCCCGGCTCCATTGCTGCCAGGGGCTGGGAGTTTGCAGGGCCTCCCTCTCCTCCTTAAACCTCCTTTCTGCTGTTGCTGGGCAGAGCAGGGAGGGGAGGAGGGAGCAGAGGCTGAGTGAGCTATTTGTTCAGAGGGGATTGGTTAGACCAGGTGCAGATGCCTTGGGCTATCGGGGATATGATTGGCTGCTGACCCCCTTCCCCCACTCCATCTCTCCTTCTGCAGAGCCTGGGGCCTGGGACAGTTGAGGGAAGCGGAGGGGGAAGCTGGAAGGGCCCCCAGGACCAGTGGCAGCTCAGCCTAAGGAAGTATAGGCTTGCTGAGGGTCTGTGCTGCCCAGGAGCCTGAAGCAAGTTCTGTCCTGGGATAACCAGCTTATTCTCCTCTCAGCCCTTCAGGCATTCTCTGGTCACAAAGCTGGACACACTATCTCCTCCCGTCTTGGAGGGCGGGAGGGGGGTGGTGGAGAGCAGGAAGGAGATGGGAGGACATCTTGCTCTTCCCCTCCACCCCAGCCTTTGAATTAATTCACAAGCACAAGCGTAGGTTTTGTCTGCACTTTTTCCTGGCACTCTACAGCAGTTCCCCAAGTCCTGGGTCAACCATCCTGCAATTGCCCACGCCACAGGCAGAGTCCAGCTGTCCTTCTGTGTTCTTCCCATACCTGGGTAGGTGAGAGCTTCTGGGAAAATCACATTCCTACCTCTCCATGGTCCCAGGCTCACCAGTGGCCCCACACCTCACATCCTATTATATAAACCAGAGGCATGACCCAGGTCACCAACCTCTCACACTCCCTTCAGCTGTCATGCCACCCCATTCTCAGGAAATGCCTCCCCTCCCTCCTCATGAAAAAATTAAGGGCACCAGGCCATGTCCCTTGGACTGCCCACCCCACCCTTGCACAGGGTCCACACACCTATATGCCTCCTCCCTCTACTGAAAGACAAAACAATCCTTCCCTGACCCCATGCATGCCCAGCCTCCAGTACCTCCTCCACCAGCCAGACTCCTACTCTCCAACCCAGCCCATGCACCCGACTGGGTCTTCTTTAGAGTTTAAAAATGTTAGGGTTTCCCTGGTGGCGCAGTGGTTGAGAGTCTGCCTGCCAATGCAGGGGACATGGGTTTGGGCCCTGGTCTGGGAGGATCCCACATGCTGCGGAGCAACTGGGCCCGTAAGCCACAACTACTGAGCCTGCGCGTCTGGAGCCTGTGCTCCGCAATAAGAGAGGCCACGATAGTGAGAGGCCCGCGCACCGCGATGAAGAGTGGCCCCCGCTCGCCACAACTGGAGAAAGCCCTCGCACAGAGGCGAAGACCCAGCACAGCCAGAAATAAATAAATAAATAAATAAATAAATAAATTTAACAAAATTATGTTGGTGTCTTTTCCATCCACTAAGACAACCTCCATTCATCCCGATCCCACCCAAACTTCAAATCAGCTCCTTTCTTCCCAGTAGCATGCCAAGGTAATGAACTCGACAGCTGTAATGCTCTTCTCACCTCCGGTTTACTCCTCTGCCCACTGCAGACTGGCTTCCAGCCCCACCGCTGATCCATCTCTCACCAAAGGTAGCAACGACCAGTTGGTTGGAAAACTCAGTGGGTGTGTTTCAGTTCTCATCAGACTGCACCTCCCTGATATATTATTTCACAATTGACAATCACTTCTGGTCCTCAGAAGAATCATTTCCCCTGAGATTCAGAGATGATGAACGCTCCTTATTCTCCTACCAGCTCTCAGGCCCATCGGATTCAGTCTCTTTCTTCAGCTGCATTTCCCCCCCCTGTCCCTTAAACAGTGTTGCCTAATATTTGTCTGTCATGGCATGCAAAGAAAATGATTACGTTTGTGTAGCACAGTGGAGGGAAGTGGTGGGGATTTAGAGCCCTGAATAGGCTGATGGCAGCTCGTGGGGCCAGATACCCCAAGGGCTGTGGAGATCAATAGCTCCTAGACTGGGAAGCTCTACCTTAGCAACTGCCGTCCTGGATCTGTTCTTCCGACTCTATACATTTGGCCTGGGTCAACTCCCTAGCTCTCTTGGATTCAACCCCTGAATCTCCACTGCTGATCCCACAGCTCTTTCCCCAGTCCAATGCTCTTCACTCTTCCCCCTCCACAACTTCATACCCACTCACCATTGGACCTGTTCCCTTGGATGGCTGAAGCCTCCAATGTATGCTGCTCAAACAACAAATTCATTACCTTCCTCCCGTCTCACCCTTGCGTGTCTTTGTCATTTAGAGGCACCATCATGCACATGGTCACTCCAGACACAAACCTGAGTGTCACCCCTGAATCCTCCTGTGTCCCTCACTCCTCACATCCAACCAGCCACAAATTCATGCTGGTTTGATCTGCTGGATATGTCTCAGGTCCACCCCTTCTCGCCATCCCAAACTAACGAAGCCCAAATTTAGGGCTCCTTTCCCTCGGGTTTCCCTGTTTCTCCTGGGGCCCCTCCCATCCATGCATCGTTGTAGCAGCTGCACGGTCTGGTCTTTCAAAACACAAACCTCATAGTGTCATTCCCTCTCAGGGCTCCCTGGGCATGTTCAACATAAATTTTATGTTCCTTATCAAGCCCCTGCAGCACTCATGGCCTTCAATCTCACCTCTTAGCATTTCTTGGGCCTCAAATCAACACTCCAGGAACTCCAATCTACTTGTAGTTCCCTACACACCCCTGGATATTTCCAGCCTCCATTCTCTGTATCATGCAGCCCTCAGTTTACTAGACTGCCTTTGCCTTCTGAGAGCCCCCTTCCCAACTTGGTACACTTCTTTGAATTCTTTAAGACCCAGGTCAGGCTCCCTGACCTCCTCACCCCTCATGATGGCTTCCATCATACTTATGTTGTCATTGACAAAGCGCTTCTCATCTTGCGTCATTCTCGTGTCTCTCTGTTTCACCTGGAGACAGTGAATAAGATCTGTGTGTGATTCACTTCAGGGTTCCTGACATCAGCCAGCAGTGGGCATACCGGATTAGGTGCCCATGGAGTGAATGTGTTGGGCTTTGAAAGGCGGGCATACTCATGTAAAATGGGAGGTGAATTGAGGGGTTCTTGGTTGGGGGATGCAGGAATCATAGCACACAGTGGATGGGAGTATCAGTCGTACTATTTAATGCCTAGTTCCGTCTGTTCTATCTGTATCTTTACTCCAGGCAATGGTGGGAGAGGTAAAGAATGAACAAGCAGACAAATGCCTCAGTTCACACGTGCGTGCGCACACACACACACACACACACACACCCCAGAACACCAGGTTAAGGCCCTGCTGCCACCTACTGGCATGATACCCTCAGCTCCTATTCTGAGAGGGTGAATTCCTTCTATTCCCCTTACACATCAGGCCTCTGTTATACCTCTGTGCCTCTGCATATGCTATCCCCCTCTCTCTGCATGCCCTCCCGTTCATCCTATCGGTCCAGGTGGAGGTAAAGTCTATTCAGTTTTCCTATGCTAACTTAAAGGCCAACTCGTTCAGGAAGGCTCTCGTGAAACCCTCCTCAGTGGTATCCATACGTAACCCATTACAGATTTATACACAGCCCTTAGAACCTTTTATGACTGCTCTGGCTCTATGTATTGGGTTACCTCAGGATGGGACATTTCCAAAGGGAGATTACGGCTGTGTCCAACTCATTCCTGACTTCCCAGAGTCACTGAGGGCAGGACTGGGCTAGAGCAGTTTCCTGCTTGATGGAGATGAGTCCACATATGAATGAGTAAGTAAGTGCATGAGGAGAGGTGTAACCAAAGCACTATACTAGCCCAGAGCAGAGAGAGGAATTGTACGTGGGGTGGGGTCATCATGGAGGTGGCCCTGAAGCAAGGTTTTCAGGGATGAGGAGGACACTCACCAGTGGAGAAAGGAGGGAGAAGACATTCCCAGGGCGGCAGATAGTATGAGCACATAATCAGGCACAGATGACTGGCGGGTGCAGGTGATTTGGGACATTGGTGTGTGGTGTGGCATGGTGTGAGGCAGCTGGAGGATGGTTTGTGTGCTGGAGGCAGTGAGAGGTGTGGTGGGAGAAGCAGGCTGGGACCAGACATCTCAGGCTGCCATGCAATTGTTGTTGTCAAGCCAAGGGTCCCGGATCAGCCTCTACCCCTTTGGTAGAGCGTGGGACCTCTGCACGTTCTTCGTGAGTGTGTGAGCTCAGAATTTAAGGGCTCCCTGTTTAGGCAAATGGCTCAAGTGAGGCAAAAAGAATTTTTAAAACTTAGAGACATCCAGAAAGCCCAAGAGAACATGAGAGTATCAGAGCTGCAGAAAGTGGGAGAGACTAATCACTGGCCAATGGTTGCCTTTCCAAAAGGTCTGGTTAAGAGTGGGCTATGACTTGCTTCAGTTAGGAATGTATTCAACTGGATCTTGATTCAGTTTATACAGTTCCGGGTCTCCAACTCTTTGGGGGACATATGTGCTTCACCAGGTGTGAAGTCATGTGTCGCTACACACCGTCCTGTCCGTGTTCACTAGTCCTCACTGATCCCTAGGGAGAAACAAACGCGCACCTTGTGGAGGCCAGCGCCTTGTTTCCCAGGCCTGTCTGACTCCAGAGCCCATGCTCTTTCCATTCTCCTGGCCCTCTCACCTGCACGTCTCCAACGATGTCCTCCATGACTACATCATACTGGACCACGAAGTCGGCCCTGATGCCTGAACTGGAGAAGGCAGACTGGTCTTGCAGTGTCACGCAGACGGTAATTCGGACACTGGTCTCTGCCCTCTCAATCCTGGTGGATGGGGGCGAGTCAGCCTCACCTGCATGGGTGGGGAGGGGGTAGGTGGGATGGAGAGCTCGCCAGGCAGAAAGCCAGGTAAAGGGACATCAAAAGAGGCAATATCTGGGGAGGGTGAGAAGTAAGCCCTGCACCACCTGCTGCTCCTTTTGCCTGCAACGCCCCTCCACCTGCCCAAATGCTACATTCCTCTCCCAATCCTACAACCAGCTCCCCCTACTCTGCCTCTTCCACGAGCCCAGCCTGACAGACCCAGCCCCCACTCAGCTCCCAGGCTCTGGCAGCCTGGCCCTCACTCACAACTTCATCCTGGCTCATTTGCCATCCATCCCGGGAGCCCAGTCTCTGGAGGAGTGTCACGTCCCCAGGAGCCTGGATCTCCTCCCGGAGAGACCGTGTCGTGTGTGTTGTGGAGAGAGACAGATACACAGTCAGGGCCTCGGTCTCCTCCCATGCCCCTTACTGCTGTGGGAAACTGCAGCCCAGCAACGTTCTCTTCTAGATAGAATTTCATGTGTTTTCTTCCCCCTCTGGCTTCTTGACTCTCAGAATCACGTGTGTGAATAAGACTTTTAGCGCCTCATGAAATCACAGATGAACTTCTGGTCCCGGATGTTTGCTGAGCTGGCCACAAGATCAACTCCTCTGGAATTTCAGCCCAAGACAAATGTCCATTTAGACATGCCTCTGTGCCTCCTTTTTTCCAGAAAATGGAAACTAGGGAATTCTGCTCCCCGCCCCCCTTTCCTGCTACAGCTGTCAGGAAGCTTAGGGGCAAACTGAGCCCCCATACTCTCTGAGGCGCCTGCTTACATACATTCCCTTGGCTTCCTTCCTTTCAGAGGTCTTTGTTCTGTTTTATCCCCACAGGATTGGCTCTCCCCTCCGTTTTAACCTTTAAGGAGAAGGGGGGGAGGGAGCTGCCATTTATAGCTCAGGGTTTAAGCGTGCAGGCTCCAAGGACTCAGATGCTGCCTGTGGGCCCTTGGACAAGTTATTCACACTCTCTAAGCCTCAGGCTCCTCATCTGTAGCACAGGAAGGATAATAGCTCCTCTTTCATAGACAGTGTTTGTGCGAATTCAATGAGATCATTTATGTGAAGCATTTGGAACCATACTTGGATCTTAGTAAGTGCTCGATAATGCTAATGATTACAATTATCATCAGGTCTTCATTACTCTGTACCGGTGATTTGCAGAGAGGAATTTTCTCAAATTCTCACAGTGGTCCTGGGCCATCGATTGCATGTCGCCATCGTACAGACGGGAAAAGTGAAGCAGAGCCAGTGAGTGATTTGCCTGCTGCCCCACCTTTGGAGAAGGTCAAAGCTGGGATTTGAACCCAGGTCTGTGTCTGTCTCTCTCCTGTCTGTATTCCATACTGTCTCTCTGGGTCAGCAGGGTCCAAGTAGGTAGGACATCCGAAGCTAAACAGTTTAGTGAGAGTGGCCACATGACATGGGTGATTTCTCTGTGCCTGTCCACTTGTCCCTCAGCGGAGGCGTCTAGGCCGGATCAGTGGTTCTCCAATCTGACTGGACATCAAGTTCACTTGCAAATGGGTCAAAAAGATAGGTTCCTGGGCCCCTCCCCAACCTATTGAAGCAGACTCCAGGAGGGTGGGGTCCAGGAATCTGTATTCTGACAACTCACATAGCGATTCTACTGTAGCCAGTGTGGCCTTCAAACACCTTGAGATGAAAACAAACAAACAAACAAACACCTTGAGATGAAGTTTGAAGCAAGCCTGGCAGCCAGGATGTCTCTCTGGCATACAGGGCCTGAGATGATGTCCTCTGGGGCAGCCTGCACTTCACACTGTCCTCCCATTGCCCTTCCATTCTCAGTGGTGATTCCAGAGGAAAGCAAGTGTGGCCTCTGCATCCCTTAGTAGAATAAATAGGAAAAGGTTACTGATCAACTCATTCAGTCATTCACTCATTCACATTTACTGATTCATTCATGCATTTGCTCACATTACATTCACCCCCTCTTTCCTTTACTCACACATTCAGTCATTCCCCTTTTCTTTCCCATTTACTCTCTTCATCAGTCAGAATGCCATCAAAAAGCAGATGGCTCACTCAATCAGTAAGCTGAAGATAAATTAGCGAAGACATAAGTCTCCTGGGGCACAAAGTACTCTGTGTGCTACCCGTCTACTATCTAACGTGACGCTCACGAAGACCAGGTTGGGTGAGCTAATGCTCTTCGCATGTTACAGGCAGCAGGCATGAAGCCACAGAGGGCCAGGGACATGCCCCAGGCCACACAAGGACCCTGTGAGGGAGCCGGGGTAGTTTAACCCTTGTCGCCTGTCTCCCAGTCAGGACTCCTTCCACCAGAGCACACTGACTGCTGACTGGTATTCCATAATTAGCATGCGTGTACACAATGCCTATATTTGTACATAAAAATGTGTGCCTGTAACTGTACATTTGTGCAGATGTTCCTCACACAACATCTGTGATTAATAACATGCCTATATGCAGAAGAAGGGTGAATCACTTGCTCATCTGGGCTCCCACAAATGCAAGTGGTTCCTTTTGGTGCTGTCACTGTTTCCCCTCACTGTTCTTGAGAACAGGCCACCCCAGTACCCAGCATGGGCCATGAACACTGTAGTCACTAGCAGAGGTTTGTGGAATGAACAAGTAAATGTCTGAGTGAGTTGAGTGAGCGTCTGTGACAGATTGGGATGATGCGTGGGGCCTGTGACAAGCCCCAAGCAGAGAATCAAAGCACAAGTTTCTAGAGTTTTGGAGCATAAGCCATGCTCTTTGTCAAATAATTACCCTCCTTTTGAGAAACAGCTCCTGGCACCTGATGATTGAGTTAACAAAGTTAAATCACTGGCCCTGGTAGAGTTTGAACACCTAACCATGGGACCCCAAGTGACCACGCAAACTGAGCTGCCCATCCTAAGCTTGGTGCCATCTGATCCACCAAGCCATAAATTTGGACAGGCAATAACAACACTCCAGGGTTTCCCTGGTGGCGCAGTTGTTGAGAGTCTGCCTGCCAATGCAGGGGACACGGGTTCGAGCCCTGGTCTGGGAAGATCCCACATGCCACGGAGCAACTAAGCCCGTGTGCCACAACTACTGAGCCTGCGCGTCTGGAGACTGTTCTCCGCAACAACAGAGGCCGTGATAGTGAGAGGCCCGCGCACCGCGATGAAGAGTGGCCCCCGCTCGCCGCAACTAGAGAAAGCCCTCGCACAGAAACGAAGACCCAAAACAGCAAAAATAAATAAATAAATAAATAAATAAAGTTCCTACCAAAATTCTAAAAAAATAAATAAATAAAATAACAACATTCCATCACCAAAGAGTAGCGGTATAAATAAAGTCAGTCTGGAGCAGGTCCGGAAAGCAAAAGCGAGTTATAGGAGGCACAAACTCCCATAGTCCTTACTCATGCCACATTGCTTGCTCTCCTTCAGCTCACTTCTAGGCCCTTGTGGTGAGTTCCCAATAACCAGCTCACTGAAGAAGAAAAAACCCAGGAGCATGGTTTGCAGATGATGCTGTATGATAAGTAGGAACTAACCGGAAGTTAACAGCCCCACTTAGATGTGACCCTGATGGGAAGTAAGGAAGGGAAATTCTCCTAGGAGGCAAAACTCGGAGCTGTGCGTCTGGTTGATCTCTTAATTCAGAAAGTGACCTGGCCGGGGCACTGATCAATGCCAATTAACAGTCTTGTCAGATGGTCAGACACTGGGAAGGAACAAGATTGGAGAACTGAGCAATAACAACAAGGCAGCAAAATACTTAGAGAGCACTTATTACGTGTAAGGCACAGTCTAATTGCTTTGCGTACGTATATATGAGGAGTAAGTGAACGGATCTCTCGGAATGGGCTGAGTGTGAGAATATTTGTGTCTCGTGTGAATGCTTACAAAAGGGAGCATGATGACCCAGCCTGTGGAAATCTGTCAACCTCTTTCTCTAGACATTCCAGTGCTTGTTAGATGAGCCAGTGAACAAAACTGCCATTGTAGAAGGGATGGATGTTATGCAGGGATTTGACATGGATTTACCATCACATGGGTTGACTTGGCTACCAACACTGTTGAGTGCCCAATTTCTCAACAGCAGAAACCCCAATATGTCACCATTTCCTGGGGAGACCAACAAGTCCTTGGATGATGGAGGGATTGGACCTCTTCCATCAGGGAGTGGGCATCAATTTATCCTTATGGAAATAATCACATATTCTGGAATGGATTTGCCTTCCCTGGTGCTTTTACCAGCACCACCATCCTTGGATTTTCTAATTACTTTATACACTTTGTACATCATTGAGATATCCCATACAATTTTTTTTTCTGGTCGAGGAACACATTTCACAGTGAAAGAGGTAAGACAAATGGTCTAACAACGATGGGTGATCACCCATAAGCAACCGCCTTTGCAGAAGGGTGGGATGGCCTATGGAAGATTTAGTTCTGGTAACAGTTAGGAAACAACACTTTGTGAGGTCTGGGGGCCATCCTGCAGAATTCAGTGTGTTCTGTGAATCAACAACCAATATATGATGCTCTTTCTCCCATAAACAGAATACATAGGTCTAGAAATCAAAGGATGGAAATGGGAATGGCACCTCTCATCACTTCACTTAGTGAAACAATTGCAAAAATTTGATTCACAGGAAGTTGAGACTTCCACCTGGCCATTTGGAGTTCCTCATGACATTGAACCAATAGGCAAAGAAAAGGGTGTTTACTATGTGGCTGGGATGAGTGGTCCCAACTATCAAGGGGAAATAGGGAATCTCTCTGCTACACAATGGGGTAGGGAAGAGCATGTCTGGAACTCAGGAGATTCATTGCATGATCCTAGCACTGCCATGTTCAGTGGCAAAAGGTCAATGCATATTACAGCCAGCCAATACAGGTAGGACCCCCAAGAGCTCAGATTCCACACAGTCATTGTGGAGGCAACCTCTAGGGTCTCAGGAGCATAATACACAACTTGCAGTTCAGGATTGCTCGACCCACTGGAGCAGGGCTTAATCTACCTTCTATATATGAATATATGAGTCCCAGGAAATCCCCTAGTACCTTCATCCACATCATACACAGTGATGATCCAAAGATTATCCAAATGATACAATACCCATACACTCACAGGACATGGTGGTTCAACGTACAATCTAGTTCATAGCTTGTAGCATATCTAGAATGGGTTGCGAGGTAGGTAGAAAAGGAAAGGACATCACCCAAAAATTCCTAGACTGGAGGCTGGAGATAGTAGGTAATAAGATTTGGGGTGATCTCCTTTTGAAGGGATGAATGGCAATTGTACATGGATTAATAGTATTATGTTGAACCAAAGCATTTTTGAAAGTGTAAGTTTGGAGAAAAATATTGTTATCCATTTTGTTTTCACAAATGGTTGGTCTCTAGTAGATATTTGTTTTCTTTTCCTCCCTCCCTCCCTTCCTTTCTTTTCTTCCTCTCATTCCCCCTCCCTCTCTCTCTCTCTTCTTCCCCACACCCCACTCAGCATTCATTCTACCTTGTTTTATTGAGTCCAGGTGAAATGTTGCTGTAGGGTTTCTATTCTCAATGCAGGGGTAAAGGGCAGATAGGATGGTGGGTAATCACCCCCCAAGGGAGTGAAAATTGGTCTTTGTGGGGGACAAAAATCACAAAAAACTTTCACAAAAATTACAATAGTTTGTGGCCCTCTAAAGCTCAGCCCTGCCTGAGGAATCTTACTCTTTAATATTTAATTTCTGTTACTGGATTTTCTTGGGTTTCACATGAGAAACAATGAGGAAAATACACAAAATGTATGCAAGATCAACACTACAGAACCATGGCAAATAGATGGCTATGATTGGAAGACTTTCAATCTATTGCTCATTCTTGCAGAAGTGACCTGCTTGTGCCTGTTGGCTGCCATTGACTGCCTTTATGTTTGATCCTCAGTGGCTCTGTGTGTTGTTTGGGCTTTGAGAATTAAAGAAAAATGGCTTTTATTTAATTCTACAAAAGTTATTCAATCTATCACTAATTATGTCAAGTACTGAAAAGAAAAATGTTGATGATACCTGAATGAATATCCAGCAGCTAGTTAAGTTTTCTCATATCCAGCAACACTTAAAAGTTAATTACACTAAAAATAATTTTTAAGAAATTAATTTAAAACTTCATTTGTTTTACTTCTGCTGAAAAAATAAGTTTTGAATAGTATTTTAAAATTTTGATTACACTGCTAATATCATCAGTTATATAAATTGCTAATTTACATATGTACTCTGATATCTTACAGTGTAAATAGGTTACATTTAAAGTTGCTCAGCAAATAAAGTTAAATGTTCATAGCTTTTACAAATTGTTAAACTTTTAAACATTTTATTTAGTCATTATAAACCCTGTATTGAATAAAATATCTTCTTATGTATAAAGTGCAAATGTACATAGTTATTAAATAGATATACAGTTTATCTGTGGTATTCAAATTTCATGGGGGGTAGCAATTAGGACAAAAATGTCTAAATAGGCTTCTTGGGGAGTGATAATAAAAAATAGATAAACTGCTCTAGGGGCTTTTCCCACTCCTAGCCAAATGGAGGATATATGATACATTCTAGAATTATTTGGAATTAATGATATACTGTGGGAGTTCTTTCATTGTAGTAGTGGCCTCCAAGCTGATAAAGGTGACAAAAAACATGAACCAGGGTCTATCCCCATTTCCCCTGGCACTCCCTCTTCCTAGTTCTGGCCACTCCCCACTTGCCTGGAACTGGACTTGATTTCTTCCTCCCTGCCTCACATGCCTTCAGTCCTTACACTTGGGTAGTGAGAAAAAGTCCATCACTTGTCCTGTCAAGGTCTAAGCTTTGTAGGAAAGGAGAAGAGGTAGGGAGCCCTGCAAACCTAGTGGTCTGCAGAGGGAAGGTAAGTGGGAAGGTCAGAGTTCTTCATGACTGATTCACCCTTATCTCTATCAAGCACTTTGAACTAAATTTTTATTAGAATCATAGTCCCCAAGTTCCTTGTCACCCCTCACCATCACCGCCCCCCCAACCCATTCCATTTTCAGATGGACATAACCTGGAAGTCTGAGAGGGCCCTGGACGTGGTACCCACCCACTAGAGAGTCCTTCCTAGGTCTAAGCTGCCTCTGGCCTTGTCTACCTCTCCCAGGTACTATCCACCCCGAGGGGACCATGGCCTATGGAATTAATCGAAGAACCTTTGCCTCCAGTGAAGAACACCTCGGCAGCAAAAGCAGGTCTCAATTCATGACCACAGGCAAGTAACTAACTTGCTCCAGGTGCAGCTTTTTCTTTTTTAGATCTTGTTCCCTAAGCAGCAAACCTTGTTCCTTTACTGCTTACAGAGTCTACAGGAGGGGAAAGGCAGCTGTTACTAGAGCCTCATTGTCTGCAAGACTCTGTCCCAGATAAGGAGTCTGGTAATGTGGCAATTAGATGATGAGAGCTTCCTGGAAAGAAAGGTCCAGGGAAATACTCCCCAAAACAGGGCAAAGGTGGATCTCTGATTGCCTGCGGGCCGCATGCCTTAGTGGGCACTGGAGCTGGGAGGACATCTTCAACTACACGAGGGGACTTTGGCACTTGCCTCACAGTGCTCTTCCCTACCCCAACTCCTGCCTCCATCCTGGGTGATTTCACTGTCCAAATGGATAACCCAACCAATACCCCATCTTCCCAGGCCATTGACCCCTCATGTCTAGGAACCATCACCTTCTCTCCCGTTTAACCACCTACTCCTTGGACCTTCCCATCACCCAGAGTTCTCTCTGCTGTCTTCTTAAATATAATCATCCCATTGTCTGACCATCTGACTAGTGCCCCAGTTTATCCTTCCAGTTCTCTCAACATTCCTTCCCAGACACCTAGAACATGGCACGTAGCAAGCACTTAGTATATTCACTTAATGTTCTGCCTTGTTCATAGACTTCAGAGACTCCTGTCCACAAACCCCTGCACTGTCTCCCAGTCTGTCACACAATCTCATCTTCCTCACCAAGCCTGCCTGGGTCCCATGGTCCATCTCTTCCACCATTCTGTGAACCTACTATGTGTCAGACACTGTGGATACAGTAACGAAGATTCAGACTCACACTCACTGCCCTTGGTCTTGTCCTTATTCCACAACCAAACAACAGAACGAAAACCTTGGAATAAACTAACACTCATCTTGATTCCTACAAGATTACTGAGCACCTTGCCACGGGGAAGGGGTCTCCCAAAAACCATGGGCTCCATGCTCTACTGGGGCCTCCCCACTGCCTAACATCCTTCCACAGTCCCCTCTCCAAGTCCTTTCTGTACAGTCCCTTCCCACAGGTCCTCCCCACCCACCTCCTCAGGGACTGGGCTGCACGAGTCAGCCTTCAACATCTCCCTGTCTTTTGGCTCCTGCCTGCCCAATCTCTCTCTTTCCCAAGAAAATCCCTACTTGTTCCTGTATCTCCCTTTAGCTACCTCCCTCTCCCTCTTTCTTGTCTCACCCAAATTTCTCAAAAGGAGAGTCTATACTTGTTCAATCTCCTCTATTTTTCTGCTCCAGACTTGCCCACCTCAGGGCTCTTCTTCGAAGTGTGCCCTCTATGCCTACAATCCCCATGACTCCTCACACCACTGCAATCCTGCCTGCTCTATAGGCTAGAGATGGGGCCCAACCTATCCCAGAGAAACATGCTAATTTTGCTCTACTGAATTTGACAATGTCACCTAAAGCTAAGCACAGATTGAGGTGGAAACTTTCCCAATTCATTTTAAAATGTGATACCAAAATGTGACAGCCCACCAAAAAAAGCAATAAACTCAGAAATGGCAAATAGATTTAATGTAGAATGTCAATTTCGATTGATTGATAGTGGCTGCCTAGAGCGCTGTGTTGAGTAGGTTTCTGAGGATGCACCCTGGCTCGAAGAGAAAGACTGCTGGGATTAGGAATATCTGAAAACACAAGTAAAAGAAAATCAAAAAGTCAATTGATATCCACCAAAAAAGAAGGAATAAAATGCCAAAAGTAGTGTTTTCTCACACTCTCCATGTGGTCCTCCAACCTTGGCCTTCCTATAACCACCCAGCTCCTCATCCCATTCCCATGAGGCCCGGCTGCCCCCAAGTCTAAATAGATACCTGAAATCTCACTTGTAGGAGAAACCACAGGCACCAGAGCTGCCACTGGTGCTGGCACCAGCTCCACCAAGGCCCGCGAACAGCCCAAACGTGAGAGTGGCTGTCAGGCTGGTGCTAGCACCAAAGCTGCCACTGGCACTGGCACCAGCGCTGGCACCACCACTCTCCTGGGCTTTGGCTTTAGCTTCAGCTCCCGTCTGGATCCGGGCTTTGGCCCAGGGTCCAATATCAGCTTCGTCCCAGTTGCAGGGCCCAGCAGCATTCTCAGAGCCGAGCCCAATGCCCATCCGAGCTCTAATCTCAGCCCTTGCCTTGGCTTCAGCTGCAGCCTCAGCTGCAGCCTTCATATCTGCTTCCATTGCCTCTCGGTACTGAGCTGCCCATTCCTTGGGATCCTTCTTTTGTACCTGAAACAGGAATAACAACCATCTGAAGGATCAGAATCTGAGCATTGAGTGCCTACAGGATGCAAATTATAGTAATACAATAAATACTACTAGTAATTATACACCTAATATTCCATCCCTGCTCTGACACTTACTATCTCTGCGACCTTGGACATAACACCTGACAACCTCTCTGAGCCTGAGTTTTCTCATCTGCAGTAAGGCAATGACATGTCAGTTGTAAGGATTAAACTATTCAGATAAAGTGTTTGCACATTAATACAGGCTTCAGAATGTTCATGCATGAGCTGCAGGCTGCTCTGCACACAGCCTACCCCAAACAGTGGCACCCCATGCTCTTGGTATGCCAAGCTTGGACAGCTCTCCAATTACCTTACAGGCAAACTTGAGGACTTTCATCTTGCTGGTCTCATAGTAAGAGCGCAGGCCCCAGAAGAACTCATACTCAGGCGGATTACTATTAGGGACTCTGGCATAGTCCAGGTACCTTGAAAAGAGAGGTTCAAAGCCTTTATGTCTGTAAGACCACTCATGGCCCACTCATGCATTTAGGTGGCAAACTCCCCCACTAAATACTGCAGCTTTTCTTCCAATATTCAGCCCTATCTCACTGGTCCTGCCCAGCAGCCATGTGGAGGGGCAGGGGGCACGTGTAGGGTATTTGTTCATAGGAAGGCCATGAGTTTTGTGCCCCTTGTCACAATAACCCAGGTTCCTGTTGGGTGTGTTGTAAACAGAGGAGCCATTTCTTCAGGCCCCCTGCTCTGAGCACACCCCACCATGGGGCTCGTCCGTGGCCTGGCTGAACCCTGGGACAGTCCACCCTAGAAAATGACTGTACGGGAAGAAACAGTCAACCAAGAGCAGTGGACTCCATACATACTCTCGACCATTTGTGTGTGAGCCCACAGGTGTGTGCTGGTACACCTGTATGAGTGCCCACATGTTCTCCAAGGACCAAGAACAGGGTGGGCCCTGGCCAGAAAAGTCAGGAGGTCTGGGCTTCAGGTCCAAATGGATCCTTTACCAGCCGGGGCCATGCTCAGACTTCCACTCTCCGAGCCCTAGGCTCCTCAACTGATACAGGGGATGAGGTGACAGCAGCTATTCTGCAGGGTAGTTATGAAAATGAAATGAGATGTACTAGTCAAGACCCCAGCACAGTACCTGGCTGCTTAAAGCTACCATTCTATGGCATTTCTTTATGGAGATTAATTTCTATGAAGCCCTAGCTAGCATAGTAAAAAAGAACCAAGGTATTGGGGCCAGGATCTAAATACAACTCTTCCGTTTGCTACCTGTATAATAACCCTGAGCAAATTACTTCACTTCTCTGAGCTTTAGTTTCCTCACGCGTACAATACTGGTGATGACAATCCCTCCCTTGAAGAATTGTTCCAAAGGCATATGTGAGAGTACAAGTAGGTCAGTAAATGTGTGCTTCTGTTCTCTGCCACTACCTCAGGAATAAACTACCACCTGCATACGCACACGCACGTGCACCACAGCTTTATTACTCAGTTCTAAGACAGGCAAAATGCATGGAACACAGGAACACTAGACAGACACTTACTTCTGCTTCACAAACTCATCAGTAATGAGCTTCTTCACATCCCCAAAAAGCGAATGATGTATCCTGACAGCAGAAAATGATAAAATACATACATACATACATAATTGCATACATAGATAAATATAATCAGGGCTGTTGCACTTCCCAGATGTGGGCAGAGACATTTCCAACATGGAAAAGAGGCTTCCAACATAAGATGGAAGCTCCACAGAAGCCCAAGAGTCAGTGAGACAGACAGCAGAGTTCAGGACCATTTCCCCATCCACCCAGGTCAGAACCCTGGACCCTCTACCCAGTCCAGCAACCCCGCCCACTCCACCAGACCACCAGGCTGATGCAATCCTGGGACCATCTTCTCTTGCCAAAGGACAACACAGACAGCAAGCACTGACAGAGCCCAATCATACCCAGGGCGCAGCCCCAACTTGCGCAGCACCTCCCAGATGACAGCTGCAAGGGGAGGCAAAAGGAAACAGGGATAGAAAATGAACATGTGGAATTCTGACCATGATCCCCCATTCAGCTGCCAGCCCAGCCACTCACCCTCACTGGACCTATTTCCGTTCATGAAGATGATGCTAAGAAGCACCATGAGGAGACCCAGCTTTGGTGAGTCCTTGGTCCTAGGGGAATAATGGGACAGAGAGAAGGTTTACATCCAGCAGCCATCTGCAAAAAAAAACACACCAGCCAGCTCACTAGGCTAGCTTCTCCCAGATTCTTCAGATATGAGAGAATTCTGCCCAGTCTGTGCTTCAAGCTCTATGTGACCCTGGGCAAGGCACTTAGACTCTCCTATTCATAAAATGGGAAAATCACATTCTCCTCTCCCCAGGTTGCTGAGAGGATAGAATTGTACTTGTACTTGTCAACCCAGTACAACCCGGACACCCAGCCAATGTGAGTCCCTTCTTTCTCTTCCAGACCCCTCAGCTCCAATAGAATTCTAGGCACGGCCCCACTGATGTTCCTGCCCTTCAACCCTCATGATTCACCCATACCAGGAAGCCCTCCCTTGAGAACCACTCTACCAAGGTCAATAGGAAGAGACAAGCAACAACAGGGAAGCTTCTGGAGATACAGAAAACTTGACAGTAGGAATGACCTGCCTCAGGCTTCTACATCCTCCAGTCAATCATAATCAGGTATCACTATTGTGTGCAGGGCTCCAACTACGTGCAGGAGCTAGAATAGGGGTTTTTAGGCTCTGTCTTTCCTGACTTCCTAAGGTGATGTGGGGAGAGGACAGGGATGGAGTAGTACCATGGGCAAAAGCAGAAGCCTCCCTCCCACCCCAGCCCTTTCCCAGCTTACGTTCCTAGTATGCCTGCATCAGTGGGCTCTAAGGTGCTGAGAAGAATGTACAAGTGGTCATTCTTATCAATTTCCTTTAATTGGATCCCAAATACCTGCGGATGGGGAAAACAGCTTGTGAGATCACAGAATTCAGCTTCCTGGGCATCCCACAGCTCCCCCTGTGCCTAGGGGTGTGTGTGTGTGTGTGTGTGTGTGTGTGAGAGAGAGAGAGAGAGAGAGAGAAACATCAGTGAGATAATGCACTTAAAGCACTTAGTTTAGTGGCCAGCACATGGCAAACAGGCAACAAATGCATTACTTTTAATCAACATCATCTTTGTGATTAGTGGGAATCTAGGCAGCCAGAGAGTGGGGAATGAAAGGGAGAGATGAGCATCTGAAGTACATTATAGGACATGTCCAGCAGTGGACAGAAGTCAGGACTAAGCTGGGTGGCTTGGGTCCTAGCTGTGATTTTACCACTGACTTGCTATGTGACCTCAAGCTAGTCTATGCCCCTTGCTAGGCCACTGTCTGCCCATCCTCACAGTGATGGGGCTGGATTAGTCTCTGTGGTACCCCCCCAGAAGAGACATGTACACCTTTGTTTGATTCAAGGCTACCCCATTGCACCCATCCCCCAGGTCCGCCCCTTCACCTTCTCCAAGGAATAGCCTGCTCGTTCAATGATTTCAGGGTACACATCAGTGTATTCTTTGATGATGTCCTTCAGCATGTCTGCAAGGGGAGAGTGTTGCGAGCACCTGGGCAGAAGTGAAGCCGGGTGGCCCCCATACCCAAACTAAAGACCCTTTACCAACCCTGCTGTGGGTGGCACAAACAGGTTCTGAGCTAATGAACAGAGGTACTACTACTGCCATTAGAACTTTAGGAGGACATAAGTGGGAGCAGGAGAGCAAGAAATGCCCTCAGCACATGGGGGAGAGGGCAATGGAGAACAGAGCTGGGGGAAAGGAGGGTTAGTAGAACTCTACCTGAGCGTTTGATGGGAATCTTCGTCTGGTCTTTAACCAACAGGTACTTCACCAAATCATTGGCCTGGGAGAGGAGGAAAAGATGGAACGATCAAAACATGCTTGCAGAAGACTTGAGAGGATGGCAGAGAAGAGGGCAGGCAAAGCAGTGAATAACGCTGAGTGGAGAGGACAGGTTTCTTACCCTCCCTTGCAAAAGGGCTACATCCCGAGGTGGTGGTGTTTCAGGCTCTTGGGATGACTGGAGCTTGGCGGCTCTGCGGCGAGCCTTGCCCCTACGGGCCTTAGGTGACCTCAGAGAAAGCAAAGCTCTCCGGGCCCAAGCAGCCAAACGAGTCCTTGATGCCCTGCGGGCCCAGAAGGCTATGGGGCCCCTTGAAGCCCTGCGAGCCATTGAGGCCATTAGGGCCTTTGAGATCCTTCGGCCGCCCGTGGTTCCAGAAGCCTGACTCTGATCACTGCTGCCATCCTCTTCCCCATTCAGATGCTTCACCTGCATCAATGGAGAGCAAGCACAACATTGCCAGATGGTGCAGATGGTCCTTTTTCCTCATCTTCTCTCTTCCTGAAGTCCCCTCTAATCCCATCCTTGTAGTAACAGCCTGAGTCTTGGATTTGTCTTTCACTGTTTTCCAAGCAGGAGTTTCACCTTCCCACCAGGCCAGGAGCAACCCAAGGGTGGGGCCTGAGGCTTCTCCTCCTGTGTGCACCACTGGCTCTGCTTATACCACCCTGGACACGTCACTCCACCTCTCTGGGACTCAGCTTCCTTCTCTACAAAACTAGATTACTTTCAGGATTTAATGAGATAACCTGTGTGAATGTGCCTAGCTTAAGGCCTGACATATGGTAGCTAATATGTAAATATAAACTGCATTTCGTTCAGATTGCAGCTGTTCGTATTCCTGTCTCACGTGCCCACCATTCTGTGAGCTTTCTGAAAACAGGAATTATATCACATTTCTCTTAGTGTCCCGCCACAGCCTTGATGAGCAGAGGGAACTTTCTAAAGGTTTACAGAACCATGAACCAACTGAGAGAAATAGAAAGACAAGGGTCTTACCTTTCGGGCTTTCTTGGCCTTGACCTTGGGCCGAGTATCCTGATTCTCCTGAGCCTGTGCAGCTGCACCCTCAGGCTCAGGTTCATCTGCCAGAGCCTGAGAGGCAGCAGCCTCAGTCTCCAGGGTCTTTGTATTGACCTTCGTATCAGCCCCACAGCTGACCTTTTTGGTCTCAGTAGCAGGCATTGTCACAGCCTGAGGGTCAGTATTCTGCATCTTGGTTTCAGCTGCCGGATTCTTCGTTTCAGCTGCCAGAACCTGGGTATCAGTCAGCTTAGTGGTAGCTGAGGCCTGAGTGGCAGATACCTCCTGAGCCTCTGTGGCCTTTGAGACCTCTGTGGTCTTTGAAACTCCTGCAGCACTTGAGACCTTCATGGCCTTTGAGACCTCTGGTGCCTTTGAGGCCTTCGGTGTCTCTGAGACCTCCAAGTTCTGGGTCACTGTCAATAGGGTCTGCATCTTCAAGCCACGGTCCTCTTCTGAAGCTTCAGCCTGCAAGAGGAAACAGGGAAGCTCACAGACCTTCTCCCCACCCCCAACTAGGCAAATGGCCCCAAAATTCCAGGGCCTCACTTCTCTGACCTATACTAACTCCTACTTGCAGTGTGCTCTGACCACCTCAGCCCAACAAGGTCTCCCTTTCCTCTGAGCAGAAGAGGGGCGGGCCTACCCTCCCTCCCGCCTGCCTTCCTTCCTCCCTCCTTCCTTCCCTCCTCCCTCCCTCTACTTGGGGGAGGGAGGCGGCAACGAAGCAGGGAGGTAGATGGAGAAGGGCTGGGGAGGGGAGGTGCCAAGAGATTTGGGGCAGCAACAGGGGCTGGAGAGCAAAAGCAGCTAGGGAGAGGGCAGAAGGAGGGCTTACCTGGAAGTGGGTTGGACCCGTACCACTCTCGCTTGTGTCAGACATGTCTCAAGTTGGCCTGGCAAGAGCTGAGCCTGAAGAAGAGAAGGCCTGGGTCAAGAGGCGAGCTCACTTAACGTCCTCTCTCCCGCTCTGCCTGGAGGCTGATACCCACCTTCCCTAGGGTCCCAATCCCAAACCTTCCCCCCACCCCCCAAGGACTCCGTTCTCAAATTCAGTAATCCAGAGCGCCTAGATCTCAATTCTCTGCAGCCGTACCCTCCCCTACTCCAGGAAGATGTGCCAGCGCGGCAGCTCTGAGGACCCCGCCCCTTTTCCCAGTGCACACCCCCCCCAGCCGCAAGTCGACAGTGCGCATGCGCATCCGTTGCAGGGCCCATCTCAGCCCCGCCCGCTTTCCCAGCAGAAGCTCTTTCTTTGATGTCCACCGTGCACATGCGCATTCGGCAGCTGGCTCGTCTCCAAGCTGGCCCTTCACTACACGCCCCTTTCCAGAGATCCATAGTGCGCATGCGTAATAGAGACTCAGTCCAGTACCTTTTTCCAACACGCCCCTCTCCAAGTTCGTAGTACCATTCGGTCCCGCCCCCTCCCCAACAAGCCTCCCTCTCAAATTGTCGCAGCGTCTGGTGGTCCAGGCCCCTCCCCTACCGACATCCAGCCCAAGTCCACAGCACCGTCCGGTCCCGCCCTTTTTCATTATACGCCCCTCTCCAAACAGGGGCCAAGCGCATCTTGGTTCCGCCCCTTCCCTAATACACCCCCCTCCTCAAATCAGTATTGAGCTAGTGATTCCATCTTGGGCCCAGCCAAACAGGGTCCTGTGCCCTCCCTTCCCGGCCGGATGGATCCGGTACGATCCGGTCCTTAGAGCAGGATTTCTCCAGATCCCAGAGGGTGGGGCCGACCCCTCCCGGGCTCGGATCCAGAGCTGGGCCTCGCTGCTCACCTCGTCTTTCTACTACTCCTGAGTGCGTCCACTCCCTCTAAGCCCCTCATAAACTCAGAGACTGCCCTCCCCCCTCCAGGCCGGAAGTGGTCCCGCCCCTTTCCGCCTCCCTAGGGGGCCTCCGTCCCAGCCAGTCTGCCCTTCCCCCCGCCCGCTCCTCATTCCTTATCCCCCACTCCGTACCACTCCGTATTCCCTCTGCCTTGCTCCCTGCTCCCTATTTCTCCATCGCTGTTCCTGTTTACCCCACAGAATTCCTTATTCCCATTCCTTACATCCTCCTTCATGCTACCATTGCACCCCCTCCCCCAGTATTCCTTAACCCTTCTCTACATCCCCTGTTTTCTTCTCTGAATTTCCACTTCCCCTCAGTATTCCCCTTCCCCCTCATATTCTCCATCCACTACTCAACACGCCCGGTTCCCAGTTTTTCTCCCCCTCTTCCTCAACTAGCCTCTGCTCTCCAGTCCATACAGCCTCCTACTCTCTCGGTCGTCTTCGTTGCCTACATCCCACTCCGAGTAACCTCTCCCCTAGCTTCAGTGGTGCAGTAAAAATTGCCCACCTGCCTGGCTCTAGGTTCGAGTGGACTGGAACCACTGTCTGGAAACCCCGATCTCAACGTCCCTCACCTTGTCCTCTAGCGAGTCCGGAATTCGTCTGCCCTCTCTCAGTCCCTCTCGAAGTCTCAGCCTCCTGGACTAGAGCTGCAGCCAGCCCAGCCCAGCCCAGCCCAGCCCCTTTCCGCAGCCCCCTGCCACCCCCCTTCTCCTTCCTCGGGGGTGGGGCAATGGGGCCCCGCTCGGGGCTGTCTGACGCCGAAGCCCGTGTTTATGCCACTGTACCAGGCTCGGTCTGAAGCCATTCCAAACCAAAACCACCGCCTCAAAGCGATTCATTCATTGAATATATTTATTTTTATGTATATATATATTTTTGCTTATTGCAAAAGTAACGTGTTGTAGTTGTGAAATTTCAAATTATGCAGAAATATGTAACATACCAATGAAAGGCCACCCTTATCTCATGCCCCAGAAACAACCACTATTAACGTTTTGATATACATTCTTCCAGATTTGTTTCTATTTATATACTAATTATTTGGGTTTTCTCCCCACAAATGGTACACTATACCTACTGTTCTGTGACCAGGGTTTGGTGTTTTTTTTTCCAAGTTATATATTCTAAACAGCTTTCCATAGTGCACATTTTTCTTAACTGCTCCATAATCTTTTCTCTGTAAATGTCCCATAATGTATTTAACCAGTCCAAGATACATAGACATTTAGATTGTTTCCATTTTTTATTTACTATTACAAGCAGTGCTGACTCCATTTTGATACAAAACTTGTCAACTTTAAAAAGATACACAGAATAACATTTCTACCAGCAATGTCTCTTGCACGTTTATGTGTTGCATATACTACAAATATTTTTCATGTTATTTAGGATAATATTTGCTATACAAAAAGGTTTAATTATTATGTAGTGAAATGTATCAGGTTTTCCTTTACCATGACTAGATTCTGCTTCATGCTTAGAGATGCTTTCCACACTCCTATGTTATAATAATCACTGCTTTTATTCCAAGCAGTTTTATGGCTTAATTATTTGCATTTAAATGTTTGATCACTCCATTTATTTTGTATAAGGATTAATTATTTTACAAAAATATAGCCTCATCCCTACACCATGTGCAAATTAATCCATCTTTTCCCCCACTGATTTGAAATGGCACCTTTACCACGTAATAAATTCACATAAGTATCAATAATTGGGTCTATTCAAGAAAACAAAATAAGATGTATAAAAAATTGAAAGTAGACAACATTATCATTAATTACAGAGTATATGAATGCAGACCTGGACAACCTGAGAGCATCAATTAATGTTGTTAGAAACCATAATAAAAGTCAACACAGTGGTCAGTTATAGAATTAATATTCAATATGTTTCCTATATCAAAAGTAGTTCAAATGGTTATGTCTTCTGCTTTATGAAGTCACCTTTTCCTCTATTATGCAAATAAAATATGAATCCCTATGTTCTATGGACAATTCAACATACACATGCACACGTATACACATACTTCACAGATATTCATGGTGGGCTTCTGTTCTCCTGACTTTTTCTCTAAATTGTTGCTCCCTCCAAGTTTGTGACATCAGCTCACCACTTTCTTGCCTCCTAGGTTCTCTCCCCCCATCTACAGGGCTTTATTTCACACTAGACACAGCCCTTCCTTTCTTCCAGTTCTAGTACCCCAAATTCCCATCCCTTTCAAATCATGGCAAGCCTTGAATGCCAAGATAAAGACTTTGGTCTTGATCCTGAGAACACTGAGAGGTTATTGAAGGGTTCTAGGCTTGGATGCAACATAGATTTGTGTTCTAGAAAGAACACCACTCTAGCTGCCTAACCCATTAGGAGTATGAATTAGGTGTCTTCCTGGAAAAAGGGAGAGTAGTCATCCAAGTAAGCAATGATTGTGGTTAGGCCTAGAGTGGTAGCAGTGGAGATCATGAGAAGTGATTGAATTCAGAAGATATTAAAGAAATAAAAAGCAAGGCTTTATGAATAATTGGATGTAGGGAAAGGGGTGAGGAGGAGGGAAGTGTCAAAGGCAACTCTTGGGAATCTAATTTGAGAGATCAAATGTGTAGATGGTAACCCCTTTCACTAAGATATGGAATACTAACGGCTCTTCCCTGGGCCTGGGAAGAATAAAAACCTTAGAAGAGACGGGGCCCAGGGAAGAGGCCTGGAGGCCAACAGCAACCTCAGCATAGGTGAAGGAAAAGGAGCCCAGGAGAGAGACAGATAAGTAATGACCAAGGAGACAGAGAGAAAAGCAGGAGAAAGTAATGCCACAAAACCAAGGGAAGAGAATATTTCAAAAGGTGGGAGGGGTCAATAGTGTTGAATACTATCCAGAGGTCAAGAAAAGTCCTGAAAAATGTATAGGGATTGTAGCAGTCAGGTAGTGGTCTGGTCTCTGGTGACCTCGGAGGGGATAGTTTCACACTTGTGGCATAGGTTGATAACTGTTTACTACAGTATACATTCTCCTCTCCTTCCCTATAAATAGAAAATCTGAGTTTTACCTGGACACATGGCCTCCTGGAATAAAGGCCATGAGGATAAGGGTCACACCCTAAGGATAGTGGAGGAGTAAACTGAGAAGAATCGGGATCTCTAACAATTTCATAGGGCCACCATACAAACTTTGGACTGCCTAACTCTGGATTTCTTTTAAGTGAGATAAATACATGTATGTCTTATTGAAGCCACTGTTTGGGAGTCTATGCCATGCAGCAGTTTTATGACTGCAGTGAGTTGAGTTGTGAATTGCAGGTGAGGTATTCCTGACAATGAGCATAAACTACTCTTTCAAGAAATGTCTGACTCTGATTTTGAGACTCTCCCAAAATCTAGCCCTGACTAGTTTTCCAGGCTTTTTCTTGCTATTTTTCTGAGTACTGCGTATATTCCAAACAAACACTTCACTATTACCAGATGTGCCCTGCCTTCTCTTACTTAGGAGCCGTTGCTCATACGATTTCTTCCCTATGGAACGCCCTCTGTTATATCTACCCTCTGTTACAACCTCCATCATTTTAAATTCCACAGCATTTTAAATCCTGGTTGTGGCCTTTGGGATCCTGGGGTAACTTTAAAAGAATATAGAGTCAGATACTTAGGAGATATTGGACTCAAGGGACTCAGGCAAAATCTCAGTCCATGTCCATCAGAGAGGCATTCCCAGAGACTTTCAAAGCCAAACTTCCCCAGTCCCCTCTCAATGCCAAACACCTTCGTAGCATAATACCATAACCACTCATCTTATGATCTGGGGATCAGAGGACAGGATGAAACCTTAACAGGAGAGAAAAAAATAAATTCACTTACAATCTTCATCATTTGACTAGAGAGATTTCCTCCCACCTTCTCTCTTTGTAAACTCTTGGAATCTTTTGAACTTCAGCATCTGCCCATAAACTCTGACGAACCTAGGTCACTGGGTCCCAGACCGGTTTCCAGCATTCATAAATCAGCAGGCAAATACCTGAAATCATATAGATCCTACATATTAACTGGGAACAAAGATGAAAAGCTGAGTTATCACCAAGCAGCTCTGTTCAGGAGATAAGGAAAGGCAGGCTAAAGACTGCTTACTGCAGAATGTCAGGGGATGAAACTGCCTAGTAGCGGGGCATCCAAGATTTCAGACACCTAAAGCTTACATGAGAAGCCCAGAATATCCTCACCACCAGTCCTCTCCTAACACATTTCCCTTCCCTCAAACTATATAAAAATCAGTACCTCTGAATGTTGGAAAATTCTGAAGGCTGGGAGTAAGTGGCAAAGCTTTCCTTCCAAGGCTACCTATCACTTCTTTAGTCATCTAAGTTGTACAGCACAGCCTAGCAACCAACTTAATATTGGACATCAGACTTTCCTGTTCTTCACATTTCCTAAGCCTTTCCCATCACTGGGAAAAGCTTCTTAACTAACCCTTCTCCTGGACCCCACTCCCTATCGCTGTTGGGCTCTTTCTGTTCCCAATACACAGAGAAAGCAGCTCCCCTCCTTTCCATTTCCAGGCTCATGTGCCCTCTCCCTTGAGCTGCTGGTGAATTCTCATTGTTTTCTTCCTTTTATGTACAGGGCAATTTAATTCATTTTGTATCACTCTAAGCCCTGAGAGCTATTCTTTCCACAGCCAAAATGACTACATTTTATTAAACCAAAGGCAAATTTCCCATAGACGAGGAAACCGGTTACCCACTTTTGAACTAACACTCCTTCTCCCCTGCTCTTTGCACATTGAGTCCTTCATCAGCACATACCTCTGAGGCAGGTTCGGGCCTCACATGCAGACACTGAGCATCAACTATATATTATGCAGCTCTACAGAGGTGGCTCTTTCTCTTGAGGGGCTTACATTCCTACTGTATGAGCATTAGCCTCATTTTATGGCGGACAAATTGGGGGTGAGTGAGGTAACTTGCCCATGACAGAGCAACTAATGAATGGCAGAGAGAGGACTTGAACCCAGGCCAGTACGATGCCAAATACCAGAGCCTCCACTACTACGTTCAAGTACTGCCAATGTTTTAAGTCCCATAATATCCTTTCCAACCCTCTTCATAAACATATGCAAGGCACATTACAGTGTGATTTTCCTCCGTGGAGGCAAGTCTAATTGGATATCTACATACCCATTCTGATATTGTCATAAAGTGTCATAGGATATATAACTATTTTGTTGTAAGATCAACATGAAGTTTTTAGGATCTTATTTTTATTAAAGTAATGCACATACATGGCAACAAATCATACAGAAGGAGCACATGATAAAAACCAATGGTCCCCTGCCTTGACTCTCCCCATCTCCATCCCACCCCCCTCAAAGCAACCTTTTAACAGTTCTTGGGCTTCCCTGGTGGCGCAGTGGCTGGGAATCCTCCTGCCAGTGCAGGGGACGCGGGTTCGAGCCCTCGTCCGAGAGGATCCCCCATGCCGCAGAGTGGCTAGGCCCGTGCACCACAACTACTGAGCCCGCGTGCCGCAACTACTGAAGCCCGTGCGCCTAGAGCCTGTGCTCCACTATGAGAGAAGCCACCTCAATGAGAAGCCCGCACACTGCAAAGAAGAGTAGCCCCTGCTCTCCGCAACTGGAGAAGGCCCGGGCACAGCATCGAAGACCCAACGCAGCCAAAAATAAATAATAAAATAAAATAAATAAATTTATAAAAAACAAACAAACAAAAAAGAACAGTTCTGCTGGTGGCTCCCTTTACAACTCTAGATAACATGTATATACTTTGTCTCTTGGTTTATAAAATTTAGACAATATCCTGTTGACTCCCAAGTATGACAATGAGGGCTTTGTTTCTGTACACTGCCTCACTTTTCCCTCCACTCCCCTGCAATGTTTAACGCTGATATTCCTTTTTTGTTCCTAGTTAACTTTGTAACTTGAAAAAATATGTATACTCAAACCTCTATTCCTTATTCCATCCATTTTTGACAGATAATTTTGACTACCCACTTTTTAGGACAAGGATGTTAGAGCCACCACCCTCCCTCTGCCCATTCAATGACCCACATTGTCAGTTTGATCTTTCCTTCACATTGTCTAGGTTATTAACATTTACATTCTGTTTTGCAGCCACAACCAGCTCTTCCCTGCTTTGTCTTCATGTTGACTGTAAAACCTGAAAACCAGTCATGATTTACATTATCATGACTATGTAAATATCTTTCAAAACCCAGCCAAGTAGTGAGCCAGGAATACAGCTCCTTCTCTACAAGTCCTACGTCACAATCTTTCGGCCTCTCCAAAGAGAATGTTTCTACTATCAAGGTCAAAGGGAGTCCCTCTTATATTCCATCAGCTGCTTATAATCATGTTATGTTTTATTTTGCTTTGTAGTTAGACCATGATTTTCTTGAACAGGTACACACACACACACACACACACACACACACACACACATACACACACGGATTCTCTAATAGCCTTTCTTTATTCCTTGAATTATTTGCCTTTATTGTATTCATTCTTTCAACAAACATTTATTGAGTATCTACAATGTGCCAGGCACTGTTCTAGAAGCTGAGGATACAGCAGTGAAACAGATCCTTGTCCCCATGGAGGTGATATTCTAGTGAGGAAGAAAGAGAAAATGATCAGATAAATAAGTAAAATATATAACAAGTTTAAGTGTTATCAGTGCTATAGAGAAAAATAAATCAGGGTAAAAAGGATAGGGAATGCCAGTGAGAGTGGGAGGTTACTGAAGTTTTAAATAGTTTGGTCAGAGAAAGACTCACCGAAAAGGTAGCATGTGAACAAAGACTTGCATGAAGTGAGAGAGCTAGCCAAGTGGATACCTGGGGAAGGAACATTCCAAATAGAAAGAACAGTCAGTGCAAAGGCCCTAGAGCAGGACTGTGCCTGGCATTGTTTGTCTCGTGCCTGCCATTTTTGAAGAACATAAAAGTCAGTGTTGCTAGACTAGTGGAGGAAGGCAAGGAGGGAAGTAATAGAAAATGAGGTCAGATAGGTAATGAGGGCCTGATCTTATAGGGCCCTGTAAGCCAAGCCACAGTGGGATCCACAGGAGGGTTTTGAGCAGAGGTGGGAGAGTATCTGACTTGGGTTTTAAAAGGATCCCTCTGGCTGTTGTGAAAATATACTGGTGAAGGGGGGGCGGGGATGACAAAGTAGGAAGCTGAAGACCATTGAGGAGGCTGTTGTAGTAATCGCTTGGGTTGGATCCACTGTTACCTGGGTTCACTGTTCTGGGCACCTGTTCTGGAAATCCATCTTCAGCTTTGGAAAATTAACTTCTAATAAGTTTTTGACAAATTGTCCTTTATTTTTTCTGTTCTCTCTGGCTAGGACTCCTGTTATTCAGATGTTGAACCTGCTGGATTAATCTTCATCTCTTAAATTTTCTCTCCTACTTTGTGTTTCTTTGTTTTTTGGCCCTGCATCCTGGGAAATTTCCTCAATTTTACTTCCCAGTCCTTCTGTTGATTTTCTTTTAATTTCAGCAACTTACTTTCCATCCCTAAGGAGTCTTTCTTTTCTCTGATTGTTCCTGTTCTGTGGCATTTACTTCTTGTTTTATTCAGGTTTTACCTTCTTGAAATTTGCTAAGGATATTATCATTTCTTTTCTGAAATTCTCTTTCCTTTCCAAAATTCCCAAATTTCTCTGGGGTCAGTTGTTCTATTTTCTTATTTTAGTCTTTTGCTTTCATGCTGCAGTTTCCCTTAATTTGCCTGAAGGCCCTTGGTTATCCATCCCAAGTAAGGGAAAAGGACTTGTAGCTGATGTGGGTTTCTCTGTTGTTGTATAAGCAGAGCTGTTTTTCTAGCTAGGGCTCTCTCCCATGAGGAAATTCTGACAGGAAACCTCATGTGGACTTGGGGGAGGTGGCAACCGACAGGCCATGGGTCACCAAATACAAGAATGAGGAGGCTTTGTTATGCGGTACCAAATGCCATAGGACAAGTCTGAATGTTCCCTACGCAGTTTGTAAAATGTCTTTAGAGATTTTGCCTGAAGGTAAGTGCTGGGGCTGCATGTGCTCTATGTGGGTGGAAAGGGCAGAGGGATAGGGGTTCTGACTGATGCTGATGCCCCGTGTGCACACCTTCAAGTAATTTTCTTTCTCAGCTCCAGTTCTCACTCTTGCCCTCCACAGTTCCTGTAGACACAGTCCAGAGCATCTCTGGGTTCCCACAGACAGACTGACGCCCATCAACTGAGCATCTCCCCACCCCTCCCCCACCTAGGTCTCCGGAGGGACAGGGAGCTTCCCATACTTTCGAGATCAATCAGGCCTCATCCAGCTCTAGTCCTAGCAGCTAATGTTTACTGAACGCTTACCATGTGCCAAGTACTGTGAAAGTACAACCTTTTTTAATCTTCATAACAACTTTATGAAATAGGTGCTATTATTATTCTCTTTTTATAGGTAAGGAAACTGAGGCTGCAGAGCAATTAATTAAATTTCACAATATTACACTGTCAGTAAGTGGCAGAACTGAGACAAACCCAGATGGTCTGAGTCCAGTAGTTCTATGTTGAACCACTATCTTATTTTCTCAGTCCTACCCTAGCCTGTCTTGGCCTCTGAATATTCTGGAGATAGTAAGGCTCATATCTGTAGGAGTCAATTTTTATGGGACCCTAAGTAAATCCTTCCTGTCTCAAGGCTAAAATCCATGCCAGAAAGGACCAGGATTGGGGCCTTGCTCCACCAACCCCTCTCTCATATCAGCTACCTTTTTAAGATGATCAGTGCTAAGTGACCTTTCTCTGGCCTCAGTTACTGGGCTCCTGTGGATGTTTATAGGAAAGAAAAACCCCACCCTGGGCCAACACAGCAAACAGACAGACCCAGAACTCTAGTATGTTTAGTTTCCATTCATCTTACAGCTGGATGATGGGAAAAAGGGAGGCATGGAACTGGCCCCTCTCCAGGCAAGATGCCAACCCCAGCTCTTGGACAATCCTGGCTTGTGTGGATTCAATGCCACATTCAGAGTCTTCCCCACCCTTCAGGATAGTCCCTCCCTCTCAAGAGAAGGGATACCTGAAGGCTTAAAAGAGCACGAGTTTGGAGATTGGGCTCAGACCTTCTGGATGTGAACAACAGCCCCAGGCCAGAGGTGGCATCATGTCTAAGTGGAGATGCCTCATCCGTATCAGCTTTTTGCTGACCATTCTCCTGGAACTGACATACCAGGGACCTTCTGGGCCCTCCTCATCAAGCACAAAGGTTAGATCTGGGATGAGGGAACAGAGCTCCAGGATTTGCAAGGAAATTAGCTCCTTGGGGGCAACAGCGGAAGGTTATTTGGTCTGCTTTCTCAGTCCTAGGAAACTAGGGCCAGAGGAAAGAGTTACTATTTTCTGAGCATATGTCAGGTGCTCCACCAGGTATTTTAGAGTTATTATTTCATTTAGTCCTTACAGCATCCTTGTAAGCTAAGCTCTACTATTATAGCTAAGTAGATAGCTAAGCTATCTACTATTATAGAAGAGGAAACTGAGGCTCAGAGGTTGACACAGTTAAGAGGTGGCAGAACCAGAATTTGATTCTAGTTCCATCTGACCCCAAATGCCTTCATTTCCCACTGCCCCACACTGAGAATGAACTAGACGTGTGGGTAGATGAAGGAATCATGGCTTCAGGAAAGGTCAGGAAGAAGATCGATATGGTACTTGCTGTGTGGCCTCAGGCTCTGGGCCCAGTTAACACATCCGTAAAATATGAACAATAATATTATGTAGCCCATAGAGCCGATGTGAGGATTAAATAAGATCATGGATGCCAAATGCTTATCATGCTTTCAGTGTCTGATTGTACTTATCAGGTGCAATTCTTTTTCTTTTTTTCCTCTTTTGGCCCTGCCATGTGACATGCGGGATCTTAGTTCCCCAACCAGATCAAACCTGTGCCCCCTGCAGTGGAAGTGCAGAGTCTTAACCACTGGACCTCCAGGGAAGTCCCCAGGTGCAATCCTTTACACTTGAGTTCCTAAAAAGGGAATAGATATAGATATAGTTATAGACACATATATCACAGTGTCTTGCACAGAGTAGAGCTCAATGAATGACAGCCACTCTGTTATATTCTAAAGCCTTGCTACTCAAAGTAAAATTCATAGACCAGCAGCATCAACATCACCTGGGAGTTTGTTACAAAGTCAGAATCTCAGTCCCCACCCCAGACTTGCTAAATCAGAATCTGCATTTTAACAAGATGTCCAGGAAATTCATGTGCACATTAAAGTTGGAGAAGCACTTGTCCAGAGGTCCCTTGATTTGTGATCCTCTGTGAGCCTTTGGGTCTGAGACTTGGTAAAGCTCACTGAAATATTAGGCAGATCCACAAAATGAATGACAAAGGCTGTTTTCCCTCTCTGGGCCTCAGTTTCTCCACTTGTACCTTGAGGCCTGTCCAGGAGTCCTGGGTACTAGTGCATGTAGGCCAAGGATAGAGTCTACCTAACCCACATCCCTGTCTTCCCTCAGCTGTTGATGAAAAGCTATTCCATGCATTCTACTGTGATTTTCCGCTACGCCCACGCCTTGGTCACCTCTGTCCTGTTCAGTCCGCATGCCAAGGCTCACGAAGTCATCTTTGACCTGGATCTGCCTCGCCTCACCTTTATCTCCAATTTCACCATGTAAGTCTGCTTCCAAACTCACTGTTTTATTCATTCTTTTGTTCATTCTTTCAGCAGAGCATAGTGATAAAGAGCATGCACTCTTGAGTTTGAATCCTGGTTCTGCCAACTATGGGACTCAGGACAAATCATGGCACTTATCAGAGTCTCATTTTATACATCTGTAAAATGGGGATAAAATTAGAACCCACCAGGCTTCCCTGGTGGTGTAGTGGTTAAGAATCTGCCTGCCAATGCAGGGGACATGGGTTCGAGCCCTGGTCCAGGAAGATCCCACATACCATGGAGCAGCTAAGTCCGTGTGCCACAACTGCTGAGCCTGTGCTCTGGAGCCCGCGAGCCACAACTGCTGAAGCCCGCATGCCACAACTACTGAAGCCCGCGCACCTGGAGCCTGTGCTCCGCAACAAGGGAGACCACTGCAATGAGGAGCCCGCGCACTGCAACGAAGAGTAGCCCTGCTTGCCGCAACTAGAGAAAGCCCGCACCCAGCAATGAAGACCCAACGCAGCCAAAAATAAATAAATTAAAAAAAAATTAGAACCCACCTGAGAGGATTAAATGAGCTAATATATGTGAAAATATATGCTAAAATTAGTGGCGGGCAGATAATATTTCCTTGATAATATTTGCTTGATTATTTTTTTAACAAGCATTTCCTGATGCTGACTGTGTGACTTACACTGGGCTGGGTATTATGGAAAGAGGAAGATGAACTGCACATGGTCCTGCTCCCAAAGAGTTCACAGTCTAATGGGGGAAATAAAAATGAAAGCAGAAGGCTTCCCTGGTGGCACAGTGGTTGAGAATCTGCCTGCCAATGCAGGGGACACGGGTTCGAGCCCTGGTCTGGGAAGATTCCACATGCCGCGGAGCAACTGGGCCCGTGAGCCACAACTACTGAGCCTGCGCGTCTGGAGCCTGTGCTCCGCAACAAGAGAGGCCCGACAGTGAGAGGCACGCGCACCGCGATGAAGAGTGGCCCCCGCTCGCCGCAACTAGAGAAAGCCCTCGCACAGAAATGAAGACCCAACACAGCCAAAAATAAAATAAATTAAAAAGTATTCGTTACCTGAAATTTAAAAAATTTAAAAAAGAAATGAAAGCAGATAATTTTAATAAAGTATGCTGGGAAGAAAGAGAAGCGTGAATGCGGGATGGTGGGAATGGCGAGGCCTAACAGGAGACAATGGTCAGTTCCCCAGCCCCACACAGAGAAAGCCTCACAAAGATGACACCTAAACTGAGGTTCAGAATATGAGCTGTTCATCGGGTAAGCAGGCTGAGGGCAGGGCTGGAGAATCCAGGCAAAAGGAGCACAGGAATAAATGTTTCCTCATTAGGGGAACTGGAAGGACTTCAGTGTCACCAGAGTGTAGGGCACAAGCAGAGGTAGAGAGTGGTCAAAATTGAGACTGGAGAGGTAAGGAAAGACTAGGTGGTAGAGGGCTGCCAATGCCAGACCAAGCACCTGGCCCTTACTTGATGGTCTCCAAACCATCTTATGTGTTTGCACGCCCATCAGGAAAAAATTGATCATGTACTTCCCAAATATATATTATTTATTAATTTATAAAGTCTATAAATATACTACTGAACAAATATATTAGGTACATTATGAAGCATATGGAAAAATATACATAGACAATGTAGGAGAAAACCCTATAAGTAGAGTGTTAACATTGTTTTCCCACTCCCTCAGTGTGTGTTGGAGTGTACACACTCCAGCACCCCCAGAGTGTGTGCACCCCACTTTAGAAATAACTGTGGCCCATAATGAGGAGACATGGCAAGGTTTTAAGCAAGGAGTGACAATAGTGAGGTGGGGTGGGCTGGAGGGGCCAGCTGGGAAGCAGGGAGTTCAGTAAGGAGCCTGGGGTAATATCCGCATAAGGGCTGCTGAGGGCTGGAACAGTGCAGTGGGGGTGGGATTTGAGAGACCATAAGGAGGGAGAAACAACCTGGTGCATACATGTGGGGAGTAAGTAAAGATAGAAGGTGCCCACCTGATTTCAGCTTGTCTGACCTGGTAAATGACAGTGCCTTCTTTGAGATGGTAAACGTGAGAGGAGGAGCAGATAAGGAGAAGCTTGGTGGAGCTTCATTGGCTCATATAATACCTTAGTGTGAATTAGAAAATGGCCCCGAGCTTCGGGAAGAGTTACTCAGATTTAGCAGATGAACGAAGCCAGCATGTGCAGAGTTTCGGCCTTTGCTCAGACCCCCTCACCAGAGGTGGGCTTTGTGCTATAAACAATCTGTAAGCCTCTGTTAACAGCAGCCCTAGAGCCTGAACTTTGTCATCAGGAACCTCCTGGCCTTGATGGACAGATGGCACTTCCCCGAAGAGAGGAAAGGTTGGAGGAGGTAGGCAGTGTGCCCCTGGCAAGGGAGTTCATGGGAGAGGTGGTGAGGTAGTCAAAGAAAGCTTCCTGGAAACAGGATTTCCATATGGGTAAGACTGGAAGGGATCAGGATCACTGTGTGTGGGTGACCCAGGAAGATCAAAGGCAAAAAAGACAGCATGGGTTTGGAGTATGGGGGCTCACCAGAGAGGTTGCTGGTCAAATGATACAAGAGCTAAGCAGCCAGACAGAATGTGGATTTTTGCTCTAATAGCAAAACCTCCAAAATAATTTTTTTAATTAAGCAAAGCATTTTGGAGGAAATGTTTTGGGCAGACTCCATGGAAAGTATGCTTGCTGGAGGCAGCACACACACAGAAGCCCCAGTGTGCTGCTGCCAGACCAGCCCCACCCTACACCCCCACAACCCCCAGGAGACCTTGAGGCAATGCCAACTCAGCCCACCCCCACATGAGCCCAGCCACAGCAATAGTCTGTTTCAGCTGCCTAGAAACACTTTCCACCTGAGTGGTCTTTTCTGCAGGTTGCATATCCTCCTCAAGTGTTCCTAGAAACTGCTGCTTTGGTCAAGTAACTTCATTCTACCCCAACCACCCCCAGTACCTGTGCCTTCCATTTGTAAAATAGAGACTGTTGTTCCTGCCGCTTACAGAGTTGCAGTAATATTCTCTAGGACATGGAACTACCTATCACTCCTCAAAGACCAGCTCTGACCCATCCCCCCCTTCAAGATTTATCTTGGACTCCCATTCTCCATATCTAGTCTTCACTGTCATATGAGCTCATTGAGTCTAGTGTTCAAAGCCCTTTATTCTCTAGGCCTACACAACCACTCCAAACTTCTCTCCATAACTCCTTTCCCTACCTCTCTGTTCCAGCCAAATCTAACTACTTGGTGTTCTCTGAAACATGGTCCCTGTGTTTTCCTGCTGTTTGTATGGAATGCCCATTCCACAAATAATTGTTGAGTGCCTACTATGTGCCAGGCAGCATTACAGGTACTGGGGATACAGCAGCAATTAATACAGACAAAATCCCTGCCCTCAAGGAGCTTACAGTCCAGTGGAGAAGGCAGATAAGGGAAAAATAAACAAGGAAGTATATGTCAGTTTATGGATAAGTGCTACAAAGAAATAGAAAGTAGAGCAAGGAAGATAAAGAGTGAGTGGGAAGGCGCTGTTTAGGAGTGATCAAGGATGTCTTTCTGAGGAAATGACATTTGAACAAAGACCTGAAAGAAGAGAGAGTATAAGATTTGCCAGTATCTGGAGGAAGAGTGTTCCAAACAAAGGGAACAGCAATTGTAAAGGCTCTTAAACAGGAGTGTGCTGAAAAAACTCAAGAAACAGCAAGGAGGCCTTGGTGGCTGGAGAATAATGAATAAGGTGAAGAGAAGGAGGAGATGGGGTTAAAGAGGTGACAGGGGGCCAGATAGTATAGGACCATGGAGGCCCTGGTGAGGACTTTGGCCTTTACTCTGATTTGAGACAAGAGCCACAGAGAGTTTTGAGGAAAGAAGGGACATGGTCTGACTTAGGATTTAACAGGATCTGTCTGACTGCTGTAAAGAGAACAGATAATAAGGAGGTAAGGCTTTAAAGAGAGAGGCCAGTTAGTAGGTTGTTGCATTTATCCAAGCAAGAAATGTTGGTAGTTTGGATTAAGGTAGTAATTGTGGGTTTGGGGAGAAGTAGTCAGATTGTGGACATATCTAAAAATAGGGTCAAAATTCCCTGATGGATTAGAAGTGGTGTATGAGAGGAAGAAGGGAGTCAAGCATGACTCTAAGATTTGCAGCCGAACAACTATTTCCTGAGATAAGGAAAACCAAGGGAGGAGCAGATTTGGGAGGTGGGGGAGATACAAGGAACTCAGTTTGGGATATGTTAAGCTTTAGGTGCCTATTGGAAATGCTAGTGAAATGTCAAGTAAGCAATATATAGGTCTGGAGTTCAGGAGACAGGTCCACACTAGAGATACAGATTTGGGAGTCATCTGTGTGCAAATGATATTTAAACCCATGGGACTAGACGACCTCACCTAGAGAGTGACTGTAGAAAGAACAGAGAGGAAGGTGAGGTCTAGAACAGAGCCTAGGAGTGTCCCAAAGATTTAGAATCAAGAAGAGAAGGAGCCAACAAAGGAGACTGAGGAGGCATGGCCAATGATGATCATCTGTCCAAATCTTCCCTAATTTGAACTCCCCCACCACCAAGGCCACCTCCTCTAGGACCTTTTCTGGAAGACTTGGGCAAAAGTGCTTCCTCCCTTCTTTGAACTCCTTTATACTTTATTATCTTCCTTAGAGCAATAGGAAAAACTGGGGTAAAACAAGTTTGAATTAGTATCTCATTGGTCTCTGAGCCCGCTAAGGTCAAGGCCCCTTCCCTAGTCAATCTCAGATGCCTTTGCAGCAATTTGCATTCCGCTTTCACAATTTTTACTGCCTGTGCTACCCACCATATTATTTACTTAATATAGTTTCTGTAAATAGATACACTTAAGATTACCTAAGTTAGGCTTATCCTAAGTAACAATATCTATGAGCTCATGTGTTCAACGTGCTAGTTATATTTTTAATACACATTACAGTAAATATATAACAATTGTAATAAAAATGTTCAGTTGTGTCCCACCTAAAATTATTTTATGTGCCAAAACATGGAATTCATTCAACACTTTGGAAAACATAAAGTCTTAACACCAAGTCAACCATATACCAACTGTGTGGTCTCTATTTCCCCACCTGACAAATGGAGATAATGATAACTGCTTCACCTGGTTTTATCTCCCTGGACTCTCCTCTCTTCTCTTCTTCCTTCTCTCACTCTGGCTTCACAGTTCTATTTTGCTCTTTTTCTCTCCCCATCCCTCATCCTCCTCCTCAATCTTCTTTGTATGTCTCTTTCTGTCTATGTCACTGACCATCTCTTTTTTCCTTTCTCTGTTTCTGTCTGTCCTTCCTCTTTCCTGCTCCATCAGGACCATCAACAATAAAGTCTACATTGCAGAAGTCAAAGAGAAGCACCAGGCAAAGAAAATCTATGAGGAAGCGCATCAGCAAGGAAAAAATAGCTGCTCATGTAGGCATCATGTAAGGCTCCAACCAGTCTGAAACATGACAAGTTCATCTTAGATGTGTGATCAGGGGCTTACACATGTTCTCACTTGGCCTCAATCTCTACCTCTGTAAAGTGAGGATAATGATCTCTACTTCATAGGATTACATGGAGATGAGGTGAGTTAATGAATAGCAAAACCTATAAGAGAGTAGGTGTTCAATAAATGGGAGTTTACTTCACCACTTCCACTTTCCTCCTGCCAGCAGGATGTGGCTTATTTAAGAACTGGCATCTTCCGGTAAGGTTATGTTCAAGTGAGATTTCTCTAAATCAAATCCTGTTTCCTAACTGAGTTCCATTCTGCTGGCAGAAGTGTATTGTCTTCCTTCAATGTTTCCTCCCAGCCTCCAAAAGAGTTTCATCAAGCACGGAAACTTTAGGTTTGGCTACTGCATACTGAGGAATTAACGCCATATAAACAAGCTTAGTCTAAAGCATGGGGGAGGGGTGGGTGTGAGGGGTTATTTGAAGGGAAAGAGGCATTGTGTGTAAGTTGAAACCTCTTTTTATAAAACAAATCATTAGTCCCTTATTGTTTTATTGTAGATTCAGATTTTCATTAACATAGTTTCCTTATGGGTAAGCTGCCTGTGATAGAATTTCTTAGGCAGAATATTTAAGAGGATGAATGAGGGAGAGAGACAGTTTAACAAGTGGGTGAGTGAATAACTAACTGTGGTCAAGGGACTTAGTTGAAACAGAAGCCTGGCCAGGTCTGCTGGGGCCAGAGAGGGGGTAGCCAGAACTAGGTCATCTGACAGCTCCCCTCCTCCTCATGAGATCCCATCTCTTTCATCCTCCTCCCTTTCAAGACCAGGGACTGAGAATCAGAGAAGTTTCGCATCTTCACCAGCCTGGCAACAGCCAAAAAGGTGACTTTTTTTCTCGCCTACGAGGAGCTGCTGCAGTGGCACCAGGGCCAGTACCAGCTGGTGGTGAGCCTGAGACCCTGACAATTGGTGACAAGGCTGAGTGTAGAGGTCACAGTGCCAGAAAAGACAGGCATTGGCTATCTTGATGTACCACCTCTGAGGACCAGCCGCCTGCCCACCAACACCCACTCAAGTATGTGAGCAGCACTACAGGTCAACCATAAGACAGGCCTTCCCTAAATGGGAAGCTGCCCCTTTTCCCGTTGCTTCCTTCTAATACCACTTCTGCCCTAGGTTCCTTTCCCATTCAAACAAGGAGAAGAGGGCATGTTTGGAGTTGAAAATATTTCGGTTACAAACTTGGTCTCATCCTTGCAAGCTGTGGGAAACCAGCAAGTCCCACATTTCCCGCAGTGGTGATTTCCCTCCTGAAATTGTAAAAAGTGGAGAAGGGGTTGTTGGGTCAGCTCCATGAAATCATATGTTGACAATGCTAAGGGATGCAGAGGCCACACTTGCTTTCCTCTGGAATCACCACTGAGAATGGAAGGGCAATGGGAGGACAGTGTGAAGTGCAGGCTGCCCCAGAGGACATCATCTCAGGCCCTGTATGCCAGAGAGACATCCTGGCTGCCAGGCTTGCTTCAAACTTCATCTCAAGGTGTTTGTTTGTTTGTTTGTTTTCATCTCAAGGTGTTTGAAGGCCACACTGGCTACAGTAGAATCGCTATGTGAGTTGTCAGAATACAGATTCCTGGACCCCACCCTCCTGGAGTCTGCTTCAATAGGTTGGGGAGGGGCCCAGGAACCTATCTTTTTGACCCATTTGCAAGTGAACTTGATGTCCAGTCAGATTGGAGAACCACTGATCCGGCCTAGACGCCTCCGCTGAGGGACAAGTGGACAGGCACAGAGAAATCACCCATGTCATGTGGCCACTCTCACTAAACTGTTTAGCTTCGGATGTCCTACCTACTTGGACCCTGCTGACCCAGAGAGACAGTATGGAATACAGACAGGAGAGAGACAGACACAGACCTGGGTTCAAATCCCAGCTTTGACCTTCTCCAAAGGTGGGGCAGCAGGCAAATCACTCACTGGCTCTGCTTCACTTTTCCCGTCTGTACGATGGCGACATGCAATCGATGGCCCAGGACCACTGTGAGAATTTGAGAAAATTCCTCTCTGCAAATCACCGGTACAGAGTAATGAAGACCTGATGATAATTGTAATCATTAGCATTATCGAGCACTTACTAAGATCCAAGTATGGTTCCAAATGCTTCACATAAATGATCTCATTGAATTCGCACAAACACTGTCTATGAAAGAGGAGCTATTATCCTTCCTGTGCTACAGATGAGGAGCCTGAGGCTTAGAGAGTGTGAATAACTTGTCCAAGGGCCCACAGGCAGCATCTGAGTCCTTGGAGCCTGCACGCTTAAACCCTGAGCTATAAATGGCAGCTCCCTCCCCCCCTTCTCCTTAAAGGTTAAAACGGAGGGGAGAGCCAATCCTGTGGGGATAAAACAGAACAAAGACCTCTGAAAGGAAGGAAGCCAAGGGAATGTATGTAAGCAGGCGCCTCAGAGAGTATGGGGGCTCAGTTTGCCCCTAAGCTTCCTGACAGCTGTAGCAGGAAAGGGGGGCGGGGAGCAGAATTCCCTAGTTTCCATTTTCTGGAAAAAAGGAGGCACAGAGGCATGTCTAAATGGACATTTGTCTTGGGCTGAAATTCCAGAGGAGTTGATCTTGTGGCCAGCTCAGCAAACATCCGGGACCAGAAGTTCATCTGTGATTTCATGAGGCGCTAAAAGTCTTATTCACACACGTGATTCTGAGAGTCAAGAAGCCAGAGGGGGAAGAAAACACATGAAATTCTATCTAGAAGAGAACGTTGCTGGGCTGCAGTTTCCCACAGCAGTAAGGGGCATGGGAGGAGACCGAGGCCCTGACTGTGTATCTGTCTCTCTCCACAACACACACGACACGGTCTCTCCGGGAGGAGATCCAGGCTCCTGGGGACGTGACACTCCTCCAGAGACTGGGCTCCCGGGATGGATGGCAAATGAGCCAGGATGAAGTTGTGAGTGAGGGCCAGGCTGCCAGAGCCTGGGAGCTGAGTGGGGGCTGGGTCTGTCAGGCTGGGCTCGTGGAAGAGGCAGAGTAGGGGGAGCTGGTTGTAGGATTGGGAGAGGAATGTAGCATTTGGGCAGGTGGAGGGGCGTTGCAGGCAAAAGGAGCAGCAGGTGGTGCAGGGCTTACTTCTCACCCTCCCCAGATATTGCCTCTTTTGATGTCCCTTTACCTGGCTTTCTGCCTGGCGAGCTCTCCATCCCACCTACCCCCTCCCCACCCATGCAGGTGAGGCTGACTCGCCCCCATCCACCAGGATTGAGAGGGCAGAGACCAGTGTCCGAATTACCGTCTGCGTGACACTGCAAGACCAGTCTGCCTTCTCCAGTTCAGGCATCAGGGCCGACTTCGTGGTCCAGTATGATGTAGTCATGGAGGACATCGTTGGAGACGTGCAGGTGAGAGGGCCAGGAGAATGGAAAGAGCATGGGCTCTGGAGTCAGACAGGCCTGGGAAACAAGGCGCTGGCCTCCACAAGGTGCGCGTTTGTTTCTCCCTAGGGATCAGTGAGGACTAGTGAACACGGACAGGACGGTGTGTAGCGACACATGACTTCACACCTGGTGAAGCACATATGTCCCCCAAAGAGTTGGAGACCCGGAACTGTATAAACTGAATCAAGATCCAGTTGAATACATTCCTAACTGAAGCAAGTCATAGCCCACTCTTAACCAGACCTTTTGGAAAGGCAACCATTGGCCAGTGATTAGTCTCTCCCACTTTCTGCAGCTCTGATACTCTCATGTTCTCTTGGGCTTTCTGGATGTCTCTAAGTTTTAAAAATTCTTTTTGCCTCACTTGAGCCATTTGCCTAAACAGGGAGCCCTTAAATTCTGAGCTCACACACTCACGAAGAACGTGCAGAGGTCCCACGCTCTACCAAAGGGGTAGAGGCTGATCCGGGACCCTTGGCTTGACAACAACAATTGCATGGCAGCCTGAGATGTCTGGTCCCAGCCTGCTTCTCCCACCACACCTCTCACTGCCTCCAGCACACAAACCATCCTCCAGCTGCCTCACACCATGCCACACCACACACCAATGTCCCAAATCACCTGCACCCGCCAGTCATCTGTGCCTGATTATGTGCTCATACTATCTGCCGCCCTGGGAATGTCTTCTCCCTCCTTTCTCCACTGGTGAGTGTCCTCCTCATCCCTGAAAACCTTGCTTCAGGGCCACCTCCATGATGACCCCACCCCACGTACAATTCCTCTCTCTGCTCTGGGCTAGTATAGTGCTTTGGTTACACCTCTCCTCATGCACTTACTTACTCATTCATATGTGGACTCATCTCCATCAAGCAGGAAACTGCTCTAGCCCAGTCCTGCCCTCAGTGACTCTGGGAAGTCAGGAATGAGTTGGACACAGCCGTAATCTCCCTTTGGAAATGTCCCATCCTGAGGTAACCCAATACATAGAGCCAGAGCAGTCATAAAAGGTTCTAAGGGCTGTGTATAAATCTGTAATGGGTTACGTATGGATACCACTGAGGAGGGTTTCACGAGAGCCTTCCTGAACGAGTTGGCCTTTAAGTTAGCATAGGAAAACTGAATAGACTTTACCTCCACCTGGACCGATAGGATGAACGGGAGGGCATGCAGAGAGAGGGGGATAGCATATGCAGAGGCACAGAGGTATAACAGAGGCCTGATGTGTAAGGGGAATAGAAGGAATTCACCCTCTCAGAATAGGAGCTGAGGGTATCATGCCAGTAGGTGGCAGCAGGGCCTTAACCTGGTGTTCTGGGGTGTGTGTGTGTGTGTGTGTGTGTGCACACGCACGTGTGAACTGAGGCATTTGTCTGCTTGTTCATTCTTTACCTCTCCCACCATTGCCTGGAGTAAAGATACAGATAGAACAGACGGAACTAGGCATTAAATAGTACGACTGATACTCCCATCCACTGTGTGCTATGATTCCTGCATCCCCCAACCAAGAACCCCTCAATTCACCTCCCATTTTACATGAGTATGCCCGCCTTTCAAAGCCCAACACATTCACTCCATGGGCACCTAATCCGGTATGCCCACTGCTGGCTGATGTCAGGAACCCTGAAGTGAATCACACACAGATCTTATTCACTGTCTCCAGGTGAAACAGAGAGACACGAGAATGACGCAAGATGAGAAGCGCTTTGTCAATGACAACATAAGTATGATGGAAGCCATCATGAGGGGTGAGGAGGTCAGGGAGCCTGACCTGGGTCTTAAAGAATTCAAAGAAGTGTACCAAGTTGGGAAGGGGGCTCTCAGAAGGCAAAGGCAGTCTAGTAAACTGAGGGCTGCATGATACAGAGAATGGAGGCTGGAAATATCCAGGGGTGTGTAGGGAACTACAAGTAGATTGGAGTTCCTGGAGTGTTGATTTGAGGCCCAAGAAATGCTAAGAGGTGAGATTGAAGGCCATGAGTGCTGCAGGGGCTTGATAAGGAACATAAAATTTATGTTGAACATGCCCAGGGAGCCCTGAGAGGGAATGACACTATGAGGTTTGTGTTTTGAAAGACCAGACCGTGCAGCTGCTACAACGATGCATGGATGGGAGGGGCCCCAGGAGAAACAGGGAAACCCGAGGGAAAGGAGCCCTAAATTTGGGCTTCGTTAGTTTGGGATGGCGAGAAGGGGTGGACCTGAGACATATCCAGCAGATCAAACCAGCATGAATTTGTGGCTGGTTGGATGTGAGGAGTGAGGGACACAGGAGGATTCAGGGGTGACACTCAGGTTTGTGTCTGGAGTGACCATGTGCATGATGGTGCCTCTAAATGACAAAGACACGCAAGGGTGAGACGGGAGGAAGGTAATGAATTTGTTGTTTGAGCAGCATACATTGGTGGCTTCAGCCATCCAAGGGAACAGGTCCAATGGTGAGTGGGTATGAAGTTGTGGAGGGGGAAGAGTGAAGAGCATTGGACTGGGGAAAGAGCTGTGGGATCAGCAGTGGAGATTCAGGGGTTGAATCCAAGAGAGCTAGGGAGTTGACCCAGGCCAAATGTATAGAGTCGGAAGAACAGATCCAGGACGGCAGTTGCTAAGGTAGAGCTTCCCAGTCTAGGAGCTATTGATCTCCACAGCCCTTGGGGTATCTGGCCCCACGAGCTGCCATCAGCCTATTCAGGGCTCTAAATCCCCACCACTTCCCTCCACTGTGCTACACAAACGTAATCATTTTCTTTGCATGCCATGACAGACAAATATTAGGCAACACTGTTTAAGGGACGGGGGGGGAAATGCAGCTGAAGAAAGAGACTGAATCCGATGGGCCTGAGAGCTGGTAGGAGAATAAGGAGCGTTCATCATCTCTGAATCTCAGGGGAAATGATTCTTCTGAGGACCAGAAGTGATTGTCAATTGTGAAATAATATATCAGGGAGGTGCAGTCTGATGAGAACTGAAACACACCCACTGAGTTTTCCAACCAACTGGTCGTTGCTACCTTTGGTGAGAGATGGATCAGCGGTGGGGCTGGAAGCCAGTCTGCAGTGGGCAGAGGAGTAAACCGGAGGTGAGAAGAGCATTACAGCTGTCGAGTTCATTACCTTGGCATGCTACTGGGAAGAAAGGAGCTGATTTGAAGTTTGGGTGGGATCGGGATGAATGGAGGTTGTCTTAGTGGATGGAAAAGACACCAACATAATTTTGTTAAATTTATTTATTTATTTATTTATTTATTTATTTATTTCTGGCTGTGCTGGGTCTTCGCCTCTGTGCGAGGGCTTTCTCCAGTTGTGGCGAGCGGGGGCCACTCTTCATCGCGGTGCGCGGGCCTCTCACTATCGTGGCCTCTCTTATTGCGGAGCACAGGCTCCAGACGCGCAGGCTCAGTAGTTGTGGCTTACGGGCCCAGTTGCTCCGCAGCATGTGGGATCCTCCCAGACCAGGGCCCAAACCCATGTCCCCTGCATTGGCAGGCAGACTCTCAACCACTGCGCCACCAGGGAAACCCTAACATTTTTAAACTCTAAAGAAGACCCAGTCGGGTGCATGGGCTGGGTTGGAGAGTAGGAGTCTGGCTGGTGGAGGAGGTACTGGAGGCTGGGCATGCATGGGGTCAGGGAAGGATTGTTTTGTCTTTCAGTAGAGGGAGGAGGCATATAGGTGTGTGGACCCTGTGCAAGGGTGGGGTGGGCAGTCCAAGGGACATGGCCTGGTGCCCTTAATTTTTTCATGAGGAGGGAGGGGAGGCATTTCCTGAGAATGGGGTGGCATGACAGCTGAAGGGAGTGTGAGAGGTTGGTGACCTGGGTCATGCCTCTGGTTTATATAATAGGATGTGAGGTGTGGGGCCACTGGTGAGCCTGGGACCATGGAGAGGTAGGAATGTGATTTTCCCAGAAGCTCTCACCTACCCAGGTATGGGAAGAACACAGAAGGACAGCTGGACTCTGCCTGTGGCGTGGGCAATTGCAGGATGGTTGACCCAGGGCTTGGGGAACTGCTGTAGAGTGCCAGGAAAAAGTGCAGACAAAACCTACGCTTGTGCTTGTGAATTAATTCAAAGGCTGGGGTGGAGGGGAAGAGCAAGATGTCCTCCCATCTCCTTCCTGCTCTCCACCACCCCCCTCCCGCCCTCCAAGACGGGAGGAGATAGTGTGTCCAGCTTTGTGACCAGAGAATGCCTGAAGGGCTGAGAGGAGAATAAGCTGGTTATCCCAGGACAGAACTTGCTTCAGGCTCCTGGGCAGCACAGACCCTCAGCAAGCCTATACTTCCTTAGGCTGAGCTGCCACTGGTCCTGGGGGCCCTTCCAGCTTCCCCCTCCGCTTCCCTCAACTGTCCCAGGCCCCAGGCTCTGCAGAAGGAGAGATGGAGTGGGGGAAGGGGGTCAGCAGCCAATCATATCCCCGATAGCCCAAGGCATCTGCACCTGGTCTAACCAATCCCCTCTGAACAAATAGCTCACTCAGCCTCTGCTCCCTCCTCCCCTCCCTGCTCTGCCCAGCAACAGCAGAAAGGAGGTTTAAGGAGGAGAGGGAGGCCCTGCAAACTCCCAGCCCCTGGCAGCAATGGAGCCGGGCCTCAGGCTCACTCTATAGAGGGAGGTTAAAACAACACTCTCAGTTCCTGGAGCCCAGGCAAAACGTCCCTAGGGGCCCTCAAGACTATGCAAGCCCAGCTCTCACAGACAGGAACTCACATATTACAGAGATCCTGATCCCTGGAGCCTTGGGCCACAAGCCAGTCTCATTTTCTCCACAGCTCAGGGGCAGGCCCTGGGCTGGCAGCCTGACCAGCAGAGATACACTTCTGGTGGAGGAGATGGACATTGAGCAAACAATCCCACAAATGCCTATTTAATAGCAACAGTGATAAGGCCTAGGAAGGAAAAGAGCAGGGTTTTATGCAGCAAAATAAGAGGGGACTTGATTTAGACTGGCTTTCACAGTTTTTGTTGATTCCACTTCTTTTTTTCCAGATTTGCGATGGCTATTTTGTTCATTACTTTGCACCCAGAAGCCTTCCACCTGTTGAGAAAAACGTGGTGCTTGTTATTGATGCGAGCGGCTCCATGTTTGGTACTAAAATGAAGCAGGTAACAAGGACCCTGGGGATCGTTCCTAGCTCTTGATTTAGAAAGCTCAGAAAGCAGAGAGTGCTGGTACAGTGGTTCCCTGAGACAAGACACCCTGCCATCCCATCACCTTTGGACCTTATAGGCCTAGGCCTACCTTAGAGTCTTGGTACCTTACATATCAGGAGCCATGTAGACATGGAGCCACAGAATCCTAGGAACACTGAAACATAGGACTATGGGGCCTGAACCCATCATGAGCCTCAACCACAAACCTCCAGGTCTCATAAAGGCCCAGAGTCATAGAGACTTTGGGCTAGAGTACTCTGGCATCATAAAGCCTGAGTCAAAAACATTAAAACTGTAGTCATTTTAGATCCAGAACTGTCAAGGGACCACAGCTTTGTTTTGCTTGGTTTTGTTTGACTATATAGTCAGAAGAATACAGTGCACTGGCCTTATAGTGCTTAGAAGCCATAGAGTCCTGGGTCCATCTAGGCTTCAGTCTTGTACCCCACCTACAAGAGCACCCTTGAAACAGAATCCTGGAGCCATTGGCCAAAGAGATTTTGACTTTAGAGCCTGAATCCATAAAGTTCTGGAAGCAGCGTTTCAAACCATAGTACTCTAGGGTTCTAGAAATATACAGTTCTAGTGTCTTGGGACAGTGTAACCTTTTTACCTTTACATTTTGAACCACAGAGTCCATGGGACCTAAGGCTAACTGACTTGTGTTTTATGAGAATATAACCATACTGGGAGAAGGGAAGTATTGAAAACTGTCTCCTCTAGCCTTTAATGTATGGGAAGGGATATACCCAACTCCAAACCTTTTTAGTCTTTCCATTTCATCTAAGGCAGGAAAAAAGCTGAAAGAAGTTATGATGAGCATATTCCAGGGGCTAGGTGCCCTAAAAGACTGAGACCTAATCCTAGAACTATAGAATGTTTCTCCTCCCCCCATGCATGACCACCATATCAGCTGGGTTCCTGTGTAAAAGCAGGAGGTTACAGTTGAAAGAACTGGAAGCCTGTACTCTATTTATGGAAGAGTCTCTAGGTAAACCCAAGACAACATAGGAAACAAAAACAAGGACTCTAGAAACAATTTTAGCCTCTGACACCCGCAAATGCAGCAACCAACAAACACAACCTAACTCCTAACAAGATAAACATAAAACCTCACACTAAAGGTCTATTTACCTCAGTTCCTTTTACCTCATACCTCATGTCTGGCTTTCAACAAAAATATACAAAGAGTGCTAAAAGGAAAAACACAATCTGAAGAAATGAATCAAGCATCAGAACCAAACTGATATGGCAGAGTTTGGAAATTATCAGGCCAGGAATTTAAAATAAGGATGACTAATATGCTAAGGGTTCTAATGGGAAGAGTGGGCAACATACAAGAACAGATGGCAAATTTAAGCAGAGATAGATATCCTAAGAAAATTAAAAAGAATACTAGAAATATAAAACACTGTAACAGGAATGAAAAATGCCTTTGGTGGGCTCATTAGGAGACTGAACATGGCCAAAGAAAGAATCAATGAACTTGAAGATATGACAATAGAAACTTCCCAAACTGAAAAGCAAAGAGAAAAAAGAATGAAAATATATATATATGGAATCTTAAAAAAAAAATAGTTCTGAAGAACCTAGGGGAAGGACAGGAATAAAGACACAGACGTAGAGAATGGACTTGAGGACACAGGGAGGGGGAAGGGTAGGCTGGGACGAAGTGAGAGAGTGGCATGGACTTATATATACTACCAAATGTAAAATGGATAGCTAGTGGGAAGCAGCCACATAGCACAGGGAGATCAGCTCAGTGCTTTGTGACCACCTAGAGGGGATGGGATAGGGAGGGTGGGAGGGAGACACAAGAGGGAGGAGATATGGGGATATATGTATATGTATAGCTGATTCACTTTGTTGTAGAGCAGAAACTAACACATCATTGTAAAGCAATTATACTCCAATGAAGATGTTTAAAAAAAACAAAAACAAAATATCCAAGAACTGTGTACATGTACAAAAGTGTAACATGTGTAATGGGAATACCATAAGGAAAAGAAAGAGAGAAAGTAACAGAAGAAATATTTGGAGGAATAACAGATACAAATTTTCCAAAACAAATTACATCCATCAAACCACAGGTCCAGGAAGCTCAGAGAACACTAAGCAGGATAAATACCAAAAAATGTGCATGTAGGCATATCCTATTCGACCTGCAGAAAATTAAAGACAAAGAGAAAATCCTGTAAAAGCCCACAGAAAATAATATCTTACTTATAGAGGAACAAGAATAAGAATTACATTGAATTTCTCTTGAGAAACCATGCAAGGAAAAGGAGAGTGTAGTGAAATATTCAAAGTGTTGAAGGAAAAAACCACTCACTTTGAATTCTGTATGCAGCAAAATTGTCCTTCCAAAGTGAAAAATAAAGACTTTAGCAGCCAAACAAATATTGAGAGAATTGTCACCTGTAGACCTGTCTTGCACAGCTAAATGTTAAAAGAAGTTCTCCATAGAGAAAGAAAATGGGATAGCTCAGATACTTGAATCTACATAAAGAAATGAAGATTGTTAGAGAAAGAATAAATAGAAGTAAAATAATATATTTTATTTTTTAACTAATTGATCTAACAGATAATGATTTGTTCAAAATAATAATAGCAAAAATGTATTCAGTGAATATAGTTTACTGATAATTGAAATTAATGACAGCAATATTATAAAGGACAAGATAGAGGAATTGGACTACTCTATCACAAGGTATTTGAACTATTCATGAAGCTGTATAGTGTTATTTGAATGTGGACTAGAATTAGTTGTAAAGGCATGTTGCAAACTCTAGGGCAACCACTAAGAAATTTTCTTAACATAATGGATATGCTAAGAGACAAGAGACAATGGGACCATATAAAACACTCGACTGAAACCAGAGAAGGCAGGAAAAGAGTAGGAGACAAAGGAAAAAAAAGGGAAACAAAGAGAAAACAGTTAAAAATATAGCAAGTATTAATCTAATTATATCAGTAATCACTTTAATGATGACTTGTCTAAATACACCAATTAAAAGGCAGAAGCTTCCATATAATATGTTTATATATAGCTGATTCACTTTGTTATAGAGCAGAAACTGACACACCATTTTAAAGCAATTATACTCCAATAAAGATGTTAAAAAAAAAAAACAGTACAGCCGACTTAAAAATTGCTTCAAAATTTAAAAGGCTAGGGGCTTCCCTGGTGGCGCAGTGGTTGAGAATCTGCCTGCCAATGCAGGGCACACGGGTTCGAGCCCTGGTCTGGGGAGATCCCACATGCTGCGGAGCAACTGGGTCCGTGAGCCACAATTACTGAGCCTGCGCGTCTGGAGCCTGTGCTCCGCAACACGAGAGGCCGCGATAGTGAGAGGCCAACGCACCGCGAGGAAGAGTGGCCCCCACTTGCCGCAACTAGAGAAAGCCCTCGCACAGAAACGAAGACCCAACACAGTCATAAATAAATAAATAAAAATTTAAAAAAAATTTTAAAGGCTAGATCTCATGTTGTGTTCTTACCATAACAAAATTTTAAAAATTAAAAAAAAAAAAGACGGAAGCTGTCAGTGTCAATTAAAACAAAACAAAAACAAAAACCAACTGTATTTTCTACAAGAAGCCCATTTTAAATATAAAGACACAGATAGATAAAAGTAATGGGCTGCAAAGAACATATACCATGCTAACACTAATCAAAAGAAAGCTGGAACAGCTATATTAATTTCAGACCAAGTACACTTCGGAGCAAGTAAATTGTCAGGGATTAAAAGGTGAATTATATTATGGTAAAAGGGTCGATTCTCCAAGAAGACATAATAATCCTTAATGTGTATGCACCTAACATTAGAGTGCCAAAATACACGAGGCAAAAATTGATAGAACTGCAAGGATAAATGGACAAATCCACTATTATAGTTGGAGACTTCAACTTCCCTATATCAGAAATGGACATATCCAGCAGGCAGAAAATCCATAAGGACATTGTTGAACTGAACAGCACCATCATTTAATTGAATCTAACTGACACCTACAAAACATTTCATCCAACAACAGCACAATGCACATTTGCCCCAAGCTCATGTGGAATATTTGCCAAGATAGACTACATTGTGGGCCATAAAACACACCTTAACAAATTTAAAATAATATAAATCATACAAAGTATGCTCTCAGACTAAATGGAATAAAACTAGAAATCAGCAACAGAAAGATAGCTGGAAAATCTCAAAGTAATAGGAGATTAAACAACACACTTTTAAAAACGTAATCTGTTCCTGGATAACAGGAGATTCTCAGGGAAGGCCATCCTTTATGTGTCAGCCCTCTTAATGGAAGCAGGAATATGGTGCTCAGCTCCTTTTTTTTTAATATTTATTTATTTATTTATTTATTTATTTATTTGTCTGCTCCGGGTCTTAGTTGCAGCATGTGTAATCTTCGTTGTGGCGTGCGGGATCTTTTTAGTTGCAGCATGTGGGATCTTCGTTGCCGCATGAGAACTCTTAGTTGTGGCATGTGGGATCTAGTTCCCTGACCAGGGATTGAACCGGGGCCCCCTGCATTGGCAGTGTGGAGTCTTAGCCACTGGACCACCAGGGAAGTCCCTGGTGCTCAGCTCCTAATCCCAGAATGTGTGACCTATCCCCTGAGTTCATCTTGTGGCAGGAAAGTTTCTGATCCACTTAAAAGCATTCAAGGCATCTTCTATCAGTTTAAGATGTAGAGAAAGGCAAGCCACAAATGTCCTTCCTGTGGTTTCTAGAATCCACACCTCTATAAAAGGTTGAAAGTGTATATTATGCTTAAAATCACTGGATTTGCCACCTCCAAAATACAGATTTGAGTCCCTGGTCCATCAATGACTAGGTGTGTGACCCTGAGCTAGCCACTCCACTCTCTGAGCCTTAATGTCATCTCTTGTAAAATGAGGACAATATTAGTACCTTATTCATTGTGTTGCTGTGAAGATGAAATGAGCTGATGCATCTAAAGTACAGTGCCAGGAGCATAGCAAGTATCCTACAAATGGTACCCTAATACTAGAACCTACATATTGTATTCCCTGAGCGTAGCCCTATACTAAATATTGTCATGGAGAAGGGAGCCAAGAGGAAGTAGCAATCTAAGCCCTGTTCTCAGAGGACTCAAGATCTGTATGGAGAATGAAAATATTCCACGTAAGATAGTCAGCAAATAATGTGGGACAGGGAATATCTGGGTGCGAAGAGCATGGATCAGACTAGGCAATCAAGGAAGGGCTGCCCAGAGAAAGAGCAACTGAAGGAACTATGAAGATATGAATAAGTAAAGGACAAAGTTGTGGAGACGAAATGGAATCTAGGTTATCTGGAGGCTGGTGAGAAGACCAGCCTGGAAGAAACAGAAATTGAGGTAGAAGAACAGATTAGAGAGAACAGAGAACCAAAGCATGCAAAGTCATTGAAAGGTAGCTATAAATACCTGGAATCGTAAAGCTCTTAAACTTTAGGGCCCTCGAATCATTGAATCCTTGATCATGGGTTCAGAAACCATAGAACACATGAATCCTAGCTCTCTGAAAGCATAGAACTTAAACCTTCTAGACCACCACTGTCCAGTAGAACTTTTTTGATGATGGAAATGTTCTAAACAGTGTCCAGTACAGTAGCTACTGGCCACATGAGGTTCTTGAACCCTTGAAATGTGGCTACTGCAAATGAAGAAACAGAATTTTAACTTTTTCTTTAATTTTAACTAACTTACATTTACATTTAAATAACTACATGTGGCTAGCAGTTACCATTGGACAGTACAGTTCTAGGCTTTGAGCCATTAGAGCCTATAGAGCATTTTGACCTAAGACTCCTAGACTTAAAGTGCTGGAGTCAGAGAACATTAAAACCATACAACTCTTAGACCTCAGTACCTTGTATAGAAAGAGCCTTTCAGTCTTGAACAAGACCTCAAGTCTTGGTCCATCTCCTTCACATCATCTATATCCCACAGACTAAAAAGGCCATGAGTGTGATCCTTGGTAACCTGCCGGCCAGTGACTACTTCAACATCATCTCCTTTTCTGACACAGTTAGTGTCTGGAAAGCCAGAGGCTCCATCCAGGCCACCATCCAGAATGTCCACAGTGCCAAGGACTACCTGGGGCACATGGAAGCTGCTGGTTGTGTTAGACCTACCCACCCAAATTGGCAGGCTGTGGTGACATGGGAAATTCCTGAAACCCTCCCTTCATGCACCCATCCACTTCACCTCTCATAATGTCTGAAATATCACTGTTACACTTTACACAAATATGTCCCTTTGTCCTTCTGTGTTTCTTTGCCTAGTGGAAAGAGCACAGCTAAATATCCATGTATTTTAGGACACATTCCTCTTTGGGGCTGAATTTCCTCCTCTTTAAAGCACATACTCAAAAGAATTTGCTGAAACTTTTGATTTATTTTGTATCAATAATCTAGATATTTATTTCTAAGTATTTGAGCAAGCTGCTGCCCTGTTTTGGCTTCTGATCAATCCTCTCTCAGACGATTACTGAAGTCTCCCCCACCCACCACCTCCTGACAACTCAGCCCTTTTTTCCCCTGTAGCATGGAGGTGGAGATGCTATCCTTGGGGATCTGCCAATCTGACTAGCGAATGAGACATCCCCCCAGGAAACAGTCAGAGCAGTCTGAGACAGGGAGTGATAAAAACCAAGGACATGTGGGCCCCACTGTCAGATCTCAGGGAGACTGTGTGGGGGTGGGGATTTGGGAAGGATAAGCAGCGGAAACAGTGTGAGCAAAGATAAGGAGATATGACTGAGCCTGGGAGGTTGGTGAGGTACCCAGTGTGTCCAATGGGGGTAGAAGTTACTAGAAAAAATGGTCTCACAGTCTGCTCTCCAATTAGGGACTGACATCAATGCAGCTCTGCTGGCAGCTGCTTCAGTGCTGAACCATAGCAACCAGGAGCCTGGGAGGGGCCCCAGTGTGGGGAGGATCACTCTCATTATCTTCCTGACAGATGGGGAGCCCATGGCTGGAGTGATGACTCCCAGTGTGATCCTCTCCAACATCCGTTAGGCACTGGACAACAGAGTGTCCCAAGGTCAGCTTGGCCTTTGGGAATGATGCTGACTTCCCACTGCCGCGTCGCTTGTCCCTGGAGAACCAAGGAGCAGCCTGGCGCATATATGAGGACACCAACACAGCCCTACAGCTGGAGGGCCTCTATGAAGAGATCTCCATGCCTCTGCTGGTAGATGTGCATCTGGACTACCTGGGTGGCTTGATTGGCGCCTCCCCTTGGGCCTTTTTCCCCAACTACTTTGGTGGTTCAGAGCTGGTGGTGGCAGGCCAAGTGCAACCAGGCGAGCAGGAACTGGACATCTACCTGGCAACCCGTGGCCCCAGGGGTCAGCTTCTTTGGTTGCCCAGGGGAGACAGCCCCCAATGTAGCCCACTTCATATGCTGCCTCTGGGCCGACATCACCTTTGGAGAACTGCTGGAGGCACACTTCCAAGCTCACGATGCCAGCACTCACCACCTGCTAGCTACCAAAGTCCTCAACCTGTCCTTTGAATAAGATTTTGTCACACCTCTGACTTCACTGGTCATGGTGCAGCCCAAAGAAGCCACTGAAGAAGTCAGGAAACAGACTTCCACCGCAGATGGACTAGGCACCATCATGCCCTCATCCACCAGCAGTCATGGCCTAAGGACAGGCACAGCCCAGCCAGCCTTGGTTCCCAAGGTTTCTCCCAAATCAAGGCTTGTGAAACCAAAGTTCTACTTATCCTCAACTACTCCTGCCCAGTTCCAAGGAGTTGGAGCCACTGGGTCAGAGCCCTAGTACCCCATCCACCCTCACACACCCAAAGCCCCAAATTCCAGCACAACAGGATTCTGGCAACTTGACTCAGCCAACATTTAGGATACCACCTGCTGCCATTGTGCCCTCAAATTCTGGTGGCCTATTGCTTCTGAAGCCCAGCACGCCATTACATCAGAATTCTGGTACCCTATTACCAATGAATTCCAAGACACAAGTCCCACCTCTGAATCCTAGCACCCCAGCCCAGCCCAAAGCTGGCTCTATGAAACATGTTACTCTGCTGCATTCCAAACCTGGTTCTCCATCACAACCTAAACTAGATGCCCCATCACACCCCCAACCTGGGGTACTTACATCACAGTCACCCAAAAGCCTGTCACAGCCTAGGGCTGGAGTCTCCACACATCAGGTTGTCAAATACCCATAAGGGTTCCTGCTCCTAAGACCCCAAACAACCTGCCGTACCCTAGACCAGGGATCCTCTTATCCAAGACCCCTAAAATCCCATCACCTCTTAAACCTAGTGCCCCACCTCACCAAACTCCCCTAAGCTTATCACTTTCCAAACTTAAAACAATAATCCCCAATAAACCCAAAATCTCATTACCCCGCAGGCCTGACAAACTCAGGTCCTCACCTCCTCAGAGCCTTAGCATACTTCCGAGCACTATCTCAAGTCCTACAAGTCCCAGCAGTTCCATGACAATTTCTGTCCTTGGAGAACCCCTCCCTACTCTCTTTCACCCCACCCTGCCCTCTCTGCTGCCCCCTGGAAGGCTCTGGCATCAGCATGACCTGTTGCCGGAACCCCAACGCACCAGGAAAATTCTGGGACCATCTGTGTCAGGAGTCCCGATGATGGGCCTACCCAATAGCTCCAGGCCTATGCCAGAAGGCAATCCCCCAAACCTGCCAGTCTTGCTGCCTTCTAGCACCCTCCCTGAGGCGGTCAGCCTGCTCCTTATCCCTGAGGAGCTACAGCTGCTGTCTGAGTTAATGGAGGAGTCCAAATTTGTGGAGTCCTTGAACCCACCGGCTTTCTATACCTTCCTCACTCCTGACAAAGATGGTGAGTGCCATGGGCAAGAGGTCAAACCACAAGGGGGGGCAATTTGAATAGAGAGAACCAGGAACTAGAAGTATACAAAGCTTGTGCAGATTCTTGTGATTCAAGCTGCTTGCTTGCTTACTTTGAGACTTTGAACCAGCTACTTAACTTCTCTGGGCCTCAGCACATAGGCACAGAATTAGAGGCCCTGGGAGAGAAGGGATGTTAAGACTCGGGAATGCACAGAAATGGACTGGCCAAGCTATGGCTTTGACATTTGCTTTGTTGGACAAGAGAATTGCTCATGCTTCCCAAGCAGAGAAGGGATGTGGGGTTATAACTTGGAACATCACTGGGCAAGTCAGCTCTGATTGGTTCTTTTGTGCTCTATGAACAGCCCTGCTTAATGAAAGGGATATAAAAATTGGGGAAGGTGATGACAGTTGTCTTTAAATTTCCCAAAGACTGTGAAATAATAACAGTTTACATTTTTTAGCTCTTCCTATGTGCAGGTACTGCTCTACATATTGTACTTGTAGTCCTCATTTAATCCTCACCAAAAAACTCTTAATATCTGCATTTTACTCATGGGGAAACTGAAGCACAGAGAAGTGAAGTAACTTGTTCCACATCACATAGCTAGTAAGAGATTTGAACCTACATAATCTGGTCCCATGCTGAATGTGATTCACCACTTCACAATTCGCCTTCCTGAGAGGAGTGACATTTCCTGGGGTGACCTTGTAGGGTAGGATCAGAACCAGTTGGTGGTGACAATAAGTCATAGAGATAGAAATTTGGGCATGACATCCTTGACATACCCCTCTCCTTCACCACCCTCCCTCCCAATATCCCATCCATCTTCAATTCCTGACACTATTATCTTTAATATGTTTGTCAAATGCACCCACTTCTCACTACCCCAACTGTCACTATCCTAGGGCAGACTACCATTGTGCCTCACCAACAAAACTGTTCCAGCCTCCTCACTGGTTTTCTTGCTTCCTCTCTTGAGATATTCTCTTGGCCATTCTCCCCCAGCAGCTGAAGGGATCATTTTTTGTTTTTTTATAAATTTATTTATTTTATTTTATTTTTATTTTTGGCTGTGTTGGGTCTTCGTTGTTGCACGCGGGCTCCCTCTAGCTGCGGCGAGCGGGGGCCACTCTTCATTGCGGTGCATGGGCTTCTCATTGCGGTGGCCTCTCTTGTTGTGGAGCACGGGTTCTAGATGTATGGGCTTCAGTAGTTGCGGCATGCAGGCTCAGTAGTTGTGGCTCGCAGGCTCTAGAGCACAGGCTCAGTAGTTGTGGCACACGGGTTTAGCTGCTCTGTGGCATGTGAGATCCTCCCAGACCAGGGCTCAAACCCGTGTCCCCTGCATTGGCAGGCAGATTCCTAACCACTGCACCACCAGGGAAGCCAAAAGCGATCGTTTAAAAACATAGATCACTTCATGTCCCTTCCCTACTTAACTCCTCTCAAAGGTTTCCTATCATACCTAGAATAAAGTCCAAAGTCCTCTTTATGAGCTTCAAGGCCCTGCATGATCTGCCCTCTATCCCATACCTCTCTGACCTCACCTTCTCCCACTCACCCTCTGAACTCAAGCCCCAATGGCCTCCTGTTCCTCCAATGGGCCTTACCCCCATCCCTGCCTCCACTCAGGGACCTCTTCCAAGCTGTTCCCCCTGCTTGAAAATTGCTCTGACCTGCCTTGCCCTGCTCCCTACCTACCACCCTCATCTCTTCCATTGCCACTCAAACTCCAGCTCATGCCTTAAATCTCAGGTCAAATGTCCTTCTCACCCCTTCCTACTGCCCCAGACTACGTCAAGGATCTGCAACTCCCTCCATCAATCTGTTCTTTTTTCTTATAGCATTTGTCACCATTGGTAATTATAATTTCATTCATGCCTGCCTGCCCAACCAAAATATGAGCTTCACCAGGTCAGAAATCATGACTGACTTTTTCACCATCATATCCCTGATGCTTGAACGGTGCCTGAATGAATAAATAAATGATCACATGAATGCATGCGTAAATGCTATAAGGAAGAATTTTGAACATAACTGAGCTTGAAAGACTAAGGTACTATGGAGAACATAAGGTCTCAGTCTTGGCAATGTGCATGTCAGATTGGGAAGCCAATGAAGACTCTTCTGGTCAGAAGGAGAGTCTCCCCTTTGGTGGGCCGAGGACATCTTTGCCCTCCGAGTGTGAAGGATTTCTCTTATTTCTTTTACACTTGGCAGAAAATCCACATTGGGACAGCAATTCTGAGGAGATCCTGGGAGGAGCTGGAGACAGCATGGAATCTCAGGGAAGTTCTGCAGGGCTAGCAAAAAGTGAACAAAGAGCTCCCCTGACAAAGATCCCTGAGCTTTCATTTCCATTCAGTTAGAATTTTCACAGGTATTGTGTGAGCCCAGAGGAGGGACAATGTATTAATTTTCCATTGCTGCATAATAAATTACCACAAACTTAGTAGCTTAAAACACTCCCATTAATTATCTCACAGTTCTATGGGCCAGAAGTCTAGGCAAGAGTTAGTTAGGTTCTCTGCTCAGGATTTCATAAGACTAAAATCAGGGTGTCTATCAGACTGAGTTCTCATCGTCTTCCACGTTCGTTCAGGTTGTTGGCAGAATTCAGTTCTTTGTATTAAGACTGAGATCGCTGTGGGATTTTTGGGGGTTTTTTGTTTGTTTGTTTTCTCTGTTTTTTTTTTTTGTTTGTTTGTTTTCTGATTGTTGGCTAGCAGTCACTCTCAGCTTCTAGAGGCCCCTGGGGCCACTTTCAGGTCCTAGAGGCTTCCTGCATTCCTTGCCACGTGACCCCATCCATCTTCCAAAGACAGCCATGGAGAATCTCCCTCCTGTTAAATCCTTCTCATACTTCAAATCCCTCTGACATCTCTGTCTCTGATCTCCAGACCCAGATTTAAAGGGCTCATGTGATTAGGTCATGCCCACTTGGATAATCTCCTTATTTCATCAACTGCACCACATAACATGACCTATTTATGGGAGTGATAACTCACCATATCACACCCTGAGGATTTTACAGGGTGTGTATACTGGGGAATCTTGGGGGGCATCTTAGAATTCTACCTACCACAGACAGAAAGCAAGAGAAAATAACATTTGAGTTTGCCTGGAAGAATAACTAGAAATTGATCCTTAGTAGCTAAAGGAAGGAGAACATTCCAGGTGGCAGGAAAAAACAGAAGCAAAGGGTCACTAGCAAGATAAGGCAGGGAACTCATAAGAATAGTCAGTTCAGTTTGGCTGGAGCATGCAGAGAAGCCTGGAGAGCTAGGCAGGGACTAGATATCAGAAAAGACTTAAATGCTGAGCTCAGGATTTTGGGGTTTATTTTGGAGGAGGTGACTGAGAGGCCAGGGGGCCCCAGAGTACCTAGGAACGTAATAGATCAGTCTCTTACCAACACAGTCCCCCTCTCTTTTGTAGGCACGTTGCCAAGAATCTTCACCTTCTCATTCTCGGGTAAGCCAGCCACCCTTGCTGTCCTGTTTGAGTACAGGACAGCTTGTGCACTAGGATTGGGGCTGGACTGTCTCTCTGGGGAAGTAGACATGGCCTCCTACCTTCTCCTCTCTCCTTCCCTCCCCTCCTCTCCCATTCCTTCTGATCTCAAGTGACCTCAGCGTGCAGTGACTTGAAGCAGGGTTTTGGTTCCCAGTCAGAGATTGAGGTCAGGTCGTGGCAGTGAGAGTACCAAAGCCTAGCCACTAGACCAGTGGCCCTGGCCTTTAGGCTTTGCAGAAAAGAATTCCCACAAAGATGGAAAGTAGTGAAACAAGTAAATTGTTTATTAGAAGGAAAAAGAGTACAGTACATGTGGATAGACACAGGGTGGACTCAGAGATTAACGCCCTCATGGTAGTTTAAATCACTTATATGGGGCATTTCTTCTGGGTTTCCTTTGGCCAATCATTTTGATTTGCCTGGTTCAGAGTCTGTATTTGGTATACCTCAGGATCCTCCCAATGTGTGCGCCAAGATGGATTCCACCCAAGAGGGCTATGGGTAGTTTGGCATCACTCCCCTTTTGACCTCCAAGGACCTTTCTAGTTGGGAAGATCTCCTTGACTTTGAGAATGAGAACTATGTGGTCTCTTATCTTCTATCTGGGTAGGGCCCAGCCTCCTCTCTCAATTGTCCTGCTATTCTCATCTTGGAGTATCCGTCCACAGGTATTGAATCTCCAATTGCTTACCCTGGGGAGGGGGGCATCTACCTCCTTCTTCAAATACCCCATGAGAGATGTAGCCCCCAAGAAATATTTATGGGGAAGATGAAGGACAAAGGTCTCTCTTCCATAGCTTCTTCAGGCTGGCAAGGGGCTTGTAGACTCTACCTAGTTGGGGTCACAGAACTCTTGCCCTGTCTCATTAAGGGGCCCCAGGGTGATTTCTGTTGTTATTTCGGCAGGATTGGCTATGGGGAGTGGTTGGAGTCCCTGCACCACCATTATCCTGTGATGCCCTAGAGAAAACAAACTAAATAATTAGATTAGAGAAGCAGGGGCTAAAGACTAATAAAAGACTACTATAATCAGAGACTCAAGCAAGGGTAGGAAGCTGGTTATACAAGGTCAGCGTATCTTTGTTAATCTCAGGCTTAAAATTTTAGTATATTTCTCTATTTCTAAAATAGAAGTTCTGAACCTGTTGGTTCCAGGTCTCCTTCTTGGACTGAAAGGTCTTGGTTGCAGATTTGCAACAGTATGGAAGACAACAGAGCACTAGGCAAAATATAACATAAATCAGTATGGCTGAAACAAGGAAGGTTATAAGAAAATGGAAACCTCCCATCAGAGAGTTTCTTTTTTTTTGGTTCATGATTTTATTTTTACACAACATTGTAAAGCAACCATACGCCAATAAAATTAATTTAAAAAAAATAATGCTGGTATAGAAAGGAATGACAGTTCACAATTGCTTAATTCTTAGATATCATTAGAAATTAAAGTTTTTAAGATTAAAGAATTCTAATGAATACATGTAATTATAATTACTAGAACCAATAAAGGAATACCAAACTTTTTGTATACCAAAAAGTTAATTAATTAATTAAATTTAATTTATCTTTTGAGTGAACTTAATTAGAATCTAATATTAATTCTATTTGTAATTTCTTTTTAAGAATATTACTATACTTTTACTTTTAAAGCCACTTCCTGTTACATTTTTAAAATCCCTTTCTTTTTTTATTAATTTTTATTGGAGTATGGTTGCTTTACAATGTTGTTTTAGCCTCCACTGCACAACAAAATGAATCAGCCATACACATACAGATATCCCCTCCCTTTTTGGACTTCCCTCCCACTTAGATTATCACAGTGCATTAGAAAGGTTTTAATATCTTGTGGGATCCAGGAAAACAAGCTGGAGAACCACTTTTCAATTTTCCTGCCCATAATGAATAACGAGGATTGGTGGTTAATTGTCTGCTGAAGCCAGGTGGCTTGTTGTCGAATTTTCTCAATGTTGGTCTCTATCTGGGAAGAGGTGTTAATGTATGTGCAGCAAGAAGTGTTGGCAACTGCATGTACCCCTCCTTGCTCTGCCAACAGATAATCCAGGGCCAGTCGGTTGTCAAGTACCACCTTGGCCAGCGAATCTAGAGACTTCTGTAAATTAGTGAGAGAGTTAGCAGTACTGTTACCTATGGCAGTAAGAGTATGAGACAAGTTTCAAAGGACATGTTGGTGGGCGGCTACTCCCCACCATGGTAACAATGTATACCCAAAGAAATAGGCATCTCCATCTGGGATGCCACCAGGTAAACCTCGAGTTAATTGAGTGAACAGTTTTAATGAAGTGGTCCAGTGCTTGGATTCGTTTAAGGAGTGGATTAAGAAAGGGGTAATCAAGGTTCCCAGCATACACTGTGTGGGCATGGAGTTATTTTGTAGGCAATTAGTGGTGCATGGTTTTTTATCTACCTGGTATATGAAAATGTATCCTGGCAGGGCACAGTAGACTAACTCACCCAAAGTTTTAAAGCCTAGCCATCCGGAGGGGGAAGGGTAAGCTGGGACGAAGTGAGAGAGTAGCACTGACATATATACACTACCAAATGTAAAATAGATAGCTAGTGGGAAGCAGCTGCATAGCACAGGGAGATCAGCTAGGTGCTTTGTGACCACCTAGAGGGGTGGGAGGGAGGCTCAAGAGGGAGGGGATATGGGGATATATGTGTACATATAGCTGATTCACTTTGTTATACAGCAGAAATTAACACAAAATTGTAAAGCAATTATACTCCAATAAAGATGTTTAAAACAAAAAGACCTAGCCATCCAATTCTATTGTTATGGAAAATTTCTCCAGCTACAAATCCAACCCGTTCCATCCACATCCGTCCTGCTATCTGCTTCTCCTGTGTGGATCATTCTTCCTTTGGGTAGTGAGTTAGAGTTTGAGCACAAATAAGTAACTGGAATTCTGGCTTGGGGGGGCGTTATAAAACGCTGGGGTGCTTTAATGCCAGTTCTTCATCCTCCCAGTTTGACCTCATATTCTCCTTCTGTTGCTAAGGGGAGGGTTAGGCAAGAGACATTAGAATTTTCTTCAGTAGGAAAATGAACAAGTCTGACTCCGTACATTACCGTTCTGAGCCTTGGGTCTCTGGTAGAAGACCATTTTCCATCAGGAACTTGGCTAAAATTCCTTACAGGATGGACAAGAGGGTTGCTCTGGTCCACAATGGACTTAGCTCAGGGTAAACAAATCCAGCATTCTGTCAATAGAGTGGAGGAAGCAAGAGTTTGTGCAATGCAAACCAGAGTTGCTGTCCATCCTGTGGATAAGGGAAATAGGCATAGAAAAGCTAAGGCTTCATAGTAGCACCAGTCAGAGTCATATTTAAATCACCTAGCATGGGCAGAGAAGTTTAGTAAGTTCCAAGAGCAAAGGTGGGAGCAAAGAAGACAATAGTTATCTAAATCTACCAGAGCCTATCAATTATTCTGTAAGTGGATTGGAGTAGCGGAAGGCAAGAAGGAAGATAGTGGCTATGGGTACTTAGCCTAGGGTCTAAGAAGTCTTTTTGTCCTTTTCAAATAAAAGCTTCAGGTCTTGGAGAGGTTCATTCATCCACCTGGAATTTTCAGGCTTTCCTGGGTCCTCCGGATCCTGTGGAGACTCAGAAGAAGGGGTGGATTCACAGGAATGGCTGGAATGTGGGTCTTCAGGTTCTTGTAACGTATCAGTGGAAACAGGTTTAATCCTGGACAGATGAACCCAGCTGGTGACCCCCTGGAGTTTAACTGCTGTAGGAGTGCTCAGCAGGACTAGGTAAGGACCCCTCCATTTTGGGAGTAGCTGATGACCAGGGGACTCATTTTTCCAGGTCTTTAAAAGTTCCCAATCTCCAGGTTTTACAACAGAGTGACTGGGACTGTCATCTGGAGAGGGCTGTACTCTGTTACCATGCTCTTGTATAGCCTCTGCACCTGGCCTGGGTTTATAATGTATTTAAGATGAACCTGGGTTTCTGGGTCAGTTAGCATGTCCAGAGTAAGGAATGTCCTTCTGTATGTCATTTTAAAAGGGCTTAACTTAGTGGTTGTTTTAGGGGCTGCTCTGACCCTTAAGAGGGCTATTGGCAGCAGGCAATACCACGACTCTGACCCTTCCTGATGGAGTTTGCCCAAGGTTTTCTTTAGAGTATGATTAGCCTGTTCCACTTTTCCTGAAGACTGCGGTCTCCAGGATGAACGGAGGTTGTATTTAATCCCTAAAGCCTGCAAAAGCTGTTGAGTGATCTTTGCTACAAACGAAGGTCCATTGTCACTCTGAAGGTGACGGGGCAACCTGAATCTAGGAATACTTTCCTTTAGGAGAGCCTTAGCCACTTCAGTTGCCTTCTCTGTTCTAGTAGGGAAGGCCTCTATCTATCCAGTAAAAGTATCTATAAAGACTAGTAAGTATTTGAAACCCTGGAAAGAGAGCATCTGAGTGAAATCTATTTGCCAGTCCTCTCCTGGGTAAGTCCTACATCGCTGGACTGGGTTAACAAGAGGGGGAGGCTTGAAGTTGCCTCCTGGATTATGGGTGGCACAAAGGGCACAGGCTCAAGTAACTCTTTTAATTGTCTCCGGGAGTCTTTTCCCTATAAAAAGACGGAAAACGATTATAGACATTGCATCTCTCCCCAGATGGAGAGAATCATGTAGCCCTTTAATAATTTTCCATTGGTCAGAGAGAGGTATGAGCAATTTCTGATCTATGTGCCATGAACCATCCATTCCCTTAGTACCTCCTCTGTCTCATGCCCAGTTCTCTTTGGAAGTTGAGTACCTGGGTATAACATTAGAAGGGGTAAGAGATGGGATTAATGCCATTTCGGTTATGGGCATCAAGACTGCTTTCTTTGTTTCCCGATCTGCCCTGTTGTTTCCTTGAGAAATTTGAGAAGTTCCCTTTTGGTGCCCATGGCAGTGAATGACTGTTATCTGTTTTGGTTTTTGAACCACTTCTATGAGATATAAAATCTCAGCCCTATATTTTATAGGGAAATTTCTTGCATTTAGGAGTCCTCTCTCTTTGCAGATAGCTGTGTGGGGATGTAAAACGAGGAAGGCATATTTTAAGTCGGTGTATATATTTACAATCTTTCCTTCCCCTAGGATTAAGGCTTGGGTTAGAGCTATCAGTTCAGCCTTTTGGGCTGAGGTGTTAGGTGGCAAAGGTTTTGCTTCTATGACACTATGCATGCTCACAACAGTATACCTTGCCCTCCTAACTCCATCTTTAATGAAACTACTGCCATCAGTAAACCATTCTTCCTCAGGGTTTTCTATGGCCTGGCCTGTTAGGTCAGACCTATAGGCATAGACCTGGTCAAGGGTTTTGAGGCAAGAATGTGTTAGCTCTGGGCTTTCGGCGGACATTAGTGTAGTGGCGTTAAAAGTGCGGCAAGTTTTGAGGGTTAGCTCTGGGGAGTCAAGGAGCAAAGCCTGGTACTTAATAAGACGGCCTCCAGTTAGCCAATTGTGGCCTTTTATATCTAGAATCCCTTTCACTTGATGAGGGGTCTGGACTTCCAGTGGCTGTCCAAAGGTGAGCTTGTTGGCTTCTTCCACTAATAAAGCAGTGGCAGCTACTGCCCGGAGGCAGCCAGGCCAACCTCGGGCCATGGAGTCTAGTTGCTTGGAAAAGTAGCCTATAGGCTGAGGAACTTCCCCTAGATTCTGTATAAGGACACCAAAAGCTGTCCCCTGTTTTTCAGCCACGTACAAGATGAATGGCTTTTCCAATTGGGGAGACCCAAAGCAGGGGCTCTGGTGAGGACTTGCTTGATATCATTAAAAGCCTTTTCTTATTCCCTGTTCCAAAGTAATAGTTCTATATCTGGGCCTTTAGTGTCTTCATATAGGGGCTTAGCCATTAGCCTGAATCCTGGAATCCAAATTCTGCAAAATCCTGCCATGCCCAAAAATGTACGGAGATGTTTCTTTGTCTTTGGTGTGCTTAGGCCTAATATAGCTTGTTTTCTATCTGGAAATAACTGTCTACTTCCAGGTTTATAATATATCCCAGATATTTAACTTGTTGCTTTGAGATTTGTGCCTTTATCTGAGAGGCTCTGTAACCCCATGCCCCAAGGATATTAAGGATTTCAATGGTATTTTGATCTGAGGCCTTCATGGAGGGACTACATATTAATATATCATCTACATACTGTATAATAGTCCCTTCTTTCAAGTGTATTTCCCTTAGTTCCTTTCCTAGGGCCTGGGTGAAAAAATGTGGACTGTCCCAAAACCCCTGAGGCAATACTGTCCAGGTATATTGTTGCATTTGGCCTGAGTCGGGGTTAGTCCACTAGAAGGCAAATAGATATTGTGATGAGGGATGAACTGGGATGAAAAAAAAAGGCATCCTTGAGGTCAAGTACAGTAAACCATTTAGTGTCCTCAGGGATTTGGGCTAATATGTTATAAGGATTGGCCATGAGGGGATGTATAGGGACCACTGCATTGTTTACTGCTCTAAGGTCTTGTACCATCCTATATTTCCAATTTGGCTTAACAAGTAGCCTAATAGGAGTATTGCATGGAGACTGGCAGGGCACCAAGAGGCCATGTGTTAAGAATTTATCTACGAGGGGTTATAAACTCTTCTTCACTTCCAACTTTATAGGGTATTGTCTCTTGTTAGGGTAGGCAGCTTCTGGTCTATGGCTAATTCTTACAGTTGGGCATTTATGGCCCTTCCAGGGATTCCTTTGTCCCATACTGAAGTGTCCACTGCCTGTAGAATATGGCTGGGAATAGGACCTTGCTCTTCCAGTTGGTCTGTCTTAGTCAGAGTCAAGATAAGGGGCTACTCGGGGCCTCCTAACTGGAGTATGGCCCTGAGGGAGCTCAGAAGGTCTCTCCTCAGTGGTGGGGTGGGACACTCAGGTACAACTAAAAAGGCATGCGAAATCAACCACTGCTCAAATTGGCAAGTGAGAGGCCCAGTAAAGTAATGGGTGCTAAGCTTTTCATTAACACCAGTCACAGTACAGCTTTTGGAGGAAAGAGGTCTATAGTGAGAAATTAAGACAGAGTGAGTGGCTCCCATATCAATTTAAAAATCAATCTTCATACCTGCCACGTCAAGGACTACCCAGGGCTCCTCAATGGAGATAGACATCTCATTAGGGGGAGCCACCAGAATCCCCAGCCCACCTCAGTGGTCGAGCATGGCCATCTTGGGAGCGGGAGCCCCCTTTCTCCTTTGGGACTGAGGGCAGTCCCTCTTCCAATGACCTATTTGTTTGCAGGTTGGGCATGGCCTGGGGGGCTCTTTCTGGCAATCTTGGGCCCAGTGGCCAGTTGACTTACATTTGTAGCATTCCCCCTTGTTGGTCTTACCTCCAGATGGAGAGTTGGACTTTCTTGGCCCCCTTGGGTTGTCCTGAGGTTGCAAGGCATGGCTGACAGCAACAGCTATCAGTTTTGCATGAGCCCTGGCCTGTCTTTTCTCATGTTGGGTTCTCTCTTCCTTCTCAGCTTGATCTCGATTATTAAATACCCCAAATGCCACATCTAGGAGTTGGGGCATGGGTGTTTGCAGGGCCAATTGTAATTTTTGGAGTTTCCATTTAATATCAGGGGTGGACTGACTAATAAAGTGTTGTGTTGTCCAAGCAGGGGCTGACTTTCAGAAGTGGAGGGATCTATGTTGGTATACTTCCTAAAAGTCTCCACAAACTGCCCATGAAAGAGGGCTGGATTTTCTTCTTCTTGGGTCACTCCTTTAACCTTTTTATAGTTAACTGACTTTTTGATACACTTTCTCATCCCTTCTAATACACATTGGAGCATATGCTTCCTGGCTTCTGTTCCTGCCTGCAAATTAAAATTGCAAGGGAGTTCCTGATTTGGGACTGCATCTCCACCCATAGCATAATGTTTGGGTTGGTGTCTGGCAAGCTGGTTGGCATGTCCCTGGGTTGCTGTCCAGATTCTCTGTTTTTCCTCCAGAGTACAACAAATAGATAGAATTACTTGGACATCCTTCCAAGTTAAGTCATGAAACCCTTCAACAAACTTACTAGGGTCTTCAGAAAACTGGCCCCGTTTCTGTTTGCATTGGGCTAAGTCAGTTAAAGAGAAGGGCACATGTACTCTGATTGTCCCGTCTCCATTTGCCACTTCCCTAAGAGGGCATAGTTTCCCTGATCCTGGGTGATAGGAAGCTCCACTGCGAGTTACCCAAGAAGGACTAGCCTCTCTTGGGGTAATGGAGGGTCTGGTGGGACATAAGGAGGTGCAGTTTGGGATCAGTCAGAGGGAGCAAGAGAAGTAGGTGGCTCCGGAGAAGTAGGGATACTGTCAGGAGTAGGAGGAGCTAGGTTTCCCCCTGAGAAATGGGAGAGCTTAGAAGGGGGGTCATCTAAAATGTCAGGAGAGTTTTCTGGTTCCCCAGGTTTTGAATTATAAGAGCCATGTAAGGTGGGATTTTGGTAAAGGACCATGAAAGCCTGAATATAGGGAACCTCAGTCCACTTTCCCATCCTGCAGCAATAGAGATCCAATTGCAGAATGGTATTGTAATTTAGACACCCATTTTCAGGCCATTTTTCTCCATTCTCTAACTTATACAAAGGCCAGGCACTGTTACAGTAGAACCTAAGTTTTTCCTTTCTTAGCCCTTCTATTTAAAAAAAAATTCCAATTCTTAATGATACACTCCAGAGGTGTCTCTTCTTGCTTGGAGGGGGATCCTCCTATGTTGAGTAACTTGCAAGCGAGAACAAGAGAGAGCTCCTAGAATGAAATCTGGCATCCTGGAAACATTTATCAGGAGGCTTTAACCTGAAGGGGTTCAGGGCATTGCCCAGATTCCCTTCAAACCTGATGAGGTTTCAAGCGTCCTCTACTCTCCCATCGATTTCTGACCAGACGTCTCTGGTCTTCCGTGGTAACTTGCGCAAGTCTTCTCCCCCAACATGGCCAGGGGAGGACCTTCGAACCAGTGCAGACCAGTTGCCAGGACTTTCCTTAGGAGGGATCCCTTGTCTATAGAGCTTATGTCCTGTGATAAGTCTTCCTATGCTGGGGTGTACTCCTCGTGACTGAGCATCTACAAAGTTTATAATTCAGGCTTCTGGGTAGCGGCCAGCCAGATAGATAGCAGTGTGTAGGCTGCCAAGACCTGGAGTGAAGGGGGTCCCATAGATGCAAAGAGGAGCCCTTGGAGAAATTGGAGTTGGGCGCTATGGAAGATGCCACAGGGTTCAAGCTTCCAGGGCCGGGAGGTGGAGAAATTCTCATAGTAAATTTCTGGGCATTGAGTGAGGTGAGAGACTAGACAGCAAAAGAACCCAAAATCCTTTGCCCTGTCTGGCAGCTAAGATAGAACTGGGAAGCGTCTGACAATTTTGTCTCACACAGGCAGCACTGGGTTTGTCAATGGCGGGGATGCAGTTTAGGAATGATGTCTAGGAAATCCTTCCCTAAAAGGGCGTGGAGATACGAAGTGAGAAAGAGACCTTGTTGTACAAGTAATTTGGGAAAGAAAAGCATAGGGGAGGGTTCCATACGGGACAGTGAGAGAGAGAGAGAGAGCGAGAGAGAGAAAAAGAGACCCCTTGGGTTCCTTCTCAGTTGGAAATCACGTTTCCACCATGTCCCAAAGGATAGCATCAGCTGTCACCCGAGTGTTATTTGAATCTGCACGGCCTGGGGAATCTGCCTGCCACCCCCAATGCTGGTGGGGGTAGCCACAACGCTGTGAGCAGACAGAGGTTATGCCCTGCAGGTCTTGAAAAGAAAGTGAAGTGGAGAGTGAGAAAGAAAACAAGAGCAAAAGTCAGGGGCCTCAAGCCACAGCTGGGTGAAACCCACTGTTTACCTTGAATGCCTGAATTCCCAGGTTTCGGAACCAAATATGATCTCGGGTGCCTCAGCCTGCAGCGGTTTGAAGCAGGGTTTCTGTTCCTGGCCAGAGATTGAGGTCAGGTCGTGGCGGTAAGAGCAGCAAATCCTAGCCACTAGACCAGTGGTCAGTGACAAGGCTCTGGCCCTTCAGCTTTGCAGAAAAGAAATTCCACAAAGATGGAAAGCAGTGAAACAAGTAAAGTATTTATTAGGAGGAAAAAGAGTACAGTACGCGTGTATAGACACAGGGACTGACTCAAAAAGAGAGTCACGCCCTCATGGTAGTTTAAATCACTTATATGGGGCATTTCTTCCAGGTTTCCTTTAGCCAATCATTTTGATTTACCTGGTTCAGAGTCCGTATTTGGTATATCTCAGGATCCTCCCAATGTGTGCGCCAAGATGGATGCCACCCAAGAGGCCTATGGGTAGTTGACATCACTTACTATGGGGTGGCGCCCCCTCCCTTTTTGACCTCCAAGGAGCCTTTCTAGTTGGGAAGGTCTCCTTGACTTTGAGAATGAGAAATATGTGATCTCTTATCTTCTATCTGAGCAGGGCCCAGCCTCCTCTCTCAATTGTCCTGCTATGCTCATCTTGGAGTTTCTGTCCACAGGGAATGAATCTCCAATTGCTTACCCTGGGGTGCCCATCTACCTCCTGCCTCACTTCTAGGGCCATAACTTCAGAGTTGTGCCTCCTGCCTTGCAGTGGATGGAGACACCCACTTTGTGATCCACATCCCATGCTCAAAAGAGAGGATCTGCTTCACACTAGATGGGTGCCCAGGGGACCTACTACAGCTAATAGATGACCCAAAGGCAGTTGAGAGCCCCAAAGACTCTACCTCATATAACTCCACAGCCAGATATACACATGTCAACACCCCCAGACATTTGTGGGCTAATACAAACACATAGCAGGGCACCGCACTAACACACAAGTACATACCCAGACACATGGAAACACACACAAATATACTCTAACACCAAGACACTCACAGATACACATACACACACACTAAGGAATACAGTAAACTCACAAAAATACACATCCAGGCACATATATTTTGACACTTTCCACACCTACACATAATAACATACAAATAGGCATCCAGATACACAGAGATGCACAACACATGCCCAGATATACATAATGACACATATATCAACACACTCAGACACACATACATGCACTGGTAACCACACTCATCCCAATACACAAGAATTCAACACACATAGGTACACATACTCTGCTACTCTAGACATATAAAACACACCAAAGCACACAAATACCATGACACACAGCCAGATGCATGCACACTGACACCCCCAGATATACAATATGTACCAACACACAACCAGACACACACAACATAAACTATTCACCAAGACTTATAACACCAACATATCCAGAGACACATATACACATACAACCAAAAAATACACACTCTACCATAACACCTTCCCCAAATATGCAGATGCACAGATATGTCCAGAGATACTCATATGAACAGAACTAAACACACACATTTACACACTCAGAGGCAAGCACATGCATGCAAACAGCCCCACTGGGGTAAGCATGCACACATATACATACATGCTCATACAGTGCACAGGAAGGAGCAGCTAGATGGGCTGTGGTAGAAGCACTTTCCTCAGGAGCTAGCTCTCTAACCACAGATCTGCACCACTTCACCTGAACTTCAGGCCCTGAGACTTCACCCCTCCTGTGCTGTGGGTGACTATGTGAATGACCACGTGAAAGCCTGTGCTCCCAGCAAGCATTCTTCTCCCTCCAGGGCTGCATGTACATGGGCAGCTGCTTGGGGCACCATCAAGGCCAGGGCACAAGGACCTACTTCCAGACCATCACAGTTACTAAAGATAAATCCCGGGCCTACACTATCACCATCACCCGCAGTTCCATATCCATGCAAGGTGAGGGTACCTTGCTTCTGTCCTGGGACCAGTCGGCCCTACTGAAGAGGTCCCAGTTGGAGCTCCATGTGGCTGCTGCAGCCCACCTTATCCTCTGCCTTGGGCCCCACCTTGAGTTCCTAGTCCTCCAGCACCGCTACCAGAACCCCAGCACCCCACAACTACCCCACCTGGGGCTCTATGTGATCAATGGCTCAGGTCTCAGCCCCTTGGCCCGTGGCCTGCTGGAAAAGTGTTACTGAGGCTGATAGTGATCAGAGAGCACCAGTCCCAAGAGAGACTCTGCCAGGGTGAAAGGCCAGTGAGCCCCCAGCACCTTGACCCTCAAACCACAAAGAGGAATCAGAGCCAAGCTGTGCCCTTGGAGAGCTCCTGGTCTAGGAAGAAGACAGACCCAGGACTTCCCTGGGGGTGCAGTGGTTAAGAATCCACCTGCCAATGCAGGGGACATGGGTTTGAGCCCTGGTCTGGGAAGATCCCACATGCCACAGATCAACTAAGCCTGTGTGTCACAACTATGGAGCCTTTGCTCTAGAGCCTGCGAGCAACAACTACTGAGCCCATGTGCCACAACTACTGAAGCCCGTGTGCCTAGAGCCTATGCTCCACACCAAAGAGAAGCCACCACAATGAGAAGCCCATGCACCACAACGAAGAGTAGCCCCAGCTTGCCACAACTAGAGAAAGCCGACACACAGCAACGAAGACCCTATGCAGCAATAAATAAATAAATAAATAAATATTAAAAAAAAAAAATATATATATATATATATAGAAAAGACAGACCCAGGCATGGATAGTGATCCCAGGGAGTTATCAGTGCTAGACAGAAAGCAGTCCAGGGAGCTGGAGGAACACAGGGTGAGGCATCTTGCCCAGCTTTGAAGTTCAAGAAAGATCTCCTGTAGGAGAGAGACCCACACCGAGTCTGAAAAGCTGAGCAAACATGTAGAGGAAAGGAATGGAGATTGCAGGAGATGGAGCTGGAGTGATCAGACAAGAGTGCCAGCATGAGGAATTTGGCTTTTTCCTGAAGGCAATGGGAGTCATGAAAAGGCATAAGCAGGTGAAAGATACAGTCAGGTCTATTACGAAGATCCCTCTGGAGGCTGCTGTAAAGGGGGATTGCAGGAAGCCAGATTGTAGGTCAGGAGACACTAGCACAACCTGAGGCAGAGGCATACACCAAAGAGTTTGGGCAGTGATGGTGGGTTGGACAGATATTTTTACTTCCTCTGAACCTCCTCACTTCTCCAATCTGCCTTGTCATCTCCTTCAAGCAGGACTGAACCCCTTCTGCTGCCATCTCATCCACCTTGGCTCTCTACTTTCATACTACTGTTCCATCTGGCTCCTCCACGTTTCACACAATGCTCAGCCTCTTCCCTCCTCCAGGCCTTTGCTGCCCCTCCTCCCTCCCACTTTTCCTTCTAGGTTTCCTGCTTTAGGATCCTCTCAGAGCTGTCAGTAGGACTCAGGCCACTGCCTTAACTGGTGTTGCATCTCTGTCCTGAGGGAGACATCCAGCTGGTGGCAGGGCCTATGGGGCCAAGCTTGAGGAGACACCAGGGCCCAGATGTGCCTGTGATCCTAGGCAAGAGGCTGCTGAAGGACTCACCAAGGCTGCCACCCCACTGGGCTTCCTGCTGGCTGGTGAAGCACTCTCATGTACAGCGGCTGCTGGGCCACCCTTACATTGCCTATCTCCTTTGATGGCCCCTGAACCCCAGAGCAGGAGACCTAAGTTTTGGAGACCCAGAGGCCAGGGCATAGGGTGAGCCAGGAACAAAGCCCCTAGGATGTGGAAACACACAGGGACATGCACACTAACACATGCACTAAGTGACACATATACCAGAACACACACACAAAGACATGCAGATCTATGGACCTAGAGGCTTAGTGACTTCTGCCTCCTCACAGTCCTTACTGTCTCCAGTCTCTACTCTTTTCAATCCATACTCCACAGCAGCCTTAGAAGTGACTTCCTTAAAACAAAAAACTGAGGCACCAGTCCTGCTCACGACCTTCTCTGGCTCCCATGACATATTTAAAGCTCTTACAGTTCCTCTAACAAACCATGCTCTCTCCCACCAATGGGCCTTTGCATGTGCTTTTCCTTCTATGTGGGACTCCCTTCCTTGGCTTCATGCAGGTAAATTTTACATATTCTTCAAGTCTTAGTTGTCACTTCCTCTAGGAGGCCTTCCCTGACCCCTCCCATAGATTGAGTTTGGTCCCCTCCTGTTACCATAGCCCACCCCCACATTCCATTCAAGCTCACCTATCATACTGTGTAGTAATCATCTATTTACTTGTCTGGATCCCTTACTTAGACTGTGAGCTCTTTGAGGGCAAGGACCTTTTCTGAATCATCTATGTATCCCCAGGGCCTAGCACATAGTAGGTGCTTAGTAAATATTTGCTGAATGAATGAACCAAAAAGGATCCCATGACACAGCAGTAGACAAACACATATACTACCCACAGCCAAAGGCACGGAATCACACACAGAAAGACAGCAACGAGGACACAGACGTGGATGGGTAAATAGAGATAGAGACATATGGAAACACAAGGATCTCAAAATAAAGAGAATAGACATAAGGGCATGTAGACATACAAAGAGGGGTTAGGAAGCCAGAGTGACAGTATCAGGGACATAAACCCAGAGAAACAGATGCCCACTTGCTGGGCTTCTGTATCCCCATTTTGAGGTGCTGTCCCTGTCACAAACAAAGAGGCAGGGAGACAAAAATGAGGTCACCCAGGGACAGGCACACAATGACTAATGTGAAGACAATGAGGCATAACAGCATACAAATGAAAAGATAGAGATTCACAGAGATCCAGACACAGGAGCAGAGGAGTCAAGCCACACAGGGACACAGAAGTAACCAGGGGAACATTGGTCAAAACCACAGTCCAAGACACCAAAGACAGAGAGGTAGAAACACATAGACATGATGACATATAGACATGGGGTGGGGGATGAGAAGAGAACACAGAGATACAAGACCAGAGACCTATAAGGACATAGAAACAGAGATGTTACACAGATCCAGACTTGGTGACAAAGACCCAAGGACACACGCAAATGCAGAGAAACACACTAAGAGTGAGACGGGAGTATAGACTTATATATTTAGAGATCCAGCGACAAAGACATGGGGATGCAGACACCTCAACAGTGACAAACACCACCAAAGAGATAAGTTTCAGACCAGGTAACAGAGACATAAGGACAGACAAAATAGAGGCCCAGGGATAATGGGAACATTGTGACACAATGATGGGGACATTGTGACACAATGACAGGGACACAGGAATTCAGAGACAGAAATCTTAGAACAAGTAGACATGGGGATGTGAACCCACAAACACAATCATATGGATACAGGCTAGACATAGGGACAAAAACACAGGCACACTTCTGGAAGGATCAAGATAGGAATAAAGAAACCTAGACACACATAAACAGACACACAGAACATAAGCAAATGGGCAAAGACACAGAATCAAGATACACCTGGTTACCCAGAAATAGAGACACACAAAAAGACAACCAAGGCCACAGACGAAAGGATGGGGACAGTGAATCAGGGACACATAGATAGTGGGTCAAAAATAAAAAGACATGGATCCAGACACCAGACACAAACAGACACAGAGACACAGACGTGGTGAGTCAGATCAAAACCATACCAGGGACAGAGCAAGACGAAAAGAGGAACAGATACAGAGAGACACCCTGACAAACAGACCCATAGAAACAAGAACACAGTCATGGGAATCTAGAGAAAAAGATCAATGGACTAAGAAAGAGAGGCACTGAGGTACAGAGCAACTTAAGACACAGCAACATCAAGAAAATAATACAGAAACATTGGCAAAAGCTGGAGAAAATAAATGTAGAAGTAGGATAAATATCAAATCACAGACATGGAGAGCCAAGCCCCAGAGATGCATAGACTCAGAGACTCACCAACCAAGGACACATGGAAGGAGGCATGTGCAGATTCATTAATATAGACACTACAACACAGAGGCTCAGAGAGAGACACCCAGACAGGAATATACAGACTCCAGGACACACTTACACTGGATCACAAAAGTTCAGGGATATGCAAAACTTGGGGATGCACAAAGCTAGGAACACACAGATACTGGAACACAGAGGCTCATGGGTGCCCTGACATGGAGATGCACAGACACTAGATCCTAGATCACATTCAAAGACTCAGGAACATGCAGACTCAAGGATGAACAATGACTCAAGGACACAATACTTAGGAAAGTGCAAAGATTCAGGAACATGTAAAGACTCAGGAACACAAAAACTCAACAATGTACAGAAAAAGGGATGCACAAACACTCAAACAGAAAGGTTCATTGGATGCCCAGACACTGAGAAGTGGAGATCCATGGGCACACAGAGACAGGGAGACACAGACACTAGAACACAGAGGCTCAGGATATGCAAAGACTCAGGATATGCGTGTCCTTATCCTTGAATAAGTATATTCAAGGATAAGGATACACAGACACTGACATACAGAGATCAGGGACACACAGAGACAAGGACATAGAAACAAGGGAATACAGACAGAGACTCCAGGACACCCAGAGATGTGGACATACAGACACTGAAACAAAGAGACCAATAGGATGTATAAGGTAGGTGCATAAAGAATAAGACACAGAAACTCACAGACTTACAGGGAGCCAAGGATATGCATATACTGAACTACGTATGATATGCAATGGAAACCACAGACACCAGAACACAGAGACATTGGGGCACAGAAACCTTGAGAAACTAAAATATGTAGCCACTGGAACACAGTCAAACACTTGCTCATACAGCTTTTAAGATATACATAGCCACTGGGAAATATAGGCAACCACTAAAACTCACAGAGACACTGGAATATACAAACACAACACACATAGACACTAGAACTGATGTCAGAACACACAGGGACACTGGCACACAGAGACAATGGGACCAGACACTGCCACACAGATACTGGTACACACAGACACTGGGATACACAAACAGGGACACATAAAACCTGGGACACACACACACACTGGGACACAAGGAAACTGGGGTATAGAGACTGAAGCACACAAAAACTGAAACTCAGAGACACACAGGAGCATGCTGAGACTGGGACACACAGACAATAGAATATAGATATTGAGGCACACAGACATAAGGACATATAAAAACACTGAGACACACAGACACTTTACCTCACAGACAGTGGAACAAACAAACACTGGAATATACATACACTGAGGCACACTGACATTGGAACACACAGAAAATGGGACACATCCTGGGACATACAGTTATTGAGGCACATAGAGACACAGAACCACCATAGAACCACCACAGAACTGGATCAAACAGATGTTGTGACACACAAACACTGGGCTACAGGTACTGAAGTACACAAAAACACTGAAACTAAGAGACATATGCAACATGGAAACAGTCACTGGGGTACACAAACCATGGGACATATAAAAATTGAGGAACACAGATACTGGAACATTCACAGACATCAAGACACACAGACACTAGAACATACAGTCGTTAGGACATAAACAGATATTGGGACACCCAAGCATTGGAGTACAGAGAGGCTGTGATCTACAGATACCGGGAATTATATATACACTGTGACACACAGTCATTTTGACACACAGACTGTTGCACAGTCAGTAGACAGAAACAGGGACTTATAGACATTGAGGTACATAGACACTGGGATACATAAACATTGAGACACACAGATACTTGGGTGTACAGACACTGGGACACAGCCCCTGAGACACATAGACACTTGGATGTACAGAAACACGGGGATACAGTCACTAGGGCACCTAGGCACTGGGAAACAAGGTACACAGACACTGAGACAAACAACCCCTGGGACTTACAGACCCTGAGACACACAAACACTGACACATAGAGATGTTGTGGTACACATTGGAACATACAAACATTGGGGTACTCAGAAACTAGGACATACAGACACCAGAAAACATACAGGCACTGGCATATACAGTAGCAAACACTTAAACCTACAGATTCAAGGACACGCAAACACTAGGACATACAGACAGTGTGATATAGTCCCTGAGGCACACAAACACTGAAACTCAGACAGAATACAACATGCTGACATAGGGACACAGTCACTGAAACATGTAGACACTGGGATATAGCAGACTCAAACACACAGAAACTGGGGTACAGACACTAAGGCACACAAAACACTGAAATACATAGACACACTGCAACATGCTTACTCTGGAACACACAGTCACTTTGGAACACACAAACACTGGGACATACAGACATTGACAGACAATAGAACATACAGTCCATTGGGACTTGCATAGACACTAAGACACATAGACACTGGAACTTACAGGCATGGGGATACACTGACACTGGGACGTACAGACACTCTTTTCACAGATATTAAAACAGACAGACACTAGTACGAAAACACTAGGGCACACAGACAGGGATAGAAACTGAGGCACACAGAAACACTGAAACTGAGCTATACAACCAACATGCTGACACTGTAACACACAGACACTGGGGGCACATGGACACTAATTCACTTATTTACAGAGATAGAGAAATTGGTATACATAGACACTGTGGTACATAGACACTGAGACACATAGAACTTGAGACACATAGAAACTTTGATATACAGTGGCATGGGGATATATATTCACTGAGACACTCAGACACTGGGTATGTAGATACTGGTGCATAGTCACTAGGATACACAGACTCTGGGATATACAGGCACTGGAACACATAGATATTGGTGCACACACACAAGGTACACAGACATTGGGACACACCAACACTGGGACATTCCCAGATTCTATGAAACACAGACACCAGGAAACACAAGCATTGGGATACACAAACACTGAGGCATACAGATATGGGAACACACAGAAAGTAAGGCTCATAAACACTGGGATATACTGTCATCAGGAAATATACAACATTGGAACATACAGTAAATAGGATGCATAGACACTGGAAAATAAGAGTTAGTACATACTGACAATAAGAACCACTGACTGGGACACACAAACACAGGCACACTTGGTCAATGGAACACACAGAGACATTGTAACACAGAGACCCTGGGATACACACACTGGGACACAGAGACTAGGACAAACAGTCATTGGAACATACCCGGAACCTGCAACTCACAGACCCTAGGAAACACAGACATTGAGATATACAGCCACTGGGACATATTGAATCTCGAAAAACAAAGACTCTGAGATATACACAGATGCTAAGATAACATCACTGTTCAATATACTCATTGGGACATGTACAGACACTGGGGCACAGAGACACTGGCATTTACACATAAGGGTAAATACCAACAGCGGGAAACACGGTGCTGGGATATTCAAACACTGACCCCAAGACACATAGACACTTGGGCATAGAGAAAAGCTATGACATACAGTCATTAGGACATACAAACACTGGAACACAGAGACACCAGGGCATAAAGACATTAGGACACACAGAAACTAAAACATATTGACACTTGGACACAATGTCGCTGGGATATACACAAATACTGTGACACTCAAAGGTTGAGACACAAAGACACTGGGATACACAAACAGTGGGAGACGTAGAAATGGGACACAAAGAATCTGAGGGTGTTCTTGATGCCAGGCCTTGTAGGACCTTTACTATTGCTTTGCCATTGACAAAGAGGAGAAAAGGAGAGACTAGGAGAGGGAGCGGTCTCATCCTGAGCCTTGTGACAGGGGTAAGCATGAGAGTGCTCTAGTGAGGAGAGTGGATGGCAGGGTAAAACGAGTGAAGTGGAAAGAGGGAGTGTGGATGAGAAATGTGAGTTTTCTTCCAGGGCCAGTAGAACCAGTGCAGCTTGGGGCAAGGGATGGTGTTTGAAGCCAGACTTGAGGAGCTTGGTCTGATAGGATGAGAGGAGAGGAGAGGGGAGAAGAATGCCTTTCTGAGGTGTTAGTGGGTGGGAATGCACAAACAAAACTCTACCCTTGGTGCACATTCACACTCCTTTTTCTTAATTGAATATTTTAATATTTCATTTAAAATATTATATTAGTTTCAGATGTACAACATAGTGATTCAATATTTTTATAGATTATACTCCATTAAAAGTTATTACAAAATAATGGCTATAATTCCTTGTTTGGTACAATATACCTTGTTGCTTATCTATTTTATACATGGTAGTTTGTATCTCTTAATCCCATACCCCTAACTTGCCCCTCCCCACTTCCCTCTTTGCACTGGTAACCACTAGTTTGTTTTCTGTATCTATGAGTCTGTTTCTGTTTCACTATATACATTCATTTGTATTATTTTTTACATTCCACATATAAGTGATATCATATAGTATTTGTCATTCTCTGTCAGAGTTATTTCACTTAGCCTAATATTCTCTAGGTCCATCCATCCACAGTGTTGCAAGTGACAGAATTACATTCTTTTTTATGGCTGAGTTATGTATATGTGTGTGTGTGTGTATGTATATATATATATATATATATATATATATATATATATATATATATATATCTTCTTTATCCATTCATCTGTTGATGGACACTTAGGTTGCTTCCATATTTTGGCAATTATAAAATATGCTGTTATGAACATCAGGTACGTGTATCTTTTGAATTAACATTTTTGTTTTTTCTAGATATATACCCAGGAGTGGAATTGCTGGATCATATGGTAGTCCTATTTTTAGTTTTTGAGGAACCTCCATACTGTCTTCCATAGTGGCTGCACCAATTTATATTCCCACCAACAGTGTACAAGGGTTCCCTTTTCTCTACATCCTTGCCAACATTTGTTATTTGTTGACTTTTTGAAGATAGTCATTCTGACAGATGTGAGGTGATATCTTGTTGTTTTGATTTGCATTTCTCTAATAATTAGTGATGTCGAGCATCTTTTTACGTGCCTATTGGCCATGCATATGTCTTCTTTGGAAAAATGTCTATTCAGGTCTTCTGCCCAATTTTTAATTGGGTTGTTTGATTTTTTGATGTTGAGTTGTATGAGCTGTTTATGTATTTTGGATATTAACCCCTTATTGGTCATGTCATTTGCAAATATTTTCTCCCATTCAGTAGGTTGTCTTCTCGTTTTGTCAATGGTTTCCTTTATTGTGCAAAAGATTTTAAGTTTAATTAGATTTTATTTCTTTAGTTTTTTTTAATTTCATTTGCTGTAGGAGACAGATCCAAAGAAATATAGTTACAATTTATGTCAAACAGTGTTCTGCCTATATTTTCTTCTAAGAGTTTTATGGTTTCAGGTCTTATGTTTAGGTATTTAATCCATTTTGAGTTTATTTTTTGTATATGGTGTGATAAAATATTCTAATTTCATTCTTTTTCATGTAGTTGTCCAGTTTTCCCAGTACTACTTATTGAAGAGACTGTCTTTTCTCCATTATATATCTTTTCTCCTCCTTTGTTGTATATTAATGGGCCATAAGCGTGTGGGTTTATTTCTGGGCTCTCTGTTCTGTTCCACTGACCTATGTGCCTGTTTTTGTGCCAGTACCATGTTGTTTTGACTACTGCAGCTTTGTAGTATAGTATGAAGTCAGGGAATGTGATACCTCTAGCTTTGTTCTTTTTCCTCATGATTGCTTTGGCAATTCTGGGTCTTTCATGGTTCCATATAAATTTTAGGATTATTTGCTCTAGTTCTGTGAAAAATGTCATAGGTAATTTGATAGGGATTGCATTAAATCTGTAGACTGCTTTGGGCAGTATGGCCATTTTAACAATGTTAATTCTTCCAATCCAAGAACATGGGATATTTTTCCATTTCTTTGTATCATCTTCAATTTCCTTTATCAATGTTTTATAGTTTTCAGAGTATAGGTCTTTTACCTCCTTGGTTAATTAATCTACCAGATAATAAGAATGCTAACTGAATTAGGGGAAAGAATAGATGAACACAGTTAGAATTTTTAAAAGGAACTCAAAAATATAGAAAAGAAGCAGTCAGAACTGAAGAATACAATAACTGAAAGAAAAAACACACTACAAGGAATAAACAGCAGACTAGGTGATATAGCAAAATGCATAAGTGATCTGAGAGATAGAATATTGGAAATCAACCAATCAGAACAGAAAAAAGAAAAAAAGTTTTAATGAGAACAATTTAAGGGATATTTGGGATAACATCAAGCATACCAATATTCACCTTATAGGGGTTCCAGAAGGAGAAGAGAGAGAAGGGAGTTGAAATTTTATTTAATGAAATCATGGGTGAAAACTTCCCAACCTGAAGAAGGAAACAGATATCCATGTACAGGAAACACAGAGGATCTCAATCAAGAGGAACTCAGACCCACACCAAGACATATCATAATTAAAATGGTAAAAGTTAAATATAAAGAGAGAATTATAAAGACAGCAAGAGAAAAACAAAGGGTTATATACAAGGGAACCCCCACAAGGCTATCAATTGATTTCTCGGCAGATATTTCGTAGGTCAGAAGGGAGTGGCATAATATATTCAAAGTGTTGAAAAGGAAAAATCTGCAACCTAGGATACTCTACCCAGCAATATTACCATTTAGAATTGAACAATAGATAAAGAAGTTCTCAGACAAGCAAAACCTAAAAGAGTTCATCAATATTAAACCCACCGTAAAGAAATGTTCAAGGGTCTTCTCTAAGTGGAAAAGAAAAGACTATAACAAGAAGTAAGAATTGATAGGAAAGGAAAAATCCCAATAGTAAAGGCAAGTATATACTAGGGACTGAGTTTCACCATTTAAATACGCTACTATGAAGATTAAAAGATTAAAAAAATTGTAAAAGCAATTTTAACTACAATGAACAGTTAAGGAATAAACATGAAGATGTAAAATGTGACATCAGAAACAAAAAATGTGGGGGTGGAGGATAAAAAATGTACATATTTTAGAATGTGTTTGAACTTAAATGACTGTCAGTTTTAGAAAAGTACAAATAGTTACAGGTTAACATATGTGAACACCCTGGTAACCACAAGTCAAAAACCTACAATAGATACACAGACACTAAAAAGAAAGGAACGCAAATACTGCTAAAGAAAATCATCAAACCAAAAAGGAAGAAATGAACAGAGAATAACTACAAAAACAACTGAAAAACAAGTAATAAAATGGCAGTATGTATCTTTCAATAATCATATTGTATGTCAGTGGAATAAATGATTCAATCAAAAGACCTAAGGTGCCGATTGAATAAATAAACAAGACCTATCTGTATGCTGCCTACAAGAGACTCACTTCAGAGCTAAAGACACACAGACTGAAAGATAACAGATAGAAAAAGATATTTTATGTAAACAGAAAAGACAAGAAAGGGAAGGTAGCAATACTCATATCACACAAAATAGAATTTAAAACAAAGTCTATAACAAAAGACAAAAGAAGGCATTATATAATGATAAAGGGATCAGTACAAGAAGAGGATATTCCACTTATTAACATAAACACACTGAAAACAGCAGCACCTAAATATACAAAGCAAACACTAACAGACATAAAGGGAGAAATTGACAATAATACAATGAGAGTAGGCAACTTTAACACCATAGTTACATCAGTGAACATATCATCTGGATGGAAAATTAATAAGGCAAGAGTAGTCTTCATTCACAGAAAGATAGACAACATGAAAAGGCAGAGGGCTATGTACCAGATGAAGGAACAAGATAAAACCCCAGAAAACAACTAAATGAAGTGGAGATAGGCAACCTTCCAGAAAAGAATACAGAATAATGATAGTGAAGATGATCCAGGACCTCAGAAAAAGAATGCAGGCAAAGATCGAGAAGATGCAAGGAATGTTTAACAAACACCTAGAAGAATTAAAGAACAAAAAAACAGAGATGAACAATAAAATAACTGAAATGAAAACTACACTAGAAGGAATCAAGAGCAGAATAACTGAGGCAAAAGAACGGATAAGTGACCTGGAAGACAGAATAGTGGAATTCACTGTTGCGGAACAGAATAAAGAAAAAAGAATGAAGAGAAATGAAGACAGCCTAAGACCTCTGGTACAAGATTAAACGCAACAACATTTGCATTATAGGGGTCCCAAAGGAGAAGAGAGAGAGAAAAGACCACAGAAAATATTTGAAGAGGCTATAGTCGAAAACTTCCCTAACATGGGAAAGGAAATACCCACCCAAGTTCAGGCAGCGCAGCAAGTCCTATACAGAATAAACCCAAGGAGAAACATGCTGAGACATATAGTAATCAGATTGGCAAAAATTAAAGACAAAGAAAAATTATTGAAAGCAGCAAGGAAAAAACGACAAATAACATACAAGGGAACTCCCATAGGTTAACAGCTGATTTCTCAGCAGAAACTCTACAAGCCAGAAGGGACTGGCATGATATACTTAAAGTGATGAAAGAGAAGAACCTACAAGCAAGATTACTCTACCCAGCAAGGATCTCATTTAGATTTGATGGAGAAATCAAAAGCTTTACAGACAAGCAAAAGCTAAGAGAATTCAGCACCACCAAACCAGCTGTACAACAAATGCTAAAGGAACGTCTTTAAGTGGGAAACACAAGAGAAGAAAAGGACATACAAAAACAAACCCAAGAGCTCTACCCACCACCAGAGCCTCACATCAAGCCTCTTTGATAGCCTCAACCACCAGAGGGCAGACAACAGAAGCAAGAAAAACTACAATCCTGCAGCCTGGGGACCAAAAACCACAGTTACAGAAAGATAGAGAAGATGAAAAGGCAGAGGGCTATGTACCAGATGAAGGAACAAGAAAAAAACCCAGAAAAACAACTAAATGAAGTGGAGATAGGCAACCTTCCAGAAAAAGAATTCCGAATAATGATAGTGAAGATGATCCAGGACCTCGGAATAAGAATGGAGGCAAAGATTGAGAAGATGCAAGAAATGATTAACAAAGACCTAGAAGAATTAAAGAACAAACAAACAGAGATGACCAATACAATAACTGAAATGAAAACTACACTAGAAGGAATCAATAGCAGAATAACTGAGGCAGAAGAACGGATAAGTGACCTGGAAGACAGAATGGTGAAATTCACTGCTGCGGAACAGATTAAACAAAAAAGAATGAAAAGAAATGAAGACAGCCTAAGAGACCTCTGGGACAACATTAAACGCAACAACATTCGCATTATAGGGGTCCCAGAAGGAGAAGAGAGAGAGAAAGGGCCAGAGAAAATATTTGAAGAGATTATAGTCGAAAACTTCCCTAACATGGGAAAGGAAATAGCCACCCAAGTCCAGGAAGCGCAGAGAGTCCCATACAGAATAAACCCAAGGAGAAACACACCGAGACACATAGTAATCAAAGTGGCAAAAATTAAAGACAAAGAAAAATTATTGAAAGCAGCAAGGGAAAAATGACAAATAACATACAAGGGAACTCCCATAAGGTTAACAGCTGATTTCTCAGCAGAAACTCTGCAAGCCAGAAGGGAGTGGCATGATATACTTAAAGTGATGAAAGGGAAGAACCTACAACCAAGATTACTCTACCCGGCAAGGATCTCATTTAGATTTGATGGAGAAATCAAAAGCTTTACAGACAAGCAAAAGCTAAGAGAATTCAGCACCACCAAACCAGCTCTACAACAAATGCTAAAGGAACTTCTCTAAGTGGGAAACACAAGAGAAGAAAAGGACGTACAAAAACAAACTCAAAACAATTAAGAAAATGGTCATAGGAACATACATATCGATAATTACCTTAAACGTGAAAGGATTAAATGCCCCAACCAAAAGACATAGACTGGCTGAATGGATACAAAAACAAGACCCATATATATGCTGTCTACAAGAGACCCACTTTAGACCTAGGGACACATACAGACTGAAAGTGAGGGGATGGAAAAAGATATTCCATGCAAACGGAAATCAAAAGAAAGCTGGAGTAGCTATACTCATATCAGATAAAATAGCCTTTAAAATAAAGAATGTTACAAGAGACAAGGAAGGAAACTACATAATGATCCAGGGATCAATCCAAGAAGAAGATATAACAATTATAAATATATATGCACCCAACATAGGAGCACCTCAATACATAAGGCAACTGCTAACAGCTATAAAAGAGGAAATCGACAGTAACACAATAATAGTGGGGGATTTTAACACCTCACTTACACCAAAGGACAGATCATCCAAAATGAAAATAAATAAGGAAACAGAAGCTTTAAATGACACAATAGACCAGATAGATTTAATTGATATATATAGGACATTCCATCCAAAAACAGCAGATTACACGTTCTTCTCAAGTGCGCACGGAACATTCTCCAGGATAGATCACATCTTGGGTCACAAATCAAGCCTCAGTAAATTTAAGAAAATTGAAATCATATCAAGCATCTTTTCTGACCATAACGCTATGAGATTAGAAATGAATTACAGGGAAATAAACGTAAAGAAGAAAATCACATGGAGGCTAAACAATACTTTACTAAATAACCAAGAGATCACTGAAGAAATCAAAGAGGAAATCAAAAAATACCTAGAGACAAATGACAATGAAAACACGATGACCCAAAACCTATGGGATGCAGCAAAAGCAGTTCTAAGAGGGAAGTTTATAGCTATCCAAGTCTACCTCAAGAAACAAGAAAAATCTCAAGTAAACAATCTAACCTTACACCTAAAGAAACTAGAGAAAGAAGAACAAACAAAACCCAAAGAAAGCAGAAGGAAAGAAATCATAAAGATCAGAGCAGAAATAAATGAAATAGAAACAAAGAAAACAATAGCAAAGATCAATAAAACTAAAAGTTGGTTCTTTGAGAAGATAAACAAAATTGATAAGCCATTAGCCAGACTCATCAAGAAAAAGAGGGAGAGGACTCAAATCAATAAAATCAGAAATGAAAAAGGAGAAGTTACAACAGACACCGCAGAAATACAAAGCATCCTAAGAGACTACTACAAGCAACTTTATGCCAATAAAATGGACAACCTGGAAGAAATGGACAAATTCTTAGAAAGGTATAACCTTCCAAGACTGAATCAGGAAGAAACAGAAAATATGAACAGACCAATCACAAGTAATGAAATTGAAACTGTGATTAGAAATCTTCCAACAAACAAAAGTCCAGGACCAGATGGCTTCACAGGTGAATTCTATCAAACACTTAGAGAAGAGCTAACACCCATCCTTCTCAAACTCTTCCAAAAAATTGCAGAGGAAGGAACACTCCCAAACTCATTCTACGAGGCCACCATCACCCTGATACCAAAACCAGACAAAGACACTACAAAAAAAGAAAATTACAGACCAATATCACTGATGAATACACATGCAAAAATCCTCAACAAAATACTAGCAAACAGAATCCAACAACACATTAAAAGGATCATACACCACGATCAAGTGGGATTTATCCCAGGGATACAAGGATTCTTCAATATACGCAAATCAATTCAACGTGATATACCATATTAACAAATTGAAGAATAAAAACCATATGATCATCTCAATAGATGCAGAAAAAGCTTTTGACAAAATTCAACACCCATTTATGATAAAAACTCTCCAGAAAGTGGGCATAGAGGGAACCTACCTCAACATAATAAAGGCCATATATGACAAACCCACAGCCAACATCATTCTCAATGGTGAAAAACTGAAAGCATTTCCTCTAAGATCAGGAACGAGACAAGGATGTCCACTCTCACCACTATTATTCAACATAGGTCTGGAAGTCCTAGCCACGGCCATCAGAGAAGAAAAAGAAATAAAATGAATACAAATTAGAAAAGAAGAAGTAAAACTGTCACTGTTTGCAGATGACATGATACTATACATAGAGAATCCTAAAACTGCCACCAGAAAACTGCTAGAGCTAATTAATGAATATGGTAAAGTTGCAGGATACAAAATTAATGCACAGAAATCTCTTGCATTCCTATACACTAATGATGAAAAATCTGAAAGAGAAATTATGGAAACACTCCCATTTACCATTGCAACAAAAAGAATAAAATACCTAGGAATAAACCTACCTAGGGAGACAAAAGACCTGTATGCAGAAAACTATAAGACAGTGATGAAAGAAATTAAAGATGATACCAACAGATGGAGAGATATACCATGTTCTTGGATTGGAAGAATCAACATTGTGAAAATGAGTATACTACCCAAAGCAATAAACAGATTCAATGCAATCCCTATCAAATTACCAATGGCATTTTTTACGGAGCTAGAACAAATCATCTTAAAATTTGTATGGAGACACAAAAGACTCCGAATAGCCAAAGCAGTCTTGAGGGAAAAAAACGGAGCTGGAGGAATCAGACTCCCTGACTTCAGACTATACTACAGTGCTACAGTAATCAAGACAATATGGTACTGACACAAAAACAGAAACATAGATCAATGGAACAAGATAGAAAGCCCAGAGATAAACCCACGCACCTATGGTCAACTAATCTATGACAAAGGAGGCAAAGATATACAATGGAGAAAAGACAGTCTCTTCAATAAGTGGTGCTGGGAAAACTGGACAGCTACATGTAAAAGAATGAAATTAGAATACTCCCTCACACCATACACAAAAATAAACTCAAAATGGATTAGAGACCTAAATATAAGACTGGACACTATAAAACTCTTAGAGGAAAACATAGGAAGAACACTCTTTGACATAAATCACAGCAAGATCTTTTTGGATCCACCTCCTAGAGTAATGGAAATAAAAACAAAAATAAACAAGTGGGACCTAATGAAACTTCAAAGCTTTTGCACAGCAAAGGAAACCATAAACAAGACGAAAAGACAACCCTCAGAATGGGAGAAAATATTTGCAAATGAATCAACGGACAAAGGATTAATCTCCAAAATATATAAACAGCTCATTCAGCTCAATATCAAAGAAACAAACACCCCAATCCAAAAATGGGCAGAAGACCTAAATAGACATTTCTCCAAAGAAGACATACAGATGGCCACGAAGCACATGAAAAGATGCTCAACATCACTAATTATTAGAGAAATGCAAATCAAAACTACAATGAGGTATCACCTCACTCCTGTTAGAATGGGCATCATCAGAAAATCTACAAACAACAAATGCTGGAGAGGGTGTGGAGAAAAGGGAACCCTCTTGCACTGTTGGTGGGAATGTAAATGGATACAGCCACTATGGAGAACAATATGGAGGTTCCTTAAAAAACTAAAAATAGAATTACCATATGACTCAGCAATCCCACTACTGGGCATATACCCAGAGAAAACCGTAATTCAAAAAGACACATGCACCCGAATGTTCATTGCAGCACTATTTACAATAGCCAGGTCATGGAAGCAACCTAAATGCCCATCAACAGACGAATGGATAAAGAAGTTGTGGTACATATATACAATGGAATATTACTCAGCCATAAAAAGGAACGAAATTGAGTCATTTGTTGAGACGTGGATGGCTCTAGAGACTGTCATACAGAGTGAAGTAAGTCAGAAAGAGAAAAACAAATATCGTATATTAACGCATGTATGTGGAACCTAGAAAAATGGTACAGATGAGCCGGTTTGCAGGGCAGAAGTTGAGACACAGATGTAGAGAATGGACATATGGACACCAAGGGGGAAAAACTGCGGTGAGGTGGGGATGGTGGTGTGCTGAATTGGGCGATTGGGATTGACATGTATACACTGATGTGTATAAAATTGATGCCTAATAAGAACCTGCAGTATAAAAAAAAACAAACAAAACAACTAATACTAAACTTTCATTGGGTTATTTGTATGGAAATATGTTAATATAAATGTTTCAGACATTACATGAAATTTCTAAAAATCTTATATTTGTATTTGTATGGAAATATGTATGGAAATATGTTAATATAAATGTTTCAGACATTACATAAAAAAAACCCAAAACAATTAAGACAGTGGTCATAGGAACATACATACTGATAATTACCTTAAACTTGAATGGATTAAATGCTCCAACCAAAAGACACAGGCTTGCTGAATGGATACAAAAACAAGACCCATATATATGCTGTCTACAAGAGACCCACTTGAGACCTAGGGACACATACAGACTGAAAGTGAGGGGATGGAAAAAGATATTCCATGCAAACGGAAATCAAAAGAAAGCTGGAGTAGCTATAGTCATATCAGATAAAATAGACTTTAAAATAAAGAATGTTACAAGAGACAAGGAAGGACACTACATAATGATAAAGGGATCAATCCAAGAAGATATACCAATTATAAATATATATGCGCCCAACATAGAAGCACCTCAATACATAAGGCAACTGCTAAGAGCTATAAAAGAGGAAATCGACAGTAACACAATAATAGTGGGGGATTTTAACACCTCACTTACACCAAAGGACAGATCATCCAAAATGAAAATAAATAAGGAAACAGAAGCTTTAAATGACACAATAGACCAGATAGATTTAATTGATATATATAGGACATTCCATCCAAAAACAGCAGATTACACGTTCTTCTCAAGTGCGCACGGAACATTCTCCAGGATAGATCACATCTTGGGTCACAAATCAAGCCTCAGTAAATTTAAGAAAATTGAAATCATATCAAGCATCTTTTCTGACCATAACGCTATGAGATTAGAAATGAATTACAGGGAAATAAACGTAAAGAAGAAAATCACATGGAGGCTAAACAATACTTTACTAAATAACCAAGAGATCACTGAAGAAATCAAAGAGGAAATCAAAAAATACCTAGAGACAAATGACAATGAAAACACGATGACCCAAAACCTATGGGATGCAGCAAAAGCAGTTCTAAGAGGGAAGTTTATAGCTATCCAAGTCTACCTCAAGAAACAAGAAAAATCTCAAGTAAACAATCTAACCTTACACCTAAAGAAACTAGAGAAAGAAGAACAAACAAAACCCAAAGAAAGCAGAAGGAAAGAAATCATAAAGATCAGAGCAGAAATAAATGAAATAGAAACAAAGAAAACAATAGCAAAGATCAATAAAACTAAAAGTTGGTTCTTTGAGAAGATAAACAAAATTGATAAGCCATTAGCCAGACTCATCAAGAAAAAGAGGGAGAGGACTCAAATCAATAAAATCAGAAATGAAAAAGGAGAAGTTACAACAGACACCGCAGAAATACAAAGCATCCTAAGAGACTACTACAAGCAACTTTATGCCAATAAAATGGACAACCTGGAAGAAATGGACAAATTCTTAGAAAGGTATAACCTTCCAAGACTGAATCAGGAAGAAACAGAAAATATGAACAGACCAATCACAAGTAATGAAATTGAAACTGTGATTAGAAATCTTCCAACAAACAAAAGTCCAGGACCAGATGGCTTCACAGGTGAATTCTATCAAACACTTAGAGAAGAGCTAACACCCATCCTTCTCAAACTCTTCCAAAAAATTGCAGAGGAAGGAACACTCCCAAACTCATTCTACGAGGCCACCATCACCCTGATACCAAAACCAGACAAAGACACTACAAAAAAAGAAAATTACAGACCAATATCACTGATGAATACACATGCAAAAATCCTCAACAAAATACTAGCAAACAGAATCCAACAACACATTAAAAGGATCATACACCACGATCAAGTGGGATTTATCCCAGGGATACAAGGATTCTTCAATATACGCAAATCAATTCAACGTGATATACCATATTAACAAATTGAAGAATAAAAACCATATGATCATCTCAATAGATGCAGAAAAAGCTTTTGACAAAATTCAACACCCATTTATGATAAAAACTCTCCAGAAAGTGGGCATAGAGGGAACCTACCTCAACATAATAAAGGCCATATATGACAAACCCACAGCCAACATCATTCTCAATGGTGAAAAACTGAAAGCATTTCCTCTAAGATCAGGAACGAGACAAGGATGTCCACTCTCACCACTATTATTCAACATAGGTCTGGAAGTCCTAGCCACGGCCATCAGAGAAGAAAAAGAAATAAAATGAATACAAATTAGAAAAGAAGAAGTAAAACTGTCACTGTTTGCAGATGACATGATACTATACATAGAGAATCCTAAAACTGCCACCAGAAAACTGCTAGAGCTAATTAATGAATATGGTAAAGTTGCAGGATACAAAATTAATGCACAGAAATCTCTTGCATTCCTATACACTAATGATGAAAAATCTGAAAGAGAAATTATGGAAACACTCCCATTTACCATTGCAACAAAAAGAATAAAATACCTAGGAATAAACCTACCTAGGGAGACAAAAGACCTGTATGCAGAAAACTATAAGACAGTGATGAAAGAAATTAAAGATGATACCAACAGATGGAGAGATATACCATGTTCTTGGATTGGAAGAATCAACATTGTGAAAATGAGTATACTACCCAAAGCAATAAACAGATTCAATGCAATCCCTATCAAATTACCAATGGCATTTTTTACGGAGCTAGAACAAATCATCTTAAAATTTGTATGGAGACACAAAAGACTCCGAATAGCCAAAGCAGTCTTGAGGGAAAAAAACGGAGCTGGAGGAATCAGACTCCCTGACTTCAGACTATACTACAGTGCTACAGTAATCAAGACAATATGGTACTGACACAAAAACAGAAACATAGATCAATGGAACAAGATAGAAAGCCCAGAGATAAACCCACGCACCTATGGTCAACTAATCTATGACAAAGGAGGCAAAGATATACAATGGAGAAAAGACAGTCTCTTCAATAAGTGGTGCTGGGAAAACTGGACAGCTACATGTAAAAGAATGAAATTAGAATACTCCCTCACACCATACACAAAAATAAACTCAAAATGGATTAGAGACCTAAATATAAGACTGGACACTATAAAACTCTTAGAGGAAAACATAGGAAGAACACTCTTTGACATAAATCACAGCAAGATCTTTTTGGATCCACCTCCTAGAGTAATGGAAATAAAAACAAAAATAAACAAGTGGGACCTAATGAAACTTCAAAGCTTTTGCACAGCAAAGGAAACCATAAACAAGACGAAAAGACAACCCTCAGAATGGGAGAAAATATTTGCAAATGAATCAACGGACAAAGGATTAATCTCCAAAATATATAAACAGCTCATTCAGCTCAATATCAAAGAAACAAACACCCCAATCCAAAAATGGGCAGAAGACCTAAATAGACATTTCTCCAAAGAAGACATACAGATGGCCACGAAGCACATGAAAAGATGCTCAACATCACTAATTATTAGAGAAATGCAAATCAAAACTACAATGAGGTATCACCTCACTCCTGTTAGAATGGGCATCATCAGAAAATCTACAAACAACAAATGCTGGAGAGGGTGTGGAGAAAAGGGAACCCTCTTGCACTGTTGGTGGGAATGTAAATGGATACAGCCACTATGGAGAACAATATGGAGGTTCCTTAAAAAACTAAAAATAGAATTACCATATGACTCAGCAATCCCACTACTGGGCATATACCCAGAGAAAACCGTAATTCAAAAAGACACATGCACCCGAATGTTCATTGCAGCACTATTTACAATAGCCAGGTCATGGAAGCAACCTAAATGCCCATCAACAGACGAATGGATAAAGAAGTTGTGGTACATATATACAATGGAATATTACTCAGCCATAAAAAGGAACGAAATTGAGTCATTTGTTGAGACGTGGATGGCTCTAGAGACTGTCATACAGAGTGAAGTAAGTCAGAAAGAGAAAAACAAATATCGTATATTAACGCATGTATGTGGAACCTAGAAAAATGGTACAGATGAGCCGGTTTGCAGGGCAGAAGTTGAGACACAGATGTAGAGAATGGACATATGGACACCAAGGGGGAAAAACTGCGGTGAGGTGGGGATGGTGGTGTGCTGAATTGGGCGATTGGGATTGACATGTATACACTGATGTGTATAAAATTGATGCCTAATAAGAACCTGCAGTATAAAAAAAAACAAACAAAACAACTAATACTAAACTTTCATTGGGTTATTTGTATGGAAATATGTTAATATAAATGTTTCAGACATTACATGAAATTTCTAAAAATCTTATATTTGTATTTGTATGGAAATATGTATGGAAATATGTTAATATAAATGTTTCAGACATTACATAAAAAAAACCCAAAACAATTAAGACAGTGGTCATAGGAACATACATACTGATAATTACCTTAAACTTGAATGGATTAAATGCTCCAACCAAAAGACACAGGCTTGCTGAATGGATACAAAAACAAGACCCATATATATGCTGTCTACAAGAGACCCACTTGAGACCTAGGGACACATACAGACTGAAAGTGAGGGGATGGAAAAAGATATTCCATGCAAACGGAAATCAAAAGAAAGCTGGAGTAGCTATAGTCATATCAGATAAAATAGACTTTAAAATAAAGAATGTTACAAGAGACAAGGAAGGACACTACATAATGATAAAGGGATCAATCCAAGAAGATATACCAATTATAAATATATATGCGCCCAACATAGAAGCACCTCAATACATAAGGCAACTGCTAAGAGCTATAAAAGAGGAAATCGACAGTAACACAATAATAATGGGACACTGTAACACCTCACTTACACCAATGGACAGATCATCCAAAATGAAAATAAATAAGGAAACAGAAGCTTTAAATGACAAAATAGACCAGGTAGTTTTAATTGATATTTATAGGACATTCCATCCAAACACAACAGATTACACTTTCTTCTCAAGTGTGCACGGAACATTCTCCAGGTTGATCACATCTTGGGTCACAAATCAAGCCTCAGTAAATTTAAGAAAATTGAAATCATATCAAGCATCTTTTCTGACCACAACGCTATGAGATTAGAAATGAATTACAGGGAAATAAATGTAAAAAACACAGACACATAGAGGCTATACAATACGGTACTAAATAACCAAGAGATCACTGAAGAAATCAAAGAGGAAATCAAAAAATACCTAGAGACAAATGAAAATGAAAATACGACGATCCAAAACCTATGGGATGCAGCAAAAGCAGTTCTAAGAGGGAAGTTTATAGCTATACAAGCCTACCTAAAGAAACAAGAAAAATCTCAAGTAAACAATCTAACCTTACACCTAAAGGAATTAGAGAAGTAAGAACAAACAAAACTCAAAGTTAGCAGAAGGAAAGAAATCATAAAGATCAGAGCAGAAATAAATGGAATAGAAAGAAAGAAAACAGTAGCAAAGATCAATAAAACTAAAAGTTGGTTCTTTGAGAAGATAAACAAAATTGATAAACCATTAGCCACACTCATCAAGAAAATGAGGGCGAGGACTCAAATCAATAAAATCATAAATGAAAAAGGAGAAGTTACAACAGACACCACAGAAATACAAAGCATCCTAAGAGACTACTACAAGCAACTCTATGCCAATATAATGGACAACCTGGAAGAAATGGACAAATTCTTAGAAAGGTATAACCTTCCAAGACTGAACCAGGAAGAAACAGAAAATATGAACAGACCAATCACAAGCAATGAAATTGAAACTGTGATTAAAAATCTTCCAACAAACAAAAATCTTCCAACAAACATCTGGTCCAGGACCAGATGGCTTCACAGGTGAATTCTATCAAACATTTAGAGAAGAGCTAACGCCTATCCTTCTCAAACTCTTCCAAAAACTTGCAGAGGAAGGAAAACTCCCAAACTCATTCTATGAGGCCACCATCACCCTGATACCAAAACCAGACAAAGATATTACAAAAAAAGAAAATTACAGACTAATATCACTGATGAATATAGATGCAAAAATCCTCAACAAAATACTAGCAAACAGAATCCAACAACACAGTAAAAGTATCATACACCATGACCAAGTGAGATTTATCCCATGGATGAAGGAGTCTTCAATATATGCAAATCAATCTATGTGAGGTACCATATTAACAAACTGAAGAATAAAAACCGTATGATCATCTCAATAGAGGCAGAAAATGCTTTGACAAAATTCCACACCAATTTATGATAAAGACCCTCCAGAAATTTGGCATAGAGGGAACCTACCTCAACATAATAAAGGCCATATACAACAAACCCACAGCAAACAGCTTTCTCAATGGTGAAAAACTGAAAGCATTTCCTCTAAATCAGGAACAAGACAAGGATGTGCACTCTCACCACTATGATTCAACCTAGTTTTGGAAGTCCTAGCCATGGCAATCAGAGAAGAAAAAGAAATAAAAGGAATGCAAATTGGAAAAGAAGAAGTAAAACTGTCACTGTTTGCAGATGACATGATACTATACATAGAGAATCCTAAAAATGCCACCAGAAAACTACTAGACCTAATCAATGAATTTGGTAAAGTTCCAGGATACAAAATTAATGCACAGAAATCTCTTGCATTCCTATACACTAATGATGAAAAATCTGAAAGAGAAATTAAGGAAACACTCCTATTTACCTTTGCAGCAAAAACAATAAAATACCTAGGAATAATCCTACCTAGGGACACAAATGACCTGTATGCAGAAAACTATAAGACACTGATGAAAGAAATTAAAGATAATACCAACAGATGGAGAGATATACCATGTTCTTGGATTGGAAAAATCAATATTGTGAAAATGACTATACTACCCAAAGCAATCTACAGATTCAATGCAATCCCTATCAAATTACCAATGGCATTTTTTACAGAACCAGAACAAAAAAATCTTAAAATTTGTATGGAGACAAAAAAGACCCCAAATAGCCAAAGCAGTCTTGAGGGAAAAAAACGAAGCTGGAGGAATCAGACTCCCTGACTTCAGACTATACTACAAAGCTACAGTAATCAGGACAATATGGTACTGGCACAAAAACAGAAACATAGATCAATGGAACAAGATAGAAAGCCCAGAGATAAACCCACGCACCTATGGTCAACTAATCTATGACCAAGGCGGTAAGGATATACAATGGAGAAAAGACAGTCTCTTCAATAAGTGGTCCTGGGAAAACTGTACAGCTACTTGTTAAAGAATGAAATTAGAACACTCCCTAACACCATACACAAAAATAAACTCAAAATGGATTCGAGACCTAAATGTAAGACCAGAATCTATAATACTCTTAGAGGAAAACATAGGAAGAACACTCTTTGACATAAATCACAGAAAGATCTTTTTTGATCCACCTCCTAGAGTAATGGAAATAAAAAGAAAAATAAACAAATGGGACCTAATGAAACTTCAAAGCTTTTGCACAGCAAAGGAAACCATAAACAAGACGAAAAGACAACCCTCAGAATGGGAGAAAATATTTGCAAATGAATCAATGGACAAATTATTAATCTCCAAAATATATAAAAAGCTCACACAGCTCAATATTAAAGAAACAAACACCCCAATTTAAAAATGGGCAGAAGACCTAAATAGACATTTCTCCAAAGAAGACATACAGATGGCCAAGAAGCACGTGAAAAGCTGTTCAACATCACTAATTATTAGAGAAATGCAAATCAAAACTACAATGAGGTATCACCTCACACCAGTCAGAATGGCCATCATCAAAAAATCTACAAACAGTAAATGCTGGAGAGGGTGTGGAGAAAAGGGAACCCTCTTGCACTGTTGGTGGGAATGTAAATTGATACAGCCACTATGGGGAACAGTATGGAGGTTCCTTAAAAAGCTAAAAATAGAATTTCCATATGATCCAGCAGTCCCACTACTGGGCATATACCCAGAGTAAACCATAATTCAAAAAGACGCATGCACCCCAGTGTTCATTGCAGCACTATTTACTATAGCCATGTCATGGAAGCGACCTAAATGCCCATCGACAGACGAATGGATAAAGAAGTTGTGGTACATATATACAACGGAATATTACTCAGCCATAAAAAAAGGAACGAAATTGGGTCTTTTGTTGAGACGTGGATGGATCTAGAGACTGTCATACAGAGTGAAGTAAGTCAGAAAGAGATAAACAAATGTCATATATTAACTCATGTATTTGGAGCCTAGAAAAATGGTACAGATGAACCAGTTTGCAGGGCAGAAGTTGAGACACATATGTAGAGATCAAACATATGGACACCAAGGGGAGAAAGCCACGGGGGGGTGGGGATGGTGGTGTGATGAATTGGACGATTGGGATTGACATGTATACACTGATGTGTATCAAATTGATGACTAATAAGAACCTGCTGTATAAAAAAATAAATTAAATTAAATTAAAAAATTAAAAAACAAAGAAAACAACAACTAATACTAAACTTTCTTTGGGTTATTTGTATGAAAATATGTTAATATAAATGTTTCAGACATTACATGAAATTCCTAATAATCTTATATGTTCTGGTATAATGTTTTAAGTCATAATTCTAGTTATTATTTTAAAACGTATATCTCAGAAATAACTAAATTTCCTTGTCAATTACATTGTTATGAACTTTCATCAAATCTTTAAGCATGGTCATTTTTCAGTCTTTTGTCATTTACAGACAGTTCTGGATGTACTCTGATGCTTTTGCAAAAGTGTTCCAGTAAAAGGGTTTCATCTTCAAGGAGTTCATGGAAAAGACTGACAAGCACATGTTTCTGCTAACTGACTATACTGCTGAACTGAATGAATAAGCATTTTCAGAACTCTAATGGAAAACTGATGAATTTAAAAGTGCTAACAGAAGATCAAGATGAAAAATAAATTAATTACATGGGACTGAGTGAACTGATGAGGATGATTATAATTTTTGTGACTCTCTGTTTGAATAAAAAAATAATTATGACTTCTGTTAACAAATGAATTACTTCTATACTTCAACAAAATTCTTTTAGAATCTTTATGTTTGACATGATATAAATTTTGATTTTGTGTTCTATATTGTGTTCTACCTTTATATATGGGATACAAATAATTTGTAAGCATTATTTCATCCCCATTTTAAAAAAATGAGTAGTCTTAAATGACACAATAGACTAGTAGAACTTAATAGATATCTACAGTACACTACATAAAAAAATAGCAGAATACACATTCTTTTCAAGTGCACATGGAATGTTCTCCAGGATAGATAACATGCTAAGCCACAAAACAAGCCTCAAGAAATTTAAGAGAACAGAAGTTATATCAAGCATTTTTTCTGACCACAAAGGGTATGAAACTAGAAATCAATTACAAAAAGAAAAGCATAAATACATGGAGACTAAACCACATGCTACTTAAAAACCAATGGGTCAATAAAGAAGTCAAAGAGGAAATAAGAAAATGCCTCAAGACAAATGAAAATGGAAACACAACTTTCCAAAATCTATAGAATGCAGCAAAAACAGTTATAAGAGGGAAGTTTATAGTGATATAGGTCTTCCTCAAGAAACATGAAATATCTCAAATAAACAACATAACCTACAATCTACAGGAATTAGAAAAAGAAGAACAAAGCCAAAAGACAGCAGAAGGAAGGAAACAATAAAGATCAGAGAGGTAATAAATAAAATAGAGACCAAAACACACACACACACACACACACACACACACACACACACACACACACACACACACACACAAAATAGAAAAGATCAATGAAACCAAGAGATAGCTTTTTGAAAAGATAAACAAAATTGATATACCATTCCCTCTCTTCATTCAACAAATATTCATCACAGAATTCCTCTGTGCCAGACCCTGTGCTGGGCCCCAGGAATAAAACAGATAACATGAACTAGGCCCTTCCTTTCAGGAATACTGAGGCTGCCTGGGGATACGGATGTTGAAGCAGACAATGATGACAATATGACCAGTGCTAGGACAGAGGTAAGAACAGGTATCTGTGGTGTGGGAGCCGAAGGAGCTTAGGGAATCTAGCCTGAGGATCAGGGCAGGCTTTCCAGAGGAGGCAATACCCATGCCTCGTCTAGAAGTACAAAGAAAAAATTAGTCAAAGAGGAGGCAGTGTTGGGGAAGAACACTTCACACATAGGGGTTATCTTAAGCAAAGGCTGAAAGAGTCATTCTTTTTTTTTAATTCATTCATTAATTCCACTAACATTATTGATCACCTAGTATATACAAAGCACTATGCTGAGAATTCAGAAGTAAATAACTGGACATGGTCTATGTACTCATGGAGCTTACTTTCTACAAGGGAAAGGAAGAAATTGCCAAATTTGTGCAGGAAACAGTTCAGTATAGAGATCAAGGTAGTGGGTGGGGGTGAGGAACATCAGATGAGATGTAAGAGAATGGCAGGAGCCAGATCATGAAGGTTCTTGTGGGTCATGGTATTGGGACTAGGGCAGTGGCTATGGGTTGGAGAGATGAGTGTATATTGCAGAGATAATAAAGAGATAGAAGGGAAATTTTATGATGACTGAGTTGATTGAAGGTGAGAAAGAGAAAGGAGTCTAGCATGATTTCCATGTTTATTTCTAGCTTGAGCAACTGGGTAAATGATGGAGACATTTCCTAAGATCGAGGAACATAGGAGAAGAGGTAGGCTCAGTAGGGGGCCACATTAGTTTAAGGTGTCTGTGGGCCTCCCAAAGTATTTATTCATTAATTAATCTCACCTCTTTCACCAAACATCTTGAGATTTAATAGATTTCTTTGTTAGGGTGATCTTGGTTGAAAGTAAGAGAAAATACAACTCAAACTGTTTTAATAAAGGAAATTTATTGTCTTGAGTAACTGAAAAAAATTCAGAAGTAGGATGGGTTTCAGATGAATGCTGAACCAGTATAGTTGCTCAATGATGTCACCAAGGTGACATCCAGCTTCTTTCTTTCTTTCTTTCTTTCTTTCTTTCTTTCTTTCTTTCTTTCTTCCTTTCTTTTTTATAAATTTATTTATTTATTTTTGGCTGCATTGGGTCTTTGTTGCTGTGCATGGGCTTTCTCTAGTTGCGGCGAGCAGGGGCTATTCTTCATTGCGGTGCGTGGGCTTCTCATTGCAGTGGCTTCTCTTGCTGTGGAGCATGGGCTCTAGGCACATGGGCTTCGGTAGTTGCAGCACTTGGGCTCAGTAGTTGTGGCTCGTGGGCTCTAGAGTGCAGGCTCAGTAGTTGTGGTACACGGGCTTAGTTGCTCCGTGGCATGTGAGATCTTCCTGGACCAGGGCTCGAACCCGTGTCCCCTGCATTGGCAGGCAGATTCTCAACCACTGTGCCACCAGGGAAGCCCCATCCAGCTTCTTTCTATCTCTCCACTCTGCCTTCCACAGAGTCAATCTATCCTAAGCTTGAATCGCCTAATCACAGGGTGACTGCCAGCAGCAACAACCACTGAACAAAAGTCCCAGGTTTCACTCTAATTTGGGTACATGTTTACTTTAGAACCAATCATTGTGTCCTGGGATATAATATTATGCTAACTGGCTTAGGCCAAATCTGAGTCCATTTTTGGGTGTAAAGATTGGGTCGGCCCCACCCAACCACATGGCTTCTACATATTGGGTGAGGTGTGAAGTGGATGCTGGATAGACCACCAAGAATGTCACTACATTAGAATAAATGGTTTGTCTATAATAAACACTGTAAACTAGGTCAAATGAATAAGTACCTACTAATGATGGAATAGTAATTGCCTCAGAAGACCCATGCAGGATAAAGCTACTACAATGCAACCAAAAATCTTGAGCCTCTTAGAAGCCATGGCACAAAATGACAACACAGTGATGACCTCTGATCTTCATGTAGCTGTTTCTTCATAGTAGCAAATGACTGCTGTCATAGCAGTCACAATCCCCTCTATCTTTTATATAAGTTGGGTAGAATCAGCAATTTGACAATGCTGCTATTAACAGAAAATAAAAGTGAGGCCAAGAGAGTGTGCACAACTTACTTTGGAGGACAAAGCAAGTCGATGGCAGATCCAGGACTAGAGCCCTCATTGTGTCTTAGCTGTAAGCAATAGAGAGAAACTCTGGCTGATTTAAGAAGAAAGGAATTTGTTAAACAAGTACTAGATAGCTCACAGAGTCTGGGAGAGTTGGAAAACCAGAGACAAAGACAATATAGCCAGGAACGATGCCCAGAATCCCACCACCTCAGAATTTTCCCAGAGGAGACACCGCTCATGACACTGCCAGAAACTAGATGCCACAATTTGCAGTTCCTACCCTACAAACCTTCCACTTCCTCTAAGAACAAGATGTAGCTGCTTCAGCTGCATTCACCAAGCATCAGAATGGATTCCATGAAGTCCCTGCTACCTTAGGCATTAACTTCTGATTACAAGTCTAGGATAAGTTAATCTAATTGGTGGAGTCTAGTGATGTGTCCAAGCCCATTAGTTGCAAGAGGCTGAGCAAGTGAGTAGGTGGCCTTTTCAGCTTCTGTAGTGGCAGGTGGGCTCATCAGGCAGGGGATTACCAAGCACAGGAAAGGAAATTGTAACTGAAAATAGTGGTAAATACCCACTGTACCTGGCTTAATGGCACCCTACACAGGGCTTTTACAATGGAGCCACTCATTCTGCAACTAGTTACTCAATAAGCATTTCCTAAGCTAGCAACGCTAGGAGGAAAATATAGAGTTATGGAGAGGGTTGTCCTCCCTGTCTCCTCCCAGGCTGGTTGGAGTGTTCCATCCACATAGGAACCCTTTGGCAACTAACAACAAATACTTTAAAACAATATTTAAGACTGGGAGGGCTTCCAGAGGAAGTGAGACTTGATCTGGACCTTCGAAGATGGGTAGGCTTCAGAGAGAAAAAGAAGAGGAAGAGAGGATTGTATCAAGTCTCCTCCCTTAATCCCCTTATCCGGTCCCTACTGGTCAGTGGCTATCTGAATACCTGTTCACATTGGAGCCAGAAAACCCTTAGGTTGCCTAGAGGATAGTTGACCATTACCAGTGCCTCTCAAGTCCCAGGACTAGAGCTCAAGGACCACTCTGGGTCCAGCAGCAAAGATGCATGGTACAAATGACTGGATGGTGCAGACCAAATGAGGTCCAGCAATGGACTCCTCCACTGTCACTTACTCAGATAGGTAATCACACACACCATTTCCTTATCTGCTGCTATGTGACCTCAAGTTGGTCAGTTCTTCCCTCTAAGTCTCAGTCTCTGCTCTGTAAAATGGAGAGAATCAATCCTATTTTCCAGGGCTATTAGGTTGAAATAAAAGAATATACACATGTATGTATGTATGTATGTATTTACATGCCCATATACACACATTTTTAGTGCCCAGCTAAGGCCTGACACATAAATGGTACTTGATATTATTATTGTTCCTCACAAAAAGTCAAAGGTAGAAGGAACTTTCAAAATTACCCACTCCAGCACTCATTTCTCAGTTGGAGTAGTTTCGCAGAAAGGGAAAAAACTTTGCCTGGGATCACACAGCAAGTTACTGGCAGAGAAAAACTAGAATCTGTTCTTCCCAACTCCTCCAAGGCTGTTTTTCACCTTGTCTAGCTGAGTCATGTTGGTGACAATCCATTGTGGGGATAAATCAATGGGTCACCCCTCCAGTGGGTGTTGGCCTTTCTTCCCCAGTTGGAGGATTCATTCTTCTAAGATTTATAGAAATCTTATCTATGCCAGGTTATTGCTGGACAAGCTTAAGAACTAGAGAGCTCTCTGACTTAGTCCCTGCCCCTGAGATAGTCCAAGACCAGAAAAGAAGGGGTTATAAACAAAGACAATTGCAAACAAGCAAACAAAACATAAAGATTTGTGTTTGTGCCAGGTAGTCAAGGGACTAATAGGTGCCTTTGGGAGATATTAGCCTTTCCTCCTATAAACTGCGTTAACCCCTCTACATCCACCCCAAATAAATCGAATGACAATGATGTTCTTTGATATGGATAACTGCAGTTTCTCAATCTTATGTAAAGTGTGATGAAAATAATTTTGAGAGATTTCCAGCTATGGCTGAGTGAGGAGATCAACAAATCATTCCCTCAAAAAGTAACCCTAAAGCAGACAAATTTAATTAAAAAAAAAACCAACAATTATATCAGAGCTCAAAGGCATACAACAATCTAAGAAGTGTTTAAAATTTAAAACTGCTGAACTTGGAATAAAAACAGGGAGGGAGGTGCAAGAAGGAGGGGATATGGGGATATATGTATACATATAGCTGATTCCCTTTGTTATACAGCAGAAACTAACACCACATTGTAAAGCAATTATACTCCAATAAAGATGAAAAAAAATAAAGAACACGGAGAAATCTATAGCATTCTTGCCTGGAGCTGCTCCCATCCTCATCCCTCAGCTAGAGAATTGAGGAAGTTCTGCCAGGGTAGTGCAGGCCATGAGCACCAGAACTTTCTCTACCACTGTAAAGGGGACTCACTCTATTTGGGGCAGTGATTGACGCCACTGGCCAGCAGCACTGTCAGTGGAAGCCACTGCTTAACAGTGGGAAAGTGGGTGAGAACCTACAAGCTCAGGCTTTTTCTTGAAGTTGTAGTCATGCTTGGGGCAAACATATTCCTGGGGAGAGCTATATAAGTCATAAGGCTCCTGGCTAACTCTGAAGCTGTGCACATACACATAGGTGACTCAAAAGAGAAAGTAAAACTTGGAGCAGATTTGGAAACAGCCCGAATTTTGAATTCACACCCCTACCCCCATACAGATCCATTGGCAAACAATGGAAGCCTTACTGGCTCAAGGTAATTGAGCACAACCTGAGTCCAATGTCCAATTACTGACTGGCCAATAAGCTATGCAGAAACAGAAGCAACCACTAGGAAGCCAGACTTACAGGAATATTTTAAAAAGAAAACAGACATATCACTGGCTGCATACCACAGGGGAGAAAAGTTACTAAACAAAGAAACAAATTTTTAAAAAGCTGCAACAATAATAATTTTCAGGGAGAAAGTATCATAAACTAGAACTGCTACAAAAAAAATTTTAAGAATCATATGGAAACTGTCATTAAAGAGAACAATAACAGTTATGAAGAATTCACTAGAGGAATTTCAAAGTAAATTCAAGCTGGAAGAAAGAATCAGTGAATCTAAAGATAGACCAATAGATATACAATTTGAAGAACAGAGAAAATAATGTATTGAAGAATAATGAACAGATCCTCAGAAACCTGTGAGCCAACATCAAGCATTCTAAGACATATATAATAGGAGCCCCAGAAGAAGAAGAGAGAAAGACAGTGGCAGAAAAGAAGAAATACTGAAAATTTCACAAATTCAACGAACATCATTAATCTATAGATTTAAGAAGCTCAACAAACTCCAAGTAAGGTAAAAACAAAGAGATCCACAAATGCATCTTGGTCAAACTTCTGAAGGCCAAAGATAGAAAATCAAGAAAGCAGCAATAAAAAAGAAAGAAACATCATGTAGGGAGCTCCCTGGTTGCCTAGTGGTTAGGATTCCAGGCTTTCACTGCCATGGTCTGGGTTCAATCCCTGGTCAGGGTACTGAGATCCTGTAAGCCACATGGCATGGTCAACAAAAGAAAGGAAGAAAGAGAGAGAGAGAGAGAGAGAGAGAGAGAGAGAGAGAGAGAGAAGAGAAAGAAAGAAAGAAAGAAAGAAAGAAAGAAAGAAAGAAAGAAAGAAAGAAAGAAAGAAAGAAAGATAGACAGATCATGTACAGGTGTAAGTCAATATTAATGATTGACTTCTCATCAGAAATAATGGAGAGCAGAATGTAGTAGAATGACACAACTAAAAGTGGTGGAATAAAAACTAGAATTATTAAAAATGATGGTGAAATAAAGACACTCCCAGATAAATACTGAGAAAATTTGTGAATATCTAACCAGCCATGCAAGAAATATTAAAAGAAGTGCTTCAAGCTGAAAGGAACGACACCAGATGAAAAAACTACAAGAAGAATTGATAAATACATAGGTAAATATATAAAACCCTATAATATTGTTTTTGCTCATTTATTCTATTAACTTCTTCTAAAAATTTTAAGACTGACGGAAGCAATAACTGTGACACTATATTATTGGGTTTATAACATACGTAAATGTAGTAGATATGAAAAAATAACAACAAGGAGAAGGGAGAGTGAATATATACATATGCATGTGTGCATTTGGTATAAATAGATAGATGTCTAGATATATATCTACTTATCTATATCTATTGATATCTACATACCTATCATCTATCTATTCATCAATCCCAAACATATGCAAAAATGCACATTCTTTTCAAGCACATGTGGAACATTCTTCAAGACAGACCATATTCTAGTCCATAAAACAACTCTTGGTAAATTTAAAAGGAAGTGTGCTCTGACAACAACTAAGTTAACTTAGAAATAAGTAATAGAAATAAATATGAGAAATTGCCAAAATAGTTTAAAAGTTTAAAAAAACACACACACATTTCAAAGCAAACAATCCAATTTTCCCTGTCCAGCTGTGAATGGCTGCAAGCAAGAAGAAATTAACACATCCCCTCCCTGAGGCTGGCCATTCCAGGAAATATTTGGAAGACTTACGGCCTTTCTATTTGACTTCCCCACCTCCCCCCACCTCTGTTCTATAAAATAAACTGGCATCCAAACCCCGATTAGATGGTTTTTTGGAGACATTTGTCTGCCAGCTTTCCAAATAAAGTCGTATTCTTTGCCTAAACACCTCGTCTCCCAATTTATTGGCCTGTTGTACATCAAGCAGAGCAAGCTTGGACTGGTAACATTATAAAATAAAATAAAGGAAAAAAACAGCCAATTTCAAAATGGGCAAAAGACTTGCATAGATATACAAATAACCAATAATCACATGAAGAGATTAACCAAGATGACGGAGTAGAAGGACGTGCTCTCACTCCCTCTTGCGAGAACACCAGAATCACAACTGGCTGCTGGAAAATCATCGACAGGAAGACACTGGACTTCACCAAGGAGGATATCCCACGTCCAAGGACAGAGGAGAAGCTACAGTGAGACGGTAGGGGGGGCACAATCAGAGTAAAATCAAATCCCATAACTGCTGGGTGGGAGACTCACAGACTGGCGAACACTTATACCACAGAACTCCACTCACTGGAGTGAAGGTTCTGAGCCCCACGTCAGGCTTCCCAACCTGGGGGTTCGGCAACGGGAGGAGGAATTCTTAGAGAATCAGACTTTGAAACCTAGTGGGAATTGATTGCAGGACTTTGACAGGACGTGGGGAAACAGAGACCTCACTCTTGGAGGGCACACATGGACTAGTGTTCGCATCGAGACCCGGGGGAAGGAGCAGGGACCCTGGGGGAGACTGAACCAGACCTACCTGCTAGTGTTGGAGGGTCACCTGCAAAGGCGTGGGCTGGCTCTGTTTCACCGTGGGGACAAGGACACAGGCAGCAGAAGTTCTGGGAAGTACTCCTTGGCGTGAGCCTTCCCAGAGTCTGCCATTAGCCCCACCAAAGAGCCCAGGTAGGCTCCAGTGTTGGGTTGCCTCAGGCAAAACAACCAACAGGGAGGGAACCCAGCCCCACCCATCAACAGTCAAGTGGATTAAAGTTTTACCGAGCTCTGACCGCCACAGCAACAGTCAGCTCTACCCACGACCACAGTCTCCCATCAAGCCTCTTAGATAGCCTCAACCACCAGAGGGCAGACAGCAGAAGCAAGAAAAACTACAATCCTGCAGCCTGTGAAACAAAAACCACAGTTACAGAAAGATAGACAAGATGAAAAGGCAGAGGACTATATACCAGATGAAGGAACAAGAAAAAAACCCAGAAAAACAACTAAATGAAGTGGAGATAGGCAACCTTCCAGAAAAAGAATTCAGAATAATGATAGTGAAGATGATCCAGGACCTCGGAAAAAGAATGGAGGCAAAGATTGAGAAGATGCAAGAAATGATTAACAAAGACCTAGAAGAATTAAAGAACAAACAAACAGAGATGACCAATACAATAACTGAAATGAAAACTACACTAGAAGGAATCAATAGCAGAATAATTGAGGCAGAAGAACGGATAAGTGACCTGGAAGACAGAATGGTGGAATTCACTGCTGTGGAACAGACTAAAGAATAAAGAATGAAAAGAAATGAAGACAGCCTAAGAGACCTCTGGGACAACATTAAACACAACAGCATTCGTATTATAGGGGTCTCAGAAGGAGAAGAGAGAGAGAAAGGACCCGAGAAAATATTTGAAGAGATTATAGTCGAAAACTTCCCTAACATGGGAAAGGAAATAGCCACCCAAGTCCAGGAAGCACGAAGAGTCCCATACAGGATAAACCCAAGGAGAAACACACCAAGACAGATAGTAATGAAAGTGGCAAAAATTAAAGACAAAGAAAAATTATTGAAAGCAGCAAGGGAAAAATGACAAATAACATACAAGGGAACTCTCATAAGGTTAACAGCTGACTTCTCAGCAGAAACTCTGCAAGCCAGAAGGGAGTGGCATGATATACTTAAAGTGATGAAAGGGAAGAACCTACAACCAAGATTACTCTACCCGGCAAGGATCTCATTTAGATTTGATGGAGAAATCAAAAGCTTTACAGACAAGCAAAAGCTAAGAGAATTCAGCACCACCAAACCAGCTCTACAACAAATGCTAAAGGAACTTCTCTAAGTGGGAAACACAAGAGAAGAAAAGGACCTACAAAAACAAACCCAAAACAATTAAGAAAATGGTCATAGGAACATACATATCGATAATTACCTTAAACGTGAAAGGATTAAATGCTCCAAGCAAAAGACACAGGCTTGCTGAATGGATACAAAAACAAGACCCATATATATGCTGTCTACAAGAGACCCACTTTAGACCTAGGGACACATACAGACTGAAAGTGAGGGGATGGAAAAAGATATTCCATGCAAATGGAAATCAAAAGAAAGCTGGAGTAGCTATACTCATACCAGATAAAATAGCCTTTAAAATAAAGAATGTTACAAGAGACAAGGAAGGACACTACATAATGATCCAGGGATCAATCCAAGAAGAAGATATAACAATTATAAATATATATGCACCCAACATAGGAGCACCTCAATACATAAGGCAATTGCTAACAGCTTTAAAAGAGGAAATCGACAGTAACACAATAATAGTGGGGGACTTTAACACCTCACTTACACCAATGGACAGATCATCCAAAGTGAAAATAAATAAGGAAACAGAAGCTTTAAATGACACAATAGACCAGATAGACTTAATTGATATTTATAGGACATTCCATCCAAAAACAGTAGATTACACGTTCTTCTCAAGTGCTCACGGAACATTCTCCAGGATAGATCACATCTTGGGTCACAAATCAAGCCTCAGTAAATTTAAGAAATTGAAATCATATCAAGCATCTTTTCTGACCACAACGCTATGAGATTAGAAATGAATTACAGGGAAAAAAACGTAAAAAAGACAAACACATGGAGGCTAAACAATACGTTACTAAATGACCAAGAGATCACTGAAGGAATCAAAGAGGAAATCAAAAAATACCTAGAGACAAATGACAATGAAACCACGACGACCCAAAACCTATGGGAAGCAGCAAAAGCAGTTTTAAGAGGGAAGTTTATAGCTATCCAACTCTACCTCAAGAAACAAGAAAAATCTCAAGTAAACAATCTAACCTTACACCTAAAGAAACTAGAGAAAGAAGAACAAACAAAACCCAAAGTTAGCAGAAGGAAAGAAATCATAAAGATCAGAGCAGAAATAAATGAAATAGAAACAAAGAAAACAATAGCAAAGATCAATAAAACTAAAAGTTGGTTCTTTGAGAAGATAAACAAAATTGATAAGCCATTAGCCAGACTCATCAAGAAAAAGAGGGAGAGGACGCAAATCAATAAAATCAGAAATGAAAAAGGAGAATTTACAACAGACACTGCAGAAATACAAAGCATCCTAAGAGACTACTACAAGCAACTCTATGCCAATAAAATGGACAACCTGGAAGAAATGGACAAATTCTCAGAAAGGTATAACCTTCCAAGACTGAACCAGGAAGAAACAGAAAATATGAACAGACCAATCACAAGTAATGAAATTGAAACTATGATTAAAAATCTTCCAACAAACAAAAGTCCAGGACCAGATGGCTTCACAGGTGAATTCTATCAAACATTTAGAGAAGAGCTAACACGTATCCTTCTCAAACTCTTCCAAAAAAAGGCAGAGGAAGGAACACTCCCAAACTCATTCTATGGGGCCACCACCATCATCATCATCTTTACAAAAAAAGAAAATTACAGACCATTATCACTGATGAATATAGATGCAAAAATCCTCAACAAACTACTAGCAAACAGAATCCAACAACACATTAAAAGGATCATACACCACAATCAAGTGGGATTTATCCCAGGGATGCAAGAATTCTTCAATATACGTAAATCAATCAATGTGATACACCATATTAACAAACTGAAGAATAAAATCCATATGATCATCTCAATAGATGCAGAAAAAGCTTTTGACACAATTCAACACCCATTTATGATAAAAACTCTCCAGAAAGTGGGCATAGAGGGAACCTACCTCAACATAATAAAGGCAATATACGACAAACCCACAGCATACATCATTCTTAATGGTGAAAAACTGAAAGCATTTCCTCTACGATCAGGAATGAGACAAGGATGTCCACTCTCACCACTATTATTCAACATAGTTCTGGAAGTCCTAGCCACGGCCATCAGAGAAGAAAAAGAAATAAAAGGAATACAAATTGGAAAAGAAGAAGTAAAACTGTCACTGTTTGCAGATGACATGATACACTACATAGAGAATCCTAAAACTGCCACCAGAAAACTGCTAGAGCTAAATAATGAATTTGGTAAAGTTGCAGGATACAAAATTAATGCACAGAAATCTCTTGCATTCCTATACACTAATGATGAAGAATCTGAAAGAGAAATTAAGGAAACACTCACATTTACCATTGCAGCAAAAAGAATAAAATACCTAAGAATAAACCTACCTAGGGAGACAAAAGACCTGTATGCAGAAAACTATAAGACACTGATGAAAGAAATTAAAGATGATACCAACAGATGGAGAGATATACCATGTTCTTGGATTGGAAGAATCAACATTGTGAAAATGACTATACTACCCAAAGCAATCTACAGATTCAATGCAATCCCTATCAAATTACCAATGGCATTTTTTATGGAACTAGAACAAATCATCTTAAAATTTGTATGGAGACACAAAAGAACCCGAATAGCCAAAGCAATCTTGAGGGAAAAAAATGGAGCTGGAGGAATCAGACTCCCTGACTTCAGACTATACTACAAAGCTACAGTCATCAAGACAATATGGTACTGGCACAAAAACAGAAACATAGATCAATGGAACAAGATAGAAAGCCCAGAGATAAACCCACGCACCTATGGTCAACTAATCTATGACAAAGGAGGCAAAGATATACAATGGAGAAAAGACAGTCTCTTCAATAAGTGGTGCTGGGAAAACTGGACAGCTACATGTAAAAGAATGAAACTAGAATACTCCCTCACACCATACACAAAAATAAACTCAAAATGGATTAGAGACCTAAATGTAAGACTGGACACTATAAAACTCTTAGAGGAAAACTTAGGAAGAACACTCTTTGACATAAATCACAGCAAGATCTTTTTTGATCCACCTCCTAGAGTAATGGAAATAAAAACAAAAATAAACAAATGGGACCTAATGAAACTTCAAAGCTTTTGCACAGCAAAGGAAACCATAAACAAGACGAAAAGACAACCCTCAGAATGGGAGAAAATATTTGCAAATGAATCAACGGACAAAGGATTAATCTCCAAAATATATAAACAGCTCATTCAGCTCAATATCAAAGAAACAAACACCCCAATCCAAAAATGGGCAGAAGACCTAAATAGACATTTCTCCAAAGAAGACATACAGACGGCCACGAAGCACATGAAAAGATGCTCAACATCACTAATTATTAGAGAAATGCAAATCAAAACTATATTGAGGTATCACCTCACACCAGTTAGAATGGGCATCATCAGAAAGTCTACAAACAACAAATGCTGGAGAGGGTGTGGAGAAAAGGGAACCCTCTTGCACTGTTGGTGGGAATGTAAATGGATACAGCCACTATGGAGAACAATATGGAGGTTCCTTAAAAAACTAAAAATAGAACTACCATGGGACCCAGCAATCCCACTACTGGGCATATATCCTGCGAAAACCGTAATTCAAAAAGACACACGCTCCCCAATGTTCATTGCAGTACTATTTACACTAGCCAGGTCATGGAAGCAACCTATATGCCCATCAACAGATGAATGGATAAAGAAGTTGTGGTACATATATACAATGGAATATTACTCAGCCATAAAAAGGAACAAAATTGAGTCATTTGTTGAGACTTGGATGGATCTAGAGACTGTCATACAGAGTGAAGTAAGTCAGAAAGAGAAAAACAAATATCATATAATAATGCATGTATGTGGAACCTAGAAAAATGGTACAGATGAACCGGGTTGCAGGGCAGAAGTTGAGACACAGATGTAGAGAACAAACGTATGGACACCAAGGGGGGAAAACTGTGGTGGGGTGGGGATGGTGGTGTGCTGAATTGGGCGATTGGGATTGCCATGTATAAAGTGATGTGTATAAAATTGATGACTGATTAAAAAAAAAAAAAAGACTCTACATTCCCAATGCAGGGGGCACAGGTTGGATACCCGTTCAGGGAACTAGATCCTGCATGCATGCCACCACTAAAGATCCTGAGTGCTGCAACTAAGACATGGAGCAGCCAAATAAGTAAATAAATAAACATTAAAAAAGTAATCACATGAAAATATGCTCAACATCTCTAATAATTAAGGAAATACAAATCCAAACCACAATGAGATACTATTTCACACCCACAAGGATGGCTGCTATTAAAAAAATTTAAAAAAACCAAATCCTAAAGATGCTAGCAGAAAGCTACTAGAGTTCATCAATGACTTTGGTAAAGTTGCAGGATACAAAATTGATACACAGAAATCTCTTGCATCCCTATACACTAACAATGAAAGATCAGAAAGAGAAATTAAGGAAACAATCCTATTTACCATTGCAACAAACAAAATAAAATACCAATGAATAAACCTACCTAAGGAGGCAAAAGAACTGTACTCTGTAAACTATATGACGCTGATGAAAGAAACCAAAGATGACACAAACAGATGCAAAGATATACCATGTTCTTGGATTGGAAGAATCAACATTGTGAAAATGACTATACTACCCAATGCAATCCCTATCAAACTACCAATGGCATTTTCCACAGAACTAGAACAAAAAAATTCACAATTTGTGTGGAAACACAAAAGACCCCGAATAACCAAAGCAATCTTGAGAAAGAAAAACGGAGCTGGAGGAAGCAGGCTCCCAGACTTCAGACTATACCACAAAGCTACAGTAATCAAGACAGTATGGTACTGGCACAAAAACAGAAATATAGACTAATGGAACAGGATAGAAAGCCCAGAGGTAAACCCACACACATATGGTCACCTTATCTTTGATAAAGGAGGCAAGAATATACACTGGAGAAAAGACAGCCTCTTCAATAAGTGGTGCTGGGAAAACTGGACAGCTACATGGAAAAGAATGAAATTAGAACACTCCCGAACACCATACACAAAAGGAAACTCAAAATGTATTAAAGACCTAAATGTAAGGCCAAACACTATCAAACTCTTGAGGAAAACAGAAGCAGAACACTCTATGACATAAATCACAGCAAGATCCTTTTTGACCCACCTCCTAGAGAAATGGAAATAGAAACAAAAATAAACAAATGGGACCTAATGAAACTTAAAATCTTTTGCACAGCAAAGGAAACCTTAAACAAGATGAAAAGACAACCCTCAGAATGGAAGAAAATATTGGCAAATGAAGCAACTAGCAAAGGATTAATCTCCAAAATATACAAGCAGGTCATGCAGCTCAATAGCAAAAATCAAACAACCCAATCCAAAAATGGGCAGAAGACCTAAATAGACAAATCAAAACTACAGTGAGGTATCACCTCACACCAGTCAGAATGGCCATCTTTAAAACGTCTACAGAGCACTGGAGCCTACCGGGTCTTCGGTGGGGCTAATGGAGGACTCTGGGAGGGCTCACGCCAAAGAGTACTTCCCAGAAATTCTGCTGCCAGTGTCCTTGTCCTCACGGTGAGCCACAGCCACCCCTTGCCTCTGCAGGAGACCCTCCAACACTAGCAGGGTCAGTATACACCGTCTGATTTGCTGTGTCCTGAGACATATGTTTGGGTACCCAATAAGCAGTGCCTGCCTTCACTTGAGAACTCCAAGTACTGCCGTTTCCACCAGGACCCAGAAGCAGTGGATGAAGGTCGCAGTAAGGAACCTGACCGCCTGCTGGTGTTTTACAAGAAGGCCATAATGCCTTACGGTGTGTATAAGAAGCAACAGAGAGACCCGAGCGAGGCGGCCGCCGTGCTGCAGTACGCAAGCCTGGTGGGGCAGACGTGCTCCGAGCGGATGCTGCTCTTCAGAAACTGAATCAGCTCATTTGCCTCTCTGCCTGGGCACTCCTGCCAGCATTGTGCTGCTGATGTGTGCCGCAGTGCAAGTTCATTACCCAGGGGAAACTCTGTAACCATCTGCAGATTAGACTTTTCAATTTTGATGGTTATATAGCTTTTCTAAAATATTTTGTGGCAATGTATTTGTGAGAATTTCATGGTTAATATAAAGATTTTTAAAATATATTATGACCGAGACTCATAATTGGGGTTTATCATTTAGGAAGTCTGTTTTATGAACAAGAGACAGTAAACTTCTCTTGTTAATATTAAGACAAACTGATTCCTTAGAGTCATTTAAAACATTAGTTTACGCTGAAAGACCTTAGGTGTGGGGAAGAAGGTGGGAATACTGTTTCATCACTTAGAAAATGTCTTCTCAAGGGAACAAAACTGAGCTGTTACTCATTGTTCAATATTATATTACTGCCAAATGTTATATTATGTAGTTTAATAGAAAACTTGAAAAAAAGGAAATAGTACAAACTTCCAAAAAAGGATGTTGTGTTAACATCAGATGTCTCTTTACCCAGGACAGTCCTATTCGTGTCTGCTGTCTTGGCACAGTTATTTTTCCTAGAATAATTATTACTCGTGCTCCCTTTTACTCTCCAAAATATCCCAGTTTGGACAATAAACTATGTGATTACCTTACCTATATATTATATTGTCAAAACTGGGATACTTTGCATTATTTCTCAAAATCTAAGAAGTGCAGTTTTTTTTAGAAAGTTGTTGGCTCCTGCCTTGACCTAAGCCCCATCAAAGGTAAATATAGACTAATTTTTATTTCCTTAGAACTCAGGACACTTGTTTTTGGTTATTGATTAAAAATTAGTTTCTATCTGACTACTTTTATAGCTGTGCTACGCATTGCATTTAAGTGAAGTAGGAATCATCTTGACCTCTGTTCCAGGGCAGGAGGTGAAACCACCCGGTTCTTGCCCTTTGATTTGGGAGCCAGAGAGGAGACACCACACTTACTAGTCTGCAGCAGAAGCGGGTCCTTCTTTCCCTCTCCCTTCTCTTAGTTGGTCCTTCACTCATTCAGCAGATGTCCCTTGTCCCCCACTTTCAAGGTGGCAGCCACTGTGCCAGGAGGTTGGAGGGGGGCAGGCAAGTCAGCTCATGGTTATGTCGAGTCGAGCTGTGCTGGAGGTGGTGAGGGACAGAGGAGGCTTACTTTCCTGTGCTCTTTCTCAGCTGACCACCACCTGCTGCCACCTGCTTGGCCACTGAGTCCTTTTCATTTCTCATTTTGCCCATTTTTTCATTTTCTGTTGATTGATCTTTTAAAAAACCGTGTTATAAAACTTAGTGGCTTGAATCCCACTACCGATTTTTAAACTTTTCTCTTAAATTCACTGAGTTTAGGTATAAAACATTAGAAAATAATTTCAGCTAGCTAGAACGAAAGGAAGGATCATAAAAGAATGGTTTTAAAAATCAGATGTCTAGAAGTTCAACATCCAAATAAATTGTATTTATTCATTCAGAGAGAGATGCAACGGTCCAGCCACCACAGGGGGTCTTCCAGGTCCCGACGGAGAGGGGCAAATGACTGAATAGCACCGCGAGTATGGGGTCAGAAGGACCAAGACAACTGATGGTTGCAAGGCACTTTATTTAGAATTTACTGAATCTAATATAGACAGAAGAGGAACTCATTATTAGACAATGAACTCATAGAATTGCTTATCGTCTCAGTTCAGTCGCCACCATGGACGTCAACAAGTTTACAACAACTATCCTTGAATATTATCTTCCCCTAACCAGGCACACACACAGTCCCCAGCCATAAGGAACAACCAGGACTCTCAGTTCCCTGAGGTCTCCTGGCTTGAGATAGCTTTGCTAATCTCTTTTACATTCCTCAGGCCTGGGAAAAAGAGTGCATTCCAAGTCAAGGGTAAGGGCTTTGCTTTCTGTGAGAAACATACTGTCTCCTCCAGGAGTTACCTCCAGCTAAGACTGCATGCTTCCCACAGAGAGAGAGTGTGTGTATGTGTGTAACACCTACCATGAGCAGGTACTTAGCTAACTGGGGATAGAGTAGTGATGACATGGATTTTGCATTCTCTGGAATTTTGTCCTTCAAAATAGTCTCCCAAGAGCATTTGATAGACTCCTATTTAGAACTGCCTTCAGAATCTGTAGAACATATAAAAAAATATTTCCCTCTAAAGTGAAGATAGCTTAATTTTTTATTGATTTATGAAAATGATACTTTAAGCAAGTAAACATTAAGAAAAGCATAAATAAGAAAGTAAGAATGACCTGAAATCCTATTGAGTTGAAAGAAATTTCAAAATAGGACTTCAGAAGCGTTGTGAGTAATCTCAGTATTATTAAAATAAGTAGGATAGGTCCAAACCTGGTACCCTTGGCATTGGAATGTCCAGGTTGATGTCATCAGGTGCGTTATACCAACTTTCGTCTTAGTGATTAGTGTGTAGAATGGAATTCATTAAGATCACAACTCAGGTATCAGATGAAGAGAAAGCTTGAATCTTACTTCTTACCACAACTCTGGTTTTTTCCTGCAGAATTCAGTTTAGGGTTCCTTCAGAGGAAAAGGATTCAGACCCCTATCAGGAACCGTGGTGCTGTCCCTGTGTGTGGCATTCTAGGTTGGCTCCATTGAAGCTCCAGAGAGAGGTGGGCACGAAGATTCTTCTACTCGGTTGCTATTTTCGTGTGTTGTTTTTCTGAGAGTAGACAGTGTATTGATCCTAATGAACAAAGTGTCTTCAAAAGACAATTATTTGTTCTTTTGAGCCCTGCTGAGTGAATGTTGATAGTGGGCTAGAAAAGGACAATCATGGAAAGTGACTTAGCTCAGTCAGGTGACAAGCATTCTAGCTGAGAAATCTGATTTTACATTAATGGCTTTCATCTAAAGAAGGATGCATGAGAACCTTTCAGAGATAGTTTATATCTTTTCAAGACTGGAGGCTTTGCATTTACAATCTTAGTGCTGTAGTCTCTTTCTGATTTCAGATAAATTTATACCTGCCTCCCTGTCTTGGGAGCAAAAATGTAATAGAGATTCCCCCATGCTGTCATCTTTATTTAAATTATTTCAGTTCTGTGAGATTTTTGTTATCTTATTTTTTTAAATGTAATCTGAGCACTTTCTTTATATTCTGAAAGATAGAGGCTATTACCAGATGAATATATTATTCATTTGATTAAAATTATTTAGATAAGAAATTATTACTGTTTATGTTTGCTTTCAGATAGCTTATTCTAATTTTTATCCATTTTGCAAAATATCAGTTGTATATGATTTCTTATGTTTTGGAATTTATTATGTAAATGAATCTTTTCAGATTTCTGGACAGTATATGGTTTCATTTTGTAAGCTTTATATTATTTCAGTAGAATAAAGATGAGAAAGATGACAATCAGCTACTTAAAATGTATCTACTGTTGCTCACTTTAAAGAAGGAAATGAAATGGAAACAACTGGGAAATGTTTGAATTAGGCTATTTACTCAAATGTGGATTGTTTTCCAAAAGAAAACCAGTGACTGTAAGACAAAACACGTTTGATTTTTGCATGAAATTTTTTGCTCTTGTATATGCTTTTTGAACAGTCCATTTGATAAAGCTTGAATGGAAAAAATAAAACTCCCTGTCTGCAAAAAATACAAAAAACAAAACAGAACAAAACAAAAAGTCTACAAACAATAAATGCCGGAGAAGGTGTGGAGAAAAGGGAAACCTCCTACACTGTTGGTGGGAATGTAAGTTGGTGCAGCCACTATGGAAAACAGTATGGAGATTCCTCAGAAAACTAAAAAAAGTATTACCATATGATCCAGCAATCCCACTCTTGGGCATATACCTGGACAAAACTATAATTCAAAAAGATACATGCACCCCTATGTTCATAGCAGCACTATTCACAACAGCCAAAACATGGAAACAACCTAAATGTCCATCAACAGTTGAATGGATAAAGAAGATGTAGTAGTACATATATACAATGGAATACTACTCAGCCATAAAATAATAACAATATAATGGCATTTGCAGTAACATGGATGCAACTGGAGATTTTCATACTAAGTGAAGTAAGTCAGAAAGAGAAAGCCAAATACCATATGATATAACTTATATGTGGCATCTAAAATATGGCACAAATGAACAAATCTACAAAACAGAAACAGACTCACAGACATAGAGATCAGACTTGTGGTTGCCAAGGGGGAGGAGGGTAGGGAGAGGGATGGACTGGGAATTTGGGGATGATAGATACGAACCATTACATTTAGAATGGATAAACAACAAGGTCTTACTGTATAGCACAGGGAACTGCATTCAATCTCTTGGGATAAACCATAATGGAAAAGAATATTTTAAAAAGAGTGTAAGAGTGAGTCACTTTGCTGTACAGCAGAGATTGGCACAAGTTTGTAAATCAACTATACTTTAATTTAAAAAGTAGAAAAAAAAGATTGATATGTTCACAATTTGCACATTAGGAAATGCTCTCTGGGGACTGCTGTAGAAGACAGATTGGAGGAGACAAGCCTGGAGACTCCTATTATGTTCTGGACACTGTGTTAGCCTCTGGAGATAGGACAGTGAACTAGACAGAAAGAAGTTCTTGCTCTCATGGAGCTGTTAGGGGAGGAGAACAGACAATAAACCTAAGAAAAAAATAATTAATTTCAGAGACTAATAGACATTATGGAGAAAATATTATAGGATAAAGAGGGGGACCTTCAAGATGGCGGAGGAGTAAGACGTGAAAATCACCTTCCTCATCACAAATACATCAAAACTACATCTACATGTGGAACAACTCCTACAGAACACCTACTGAACGCTGGCAGAAGACCTCAGACTTCCCAAAAGGCAAGAAAATCCCAACATACCTGGTTGGGGCAAAAGAAAAAAGAAAAAAACAGAGACAAAAAATAGGGATGGGACCTGCACCTCTGGGAGGGAGCTGTGAAGGAGGAAACGTTTCCACACACTAGGAAGCCCCTTCACTGGCAGAAACCAAGCATGGGCAGGGGGGAAGCTTCAGAAACATGGAGGACAGCACAGCAACAGGGGTGCAGAGGGCAAAGCGGAAAGATTCCCACATGGATGATCAGTGTCGACCAGCACTCACCACCTTGAGAGGCTTGTCTGCTCACACACTGGGGCAGGTGGGGGCTGGGAGCTGAGGCTCGGGCTTTGGAGGTCAGATCCCAGGGAGAGGACTGGGATTAGCTGCATGAACACAGCCTGAAGAGAGCTAGTGCACCACAGCTAGCCAGGAGGGAGTACAGGAAAAAGTCTGGACCTGTATAAGAGGCAAGAGACCATTATTTCAGGGTGCAGGAGGAAAGGGGATTCAGAGCACCGCCTAAATGAGCTTCATAAACAGGCGTGAGCCATGGCTATCGGCTCAGACCCCAGAGATGGTCATGAAATGCTAAGGCTGCTGCTGCAGCCACCAAGAATCCTGTGTGCAAGCACAGGTCACTATCGACAACCCCACCCCCACCCCGGGAGCCTGTGCAGCCCGCCACTGCCAGGGTCCTGTGATCCAGGGACAACTTCCCCGGGAGAACACACAGTGTGCCCCAGGCTGTTGCAATGTCACACTGGCCTGTGCCACCATAGGCTCACTGCACATTCCAATTACACCTACGGTACCCCTCCCTCCCCCCGGCCTGCATGAGCAAGAGCCCCTTAATCAGCCGTTGCTTTAACCCCACCCCCCGTCTGGATAGAGAACAGATGACTGAGGGTGACCTACACGCAGAGGTGGGGTCAAAACCAAAGCTGAACCCCAGGAATTGTGTGAACAAAGAAAAGAAAGGGAAATTTCTCCATGCAGCCTCAAGAGCAGTGGATTAAATCCCCCCAAACAACTTGATGTACCCTGCATCTGTGGAATACCTGAATATAAAATGAATCATCCCAAAATTGTGACAGTGGACTTTGGGAGCAACTGCAGACTTGGGGTTTGCTGTCTGCAACTGATTTGTTTCTGATTTTTATGTTTATCTTAGTTTAGTTTTTAGTGCTTGTTATCATTGGTGGATTTGTTTATTGGTTTGGTTGCTCTCTTCTTTTTTTATTATTATTATTTTTTATTTTTTAAATAATTTTTCTTTTTTTTTCTTTCTTTTTTTCTCCCTTTTCTTCTGAGCTGTGTGACTGACAGGGACTTGGTGCTCTGGCCGGGTGTCAGGACTGAGACATTGAGGTGGGAGAGCCGAGATCAGGACATTGGATCACCAGAGATGTCCCAGCACCACATAATATCAATCAGTGAGAGCTCTCCCAGAGATCTCCATCTCAACACTAAGACCCAGCTCCACCGAACGGCCAGCAACTCCAGGGCTGGATGCCCCATGCCAAACAACCAGCAAGACAGGAACACAAACCCACCCATTAGCAGAGAGGCTGCCTAAAATCAAACTAAGTTCACAGACACCCCAAAGCACACCACCGGACACAGCCTTGCCCACCAGAAAGACAAGAACCAGCCCCACCCACCAGAACACAGGAACCAGACCCCTCCACCAGGAAGCCTACACAAGGCACTGAACCAACCTCACCCACTGGGGGCAGACACCAAAAACAACGGGAACTACAAACCTGCAGGCTGCAAAAAGGAGACCACAAACACTGTAAGTTAAACAAAATGAGAAGACAGAGAAATAGGCAACAGATGAAGGAGCAAGATAAAAACCCACCAGACTAAACAAATGAAGAGGAAATAGGCAGTCTACCTGAAAAAGAATTCAGAGTAATGATACTAAAGATGATCCAAAATCCTGGAAATAGAATGGAGAAAATACATGAAACGTTTAACAAGGACCTAGAAGAACTAAAGAGAAAACAAACAATGATGAACAACACAATAAATAAAAGTAAAAGTTCTCTAGAAGGAATCAATAACAGAATAACTGAGGCAGAAAAACAGTTAAGTGACCTAAGTGTTCATCAACAGATGAATGGATAAAGAAGATATGGCACAAATATACAATGGAATATTACTCAGCCATAAAAAGAAACGAAATTGAGTTATTTGTAGTGAGGTGGATGGACCTAGAGTCTGTCATACAGAGTGAAGTAAGTCAGAAAGAGAAAAACAAATACCGTATGCTAACACATATATATAGAATCTTAAAAAAAATGTTCTGAAGAATCTAGGGGCAGGACAGGAATAAAGACGCAGACATAGAGAATGGACTTGAGGACACGGGGAGGGGAAAGGGTAAGCTGGGACGAAGTGAGAGAGTGGCTTGGACTTATATATACTACCAAGTGTAAAATAGATAGCTAGTGGGAAGCAGGCACATAGCACAGGGAGATCAGCTTCGTGCTTTGTGACCACCTAGAGGGGTGGGATAAGGAGGGTGGGAAGGAGATGCAAGAGGGAGGAGATATGGGGATATATGTATATGTATAGCTGATTCACTTTATTATACAGCAGAAACTAACACACCATTGTAAAGCAATTATACTCCAATAAAGATGTTAAAAAAAAAGAAACAAGAAAAATCTCAAGTAAACAACCTAACCTTACACCTAAAGCAATTAGAGAAAGAAGAACAAAAAATCCCAAAGTTCACAGAGAGGGTGTGGAGAAAAGGGAACCCTCTTGCAGTGTTGGTGGGAATGTAAATTGATACAGCCACTATGGAAAACGGTATGGAGGTTCCTTAAAAAACTAAAAATAGAACTACTCTATGACCCAGCAATACCACTACTGGGCATATACCCTGAGAAAACTGTAATTCAGAAAGAGTCATGTACCAAAATGTTCATTGCAGCACTATTTACAATAGCCAGGACATGGAAGCAACCTAAGTGTCCATCGACAGATGAATGGATAAAGAAGATGTGGCACACATATACAATGGTATATTACTCAGCCATAAAAAGAAATGAAACTGAGTTATTTGTGGTGAGGTGGATGGACTTAGGTTCTGTCATACAGAGTGAAGTAAGACAGAGAGAGAAAAACAAATACCGTATGCTAACACATATATATGGAATCTAAAAAGAAAATGGTTCTGAAGAACCTAGGGGCAGGACAGGAATAAAGACATAGAGAACGGACTTGAGGACAAGGAGAGGCGGAAGGGTAAGCTGGGACGAAGTGAGAGAGTGGCATGGACATATATACACTACCAAATATAAAATAGATAGCTAGTGGGAATCAGCTGCATAGCACAGGGAGATCAGCTTGGTGATTTGTGACCACCTAGAGGGATGGAATAGGGAACGTAGGAGGGAGACGCAAGAGGGAGGGGATATGGGGATATATGTATACATATAGCTGATTCACTCCGTTATACAGCAGAAACTAACACACCATTGTAAAGCAATTATACTCCAATAAAGATGTTAAAAAAATAATAAAAATAAATTTATTGTTGCAATCAAAAATATATATATATATACAAGCAGCTCATTCAGGTCCATATCAAAAAACAAACATCCCAATCCAAACATGGGCCCAAGACCTAAATAAACATTTCTCCAAAGAAGACATACAGAATGCCAACAAATCCATAAAAAGGTGCTCAACATTAGTAATCATTAGATAAATTCAAATCAAAACCACAATGAGGTATCACCTCACACTGGTCAGAATCGCCATCATCAACAAATCTAGAAGCAATAAATGCTGGAGAGGGTGTTGAGAAAAGAGAAACCTCTTGCACTATTGGTGGGAATTAAATTGATACAGCCACTGTGGAGAACAGTATGGAGGTTGCTTAAAAAACTAAGAATAGAACTACCATATGACCCAGCAATCCCACTACAGGGCATATACCCTGAGAAAACCATAATTCAAAAAGAGTCATGTACCACAATGTTCATTGCAGCACTATTTACAATAGCCAGGACATGGAAGCAACCTAAATGTCCATCAACAGATGAATGGATAAAGAATATGGGACACATATATACAATGGAATATTACTCAGCCATAAAAAGGAATGAAATTGAGTTATGTCTACTGAGGTGGATGGACCTGTTTGTCATACAAAGTGAAGTTAAGTCAGAGTGAAGTAAGTTAGAAAGAGAAAAACAATTACTGTATGCTAACGCATATATATGGAACCTAAAAGACAGTACTGATGGACATAGTGGTAGGGCATGAATAAAGACACAGACATAGAAAATGGACTTGAGGACACGGGGGGAAGGGGAAGCTGGGGTGAAGTGAGAGAGTAGCACTGACATATATACACTACCAAATGTAAAATGGATGGCTAGTGGGAAGTTGCTGCATAGCACAGGGTGATCACCTTGATGCTTTGTGACGACCTAGAGGGTTGGGATAGGGAGAGTGAGAGGGAGGCTCAAGAGGGAGGAGATATGGGGATATATGTATATGTATAGCTGATTCACTTTGTTGTACATGAGAAACTAACACAACATTGTGAAGCAATTATATTCCAATAAAGATGAAAAAAAGAAATATGTATGGGATGAGCACTTGTAAGAGATTCTATGCAGTCACGCATTCTGAGAATATTTTGCACGTTAGATTTAGCTGGTAGAAGCAAAATATATTTATTCAGGAATATTAGATGAATATAATTTGGTTAATAAGAACATGTATCAAAACAATAAGATGTTTGGAAATGCAGAATTCATGCAGGAAAAAAAGGGGGGGCCAGTCCAGCATGGAAAGAGCTTAGAAGTCATCACTTTACCTTAAAAACAAGAAAAAAACTGAAAAAGCAATATCTCTTCTTAGATCCATCAGAGAAGTCAGATAACAGTGTAAACTACTGGCTCCAAATTCGGAGAAATAGGCAAATACAGAAAATCAGAACTTAACTGAAGCAGATACCCATGAGCAGGAAACTCACCAGTAACCAGTACCAGGGTAGGAAAACCTGAACTATATTTGACAAATTGCTGGAGGCTCAGTGTGGACAAGTCTGAGAGACTAAAACTCCAGGAGGTTCCAATCATAAAGGATGCCACACTTTTGTGAGTTTTATTTTCAATATCTCAACCTGGTTCTTACAGTGAACATTAGAGAAAATTCCTCTCATGTTTCCAGCAAGGAGAGGGGAAAGGAACCATGTTGAAATATGCCACAGCATTTTGTTCTTCTTAATAAGGCCTGCCCTCAAGAGAAACTCTTTTAGCAAAGCCTAAACCAGGTTTTATCAGAGCCCAATCAACTTAAGGGAAGGGAAATATCCAAATCCAGCTCCCCTCGCCTTCCATGTGGAGGAAGGTAAATACCAAATTGCATCAAATTCTAGCTATCCTGTCACACCTAAGGGGAGAGAAAAAAACTGAGAAAGACTGTGAAGTTCACAGTCCAGAGATTCAAGGTCACAGCAAGACTAATCATACAGTTGTAGGATGCTTCCACTCCCCCCAACACCTTACCACCATATTACTAAAAGCCTATTTACAGCAGTTCCTTTTAACCAGTACATCACATCTGGCTATCAAGAAAAAGATTATAAGGCATACTAAAAGGCAAAAAAAAAGAAAGAAAGAAAGAAAAAAAGAAACCAGTTTGAAGAGATAGAGCAAGCATCAGAACCAGACTCAGACGTGGCAAAGATGTTGGAATTATCAGATGAGGAATTTAAAACAACTAAGATTAATATGATAAGAGTTCTAGTGGATAAAGCAGACAGCATGAAAGAATAAATGGGCAAGTTAACACCTATCCTTCTCCAACTATTCCAAAAAAATGTGAGCAGGAACACCACCAAACTCATTCTAAGAGAGCAGCAGCATCCTGATACCAAAACCAGACAAAGCTATCACACAAAAAAAGAAAATTACAAGCAAGTATCACTGATGAACATAGGATGCAAAAATTCTCAACAACATATTAGTAAACTGAATCCAACAATACATTAAAATGATCATATACCATGATCAAGTGGGATTTATTCCAGGGATGCAAGGAATCTTAATATCCATAAATCAATCAATGTGATATACTACATTAACAAATTGAAAAATAGAAACCAGTTGGATCATCTCAATAGATGCAGGAAAAGATTTTGACAAAATTCAACACCTATTTATGGTAAAAAATAGTCTCTAGAAAGGGGGCAAACCTATAGCTAACATCATACTTACTGGTGAGAAACTAGAAGCTTTCCTGCTAAGATCAGGAACAAGGCAAGTTCATCACTCCTTTTCACATTGTATTGGAAGTCCTAGATAATGCAATAAGACAAGAAAAGGAAATGAAAGGTATACAGACTGGGAAGAAAGAAATAAAACTGTCTTTGTTTACATAAAATATCATTGTCTATGTAGAAAATCCAAAAGAATCTACAAAATAAATTCCTAGAACTAATAAGTGACTAAAGCAAGGTTGCAGGACACAAAGTGTATTAATCAGCTGGGGCTGCCATAACAAAATACCATAGACTGGGTGGCTTAAGCAACAAAAATTTATTTTGTCACAGTTTGGAAGTCTGGAAGTCCAAGGTCAGGGTACCAGCATAGTCAGGTTCTAATGAAGTCTTTTTTCCTGGCTTGCAGAACTCTACCTTTCAGCTGTTTGTTCATATGGTGGAGAGAGAGAGCTCTTGTGTCTCTTCCTCTTCTATATGGACACCAATTCTATCAGATCAGGGTTGCACCCTTAAGATCTCATTTAACCTTAATCACCTCTTTAAAGGCCCTATCTCCAATATAGTTGCATGGGGTTTTAGGATTTCAACATATGAATTTGGGGTGGGGGCACAATACCATCCATAGTATGAGATTAATATACAAAAGTCAATTGCTTTCCTATATATCAGCAATTTGAAATATATCAGAATTTGAAATTAAAAATGCAATACCATTTATATTAACACCCAAAGAATGAAATAATTGGGCATAACAATCAAGCAACTATAAAATGCTGATGAAAGAAAACAAAGAAGAACTAAATAATTGGGGAAATATCCATTATGGATAGAAAAACTAAATATTTTCTTCCAAACTTAATCTATAGAATCAGTGCAATCCCAATCAAAATCCCAGCAAGTTATTTTGTGGATGTTGACCAATTAATTCTAAAGATTATATGAGAGGTGTGGCTAAGATGGAAGACTAGGAAGACCCTGAGCTCACCTCCTCCCAAGGTCACACCAAAATTACAACAATTTACAGAGCAACTATTGATGAGAAAAACTGGAAGACTAGCAGAAAAGGTTTTCTACAACTAAAGATAAAAAGAAAGAACCACAATGAGACAGTAGGAGGGGAGGAGAAATGGTATTGTCAAGACCTATACCCTGGTGTGGGTGACTCACAAATGGGAAGATAATTACAATTACAGAGCCCACTGGGCTCCCCAGGCTGGGAGTCTTGCATTAGGAAGACAAGCCCCCAGAATGTTTGGCTTTGAAGGCCAGTGGGGCTTACTTTCAGGAGAGCCAAAGAGCTGTGGGAAATGGATTCTACTATTAAAGGGTGCACACAAAGTCTCACATGCTCCAGGACCTGGGTCAGAAGCAGTAATTTGAAGGGAAGCTGGATCAGACCCACTTGCTGATCTTGGAGATCCTCCCAGAGAGGCAGGAGAAAAGTGGAGTTCACCCTGGGTACACAGATGTTGGCAGCAGCCATTTTGGGGAGCTCGTGCTACCACAAGAACACAGGCGTGGGCAATTGCCATTTTGGAACCCTCCTTCTCACTTAGTAGCGAAGGGTCTGGCCCTGCCCACCAGCCTGTTGTCACCAGAGCAGGGATACCTCAGGCCAAGCAACTAGCCAAGCAGAGACCCAGCCCTACCCACCATCAAGCCAGCTGCCTTAAGACCGCCTGAACCCACAGGCACCCTGAGACATAGCCCTGTCCACCAGAGGGACCAGGACCCAACACCACAAACCACATTGCTGGCACTAGCCATGGGACACCAAGGACCCTGTAGCCAGAGACCTTATGACACAGCTCTACCAACCAACGGGACAGCATTAGCCCCAGGACCAGCCTCATCCCACCAGTGGGCAGGCATCAGTTCCAGGACCCACTGGACCCCAGCCCCGCCTATCAACAGGCTGGCACACCAACTCTGAGACTCCAAGGGCACTGCAAGTAGACACGCTAGTCCCAGGCTGGGCCCACCAGCGAGCTAGCACTAGCCCTGGGACACCCTAGGCCTCAGACCATCCACCAGCAGGCTGACACCAGCTCTAGGATCCCCAGGCCCTGCAGCCAGATATGCCAAGAACTGGCTCCATTCACCAGTGGACACACACTAGTCCTAGGACCACCAAATCCCACAGCCTGTTTTGTCATGACCCAGCCCACCTACAAGCAGGCCAGTGCCAGCTCCAGGACACCATCGTTCTTCAGCCAGCCAGCACAGAAACTGGCCCCACCCACCAGCAGGACAAAACCAGCTTTGGGACAGTCTTGGTCCTGCAGCCTGTTGTGTCAGGAATGAGCCACACCCACCTGTTGGAAAACAGCAGCTCTGGGAATACCAGGGCCCTGCAGCCAGAAATCCCAGGACATGGTTTCACTCTCCAGTAGGCCAACATTAGCACTGGGACACCCTGGGACCCCAGAGCCAGCCAGCTCAAAATCTGGCCCCACCCACCAGAGGATGGCAGCCTCCACACAAGGCAGGTCCTGGCAACCAACCAGACTGGGGTCCAGCCACTCCTACCAGACCACTAACAGTAGTCAGCCTGCCACAACAGAAGGACCCATGCAGCCCACATTGAGGGCACCCCTAGAGCATAGAGCTCTGCTGACCAGAGGAGAATGCACTGTTGGAATGCATAGGACGTCTCCTACAAAAGACCACTTCTCTGAGATCAGGAATTGTAAGCTAACCTACCATATAGATAAAAATAAAAAGAACAAATTAGGCAAAATTAGGCAACAGAGGAATATGTTCCCCATGAAGGAACAAGATAAAACCCCAGAAAAAGACCTAAGTGAAGTGGAGATCAGCAATCTACTCAATAAAAAGTTCAAGGTAATGATTGTGAAGAAGTTCAAACAACTGGGGAGATTAGATGAACAGAGTAAGAAGTTAGAAGTTTTTAACAAAGAGAAAACATAAAGAAGAGCCAAACTGTAATGAAGAATACAGTAACAAAATTTTAAAAATACACTAGAAGGAATCAACAATAGATTAGATGATAGAGATGAACAGACCAGCAAGCTGGAAGACAGAGTAGTGGAAACCACTGATGATGAACAGAAAAAAAAATAAAAAGAAATGAGGACAGTTTAAGAGACCTCTGGAACTGTATCAAACATATGAATATTCACATTGCAGGGGTCCCAGAAGGAGAAAGGAAAGAGAAAATGTCAGAGAACATATTTAAAGACATAATAGCTGAAAACTTCCCTAAACCTGGGACAGGAAACAGATATCCAGGTCCAGGAAGCACAGAAAGCTCCAAACAGGATCAACCCTAAGAGGATCATGTCAAGACACTTTGTAATTAAAATGATAAAATAGTAAAGATAAAGAGAGGATATTAAAAGGAGCAAGGGAAAAACAACAAGTTACATACAAAGGACACTCCCATAAGGCTATCAGGTGACTTTTCAGCAGAAACTCTGCAGACCACAAGGGAGTGGCACAATAATGGGAAAAAACCTATAACCAAAAATGCTTCACCCAGCAAAACTTTCATTCAGATTTGATAGAGAGATCAAAAGTTTTACGGACAAGTAATAATTAAGAGAGTTCACCACCACTAAACCAACCTTACAAAAAATGTTAGAGGGACTTTTCTAAGTGAAAAAGAAGGCCACAATTAGAAACATGAAAAGAAAAAGCTCATTGGTAAAGGCAAATATACAGTAAAGGTAATAAATCAACCAAGTATTAAGCGAGTGGGATGGTTAAAAGAAAAAAGGATTAAAATCATCTACATCCACAATAAGTAGTTAAGGGATACACAGAACAAAAAGATGTAAAATAAGATGTGAAAACAGTAAACGGGGGGAAGGGGTAAAACTACAACGTTTTCAAAATATATTTGAACTTAGGATATCAATTTAAAATAATCAATTTAAAATAAGATATCAATTTAAAATAATCATAATTTAAAATGATGTTTATATGGCTATATAAACATCATATAACTATGTGTACACATTATAAATCTATAGTAGATACACACCAAAAAGAGAAAGGAATCCAAACATAACACTAATGATAGTCACCAAATCACAAGGGAGCAGACAAAAGAAGATGAAAGAAACAAAAAAGGACTACCAAAACGAACAAAAAACAGCTTAAAAAACTGCAATAAGTACATACCTATAAATAATTACTTTAAAGGTTAATGGAAAAAATAATACATTGTAAAAGGAAATGAAAAGAAAGCAGGTGTAGCAATATTCATATCAGACAAAATAGACTTTAAAACAAAGACTTTAACAAGAGACAAAGAAAGATATTATATAATGATCAAAGGATAAATCCAAGAAGATATAACAATTATAAATATAATGCACCCAAAATAGGTGCACCTAAATAGATAAGGCACATATTAACAGACATAAAGGGGAGGAACTGACAGTAATAGTAGGATAATATAGCACCAAAATTACCTCAATGGACAGATCAACCAGACAGGAAATCAACAAAGAAAAACTGGCCTTAAAAGACACATTAAACCAAACGAACTTAGTAGGTATATATAGGACACTGTATCCAAAAACAGCAGAATACACTTTCTTTTCAAGTGCACATGGGACATTCTACAGGGTAGATCACACGCTAGGTCATGAAACAAGTGTCAGTAAATTTAAGAAAATTCATATCATATCAAGCATCTTTTCCAACCACTCTGGTATGAGACTAGCAATCAACTACAAGAAAAAAACTACAAAAAACAGAGATGAATGGAGACTAAGCAACATGCTACTAAGCAACAAATAGATCACTGAAGAAATTAAGAGGAATTTTTTAAATATCTGGAGACAAAAGAAAATGAAAACACAATGATCCAAAATCTATGGGATGCAGCAAAAGCAGTCCTACAAGGGAAGTTTATAGCGATACAATCCTACCTCAGGAAACAAGAAAAATCCCAAAACCTCTCATCCCTGTTGGGGCTAGAGACTTGTCAGTGGCCTGCGATAGTTTTGCCCTGCTCTTGGAATTTGTAGGGTGGGGGTGGGGATCAAAAAATGAAGCAGAGTCACAGGTTGCCTACGTGTTAGGCCACAATGTGATGACCAGATAGGCATGTGGCTGACAGGGTCATGGTGCTCTGGCCGGGTGTCAGGGCTGAGCCTCTGAGGTGGGAGAGCCAAGATGAAGACATTGGTCCACAAGAAACCTCCTGACCCTTTGCAATATCAATTGGGGAGAGGTCTCCCAGAGACCTCCATCTCAACGCTAAGACCCAGATCCACTCAACAACCAGCAAGCTCCAGTGCTGGACACCCCATGCCAAACAACTAGCAAGACAGGAACAAAACCACACACATCAGCAGAGACGCTGTCTAAAATCATACTAAGTTCACAGACTCCCCAAAACACACAACTGGACGTGGTCCTGCCCACCAGAAAGACAATATCCAGCCTTATCCACCAGGACACAGGCACCAGTCCCCTCCACCAGGAAGCCTACACAAGGCACTGAACCAAACTTACCCACTGGGGGCAGACACCAAAAACAAAGGGAACTACGAACCTATACCCTGTGAAAAGGAGACCCCCAAACACAGTAAGTTAAGCAAAATGGGAAGACAGAGAAATACACAGCAGATGAAGGAACAAGGTAAAAACCCACCAGATCAAACAAATGAAGAGGAAATAGGCAGTCTACATGAAAAAGAATTCAGAGTAATGATACTAGAGATGATCCAAAATCGTGCAAATAGAATGGAGAAAATAAAAGAAATGTTTAACAAGGAACAAGAAGAACTAAAGAGCAAACAAAAAATGATGAACAACACAATAAATGAAATTAAAAATTCTCTAGAAGGAATCAATAGCAGGATAACGGAGGCAGAAGAACGGATAAAGGACCTGGAAGATAAAATAGTGGAAATAACTACCACAGAGCAGAATAAAGAAAAAAGAATGAAAAGAATTGAGGACAGTTTCAGAGACTTCTGGGAGAACATTAAACACACCAACATTCGAATTATAGGGGCCCAGAAAAAGAAGAGAAAAATAAGGGGACTGAGAAAATGTTTGAAGTGATTATAGTTGAAAACTTCCCTAATATGGGAAAGGAAATAGTCAATCAAGTACAGGAAGGGAAGAGAGTCCCACACAGGATAAGTCCTAGGAGAAATATGCCAAGATACATATTAATCAAACTATCAAAAATTAAACACAAAGGAAAAAATATTAAAAGCAGCAAGGGAAAAGCAACAAATAACATACAAGGGAATCTCCATAAGGTTAACAGCTGATCTTTCACCAAAAACTCTGCAAGCCAGAAGGGAGTGGCAGGACATATTTAAAGTGATGAAAGGGAAAAAACTACAACCAAGATTACTCTACCCAGCAAGGATCTCATTCAGATTCGATGGAGAAACTAAAATCTTTACAGACAAGCAAAACCTAAGAGAATTCAGCACCACCAAACCATATTTAAAACAAAGGCTAAATGAACTTCTCTAGGCAGGAAACACAGGAGAAGGAAAAGACCTTCAATAACAAACCCAAAACAATTAAGAAAATGGTCATAGGAACATACATATCGATAATTACCTTAAATGTAAATGGATTAAATGCTCCAACTAAAAGACATAGACTGGCTGAATGGATACAAAAACAAGACCCACATATATGCTGTCTACAAGAGACCCACTTCAGACCTAGAGACACATACAGACTGAAAGTGAGGGTATGGAAAAACATATTCCATGCAAATGGAAATCAAAAGAAAGCTGGAGTAGCAATTCTCATATGAGAAAAAATAGACTTTAAAATAAAGACTATTACAAGTGACAAAGAAGGACACTACATAATGATCAAGGGATCAACTCAAGAAGAAGATATAAAATTGTAAATATTTATGCACCCAACATAGGAGTGCCTCAATACATGAGGCAAATGCTAACAGCCATATAAAGGGAAATCAACAGTAACACAATCATAGTAGAGGACTTTAACACCCCACTTTCACCAATGGACAGATCATCCAAAATGAAAATAAATAAGGAAACGCAAGCTTTACATGAACATTGAAAAGATGGACTTAATTGATATTATAGGACATTCCATCCAACAACAACAGAATATACTTTCTTCTCAAGTACTCATGGAACATTCTCCAGGATAGATCATAACTTGGATCACAAATCAAGCCTTGGTAAATTTAAGAAAATTGAAATCGTATCAAGTATCTTTTCTGACAATAATGATATAAGACTAGATATCAATTACAGGAAAAAAACTATAAAAACTACAAACACATGGAGGCTAAACAATACACTACTAAATAACCAAGAGATCACTGAGGAAATCAAAACATACCTAGAAACAAATGACAATAAAAACATAACGACCCAAAACCTATGGGATGCAACAAAAGCAGTTCTATGAGGGAAGTTTATAGCAATACACTCCTACCTCAAGAAACAAGAAACATCTCAAATAAACAAGCTAACCTTACACCTAAAGAAATTAGAGAAAATGAATAAAAAACCCTCAGAGTTAGCAGAAGGAAAGAAATCATAAAGATCAGATCAGAAATAAATGAAAAAAAATGATGGAAAGGATAGCAAAGATCAATAAAACTAAAAAGCTGGTCTTCTGAGAAAAACAAAATTGATAAACCATTAGCCAGACTCATCAAGAAAAAAAGGGAAAAACTCAAATCAGTGCAATTAGAAATGAAAAAGGAGAAGTAACAACTGACACTGCAGAAATACAAAGGATCATGAGAGATTACTACAAGCAACTATATGCCAATAAAATGGACAACCTGTAAGAAATGGACAAATTCTTAGAAAAGCACAACCTTCCGAGCCTGAACCAGGAAGATATAGAAAATATAAACAGACAAATCACAAGCATTGAAATTGAAACTGTAATTAAAAATCTTCCAGGGGCTTCCCTGGTGGCGCAGTGGTTGAGAATCTGCCTGCCAATGCAGGGGACACGGGTTCGAGCCCTGGTCTGGGAAGATCCCACATGCCGCGGAGCAACTGGGCCCGTGAGCCACAACTACTGAGCCTGAGCGTCTGGAGCCTCTGCTCCGCAACAAGAGAGGCCGCGATAGTGACAGGCCCGCGCACCGCGATGAAGAGTGGCCCCCACTCGCCGCAACTGGAGAAAGCCCTCACACAGAAACGAAGACCCAACACAGCCAAAAATAAACATAATAAATAAATAATAAAAATTTAAAAAAAAAAATCTTCCAACAAAAAAAATCCCAGGACCACATGGCTTCACAGGCGAATTCTGTCAAACAGTTAGAGAAGAGCTAACACCTATCCGTCTCAAATGCTTCTAAAATATAGCAGAGGGAGGAATGCTCACAAACTCATTCTACGAGGTCACCATTACCCTGATACCAAAACCAGACAAAGGTGTCACAAAAAAAGAAAACTACAGGCCAGTATCACTGAGGAACATAGATGCAAAAATCGTCAACAGAATACTAGCAAACAGAATCCAAAAGCCTATTAAAAGGATCATACACCATGATCAAGTGGGGTTTATTCCAGGAATGCAAGGATTCTTCAATATATGCAAATCAATCAATGTGATAAACCATATTAACAAATTGAAGGAGAAAAACCATACGACCATTTCAATATATGCAGAAAAACCTTTTGACAAATTTCAACACTGATTTATGATAAAATCCCTCCAGAAAGTAGGCATAGAGGGAACTTACTTCAACATAATAAAGGTCATATATGACAAACCCACAGCCAACATCGTTCCCAATTGTGAAAAACTGAAACCATTTCCACTAAGATCAGGGACAAGACATGGTTGCCCAGTCTCACCAATATTATTCAACATAGTTTTGGAAGTTTTAGCCACAGTAATCAGAGAAGAAAAAGAAATAAAAGAATACAAATTGGGAAAGAAGAAGTAAAACTGTCAGTGTTTGCAGATGACATGACACAATACACAGAGAATCCTAAAGGTGCTACCAGAAGACTACTAGAGCTCATCAATATATTTGGTAAAGTAACAGGATACAAAATTAATGCACACAAATCTCTTGCATTCCTATAATGCAATGATGAAAAATCTGAAACATAAATTAAGGAAACACTCCCATTTACCATTGCAACAAAAAGAATAAAATACCTAGGAATAAACCTACCTAAGGAGACAAAAGACCTGTATGCAGAAAACTATAAGACACTGATGAAAGAAATTAAAGATGATACAAACAGATATAGAGATATACCATGTTCTTGGATTGGAAGAATCATCATTGTGAAAATGACTATACTACCCAAAGCAATCTACAGATTCAATGCAATCCCTATCAAACTACCAATGGCATTTTTCAGAGAACTAGAACAAAATATCTCACATTTTCTATGGAAACACAAAAGACCCCGAATAGCCAAAGCAAACTTGAGAAAGAAAAACGGAGCTGGAGGAATCAGGCTCCCTGACTTCAGACTACACTACAAAGTTACAGTAATCAAGACAGTATGGTACTCGCACATAAACAGAAACATAGACCAATGGAACAGGATAGAAAGCCCACAGATAAACCCATGCATATATGGTCACCTTATGTTTGATAAAGGAGGCAAGAATATACAATGGTGAAAATTCAACCTCTTCCATAAGTGGTGCTGGGAAAACTGGACAGCTGCATGTAAAAGAATGAAATTAGAACATTCCCTAATGCCATATAGAAAAATAATCTCAAAATGGATTAAACACCTAAATGTAAGGCAAGACACTATCAAACTCATAGAGGAAAACATAGGCAGAACACTCTATGACATAAATCACAGCAAGATTCTTTTTGACCCACCTCCTAGAGAAATGGAAATAAAAACAAAAATAAACAAATGGGACCTAATGAAACTTAAAAGCTTTTGCACAGCAAAGAAAACCATAAACAAGACCAAAAGACAACCCTCAGATTGGGAGAAAATATTTGCAAATGAAGCATCTGACAAATGGTTAATCTGCAAAATATACAAGCAGCTCATGCAGCTCAATATCAAAAACACAAACAACCCAATTCAAAAATAGGCAGAAGACCTAAATAGACATTTCTCCAAAGAAGATATACAGATTGCCATCAAACACATGAAAGGATGATCAACATCACTAATCATTAGAGAAATGTAAATCAAGACTACAGTGAGGTATCACCTCACCCTGGTCAGAATGGCCATCATCAAAATGTCTACAAACAATAAATGCTGGAGAGGGTGTGGAGAAAATGGAACCCTCTTGCACTGTTGGTGGGAAGGGAAATTGATACAGCCACTACGGAGAATAGTATGGAGGTTCCTTAAAAAACTAAAGATAAAACTACCATTCAACCCAGCAATCCCACTACTGGGCATATGCCCTGAGAAAACCGTAATTCAAAAAGAGTCATGTACCAAAATGTTCATTGCAGCACTATTTACAATATCCAGGACATGGAAGCAACCTAAGTGTCCATCGACTGATGAATGGATAGGGAAGATGTGGCACATATATACAATGGAATATTACTCAGCCATAAAAAGAAACGAAATTGAGTTATTTGTAGTGAGGTGGATGGACCTAGAGTCTATCATACAGAGTGAAGTAAGTCAGAAAGAGAAAAACAAATACTGTATGCTAACACACATATATATATATGGAATCTAAAAAGAAAATGGTTCTGAAGAACCTAGGGGCAGGACAGGAATAAAGACACAGACGTAGAGAATGGACTTGTGGACACAGGGAGGGGGAAGTGTAAGCTGGGATGAAGTGAGAGAGTAGCTTTGACACATATACACTACCAAATGTAAAATAGGTAGCTAGTGGGGAGCAGCCACATAGCACAGGGAGATCAGCTCAGTGCTTTGTGTCCACCTAGAGGGGTGGGATAGGGATGTTGGTAGGGAGACGCAAGGGGAGGGGATATGGGGATATATGTATACGTATAGCTGCTTCACTTTCTTATACAGCAGAAACTAACACACCATTTTAAAGCAATTATACGCCAATAAAGATGTTAAAAAAAATAAGAAAAATCTCAAATAAACAACCTAATTTTAAACCTAAATTAACTAGAGAAAGAAGAACAAATAAAAGTCAAATTAGTAGAAGGAATGAAATCATAAAAATTAGAGCAGAAACTATCGAAAGAGAGAATAAAAATAGAAAAGATCAAGGCAACTAAGAGCTGACACTCTGAAATGATAAACAAAATTGATAAACCTCTACACAGACTCATCAAGAAAAAAGAGGGACAAAATTAATAAAATCAGAAATAAAAATGGAGAAGATAAAACTGACCTCACATAAATACAAAGAATCATAAGAGATTACTATGATAAATTACACAAAACTAAAATGGACAACGCAGAAAAAATGAAGAAATTCCTAAAAGTGTACAAGCTTGCAAGACTAAACCAGGAAGAATGGAAAATATGAACAGACCAATTACTAGTAATGAAATTGAATCATTAATAAAACAACTCCCAACAAACAAAACTCCAGAATCAGACAAAAATTAATAAACAAAAGGCATCTAAATTGGAAAAGAATTAAAACTGTCATTGTTTACAAGTGACATGATATACGTAGAAAAGCCTAAAGATGCCTCCAAAAAAAATATTAGAATTCATCAGTGAATTCAGTAAAGTTGCTGGATACAAAATTAATACAGAAATCTATTTAGTTTTTATACACTAACAAGAAAGTATCAGAAAGAAGAATTAAGAAAACAATTCTGTTACAATCACATGAAAAATAATAAAATGCCTAGAAATAAAATAAGTAAGGAAGTGAAAGACCTGTACTTGGAAAACCATAAGACACTGATGAAAAAAATTGAAAATGGCACAAACAGATGGAAAGCTATACCATGTTCATGGGTTGGAATAATTAATATTGTTATAATCACTGTACTACCCAAGACAATCTAAAAATTTAATGCATTGTCTATCAAAATACCGAAGGCATTTTTCACAGAACTAGAACAAATAATTCTAAAATGTGTATGGAAACACAAAATACCCGGAATATACCAAACAATCTTGAGAAAGAAGAACAAACCTGGAGGTATCATGCTCCCTGATTTCAAACTATACTACAAAGCTACAGTAATCAAAACAGTATGGTACTGGCACCAAAACAGACACATAGATCAATGGAACATAATAGAGAACCCAGAAGTTAACCCATGCTTATATGGTCAATTAATCTATGAAAAAAGAGGCAAGAATATGCAATGGGAAAAAGACAGCCTATTCAATAAATGGTGTTGGGGAAACTGAACAGCTACATGCAAAAGAATCAAACTGGCCTACTCTCTCACACTATGCACAAAAATAAATTCCAAAAGGATTAAAGATAAATGTAAGACCTGAAACCATAAAATTTCTAGAAGAAAGCGTATGCAGTAAGCTCTTCAACATTAGTCTTAGCAATATTTTTTGGATATGTCTCCTCAGGCATGGGAAACAAAAGCAAAAATAAAGAAATGGGACTACAACAAACTATAAAGCCTTTTCACTGTGAAGAAAAACCATCAACAACAACCAAAAAGGCCACCTACTGAATGGGTGATATATCTGATAAGGGGTCAATATCCAAAATATACAAAGAACTCATACAACAACATCAAAAAAAAGATATAAAAATGGGCAGAGGACTTAATAAATATTTTCCCAAAGAAGACATACAGACAGCCCAAAGACACATGAAAATATACTCAGCATCACTAATCATTATGGAAGTGCAAATCAAAACCACAATGAGATGTCACCTTCAAACTGTCAGAATGGCTATTATCAAAAATACAACAAATATGTGTTGATGAGGGTGTGGAGAAAAGGGAACCCTCTTACACTGTTGGTGGGTATGTAAATTGGTGCAGCCACTATGGAAAACAGTATGGAGATTCCTCAGAAAATTAAAAATAGAACTACCATATGATCCAGCAATTCCACTCCTGGAGATTTATCCCAAGAAAACAAAAACACTAATTTGAAAAAATATATGCATCCCTATGTTCATTGCAACATTATTTACAATAGCCAAGATATTGGAGCAACCTAAGTGTCCATCATTATTTAAGTGGATAAAGACAAAGTAACATTACATATATATATATATATATATATATATATATATATATATATATATATATATATATATATAATGGAATATTACTCAGCCATAAAAAAGAATGAAATTTTGCCATTTGCAAAAACATGGGTGTACCTAGAAGGTATTATACTCAGTAAAATAAGCCAGACAGAGAAAGACAAATACTGCATGATTTCACTTACATGTTAAATCTAAAAAACAAAGCAAATTAATAAACACAACAAAACAGAAACAGAGTTATAGATACAGAGAACAAACAGATGATTGTCAGAGGGGATGAGGGTGAGAGGAGGAAACAAATAGGAGAGAAAGATTAAGAGGTACAAACTTCCAGTTACAAAATAAATGAGTCATGGGTATGAAATACAGAGTGGGGAATATAGTCAATAACTATGTAATATCTTTGTATGGTGACATATTATAATTAGATTTAACATGGTGATCATTTTGGCATGTATAGAAATATTGAATCACTATGATTTGTAACAGGAACCAACATAGCGTTGTAGATCAATCATACTTTAAAAACAACCAAGTAAACAATTATAGAATAAGAGATCAGATTTGTAATTACCAGAGGTGGGGGTAGGAGGAATAGGATGGAGGCAGTCAAAAGGTGCAAACTCCCAGTTGTAAGATAAATAAGTACTAGAAATGTAATGTACAACATGATAAATATGATTAACAGCAGTACGTTATATGAAAGTTGTTAAGAGAGTAAATCCTAAAAGTTCTCATCACAAGGGAAAATATTATTTTATTTTATTTTCTATTTCTTAAATTTTGTATCTATATGAGATGATGGATGTTCATTTAACTCATTGTGATATTCAGTTCTTGATGTATGTAAGTTAAATCAATATGCTGTACATAAGCCTATACAGTACTGTATGTCAATTATATCTCAATAAGACTGGAAGAAAAAATAGAAATAAAATCATAAAAAATTATATGGAGAGGCAAAACACCTAGAATAACCAACACAAGACTTCACTAGAAGAGCAAAGTTACAGGACTGACATTACCTGACCTCAAGACTTACTCTAAATGTGCAGTAATGAAGACAGTGTGGCACTGATGAAAGAATAGGTGAATAGATCAATGGAACAGAATGGAGCCCAGAAATAAATCTCTCTATATATCATCAACTGCTCTTTGACAGAGGAGCAAAGGCAATACAAAGGAGCAAAGAGAGTCTCTTCAACAAATAGTACAGGTACAACTGGATATTCACATGCAAAAAAAAATTAATCTGGACACAGACTGTACAATCTTCACAAAAATTGAATCAAAATGGATCATAGACCTAAATGTAAAATGAACAAACAACTATATAAAACTTCTGGAAGATACCATAGGAGAAAATCTAATTGACCTTTGGTAGGGCAAAGACTTTCTAGATAAAACACCAAGGGTATGACCATGAAAGACATGATTCATAAATTGGACTTCATTAAATTTTAAAACTCCTGACCTGTGAAGGACATTATGAAGACAATGAGAAGAGAAACCACAGAATGGGAGAAAATATTTGCAAAAGACATATTGGATAAAGGATTGTTATCCAAAATATAAAAAGAACCCTTAAAACTCGACAATAAGAAAATGAACACCCCAATTTAAAAATGAAAAAAATACCTTGACAGATACCTTATTTAAAAAGATACAGATGACAAATAATCATATGAACAGATGCTCAACATCATATGTTATCAGAAAACTGCAAATTAAAACAACATTGATATACCACTATGCACCTATTCAAATGACCAAAACCCAGAACACAGACAACACCAAATCTTGGTAAAAATATGGAGAAAGAGAAACTCTCATTTAGTACTGGTGGGAATGCAAAATGGTATAGCCACTGTAAAATACAGATTGTCAATTTCTTACAAAATTAAACATACTCTTATCATACCATGCAGCATTCATGCTCCAAATAAGTTGAAAATTATGTCCACATAAAAATATGCACACTGAGGTGGAGATAAGATGACAGAGTAGAAGGACGTGACCTCACCCCTCTCACAAAAATATCAAAATCACAACTAACTGCTGAACGAACATCGAAAAAAAAACCCTGGGACCTACCAAAAAAGATTACCTACATGCAAAGACAAAGAAGAAGCCAGAATGAGACTGAGGGGGGGGCACAATTGCAAAAAAATTGAATCCCATAGCCACCAGGTGGGCGACCCATAAACCGGAAAACAAATATATCGCAGAACTTCTCCCTCAGGAGTGAAAGTTCTGAGGCCCAATTCAGGCTCCCCAGGCTGGGGGTCTGGCACTGAGAGGAGAAGCCCCTAGAGCATCTGCCTTTGAAGGCCAGCGGGGTTTAATTTCAGGAATTACACTGGACTGTGGGAAACAGAAACTCCATTCTTGAAGGCTGCACACAAGGTCTTGTCACACCAGGACCTAGGGGAAAAGCAGTGACCTCATGAGAGCATGCGCAAGACATACCTGCTGGCATTGGAGGGGCTCCTGCAGAGGTAGTGGGTGGCAGTGGCTCACTGTGGGAAAAAAGACACTGGTGCCAGTAGTTCTGCGGAGCAGTCATTAGCATGAGCCCTCCTGGAGGCCGTCATTTTCTCACCAATACCTGGCTCAACCCAACAACCTGTAGGCTCCAGTGCTGGCATGCCTCAGGCCAAACAACCAACAGTGAGGGAACACAGCCCCACCCATCAGCAGACAGGCTGCCTAAAGTCTTCCTGAGCTCACAGCTGCCTCTAAACATACCCCTTGACACTACCCTGCTTGCCAGAGGGGTAACACACAGCTCCACCCACCAGTGGTCAGGAAACATTTCCTCCCATCAGGGAGCTGGCACAGGCCACATAGACCAGCCTCACTCACCAGGGAGAGAGCTCAAATCAATAAAATTAAAAATGAAAATGGAGAAATTACAATGGACACCACAGAAATACAAAGGATCATAAGAGACCATAAACCATAAACAACACAAAAAGACAACACTCAGAATGGGAGAAAATATTTGCAAATGAAGCAACTGACAAGGGATTAATCTCCAAAATATACAAACAGCTCATGCAGCTCAATATTTTTTAAAAAATAGAAAAATTAGTGGAAGATCTAAATAGACATTCCTCCAAAGAAGACATACAGATGGCCAAAAAGCACATGAAAATGTGGTCAACATCACTAATTATTAGAGAAATGCAAATAAAAAGTACGGTGAGATATCACCTCACACCAGTCAGAATGGCCATCATCAAAAAGTCTACGAACAATAAATGTTGCAGAAGGTGTTTAGAAAAGGGAATCCTCCTACACTGTTGGTGGGAATGTAAATTGTAGAGTCACTATGGAAAACACAATGGAGGTTCCTTAAAAAACTAAAAATAGAACTACCATATGACCCAGCAATCCCACTCATGGGCATATATCCAAAGAAAACCATAATTTGAAAAGATACTTGCACCCCAATGTTCATTGAAGCACTATTTACAATAACCAGGACATGGAAGCAACCTAAATGTCCATCAACAGAGGAATGGATAAAGAAGATGTGATACATATATACAATGGAATACTACTCAGCCACAAAAAATAACAAAATAATTCCATTTGCAACAACATGGATGCACCTAGAGATTGTCATACTGAGTGAAATAAGTCAAACACAGAAAGACAAATATCATATGATATCACTTATATGTGGAATCTAAAGAAAAAGTACAAATGAACTTATTTACAATGCAGAAGTAGAGTCACGGATGTAGAAAACAAACCTTTGGTTACCAGGGGATAAGGGGGGCGGGATAAATTGGGAGATTGGGATTGACATATACACACTACTATAGATAAAATAGATAACTAATAGGAACCTGCTGTATAGCACAGGGAACTCTACTCAACACTCTGTAATGGCCTATATGGGAAAAGAATCTTAAAACAAAAAAAGAGTTAATATGTGTATTTGTATAACTGATTCACTTTGCTTCACACCTGAAATTAATTAATATTGTAAATCAACTATACTCCAATGAAACATTTTTTTAAAAAAAACTAAGTAATAAAAGGCTAATCTGAAAAAAAATGACAGGCCATATCACTGATGAACATAGACACAAAAACCCTAAACAAAATACTAGCAAACCAAATCCAACAGTACATTAAAAGGATCATACACCACAATCAAGTGGGATTTATCCCAGGGATGCAAGGGTTTTTCAATATCCACAAATCAATCAGTGTGATACAACACATTAACAATCTGAAGAATAAAAGCCATATGATCATCTCAATAGATGCAGAAAAAGCTTTTTTTTTTTACAAAATTCAACACCCATTTATGATGAAAACTCTCCAGAAATGGACATAGAGGGAACATACCTCAATGTAATGAAGACCACTGCTAACATCATTCTCAATGGTGAAAAGCTGAAAGCATTTCCTCAAAGATCAGGAACAAGACAAGGATGTCCACTCTCACCACTTTTATTCAACATAGTATTGGAAGTCCAAGAAGCAGCAATCAGACAAGAAAAAGAAATAAAGGCATCCAAATTGGAAAAGAACTATAAATGGCACAGTTTGCAGATAACATGATACTATGCATAGAAAACCCTAAAGATTCCACCAAAAAACTACTAGAGCTCATCAATGAATTTGGTAAAGTTGCAGCATACAAAATTAATATACAGAAATCTGGTGTATATCTATAATTCACAATGAACTATAAGAAAGAGAAATTAAGGAAAGAATCCCATTTACAACTGCATCAAAAAGAAAAAGATACATAGGAATAAAACCACCTAAGGAGGTAAAAGACCTGTACTCAGAAAACAATAAGACACTGATGAAATAAATTGAAGACAATGCCAAGAAATGGAAACATTTACCATGTTAATGGATTGGAAGAATTAGTATTGTTAAAATGACCATACTACCCAAAGCAATCTACAGATTCAATACAATCCCTATCAAAATATCAATGGCATTTTTCACAGAACTAGAACAAAAAATTTTACAATTTGTATGGAAACACAGAATGTCTCTGAATAGCCAGAACAATCTTGAGAAAGAAGAATAGAACTGAAGGAATCACATACCATGACTTCAGACTACTACAAAGTTACAGTAATGAAAACTGTATGGTACTGAAATGAAAACTGTATGGTACTGAAACAAAAACAGACACAGAGATCAATAGAAGAGGATAGAGAATCCAGATACAAACCCATGCATATATGGTTAATTAATCTATGACAAAGGAGACAAGAATATACAAAGGAGAAAATACAGTCTCTTCAATAAGTGGTGCTGTGAAAACTGGACAGCTACATATAAAAGAATGAAATTACAACATTCTCTAACACCATATACAAAAATAAACTCAAAATGGATTAAAGACCTAAATGTAAGACCAGACACAGTAAAACTCCTAGAGGAAAACATAGCCAGAACATTCTTTGACATAAACTGTAGTGATAACTTTTTGGATATATCTCCTAACACAAAGAAAAAAAGAGCAAAAATAAACAAATGGGACCTCCATAACTTAAAAGCGTTTGCAAAGCAAAGAAAACAATCAACAAAACAAAAATACAGCCTACTGAATGGAAGAAAATATTTGCAAATGATGCAACTGAAAAGGGGTTAATATGCAAAGTATATAAACAGCTTACACAAGTCAACAGCAAAGAAAAAAAAGCCCAATTTAAAAATGGGAGGAAGACCTGAATAGACATTTTTTTTCAAAAAAGATGTTCAGACGACAAACAGGCACATTAAAATATGTTCAACATCATTAATCATCAGAGAAATGCCAACCAAAACCACAATGAGATTTCACCTCACATCTGTCAGAATGGCTATAATCAAAAAGACCACAAATAAGTGTTGGTGAGGAGGTGGTGAAAAGGGAACCCTTGTAAATTGTTGGTGGGAATATAAATTAGTGCAGCCAGTGTGGAAAACACTATCGACTTTCCTCAAAAAACTGAAAATAGAACTATCATATGATCCAGCAATTCCAATCCTGGGTATATATCCGAAAAAAATAGAAAAACTAATTCAAAAAAATACATGCACCCCAATGTTCATAGCAGCATTATTTACAACAGCCAAGATACGTAAGCAACCTAAGTGTCCATCAACAGATAAATGAATAACAAAGATGTGGTATATATACATAATGGAATATTGCTCAGCCATAAAAAAGAATGAAATTCTTCCATTTACAACAATGCAGATGGACTTGGAGGGTATTGTGCTTAGTGAAACAAGTCAGACAGAGAAAGGCAAACACTGTATGATATAACTTATATGTGAAATTTAAAAAATAAAACAAACTAGTGAATATAACAAAAAAGAAAAAGACTCACAGATATAGAGAACAAACTAGTGATCACCAGTGGGGAGAGGTGGGGGGAAGTACAAGATAGGTGTAGGTGGTTAAGAGGTACAAACAGCTGTGTATAAAATAAATAACCTACAAGAATATATTGTACAACACAAAAAAATATAGTCAATATTTTATGATAGGAGGCTGGGCAAGATGGCAGAAGAGTAAGACAAGGAGATCACCTTCCTCCCCACAGATACATCAGAAATACACCTACACGTGGAATTGCTCCTATAGAACACCCACTGAATGCTGGCAGAACACGTCAGATGTCCCAAAAGGCAAGAAACCCCCCCACGTACCTGGGTAGGGCAAAAGAAAAAAGAAATAACAGAGGCAAAAGAATAGGGACGGGACCTGCACCAGTGGGAAGGAGCTGTGAAGGAGGAAAGGTTTCCACACGCTAGGAAGCCCATTATAGGGTGGAGACTGCGGGTGGCAGAGGGAGAAAACTTCGGAGGCACGGAGGAGAGCACAGCCACAGGGGTGTGGAGGGCAAAGCGGAGAGATTCCCGCACAGAGGAGCAGTGCCAACCAGCACTCACCAGCCAGAGAGGCTTGTCTGCTCACCCGCCGGGGCGGGCGGGGGCTGGGAGCTGAGACTCGGGCTTCGGTCAGATCGCAGGGAGAGGACTGGGGTTGGCAACGTGAACACAGCCTGAAGGGTTTAGTGCACCACAGCTAGCCGGGAGGGAGTCCGGGAAAAGGTCTGGAGCTGCTGAACAGGCAAGAGACGTTTTCTTGCCTCTTTGTTTCCTGGTGCACGAGGAGAGGGGATTCAGAGCGCCGCCTAAACGAGCTCCAGAGACAGGCGCGAACTGCGGCTATCAGCACGGACCCCAGAGGCGGGCATGAGACGCTAAGGCTGCTGCTGCCGCCACCAAGAAGCCTGTGTGCGAGCACAGGTCACTATCCACACCACCCCTCCCGGGATCCTGTGCACCCCACAACTGCCAGGGTCCCATGATCCAAGGACAACTTCCCTGGGAGAACGCATGGCGTGCCTCAGGCTGCTGCAACGTCATGCCAGCCTCTGCAGCCGCAGGCTTGCCCCGCATCCGTACCCCTCCCTCCCCAAGGCCTGAGTGAACCAGAGCCCCCAAAGCAGCTGCTCCTTTAACCCCGTCCTGTGTGAGCAAAGAACAGACGCCCTCAGGCGACCTACACACAGAGGCGGGTCCAAATCCAAAGCTGAACCCCGGGAGCTGTGCGAACAAAGAAGAGAAAGGGAAGTTTCTCCCAGCAGCCTCAGAAGCAGCAGATTAAAGCTCCACAAACAACTTGATGTACCTGCATCTGTGGAATACCTGAATAGACAACGAATCATCCCAAATTGAGGACGTGGACTTTGGGATCAAGATATATTATTTTTTCCCCTTTTCCTATTTTTGTGAGTGTGTATGCATATGCTTCTGTGTGAGATTTTGTCTGTATAGCTTTGCTTTCACCATTTGTCCCAGGGTTCAGTCCGTCCGTTTTTTTTTTTTAACTTAAAAATTTTTTTTCTTAATACATTTTTTCTTACTAATTTTTTTCTTATTTTTTATTTTAAAAAATTAAAAAAAGTTTTTCTTATTTTTTATTTTAAAAAATTAAAAACTTTTTTCTTAATAAATTTTTTCTTATTATTAATTTTAAAAAATTAAAAAATTTATTGTAAAAAAATTTTAAAAACATTTTTTTCTTAAAAAAATTTTTCTTAATAATTTTTTTCTTATTTTTTATTTTAATAGCTTTATTTTATATTATCTTACTTTATTTTATTTTATTTTATCCTCTTTCTTTCTTTCTTTCTTTCTATTTTTTCTCCCTTTTATTCTGAGCCGTGTGGATGAAAGGCTCTTGGTGCTCCAGCCAGGCATCAGGGCTGTGCCTCTGAGGTGGGAGACCCAACTTCAGAACACTGGTCCACAAGAGACCTCCCAGCTCCATGTAATACCAAATGGCAAAATCTCTCAGAGATCTCCATCTCAACACCAAGACCCAGCTTCACTCAACGACCAGCAAGATACAGTGCTGGACACCCCATGCCAAACAACTAGCAAGACAGGAAAAAAGCCCCATCCATTAGCAGAGGGGATGCCTAAAATCATAATAAGTCCACAGACACCCCAAAACACACAACCAGACGTGGACCTGCCCACCAGAAAGACAAGATCCAGCCTCATCCACCAGGACACAGGCACTAGTCCCCTCCACCAGGAAGCCTACACAACCCACTGAACCAACCTTAGCCACTGGGGACAGATACCAAAAACAACAGGAACTACTATCCTGCAGCCTGTGAAAAGGAGATCCCAAACACAGTAAGATAAGCAAAATGAGAAGACAGAAAAACACACAGCAGATGAAGGAGCAGGGTCAAAACACACCAGACCTAACAAATGAAGAGGAAATAGGCAGTCTACCTGAAAAAGAATTCAGAATAATGATAGTAAAGATGATCCAAAATCTTGGAAATAGAATAGACAAAAAGCAAGAAACATTTAACGAGGACGCAGAAGAACTAAAGAGGAACCAAGCAACAATGAAAAACACAATAAATGAAATTAAAAATACTCTAGAAGGGATCAATAGCAGAATAACTGAGGCAGAAGAACGGGTAAGTGACCTGGAAGATAAAATAGTGGAAATAACTACTGCAGAGCAGAATAAAGAAAAAAGAATGAAAAGAACTGAGGACAGTCTCAGAGACCTCTGGGACAACATTAAACACACCAACATTCGAATTATAGGGGTCCCAGAAGAAGAAGAGAAAAAGAAAGGGACTGAGAAAATATTTGAAGAGATTACAGTTGAAAACTTCCCTAATATGGAAAAGGAAATAGTTAATCAAGTCCTAGAAACACAGAGAGTCCCATACAGGATAAATCCAAGGAGAAAAACGTCAAGACACGTATTAATCAAACTGTCAAAAATTAAATATAAAGAAAACATATTAAAAGCAGCAAGGGAAAAACAACAAATAACACACAAGGGAATCCCCATAAAGTTAACAGCTGATCTTTCAGCAGAAACTCTGCAAGCCAGAAGGGAGTGGCAGGACATATTTAAAGTGATGAAGGAGAAAAACCTACAGACAAGATTACTCTACCCAGCAAGGGTCTCATTCAGATTTGATGGAGAAACTAAAACCTTTACAGACAAGCAAAAGCTGAGAGAGTTCAGTACCACCAAACCAGCTTTACAACAAATGCTAAAGGAACTACTCTAGGCAAGCAACACAAGAGAAGGAAAACACCTACAATAACAAACCCAAAGCATTTAAGAAAATGGAAATACGAACATACATATCGATAATTACCTTAAATGTAAATGGATTAAGTGCTCCCACCAAGAGACACAGACTGGCTGAATGGATACAAAAACAAACCCGTATATATGCTGTCTACAAGAGACCCACTTCAGACCTAGGGACACATACAGACTGAAAGAGAGGGGATGGAAAAAGATATTCCATGCAAATGGAAATCAAAAGAAAGCTGGAGTAGCAATTCTCATATCAGACAAAATAGACTTTAAAATAAAGACTATTACAAGAGACAAAGAAGGACACTATATAATGATCAAGGGATCGATCCAAGAAGAAGGTATAACAATTGTAAATATTTATGCACCCAACATAGGAGCACCTCAATACATAAGGCAAATACTAACAGCCATAAAAGGGGAAATCGACAGCAACACAATCATAGTAGGGGACTTTAACACCCCACTTTCACCAATGGACAGATCATCCAAAATGAAAATCATTAAGGAAACACAAGCTTTAAATGATACATTAAACAAGATGGACTTAATTGATATTTATAGGACATTCCACCCAAAAACAACAGAATACACATTTTTCTCAAGTGCGCATGGAACATTCTCCAGGATAGATCATATGCTGGGTCACAAATGAAGCCTTGGTAAATTTAAGAAAATTGAAATCGTATCAAGTATCTTTTCCGACCACAACGCTATGAGACTACATATCAATTACAGGAAAAGATCTGTAAAAAACACAAACACATGCAGGCTACACAATACACTACTTAATAACGAAGTGATCACTGAAGAAATCAAAGGGGAAATCAAGAAATACCTAGAAACAAATGACAATGGAGACACGACGACCCAAAACCTATGGGATGCAGCAAAAGCAGTTCTAAGAGGGACGTTTATTGCAATACAGACCTACCTCAAAAAACAGGAAACATCTCGAATAGAAAACCTAACCTGGCACCTAAAGCAATTAGAGAAAGAAAAACAAAAAAACCCCAAAGATAGGAGAAGGAAAGAAATCATAAACATCATATCAGAAATAAATGAAAAAGAAATGAAGGAAACAATAGCAAAGATCAATAAAACTAAAAACTGGTTCTTTGAGGAGATAAACAAAATTGATAAACTGTTAGCCAGACTCATCAATAGAAAAAGGGAGAAGACTCAAATCAATAGAATTAGAAATGAAAAAGGAGAAGTAACAACTGACACTGCAGAAATACAAATGATCATGAGAGATTACTACAAGCAACTCTATGCCAATAAAATGGACAACCTGGAAGAAATCGACAAATTCTTAGAAATGCACAACCTGCCAAGACTGAACCAGGCAGAAATAGAAAATATGAACAGACCAATCAAAACCACTGAAATTGAAATTGTGATTAAAAATCTTCCAACAAAAAAAATCCAGGACCAGATGGCTTCACAGGCGAATTCTATCAAACATTTAGAGAAGAGCTAACACCTATCCTTCTCAAACTCTTCCAAAATTTTGCAGAGGGAGGAACACTCCCCAACTCATTCTACAAGGCCACCATCGCCCTGATACCAAAACCAGACAAAGATGTCACAAAGAAAGAAAACTACAGGCCAATATCCCTGATGAACATAGATGCAAAAATCCTCAACAAAATACTAGCAAACAGAATCCAACAGCACATTGAAAGGATCATACACCATGATCAAGTGGGGTTTATTCCAGGAATGCAAGGATTCTTCAATATTCGCAAATCAATCAACGTGATACACCATATTAACAAACTGAAGAATAAAAACCATATGATCATCTCAATAGATGCAGAGAAACTTTCGACAAAATTCAACACCCATTTATGATAAAAGCCCTGCAGAAAGTAGGCATAGAGGGAACTTTATTCAAAGTAATAAAGGCCATATATGACAAACCCACAGCCAACATCGTCCTCAATGGTGAAAACCTGAAACCATTTCCACTAAGATCAGGAAGAAGACATGGTTGCCCACTCTCACCACTATTATTCAACATAGTTTTGGAAATTTTAGCCACAGCAATCAGAGAAGAAAAGGAAATAAAAGGAATCCAAATCGGAAAAGAAGAAGTAAAGCTGTCACTGTTTGCAGATGACATGATACTATACATAGAGAATCCTAAAGATATTAACAGAAAACTACTAGAGCTAATCAATGAATCTGGTAAAGTAGCAGGATACAAAATTAATGCACAGAAATCTCTTGCATTCCTATACACTAATGCTGAAAAATCTGAGAGTGAAATTAAGAAAACTCTCCCGTTTACCATTGCAACAAAAAGAATAAAATATCTAGGAATAAACCTACCTAAGGAGAAAAAAGACCTGTATGCAGAAACTTATAAGACACTGATGAAAGAAATTAAAGATGATACAAATAGATGGAGAGATATACCATGTTCTTGGATTGGAAGAATCAACATTGTGAAAATGACTCTACTACCCAAAGCAATCTACAGATTCAATGCAATCCCTATAAAACTACCACTGGCATTTTTCACAGAACTAGAACAAAAAATTTCACAATTTGTGTGGAAACACAAAAGACCCCGAATAGCCAAAGCAATATTCAGAACGAAAAATGGAGCTGGAGGAATCAGGCTCCCTGACTTCAGACTACACTACAGAACTACATTAATCAAGACAGTTTGGTACTGGCACAAAAACAGAAACATAGATCAATGGAAAAGGATAGAAAGCCCAGAGATAATGACAAGCACATATGGTCACCTTATCTTTGATAAAGGATGCAAGCATATACAGTGGAGAAAAGACAGCCTCTTCAATAAGTGGTGCTTGGAAAACTGGACATGTACATGTAAAAGTACGAAATTAGAACACTCCCTAACACCATACACAAAAATAAACTCAAAATGGATTAAAGACCTAAATGTAAGGCCAGACACTATCAAACTCTTAGAGGAAAACATAGGCAGAACACTCTATGACATAAATCACAGCAAGATCCTTTTTGACCCACCTCCTGGAGAAATGGAAATAAAAACCAAAATAAACAAACGGGACCTAATGAAACTTAAAAGCTTTTGCACAGCAAAGGAAACCATAAACAAGACCAAAAGACAACCCTCAGCATGGGAGAAAATATTTGCAAATGAAGCAACTGACAAAGGATTAATCTCCAAAATTTACATGCAGCTCATGCAGCTCAATATCAAAAAAACAAACAACCCAATCCAAAAATGGGCAGAAGACCTAAATAGACATTTCTCCAAAGAAGATATACAGGTTGCCAACAAACACATGAAAAAATGCTCAACATCATTAATCATTAGAGAAATGTAAGTCAAAACTACAATGAGATATCATCTCACACCGGTCAGAATGGCCATCATCAAAAAATCTAGAAACAATAAATGCTGGAGGGGATGTAGAGAAAAGGGAACACTCTTGCACTGTTGGTGGGAATGTAAATTGATACAGCCACTATGGAGAACAGTATGGAGGTTCCTTAAAAACTACAGATCCAACTACCATACGATGCAGCAATCCCACTACTGGGCATATACTCTGAGAAAACCGTAATTCAAAAAGTGTCATGTACCAAAATGTTCATTGCAGCTCTACTTACAATATCCAGGACATGGAAGCAACCTAAGTGTCCATCAACAGATGAATGGATAAAGAAGATGTGGCACATATATACAATGGAATATTACTCAGCCATAAAAGGAAACGAAATGGAGTTATTTGTAGTGAGGTGGATGGAGTTAGTCTGTCATACAGAATGAAGTAAGTCAGAAAGAGAAAAACAAATACAGTATGCTAACACATATATATGGAATCTAAGAAAAAAAAAAGGTCATGAAGAACATAGGTGTAAGATGGGAATAAAGACACAGACCTACTAGAGAATGGACTTGAGGATATGGGGAGGAGGAAGGGTAAGCTTTGACAAAGTGAGAGAGTGGCATGGACATATATACACTACCAAACGTAAAATAGATAGCTAGTGGGAAGTAGCTGCATAGCACAGGGAGATCAGCTCAGTGGTTTGTGACCACCTAGAGGGGTGGGATAGGAAGTGTGGGAGGGAGACGCAAGAGGGAAGAGATATGGGAACATATGTATATGTATAACTGATTCACTTTGTTATAAAGCAAACTAACACACCATTGTAAAGCAATTATACTCCAATAAAGATGTTAAAAACTTTTTTAAAAACTACAAAGACATGGAGGCTAAAAAATAAACTATGAAATAACAAAGAGATCACTGAATAAATCCAAATCAAAAAAATACCTAGAAACAAATGACAATGAAAACAGGATGACCCTAATTCTATGGGATGCAGCAAAACCAGTCCAAAGAGGGAAGTATATAGCAGTACAATCCACCTTATGAAACAAGAAACATCTCAAATAAACAACCTAAACTTACACCTAAAGCAATTAAGCAAAGAAGAACAAAAAGAAACCCCAAAGTTACAGAAGGAAAGAAATCATAAAGATCAGATCAGAAATAAATGAAAAAGAAAAGAAGGAAACGATAGCAAAAATCAATAAAACTAAAAGCTGGTTCTTTGAGAAGATAAAAAATTGACAAACCATTAACCAGATTCATCAAGAAAAAGGGAGAAGACTCAAATCAATAGAATTAGAAATGAAAAAGGAGAAGTAACAAGTGACACTGCATAAATACAAAGGATTAAGAGAGATGCTACAAACAACTACATGCCAATAAAATGGAAAACCTGGAAGAAATTGACAAATTGTTAGAAAAGCACAACCTTCTGAGCTTGAACCAGGAAGAAATAGAAAATATAAACAGACCAATCACAGGCACTGAAATTGAGACTGTGATTAAAAATCTTCCAACAAACAAAGGCCCAAGACCAGATGGCTTCACAGGCGAATTCTATCAAACATTTAGAGAAGAGCTAACACCTATCCTTCTCAAACTCTTCCAAAATATAGCAGAAGGAGGAACACCCTCAAACTCATTCTACACGGCCACCATCACCCTGATACCAAAACCAGACAAAGATGTCACAAAGAAAGAAAACTACAGACCAATATCACTGAGGAACATAGTTGCAAAAATCCTCAACAAAATACTAGCAAACAGAATCCAACAACACATTAAAAGCACCACACAACATGATCAATTGGGGCTTATCATACGAATGCAAGGATTCTTCACTATGTGCAAATCAATCAATGTGATACACCATTTTAACAAATTGAAGGAGACAAACAATATGATCGTCCCAATAGATGCAGAGGAAGCTTTCGACAAAATTCAACACCCATTTGTTTTAAAAACCCTCCAGACAGTACGCATAGAGGGAACTTACCTCCACATAATAAAGGCCATATATGACAAACCCACAGCCAACATCGTTCTCAATGGTGAAAAACTGAAAGCATTTCCTCTAAGATCAGGAAGAAGACAAGGTTGCCCACTCTCACCACTATTATTCAACACAGTTTTGGAAGTTTTAGCCGCAGCAATCAGAGAAGAAAAAGAAATAAAATGAATCCAAATCAGAAAAGAAGTAAAGCTGTCACTGTTTGCAGATGACATGATACTATACATAGAGAATCCTAAAGATGCTACCAGAAAACTACTAGGGCTATTCAATGAATGGGGTAAAGTAGGAGGATACAAAATTAATGCGCAGAAATCTCCAGCATTCTTATACACTAATGATGAAAAATCTGAAAGACAAGTTAAGGAAACACTCCCATTTACCATTGCAACAAAAAGAACAAAATACCTAGGAATAAACCTACCTAAGGAGAAAAAAGACCTGTATGCAGAAAACTATAAGACACTGATGAAAGAAATTAAAGATGATACCAATAGATGGAGAGATTTACCATGTTCTTGGATTGGAAGAATCAACATTGTGAAAATTACTCTACTACCCAAAGCATCTACAGATTCAATGCAATCCCTATCAAACTACCAATAGCATTTTTCACAGAACTAGAACAAAAAAATTCACAATTTTAATGGTAACACAAAAGACTCCAAATAGCCAAAGCAATCTTGAGAAAGGAAAACAGAGCTGGATGAATCAGGCTCCTGGACTTCAGACTATACTACAAAACTACAGTAATCAAGACAGTATGGTATTGGCACAGAAACAGAAATATAGATCAATGGAGTAGGATAGAAATCCCAGAGAGAAACCCATGCACATATGGTCACCTTATCTTTGATAAAGGAGGCAAGAACATACAATGGAGAAAAGACAGCCTCTTCCATAAGTGGTGCTGGGAAAACTGGACAGCTACATGTAAAAGAATGAAGTTAGAACACTCCCTAACACCATACACAAAAATAAACTCAAAATGGTTTAAAGACCTAAATGTAAGGCCAGACACACTCTTAGAGGAAAATCTAAGCTGAACACTCTATGACATAAATCACAGCAAGGTCTTTTTTGACCCACCTGCTAGAGAAATGGAAATAAAAACAAAAATAAACAAATGAGACCTAATGAAACTTAAAACTTTTGCACAGCAAAGGAAACCATAAACAAGATGAAAAGACAACACTCAGAATGGGAGAAAATATTTTCCAATGAAGAAACTGACAAAGGATAAATCTCCCAAAATTTACAAGCAGCTCATGCAGCTCAATATTAAAAAAAACAAACAACCCAATCCAAAAATGGGCAGAAGACCTAAATAGACCTTTCTCCAAAGAAGATATACAGATTGCCAACAAACACATGAATGATAGCTCAACATCATTAATCATTAGAGAAATGCAAATCAAAACTAAAATGAGTTATCACCTCACACCAGTCAGAATGGCCATCATCAAAAAATCTACAAACAATAAATGCTAGAGAGGGTGTGGAGAAACGGGAACCCTCTTGCACTGTAGGTGGGCACATAAATTGATACAGCCAGTATCGAGAAGAGTATAGAGGTTCCTGAGAAAACTAAAAGTAGAACTACCATATGACCCAGCAATCCCACTGCTGGGCACAAACCCTTGAGAAAACCATAATTCAAAAAGTCACGGGGAGAGGAAACAAGATGGCGGAATAGAAGGATGTGCTCTCACTCCCTCTTGCAAGAACACCAGAGTCACGACTAGCTACTGGACAATCATTGACAGCAAGACACTGGAACTCACCAAAAAAGATACTCCACATCCAAAGACAACTGAGAAGCCACAATGAGATGGTAAGAGGGGCGCAATCACAGTAAAATCAAATCTCAAAACTGCTGGATGAGTGACTCACAGACTGGAGAACACATAGGCCACAGAAGTCAACCCACTGGAGTGAAGGTTCTGAGCCCCACGTCAGGCTTCCCAATCTGGGGGTCTGGCAATGGGAGGATGAATTCCTAGAGAAAGAGACTTTGAATCCTAGTGGGAATTGATTGTAGGACTTCAACAATACTGGGGGAAACAGAGACTCCACACGTGAAGGGCACACACAAAGTAGTGTGTGCATCGGGATGCATGGGATGGAGCAATGATCCCAGGGGAGACTGAACCAGACCTAGCTGCTAGTGTTGGAGGGTCTCCCGCAGAGGTGGGGGGTTGCTCTGGCTCACCATGGAGACAAGAACACTAGCAACAGAAATTCTGGAAAGTACTCCTTGGCGTGAGCCCTCCCAGAATATCTCATTGGCCCCTCCAAAGAGCCCAGGTAGGCTGAAGTGTTGGGTTGCCTCAGGCCAAACAACCAACAGGAAGGGAACCCAGTCCCACCCATCAACAGTCAAGTGGATTAGTTTTACTGAGATCTGCCCACCAGAACAACAGTCAGCTCTACCCACCACCACTCCCTCCCATCAGGAAACTTACACAAGCCGCTTAGATAGCCTCATCCACCAGAGGGCAGACAGCAGAAGCAAGAAGTTCTACAATCCTGCAGCCTGTGGACCAAAAACCACATTCACAGAAAGATAGACAAGATGAAATGACAAAGGGCTATGTACCAGAGGAAGGAAGAATATAAAACCACAGAAAAACAACTAAATGAAGTGGAGATAGGCAACCTTCCAGAAAAAGAGTTCAGAATAATGACAGTGAAGATGATTCAGGACCTCGGAATAAGAATGGAGGCAAACATTGAGAAGATGCAAGAAATGTTTAACAAAGACCTAGAAGAATTAAACAACAAACAAACAGAGATGAACAATACAATAACTGAAATGAAAACTACACCAGAAGGAATCAATAGCAGAATAACTGAGGCAGAAGAACGGATAAGTGACCCGGAAGACAGAATGGTGGAATTCACTGCTGTGGAACAGAATAAAGAAAAAAGAATGAAAAGAAATGAAGACAGCCTAAGAGACCTCTGGGACAACATTAAATGCAACAACATTCGCATTATAGGGGTCCCAGAAGGAGAAGAGAGAGAGAAAGGACCCGAGAAAATATGTGAAGAGATTATAGTCGAAAACTTCCCTAACATGAGAAAGGAAATAGCCACCCAAGTCCAGGAAGCACAGAGAGTCCCATACAGAATAAACCCAAGGAGAAACACGCCGAGACACATAGTAATCAAAGTGGCAAAAATTAAAGACAAAGAAAAATTATTGAAAGCAGCAAGGGAAAAATGACAAATAACATACAAAGGAACTCACATAAGGTTAACAGCTGATTTCTCAGCAGAAACTCTACAAGCCAGAAGGGAGTGGCATGATATACTTAAAGTGATGAAAGGGAAGAACCTACAACCAAGATTACTCTACCCGGCAAGGATCTCATTCAGATTTGAAGGAGAAATCAAAAGCTTTACAGACAAGCAAAAGCTAAGAGAATACAGCACCACCAAACCAGCTCTACAACAAATGTTAAAGGAACTTCTCTAAGTGGGAAACACAAGAGAAGAAAAGGACCTACAAAAACAAACCCAAAACATTTAAGAAAATGGTAATAGGAGCATACATATCGATAATTACCCTAAACGTGAGTGGATTAAATGCTCCAACAAAAAGACACAGGCTTGCTGAATGGATACAAAAACAAGACCCATATATACACTGTCTACAAAAAATCCATTTCAGACCTAGGTACATATTCAGACTGAAAGTGAGGGGATGGAAAAAGATACTCCATGCAAATGGAAATCAAAAGAAAGCTGGATCGGTGCTTTGTGACCACCTAGAGGGGTGGGATGGGGAGGGTGGGAGGGAGGGAGATGCATGAGGGAAGAGAAATGGGAACATATTGTATATGTATAACTGATTCACTTTGTTATAAAGCAGAAGCTAACACACCATTGTAAGGCAATTATACTTCAATAAAGATGTTTAAAAAAAAAAAAAGAAAGCTGGAGTAGCTATACTCACATCAGATAAAATAGACTTTAAAATAAAGAATGTTACAAGAGACAAGGAAGGACATTACATAATGATCAAGGGATCAATCCAAGAAGAAGATATAACAATTATAAATATATACGCACCCAACATAGGAGCACCTCACTACATAAGGGAACTGTTAACAGCTATAAAAGAGGAAATCAACAGTAACACAATAATAGTGGGGGACTTTAACACCTCACTTACTCCAATGGACAGATCATCCAAAATGAAAATAAATAAGGAAACAGAAGCTTTAAATGACACAATAGATCAGATAGACTTAATTGATATTTATACGACATTCCATCCAAAAACAGCAGATTACACTTTCTTCTCAAGTGCGCATGGAACATTCTCCAGGATAAATCACATCTTGGCTCACAAACCAAGCCTCAGTAAATTTAAGAAATTGAAATCATATCAAGCATCTTTTCTGACCACAACGCTATGTGATTAGAAATGAATTACAGGAATAAAAAGGAAAAAAACACAAAAACATGGAGGGTAAACAATACGTTACTAAATAACCAAGATATCATTGAAGAAATCAGAGAGGAAATCAGAAAATACCTAGAGACAAATGACAATGAAAACATGACGATCCAAAACCTATGGGATGCAGCAAAAGCAGTTCTAAGAGGGAAGTTTATAGCTATACAAACTTACCTCAAGAAACAAGAATAATCTCAAGTACACAATCTAACCTTACACCTAAAGAAACTAGAGAAAGAAGAAGAAACAAAACCTAAAGTTAGCAGAAGGAAAGAAATCATAAAGATCAGAGCAGAAATAAATGAAATAGACACAAAGAAAACAACAGCAAAGATCAATAAAAGTAAAAGCTGGTTCTTTGAGAAGATAAACAAAATTGATAAACCATTAGCCAGACTCATCAAGAAAAAGAGGGAGAGGACTCAAATCAATAAAATTAGAAATGAAAAAGGAGAAGTTACAACAGACACCGCAGAAATACAAAGCATCCTAAGAGACTACTACAAGCAACTCTATGCCAATAAAATGGACAACCTGGAAGAAATGGACAAATTCGTAGAAATATATAACCTTCCAAGACTGAACCAGGAAGAAATTGAAAATATGAACAGACCAATCACAAGTAATGAAATTGAAACTGTGATTTAAATTCTTCCAACAAACAGAAGTCCAGGACCAGATGGCTTCACAGGTGAATTCTATCAAACATTTAGAGAAGAGCTAACACCCATCCTTCTCAAACTCTTCCAAAAAATTGCAGAGGAAGGAACATTCCCAAACTCATTCTATGAGGCCACCATCACCCTGATACCAAAACCAGACAAAGACACTACAAAAAAAGAAAACTACTGACCAATATCACTGATGAATATAGTTGCAAAAATTCTCAACAAAACACTAGCAAACAGAATCCAACAACACATTAAAAGGATCATACACCATGATCAAGTGGGATTTATCCCAGGGATGCAAGGATTCTTCAATATACGCAAATGAATCAATGTGATACACCATATTAACAAATTGAAGGATAAAAACCATATGATCATCTCAATAGATTTAGAAAAGCTTTTGACAAAATTCAACACCCATTTATGATTAAAAACTCTCCAGAAAGTGGGCATAGAGAGAACCTACCTCCACATAATAAAGGCCATATATGACAAACCCACAGCAAACATCATTCTCAATGGTGAAAAACTGAAAGCATTTCCTCTAAGATGAGGAACAAGACAAGGAAGTCCACTCTCACCACTAGTATTCAATATAGTTTTGGAAGTCCTAGCCATGGCAATCAGAGAACAAAAAGAAATAAAAGGGATACAAATAGGAAAAGAAGAAGTAAAACTGTCACTGTTTGCAGATGACATGATACTATACATAGAGAATCCTAAAAATGCCACCAGAAAACTACTAGAGCTAGTCAATGAATTTGGTAAAGTTGTAGGATACAAAATTAATGCACAGAAATCTCTTGCATTCCTATACACTAATGATGAAACATCTGAAGGAGAAATTAAGGAAACACTCCCATTTACCATTGCAACAAAAAGAATAAAATACCTATGAATAAACCTTCCTAGGGAGACAAAAGACCTGTATGATGAAAACTATAAGACACTGATTAAGGAAGTTAAAGATGATACCAACAGATGGAGAGATATACCATGTGCTTGGATTGGAAGAATCAACATTGTGAAAATGATTATACTACCCAAAGCAATCTAAAGATTCAATGCAATCCCTATCAAATTACCAATGGCATTCATTACGGAACTAGAACAAAAAATCTTAAAATTTGTATGGAGACAAAAGAGAACCCGAATAGCCAAAGCAGTCTTGAGGGAAAAAATCAGAGCTGGAGGAATCAGACTCCCTGACTTCAGACTATACTACAAAGCTACAGTAATCAAGACAATATGGTACTGGCACAAAAACAGAAACATAGATCAATGGAACAAGGTAGAAAGCCCAGAGGTAAACCCACACACCTATGGTCAACTAATCTATGACAAAGGAGGCAAAGATATACAATGGAGAAAAGACAGTCTCTTCAATATATGGTGCTGGGAAAACTGGACAGCTACATGTAAAAGAATGAATTTAGAACACTCCCTAACACCGTACACAAAAATAAACTCAAAATGGATTCGAGACCTAAATGTAAGACTGGACACTGTGAAACTCTTAGAGGAAAACACAGGAAGAACACTCTTTGACATAAATCACAGCAAGGCCTTTTTTGATCCACTTCCTAGAGTACTGGAAATAAAAACAAAAATAAACAACTGGGACCTAATGAAACTTCAAAGCTTTTGCACAGCAAAGGAAACCATAAACAAGACGAAAAGACAACCTTCAGAATGGGAGAAAATATTTGCAAATGAATCAACGGACAAAGGATTAATCTCCAAAATATATAAACAGCTCATTCAGCTCAATATTAAAGAAACAAACACCCCAATCCAAAAATTGGCAGAAGACCTAAATAGACATTTCTCCAAAGAAGACATACAGATGGCCGAGAAGCACATGAAAAGCTGCTCAACATCACTAATTATTAGAGAAATGCAAATCAAAACTACAATGAAGTATTACCTCACACCAGTTAGAATGGGCATCAGCAGGAAATCTACAAACAACAAATGCTGGAGAGGGTGTGAAGAAAAGGGAACCCTCTTGCACTCTTAGTGGGAATGTAAATTGATACAGCCACTATGGAGAACAGTATGGAGGTTCCTTAAAAAACTAAAAATAGAACTACCATGGGACCCAGCAATCCCACTACTGGGCATATATCCTGCGAAAACCATAATTCGAAAAGACACACGCTCCCCAGTGTTCATTGCAGCACTATTTACACTAGCCAGGTCATGGAAGCAACCTATATGCCCATCAACAGATGAATGGATAAAGAAGTTGTGGTACATATATACAATGGAATATTACTCAGCCATAAAAGGAACGAAATTGAGTCATTTGTTGATACGTGGATGGATCTAGAGACTGTCATACAGAGTGAAGTAAGTCAGAAAGAGAAAAACATATATCGTATATTAACGCATGTATATGAAACCTAGAAAAATGGTACAGATGAACCGGTTTGCATGGCAGAAATTGAGACACAGATGTAGAGAACAAACGTATGGACACCAAGGGGGGAAAACCATGGGGGAGTTGGGGATGGTGGTGTGTCGAATTGGGCGACTGTGATTGACATGTATACACTGATGTGTATAAAATTGATGACTAATAAGAACCTGCTGTATAAAAAAATAAATAAAATGAAATTCAAAAATGAAAAAAAAAAAGTCATGGACCACAATGTTCATTGTAGCTCTATTTACAATAGCCAGGACATGGAAGCACCCTAAGTGTCCATCGACAGATGAATGGATAAAGAAGATGTGGCACATATATACAATAGAATATTACTCAGCCATATAAAGAAACGAAATTGAGTTATTTGTAGTGAGATGGATGGACCTAGAGTATGTCATACAGAGTGAAGTAAGTCAGAAAGAGAAAAACCAATACCATATGCTAACACATATATATGGAATCTAAAAAAAAAAAGATTATGAAAAACATAGAGGCAGGACAGGAATAAAAGCGCAGACGTAGAAAATGGACTTGAGGACACGGGGAGGGGGATGGGTAAGCTGGGACGAAGTGAGAGAGTGGCTATGACTTATATATACTACCAAATGTAAAATAGATAGCTAGTGGGAAACAGGTGCATAGCACAGGGAGATCAGCTTGGTGCTTTGTGACCACCTAGAGGGGTGGGATAGGGAAGGTGGGAGGGAAATGCAAGAAGGAGGAGATATGGGGATATATGTATATGTATTCACTTTGTTATAAAGCTGAAACTAACACACCATTGTAAAGCAATTATGCTCCAATAAAGATGTTATTAAATAAATAAATAAGTCCCAGAAATTATCTTAATGGCATACACCAAATTTCAAAAATAACATTTATTCTTGAAAATCCACCAAATCCCCCACAAGAACAATGAGAGTCTGTAGCACTTCAACCATAACCTGATCCCTCCCTCATACCCCCAGCTTATCTTGACAGAAGCTCAACTCTAGGGGAATGTGGCCCAAAGAGTGCTTCCTCTCCTAATAGCTCCTAATCAAGGGATGATATCTTACTGGAGGGGAAGTCTGTCAGCATTTCTCAATTGCTTCAACACTGAGTTATAGAGGCTAAAAATTCTCAGTGAGTTCCTTCCTCCAGCCAGCTCCAACTCGTAGGACAAAGGCTCTACCCCAGATACAGCACACCAGAAATATGGGACTCAAAATGACCTCACCTTAGCTTTCTCATTTAGTGCAGACCCACACCAAGAGAGGCAATATAAGAAGGCCAGAGTCTACCATCCCAGCCAAGTGCTTGGAACAGTGGCTCAGAGCTTTTGCCCAGGGAAAGAAGCAGTCCCTAAGAACTGACTTTATTTGAAGCCTAAGGACATTCTCATAACAATAGATTTTGGTGATATGCAATTAAGAGAAGGCTGATAGCTCTCCGTCAGCCACAAGTTAAATCACAGGTCACCTACATTACCAGAGAGAACAAAATAGAGAAATAAGAAGAGCCCTCCTTGGGGTCAGAACAAACCTCAAGTCTGACCTCAAAAAACTACTTCTTCCTAAATATAATTGAAACAGACATCAGCAATTTATTCCACAGGGCATTGTTGCAAAAAATAGAGCAATCAGCCTGAAATTAGTGAAAACTAATAACTGTAATATCAACAGAGGCAGACAACTTAGAAATCAGGAAAAGATATAGTCAAAAAGAATCCTGCTAAAACCTCTGTCATCCCAAGGTGACTGTGCATGACCAAGGCTATACCCTCTGAGGAGTGACATAAGAGGCATCACACTGTTGAGGAAGAATATTTCACTAAAATAGTCTAGGCACATCACTAAACAAATAAACAAGCAAAAAGAAAACAAAATAAAAATAAGCCCAAATAGAGAGGGGAGGGAATCAATATATAGAGTTGCTACAGTATATTGCATAATATGACTGGTCTTCAACAAAAGTATGAGACATGCAAAGAAACAGAAAAGTGTGACCCATATAAGGAGGGAGGGGAGATAAGCAACAGAACTGATTTGAGAGGGCCCCGTTGTCAGAGTTAAAAACTTCAAAGCAGTCATTATAAATGTTAAAAGAACTAAAGAAAACCGTGCTTAAGGAAATAAAGTATGCTGTGATGACAATGCCTCACACACGTAGAATATCAATAAATAGACAGAAGTTATTTTTAAAAGAAATTGTATAAAACCATATTTAGATAGATAGATGATAGACAGATGATAGATGATAGATAGATAGATAGATAGATAGATAGATAGATAGATAGATAGATAGATAGATAATAAACAGATCATACATGTGTTCATATATACATGTATAGGTATATTTGTACTGTAGGCCCATACATGTAAAAAATATAATACACTTGACAATAAAAGCACAAAAGTGTGGGTGAGAGCAAAGCTTTATTGGCATAAGGAAGTAGCACCAGAAGGTAACTTAAGTCCACAAGAATACATGGTAAATAATGTTAGTGTAGAGGAATAGTCACCAAGATGGAAGAGTTGGCAACCCCAGCCTCCATATCCTCACAAAGATCAACAATTAGACAGCTATCCATGAACAAAAACAGCTCTAAGAGAGCCCTGGAGTCCACTTAAAAAGCTTTAGCAACACAGTGGAACAAAATAGTTGAGAATAACCACACAAAAACGGAAGGAAGAACAGCTTCATTTTGCCTGCATCATCCCATCCCCCAAGCCGGCATTACTCAGTGCCAAGAGAGAACTCCCCAGCTAGAAAGAGTTTGCCTCACCCTCCCCGGCTAGAAAAGGAGGGTGGGTTGGGAGACCAACTTCCCCAGCCTTTTGGGGCACTGCATGAAAGACCTATTTTGGTTCCCCCTGCCCCCCCCATTCAGAGACAAGCAAAGCTTAGACATATAGTGATGGCTAGGAACAAGGAAGAAAAGCAGGGGCTACCAATACCAGCCATGCAGTGGGAATAACCAAATTTCCCAGTGACCTGCTCTGCAGAAGACCCAGCAGATTTCACTGCTGAGGAAACCAATGGCCAACACAGCCTCCACAGACCCCATGTAGATTTCACCATGTTTCATGCAAAAAGTATTTGTGTTGGCAAATGCCAGCTGCCTGTGTCCCTCCATGCTCCCTTCCTACATGCCCATGCCATAGCCCAGAAACTGCACCAGCAACAATCTCAGGCCTCTTTAGCTGTGTGAGTGCAAAATGCCAGCCTAGCTCATGCAGTTAACCCCCATCACAACGTGTACACTCGGGGCTAGTCCCTACAGCTATGCTTTTGCTCACCATTGGCCTGATGCCCATCACTGGCCTCCATTGCCATGGGCACATCCATTGCAAGATCCTGCAGCCATAGAGGTGCATGCCAAAGCCAAGGCCCCTAGAGATGCTATGGGTGCAGATATGACTGTAACCTGTCACTGGCCTCACCTAAAGATAGCCCCTCTAGCTGTGCACCTGCACATCCCCAGCACAACCCACATCACTGGATTCCATTGCCATGCACAAGTCCCTGGGGAGACTGTGCAGGCACTAGTGTGAACACCAACAACCAGAGTCCTCATAGCTGCTCATGGACCCAGATCTGACCCTATCATTGGCCTGGACCACTGAGCTCAACTGGAGCTAGCCTCTCCAACTGTGTACCTGCATGTCACCTGCCTGACCCGTGTCACCAGTCTCCACTGCCATTCACATGCCTGTGGGGAGACTATGCAACCACAGGAAGGCATGCCTGAGCCGGGACTTCCACGGGTACTTATAGGCTCAGATCCAGCCCTGTCTCCTGTCACTGGCCTACATCACTGGGCTCACCAACAGCTAGCCCCTCCAGCCTTGCACTTGCATGCCCCCAGCCTGACACCCAATACCAGCCTCCACTGCCATGTGCCTGTAGTGAGAACCAGCATCCACAGTATTATGTGCTGACAGCCAGGTCCCCTGTGACTGCCAGTGTGCCTACAGTTGGCACTGGCCCTTGCTGATGCCCTAACCCCCTAACTACTATGTGTATTGTTGCAGATAGTGCCTGCCACTACACAGGCACCTGCATCTGGTCCCTGCAGCTGAGTATGTACACACCACCAATTCCAGCCACCACCACTGCCTGCCCTGTTCCCTAGATGCTGGACCTGAAGGTGCCACTGAGGAACCCAACAGCCTGTGCAGACACTGTGGACCCCACAGCACTTGCCATGTACCACATGGTTGTTGGTGCTGTGGACCCCAGTAGCCTGAGCTGAAGAGATATCACACACACCCAGACCTGGTGCCACCACACACCCCTGCACTTGGTGATCTGCACCACTAGAGCCAGGGTCACGGCACATTCCAGCATACCCCACCCCCGAACACACATACAGGTAAAAGTCTTTCCTTACCAAAGTCAGTCCACGAAGTCCCTAGAAGTGACTGCTTCTTCAAATGCACAGACACCTACAAAACACTACAGGGACCATGAAAATCAGAGAAATATGACTCCACCAAAGGAGACAATAAACTTCTAGTAACTGACCCCAAAGAAATGGAGATTTAGGTATTTCCCAACAAAGAATTCAAAATAATTATTCTAAACATGCTCAGACACCTACAAGAGAACACAAATGAACAATTTAATGAAATCAGGAAGAACAATATAAGAACAAATTGAGAAGTTCAACAAACAGATACAAATCATAAAGAAAGAACAAAACAAATTTTGTAGCTAAAGAATACAGTGACTGAAGTGAAGAATTCAATAGAGAGTTTCAACAGCAGACTGGACCAAGCAGAAGAAAGAATCAGTGATCTTGAAGACAAATCATTTGAAATTGTCAGAGGAGCAAAAAGGAAAAAGAAAAGAAATGAAGGAAAGCCTTCAGAACTAATGGGATACCACTAAGAGAAATAATCTACACATCACTGTAATCCCAGAAGGAAAAGAAAAGTAGGAAAGAATAGAAAGCTTATTTAAGGAAATAATGTCAGAGAATTTTGCTGACCTGGGGAGAGATTTGGACATCCACATTCATGAAGCTAATAGTCACCCCAAAATTTCAATCTAAAATTATTATCTCCAAGACACATTAAAATAAAACTGTCTCAAAGAAAAAGAGAGAATTTTAAATCAGCAAAAAACATTATTTTCTTTCATACAATGGAAACAGTGGACTTCTAAGCAGAAACCTTGCAGGGCAGGAGAGAATGGGTTGATATATTCAAAGTGATGGGGGAGGACTTCCCTGGTGGTACAGTGGTTAAGAATCCACCTGCCAATGCAGGGGACATGGGTTCGAGCCCTGGCCTAGGAAGATCCCACATGCCACAATGCAACTAAGCCCATGCGCCGCAACTACTGAGCCTGTGCTCTAGAGCCTGCAAGCTGCAACTACTGAGCTTGCATGCTGCAACTACTGAAGCCTGCACACCTAGAGCCCATGCTCTGCAACAAGAGAAGCCACCATAATGAGAAGCCCACGCACCGCAACAAAGAGTACCCTCCACTCGCCGCAACTAGAGAAAGCCTGCGCACAGCAACAAAGACCCAGTGCAGCCAATAATTAATTAATTAATTAATTAATTAATTAATTTAAAAAGTGAAGGGAAAAACTACCAACCAAGAATACTTTACCCAGAAAAGTTGTCCATCAGAAGTAAAAGCAAGATAGGGACTTCCCCGGTGGTCCAGTGGGTAAGACTCCCTGCTCCTAAGGCAGGGGGCCTGGGTTTTATCCCTGGTCAGGGAACTAGATCCGACATGCATGTCACAACTAAGAGCTCACATGCCACAACTAAAGATCTCACATGCCACAACAAAGATTCCACATGCCACAACTTAGACCCAGCACAGCCTAAATAAATAAATAAATAAATAAATACTTTTTTAAAAAAAATAAAAAGTAAAAGCAAGACAAAGACTTTGCAAAACAAACAAAAGCTGAGGGAGTTTATTCCCACTAGACCTGCCTTAAAAGAAATGCTGACATGTGTTCTTCAAGATGAAATGAAAGGACACTAACTAGTAACATGAAAATACACAGTGCACTGGTAAAGTTAAATATGTAGTCAGATTCAGAATACTCTAATATTGTAATATAGTGGAGTGTTAAACACTTAACTCTAATATAAACTTTAAAGAATAAAAGTATTTTTTAAAGGCTATAGCTACAATAATTAGTTAAGGGAAACAATATAAAAAAGATGTAAATTGTGACACAAAAACATAAAATAGGGAGGAGGGAAGTAGAAGATAGAAATTTTGTATACAATCAAATTTAAGTGATTATCAGCTTAAAATAGACTGTTATATATCCATAAGATGTTTCAAGTAAGCATCAGGGTAACCACACACACACACACACACACACACACACACGTGTACAACCCTATGGTAGATACACATAAGATAAAGAGAAGGGAATCAAAGTATACCATGACACAAACCATCAATTCACAAAGGAGGACAGACAACAAGAGTAAAAGAGAAAACAACAACAACAAAACAACCAGAAAATAATTAAAAGATGGCAATAGTGCTTATCTAACACTAAATTACTTTAAATGTAAATAGAATAAATTCTCCAATCAAGAGGCAGAGAATGGATGAATGGATTTTAATAAAAAGATCCAACTATACTGTGCCTACAAGAGACTCACTTCAGCTTCAAGGATACACATAAGCTCAAAGTTAAGAAATGGAAAAAGATATTCACGCAAATGGAAACTGAAACAGAGCAGTGGTAGCTGTACTTATAAGGACAAAATAGACTTTAAGTCAGAAACTGTAAGAAGAGACAAAGAAGGTCATTATATAATGATAAAGGGGTAAATTCATCAACAGGAATTATCAACTGTAAAAATATATGCACCCAACATTAGAGCACCTGAATATGTTAACCAAATACTAACAAATGAGAAGGGAGTAATAAACAACAATACAATAATAGCAAGAGACTTCAATACTGCACTTTCAGCAATAGATAGATAATCCAGACAGAAAATAAGGAAACACTGTATCTGAATTATACTTTAGACCAAGTAGACCTAACTGATAAATACAAAATATTCAATCCAACAGCAGAAGAATACACATTCTTCTCAAGCACACATGGAATAGTCTCCAGGATAATACATGTAGGTCACAAAACAAGTTTCAGCGATTTTTTTAAAATTTGTAATTATATCAAGTAGCTTTTCTAAACACAATGGTAAGAAACTAGAAATCAATTACAGGAGGAAACAAAATTTTTACAAATATGTGTGGAAATTGAACGACACACTCCTTATAAAAAAAAGGATTAAAGATGAAATCAAAGGAAAATTTAAAAATAGCTTGAAACAAATGAAAATGGAACACAACATACCAAAACTTATGGAATGCAGCAAAAGTTGTGCTAAGAGTGAAATCTATAGTGATAAATGTCGACATTAAGAAAAAGGAAAGATCCTCACGCACCTATGGTCAGCTAATCTATGACAAAGGATGCAAGAATATGCAATGGAGAAAACACAGTCTCTTCAACAAGTGGTGCTGGGAAAACTGGACAGCTACATGTAAAAGAATGAAATTACAACTCTGCCTAACACCATACACAAAAATAAACCCAAAATGGATTAAAGGTACTTCCCTGGTGGCACAGTGGTTAAGACTCCACACTCCCAATGCAGGGGACCTGGGTTGGATCCACGGTCAGGGAACTAGATCCCACATGCATGCCACAACTAAGAGTTTGCATTCCACAACTAAGGAGCATGCATGCCGCAACTAAGGAGCCTGCGAGCCACAACAAAGGAGCCTGCCTGCCACAACTAAGAATCAGTGCAACTAAATAAATAAATAAATAATAATAAATAGATTAAAGACCTAAACATAAGGCAGGACAGTATAAAACTCTTAGAGGAAAACTTAGGCAGAACAGTCTTTGACATAAATCACAGCAAGATCTTTCTTGACACACCTCCTAGAGTAATGAAAATGAAAACAAAAATAAACAAATGAGACTTAGTTAAACTTTTGCACAGCAAAGGAAACCATAAACAAAACAAAAATCCAAACCTCAGAATGGGAAAAAATATTTGCAAATGATGAGCAATAAGGGGTTAATATCCAAAGTGTATAAACAGCTCATACAAGTCAACATTAAAAAAATCAAACAACTTGATTAAAAAATGGGCAGAAGAACTGAATAGACATTTCTCAAGAGAAGACATACAGATGGCCAACAGGCACATGAAAAGATGCTCAACATCACTAATTATTAGAGAAATGCAAATCAAAACTACAATGAGGTATCACCTCACACCAGTCTGAATGGCCATCATCAAAAAATCTACAAACAATAAATGCTGGAGAGGGTATGGAGAAAAGGGAACCCTCCTACACTGTTGGTGGGAATGTAAATGGGTACAGCCACTATGGAGAACAGTATGGAGGTTCCTTAAAAAACTAAAAATAGAGCTACCATATGATCCACCAATCCCGCTCCTGAGCATATATCCAGAGAAATCCATAATTCGAAAATATATATGCACCCCAATGTTCATTGCAATTTTATTTACAATAGCCAAGACATGGAAGCAACCTAAATGTCCATCAACATAGGAATGGATAAAGAAGATGTGGTACATATATACAATGGAATATTACTCAGCCATACAAAAGAACAAAATAATGCTATTTGAAGCAACATGGATGGACCTAGAGATTGCCATACTGAGTGAAGTAAGTCAGACCGAGAAAGAGAAATATCATATGATATCACTTATATGTGGAATCTGAAAAAGGGTACAAATGAACTTATCTACAAAACAGAAATAGAGTTACAGATGTAGAAAACAAACTTATGGTTACCAGGGGTGAAGGGGGGGAAGGGATAAATTGGAAGATTTGGATTGACATATACACACTACTATATATAAAATAGGTAGCTAATAAGGACCTACTTATAGCACAAGGAACTCGACTCAGTGCTCTATAATGGCCTATATGGGAAAAGAATCTTTAAAAAGAGTGGATATATATATAACTGACTCACTTTATACACCTGAAACTAACACAACATTGTAAATCAAATATAATCCAATAAAAATTTTGGAAAAAGAGAAAATGGTGTTACAAAATAAAATAAAATAAAATGGGCAAAGGACTTGAATAGACATTTCTCCAAAGAAAATATACAAATTACCAACAGGCACAAGAAAAGACACTCAATATAATTAGTCATTAGAGAAATGTAATCAAAAACACAATGAGATAGCACTTCATACTCACTAGGCAGGCTGTAATCTAAGAAACAGGAAATAGCAAATGTTGGGGAGGATGTGGAGAGGAAAACAGTTTGTCAGTTCCTCAAATACTTAAAACATAGAATTACCATATGACACAGCAATTCCACTCCTTGTTATTGAATATACACCAAAAGAATCGAAAACATGTATTTAAACAACTACTTGCACATAAATCTTTTTTTAACTTTTTATTTTATATTGGAGTAGAGTTGATTAACAATGTTGTGATAGTTCCAGGTGTACAGCAAAGTGGTTCAATTATAAATATACATGTATCTATTCTTTTTCAAATTCTTTTCCCGTTTAGGTTGTTACATATAATTGAGGACTATTCCCTGTGCTATACAGTAGGTTCCTGTTGGTTATCCATTTTAAATATACAAGTGTGTACATGTCAATCCCAAAGTCCCTAACTATCCCTTCCCACCACCCTTCAACCCTGGTATTCATAAGTTCATTCTCTAAGTCTGTGAGTCTGTTTCTGTTTGGTAAATATGTTTCATTTGTATCATTTCTTTTTAGATTCCCTGTATAAGCGATATCATACGATATTTCTCTTTCTCTGTCTGACTTACTTCACTCAGTATGACAATCTCTTGGTCCATGCATGTTGCTAAAAATAACATTATTTCATCCTTTTTAATGGCAGAGTAATATTTCCTTTTATATATGTACCAATTCTTCTTCATCCATTCCTCTGTCGATGGACATTTAGGTTGCTTCCATGTCTTGGCTATTATAAACAGTGCTCCAATGAACATTGGGGTGCATGTATGTTTTTGGACCATGTTTTTCCTCCAGATATATGCCCAGGAGTGGGAATGCAGGATCATATGGTAGCTCTATTTTTATATTTTTATGGAACCTCCATACTATTCTGCATAGTGGCTGTATCAATTTACATTCCCACCAACAGTGTAGGAGGGTTCCTTTCTCTCCACATCCTCTCCAGCATTTACTGTTTGTGGATTTTTTGATGATAGCCATTTTGACTACTGTGAGGTTATAGCTCATTGCAGTTTTGCATTTCTCTAATAATTAGTGATGTTGAACACCTTTTCATGTGCCTCCTGGCCATCTATATATCTTCTTTAGAGAAGTGTTTATTTAGGACTTCTGCCCTTTTTTTGATTGGGTGGTGTGTTTGGATGATATTAAGCCACATGAGCTGTTTGTAAATTTTGGAGACTAATCCCTTGCCAGTCATATCATTTGCAAATATTTTCTCCCAATCTGTGGGTTTTCTTTTCATCTTGTTTATGGTTTCCTTTGCTGTGCAAAAGCTTTGGAGTTTAATTAGATCCAATTTGTTTGTTTTTGTTTTTATTTCCATTACTTTGGGAGACGGATCAAAAAGATATTGCTGCAATTTATGTCAGACAGTGTTCCGCCTAGGTTTTCCTCTAAGAGTTTTATAGTGTTAAGTCTCTCATTTAGGTCTTTAATCCATTTTGAGTTTATTTTTGTGAAATGGTGTTAAAGAATGTTCTAATTTCATTTTTTACATGTAGCTGTCCAGTTTTCCCAGTGTCATTTATTGAAGATATTGTATTTCCCTCATTGTTTAGTCTTGCCTCCTTTGTCATAGATTAATTGACCATAGGTGTGTGGGTTTATCTCTGGGCTTTCTATCCTGTTCCATTGATCTACATTTCTGTCCTTGCTCCTGCACCATACTGTTTTGATGACAGTAACTTTGTATTATAGTCTGAAGTCAGGGAGCATGATTCCTCCAGCTCCATTTTATTTCTCAAGAGTGCTTTGGCTACTTGGGGTCTTTTGTATCTCCACACAGATTTTTTGTCCTAGTTCTATGAAAAATGCCATTGGTAATTTGACAGGGATTGTATTGAATCTATAGATTGCTTTGGGTAGTATAGTATTTTGACAATATTGATTTGTCCAATCCAAGAACGTGGTATATCTTTCCATCTATTTGTGTCATCTTCGATTTCTTTCATCAGTGTCTTATTGTTTTCAGATTACAGGTCCTTTGTCTCCTTAGATAGGCTTATTTCTAGGTGTTTTATTCTTTTTGATGCAGTGGTAAATGGGATTGTTTGTTGAATTTCTCCTTTTGATCTTTTGTTGTTAGTGTATAGAAATGCAATAAGTTTCTGTGCTTTAATTTTGTAACCTGCAAATTTACCAAATTCATTGATGAACTCTAGTAGTTTTCTGGTGCTGTCTTTAGGATCTTCTATGTACAGTATGATGTCATCTGCAAACAGTGACAGTTAAATTTCTTCTTTTCCAATTTGGATTCCTTTTATTTCTTTTTCTTCTTGATTGCTGTACCTAGGACTTCCAAAACTATGTTGAATAAAAGGGGCAAGAGTGGACATCCTTGTCTTGTTCCTGATCGTAGAGGAATTGCTTTCAGTTTTCATCATTGAGTATGATGTTAGCTGTAGGTTTGTCATATATGGCCTTTATTATGTTGAGGTGTGTTCCCTCTATGCCCACTTTCTGGAGAGTTTTTATCATAAATGGGTGCTGAATTTTCTCAAAAGCTTTTTCTGCATCTTTTGAGATGATCATATGGTTTTTGTTCTTCAATTTGTTGATGTGGTATATCACAATGATTGATTTGCAGATATTGAAAAATCCTTGCATCCCTGGGATAAATCCCACTAGATCATGGTGTATGATCCTTTTAATGTATTGTTACATTAATTCTTCTCCTGAGTTCTTCTAGTGTCTTTATGATCATTACCTTGAACTCTTTGTTCAGTAGATTGCTTATCTCCACTTCACTTGGTTCTTCTTCTGGGGTTTTATCTTGTTCCTTTGTTTGGAACATATTCCTCTATGGCCTCATTTAGCTTAATTCTCTGTTTTTATTTATATGTATTTGGTAGGTTTGTTATGTTCCTGATCTGGAGAAATGGCCATATGTAGGAGACGTCCTATGGGGTACAGCAGTACACACCCCTCTGGTCACCAGAGATATATGCTCTCTCTGTGCAGGCTGCCCTCTATGTGAATTGTGTGGGCCTTTCTGGTTTTGCATGCTGATATGCGTGGCTGGCCCCATTCCAGTCCAGCTGGTTACCTAATGTGGAGGCTGCTGGCCACTGGTGGGCAGGACCATGTCCTGGCATGGCTGGCTGTATGACCCAGGGAGTCCTGGTGCTGGTGCTGGCCTGCTGGTAGGCTTGGCTGTGTCACCAGATGGCTGGCTGCAGAGCCCCGGGGTTCCTGGGGCTAGCGCTGGCCCACTGGTCTGCAGAGCCAGGTCCTGAGGTAGCTGGCTGTGGGTCTAAGGATCCCAGAGCTAGTGTTGGCCTGCTGGTGGGTGGGGATGGTTTCTTATATGGTTGGCTGTGGAGTCTGGGATGTCCCAGAGCTGGTGGCAGCCCACTGACAGATGGGGTCAGGGCCCAGATAGTCCTGGGGCTGTTGCTGGCCTGCTGGTGGGTGGGCTGGGTCCTGACACTGCTGGCTGTGGGGAGGCAGTGGTCCCTGGGCTGGTGTCCACCTGCTGGTGAGCAGGATTGGGGCCCATAGGGTCCCAAGTGCTAATGCCCACCCACTCGTGGGTAAAGCCAGGTCCTGGAGCTAGTGCCAGCCCATCCATGGGTGGAGCCAGGTCCTGGGTTCTCTGGCTGCAGGGCCCAGGGATCCTGGAGCTGGTGGCAGCCTGCTGGTGGGCAGGGCCATGTCCCAATGGCTGGCTACTAGTCCCAGGTGTTCCAGGGCTAGTGCCAGCCCACTGGTGTGTGGTGCTGGTTCCTGGTCCCTCTGGTGGGCAGGGCTGGGCCCTGGAGTGGCTGGGGTTTAAGGGGGTCCTATGGCAGCTGGGCTGCTGGTGAGGGGGCTGTGTCCTTGCCTGGCTAGCTGCTTGGTCTGGGGTATCCCAGGACTGGTTCTGACTATCCAGTGGGCAGGGCTGGCTCTCACCACTGATAAGCTAGAGGGAGGGTTCCAAAATGGTGCTTGCCAACACCACTGTCCTCATGGTAGAATGAGCTCCCCAAAATGGCTCCTTCCAGCATCTATGCTTCCAGTGTGAGTCCCAGTTGCCTCCTGCCTCTCTGGGAGGCTCTCCAAGATCAACAAGTGGGTCTGACCCAGGCTACTTTCAAATTACTGCTTCTGCCCTGGATCTTGGAGAGTGTGAGATTTTATGTGTGCCTTTTAACAGTGGAGTCTCTATTTCCCACAACCCTCTGGCTCTCCCAAAAGTAAGCCCCACTGGCTTTCAAAGTCAAATGTTCTGGGGGCTTGTCTTCCTGGTGCAGGGCCCCTGGGCTGGGGAGCCTAATGTGGGGTTCAGACCACTCTTTCCTTGGGGAGAACCTCTGAAATTGTAATTATCCTCCCATTTGTGTGTCACCTACCCGGGGCGGGTATAGGTCTTGACTCTATTGCATCTCTGCCCCTCCCACCTGTCTCCTTGTGGTTCCTTCTTTATATCTTTAGTTGTGGAAGATGTTTTCTTCTAGTCTTCACATTGTTCTCATCGATATTTGTCTCTGAATAGTTGTAACTTTGCTGTGCCCATGGGAGGAAGTGAGCTCAGAATCTTTCTACTCCACCATTTTGGCCACTCATTCCAGAAAATATGTCTCTTGGTATTTATCCAAATGAGTTTAAAACTTACGTTTATAAAGAAAACATGCACTCAAATATTTATGGCAACTTTATGAATAATTACCAAAACATGGAAGCAACCAAAATGTCCTTAAGTAGGTGAATGAATAAAGTCTGGTACATCCCTAGACTTGATTGCTATTCATCAATAAAAAGAAATGAGCTCTCAAGCCACAAAATCACGAAAGAAACCTTAAATGCATATTACTAAGTGAAAGAAGCCAAACTGAAAAGGCTATATACCATATGTTTCCAAGTATATGACATTCTGGAACAGGCAAAACTAGAGGGAGACAGTAAAAAAGATCAGTAGTTGCAAGGAGTTGGCAGGGTGGGGGAAGAAGGAGGGATGAATAGGTGGAGCACATGGGATATGGGAGGCAGTGAAACTATTTTGAATGATACCGTTATGGTTAAAATATATAACACAAAGAGTGAACCCTAATATAGTCTAAGGACTTTAGCTAATAATAATGTATCAATATTAGCTCATCAACTCCCTCTTGTGAGAGCACCAGAATCACAACTAACTGCTGAACAATCATCAACAGGAAGACACTGGAACTCACCAAAAAGATACCCCACATCCAAAGAAAAAGGAGAAGCCACAATGAGACGCAAGGAGGGACATATTCACAATAAAATAAAATCCCATAACTGCTGGGGGGGGTGACTCACAAACTGGAGAACACTTATACCACAGAAGACCACCCACTGGAGTGAAGGTTCTGAGCCCCACATCAGGCTTCCCAACCTGGGGGTCCGGCAAGAGGAGAAGGAATTCCTAGAGAATCAGACTTTGAAGGCTGGTGGGATTTGACTGAAGGACTTCGACAGGACTGGGGGAAACAGAGACGCCACTCTTGGAGGGCACACACAAAGTAGTGTGCACATCAGGACACAGGGGAAGGAGCAGTGACCCCATAGGAGACTGAACCAGACCTACCTGTTGGTGTTGGAGGGTCTCCTGCAGAGGCGGGGGGTGGCTGTGGCTCACCGTGAGGACAAGGACAATGGCAGCAGAAGATCTGGGAAGTACTCCTTGGTGTGAGCCCTCCCAGAGTCTGCCATTAGCCCCACAAAAGAGCCCAGGTAGGCTCCAGTGTTGGGTCGCCTCAGACCAAACAACCAACAGGGAGGGAACCCAGCCCCATCCATCAGCAGACAAGTGGATTAAAGTTTTACTAAACTCTGCCCACCAGAGCAACAGCCAGCTCTACCCACCACCAGTCCCTCCCATCAGGAAACATGCACAAGCCTCTTAGATAGCCTCATGCACCAGAGAGCAGACAGCAGAATCAAGAAGAAATACAATTCTGCAGCCTGTGGAACAAAAACCACATTCACAGAAAGATAGACAAGATGAAAAGGCAGAGGGCTATGTACCAGATGAAGGAAGAAGATAAAACCTCAGAACAACACGTAAATGAAGTGGAGAAAGAAACCTTCCAGAAAAGAATTCAGAATAATGATAGCGAAGATGATCCAGGACCTCGGAAAAAGATTGGAGGCAAACAACGAGAAGATGCAATGCTTAACAAAGACCTAGAAGAATTAAAGAACAAACAAACAGAGATTAAAAATAAAATAACTGAAATGAAAATTACACTAGAAGGAATCAATAGCAGAATAACTGAGGCAGAAAAACGGATAAGTGACCTGGAAGACAGAATTGTGGAATTCACTGCTGTGGAACAGAATAAAGAAAAAAGAATGAAAAGAAATGAAGACAGCCTAAGAGACCTCTGGGACAACATTAATCGCAACAACATTCGCATTATAGGGGTCCCAGAAGGAGAAGAGAGAGAGAAAGGACCAGAGAAAATATTTGAAGAGATTATAGTCGAAAACTTCCCTAACATGGGAGAGGAAATAGCCACCCAAGTCCAGGAAGCATGGAGAGTCCCATACAGGATAAACCCAAGGAGAAACATGCCGAGACACATAGTAATCAAACTGACAAAAATTAAAGACAAAGAAAAATTATTGAAAGCAGCAAGGGAAAAACGACAAATAACATACAAGGGAACTCCCATAAGGTTAACAGCTGATTTCTCAGCAGAAACTCTACAAGCCAGAAGGGAGTGGCATGACATATTTAAAGTAATGAAAAGTAAGAACGTACAATCAAGATTACTCTACCCAGCAAGGATCTCATTCAGATTCGATGGAGAAATCAAAAGCTTTACAGACAAGCAAAAGCTAAGAGAATTCAGCACGATCAAACCAGCTGTACAACAAATGCTAAAGGAACTTCTCTAAGTGGGAAACACAAGGGAGGAAAAGGACCTACAAAAACAAACCCATAACAATTAAGAAAATGGTCATAGGAACATACATATTGATTATTACCTTAAACGTGAATGGATTAAACGTTCCAACCAAAAGACACAAGCTCCCGGAATGGATTCCAAAACAAGACCCATATATATGCTGTCTACAAGAGACCCACCTCAGACCTAGGGTCACATACAGACTGAAAGTGAAGAGATGGAAAAAGATATTCCATGCAAATGGAAATCAAAAGAAAGCTGGAGTAGCTCTTCTCATATCAGATAAAATAGACTTTAAAATAAAGAATGTTACAAGAGACAAGGAAGGACACTACATAATGATCAAGGGATCAATCCAAGAAGAAGATATAACAGTTATAAATATATATGCACCCAACATAGGAGCACCTCAATACATAAGGCAACTGCTAACAGCTCTAAAAGAGGAAATCGACAGTAACACAATAATAGTGGGGGACTTTAACACCTCACTTACACCAATGGACAGATCATCCAAACAGAAAACTAATAAGGAAACAGAAGCTTTAATTGACACAATACCAGATAGATTTAAATGATATTTATAGGACATTCCATCCAAAAACAGTAGATCACACTTTCTTTTCAAGTGCACACAGAACATTCTCCAGGATAGATCACATATAGGGTCGGAAATCAAGCCTCAGTAAATTTAAGAAAATTGAAATTACATCAAGCATCTTTTCTGACAACAGTGCTATGAGATTAGAAATCAATTACAGGGGAAAAAACATAAAAAATACAAACATATGGAGGCTAAACAATACGCTACTAAATAAGCAAAAGTTCACTGAAGAAATCAAAGAGGAAATCAAAAAATACCTGAAGAAAAATGACAATGAAAACACTATGATCCAAAACCTATGGGATGCAGCAAAAGCAGTTCTAAGAGGGAAGATTATAGCAATACAATCCTACCTCAAGAAGCTACAAATATCTCAAATAAACAATCTAAACTTACACCTAAAGGAACTAAAGAAAGAAGAACAAACAAAACCCATAGTTAGTAGAAGGAAAGAAATCATAAAGATTAGAGCAGAAATAAATGAAATAGAAACAAAGAAAACAATAACAAAGATCAATAAAACTAAAAGCCAGTTCTTTGAGAAGATAAACAAAATTGATAAACCATTAGCCAGAGTCATCAAGAAAACGGGAGAGGACTCAAATCAATAAAATTAGAAATGAAAAAGGAAAAGTTACAACAGACAACACAGAAATACAAAGCATCCTAAGAGACTGCTGCAAGCAACTCTATGCCGATAAAATGGACAACCTAGAAGAAATGGACAAATCCTTAGAAAGATATAACCTTCCAAGACTGAACCAGGAAGAAATAGAAAATATGAACAGACCAATAATAAGTAATGAAATTGAAACTGTGATTAAACATCTTCCAACAAACAAAAGTCCAGGACCAGATGGCTTCACAGGTGAATTCTATCAAATATTTAGAGAAGAGCTAACACCCATCCTTCTCAAACTCTTCCAAAAATTTGCAGAGAAAAGAAAACTCCCAAACTCATTCTATGAGGCCACCATCACCCTGATACCAAAACCAGACAAAGATCCTACAAAAAAGAAAATTAAAGACCAATATCACTCATGAATATAGATGCAAAAATCTTCAACAAAATACTAGCAAACAGAATCCAACAACACATTAAAGGGATCATACACCATGATCAGGTGGGATTTATCCCAGGGATGCAAGGATTCTTCAACATACGCAAATCAATCCATGTGAGACATCATATTAACAAATTGAAGAAGAAAAACCATAAGATCATCTCAATAGATGCAGAAAAAGCTTTTGACAAAATTCAACACCCATTTACGATAAAAACTCTCCAGAAAGTGGGCATAGAGGGAACCTACCTCAACATAATAAAGGCCATATATGACAAACCCACAGCAAACATCATTCTCAATGGTGAAAAACTGAAAGCATTTCCTCTAAGATCAGGAACAAGACAAGGATGTCCACTCTCACCACTATTATTCAACGTAGTTTTGGAAGTCCTAGCCATGGCAATGAGAGAAGAAAAAGAAATAAAAGGAATCCAAATCAGAAAAGAAGTAATACTCTCACTGTTTGCAGATGACATGATAGTATACACAGAGAATCCTAAAGGTGCTACCAGAAAACTACTAGAGCTAATCTATGAATTTGGTAAAGTTGCAGGATATAAAATTCATGCACAGAAATCTCTTGCATTCCTATACAATAATGATGAAACAGCTGAAAGAGAACTTAAAGAAACACTCCCATTTACCATTGCAACAGAAAGAATTAAATGCCTAGTAATAAACCTACCTAGGGAGACAAAAGGCCTGTATGCAGAAAACTATAAGACACTGATGAAAGAAGTTAAAGATGATACCAACAGATGGAGAGATATACCATGTTCTTGGATTGGAAGAATCAATATTGTGAAAATGACTATAGTACCCAAAGCAATCTACAGTGCAATGCAATCCCTATCAAATTACCAATGGCAGTTTTTACAGAAGTAGAACAAAAAATCTTAAACTTTGTTTGGAAACACAAAAGACACCGAATAGCCAAAGCGGTCTTGAGGGAAAAAAACGGAGCTGGAGGAATCAAACTCCCTGACTTCAGACTATACTACAAAGCTACAGTAATCAAGACAATATGGTACTGGCACAAAAACAGAAATATAAATCAGTGGAAAAGGATAGAAAGCCCAAAGATAAACCCATGCACCTATGGTCAACTAATCTATGACAAAGGAGGCAAGGATATACAATGGAGAAAAGATCGCCTCTTCAATAACTGGTGCTGGGAAAACTGGACAGCTACATGTAAAAGAATGAAATTAGAACACTCCCTAACACCATACACTAAAATAAACTCAAAATGGATTCAAGACCTAAATGTAAGTCCGGACACTGTAAAACTCTTAGAGGAAAACATAGGAAGAACACTCTTTGACATAAATCACAGCAAGATCTTTTTTGATCCACCTCCTAGAGTAATGGAAATAAAAACAAAAATAAACAAATGGGACCTAATGAAACTTACATGCTTTTGTACAGCAAAGGAAACTACAAACAAGATGAAAAGACAACCCTCAGAATGGGAGAAAATATTTGCCTACGAATCAACTGACAAAGGATTAATCTCCAAAATATATAAACAGCACATGCAGCTCAATATTAAAAAAAAACAAACAACCCAATCCAAAAATGGGCAGAAGACTTAAATAGACATTTCTCCAAAGAAGACATACAGATGGCCACGAAGCACATGAAAAGCTGCTCAACATCACTAATTATTAGAGAAATGTAAATCAAAACTTCAATGAGGTATCACGTCACACCAGTTAGAATGGGCCTCATCAGAAAATCTACAAACAACAAATGCTGGAGAGGTTGTGGAGAAAAGGGCACCCTGTTGCACTGTTGGTGTGTATGTAATTTGATACAGCCAGTATGGAGTACAGTATGGAGGTTCCTTAAAAAACTAAAAATAGAACTACCATATGACCCAGCAATCCCACTACTGGGCATATACCCAGAGAAAACCATAATTCAAAAAGGCACATGCACCTCAACGTTCATTGCAGCACTATTTACAATAGCCCAGACATGGAAGCGACCTAAATGCCCATCGACAGATGAATGGATAAAGAAGAAGTGGTACATATATACAATGGAATATTACTCAGCCATAAAAAGGAATGAAATTGGGTCATTTGTAGAGACATGGATGGATCTAGAGGCTGTCATACAGAGTGAAGTAAGTCAGAAGGAGAAAACAAATATCGTATATTAACGCATATATGTGAAACCTAGAAAAATGGTTCAGATGAACCGGTTTGCATGGCAGAAATTGAGACACAGATGTAGAGAACAAACGTATGGACACCAAGGGGGGAAAGTGGCAGTGGGGGTGGTGGTGATGTGTTGAATTGGCAGATTGGGATTGACATATATACACTAATATGTGTAAAATGGATAACTAATAAGAACCTGCTGTATAAAAAAATAAATTAAATTAAATTAAAAATTTTTTTAAAAATTGGCTCAATTCTAAGAAATATGCCACACCAATACAAGATGTGAATAATAGGGGAAACTGGGGGGAGGAGGGCAGGAGTGAGGAGTAAAGGTATATGAGAACTCTCTACACTTTCCACTCAATTTTCTGTAAACCTCGAACTGCTCTTTTAAAACATCTATTAATTTTAAAATAAATATATAAATAAGTAGCAATATAAGCACATTATATTAAAATCTGGACATAATATATGGGGAAGAATTTAGAACTGGAATTGCTGACTTTGGAGGGAAAGATGGGCGATGTGGAATGGTAGGATGGAAGCTGGTTCTTTTTTATTATGAGGCTTTAATACTATAATAATTACTTAATATAAAGTAATACTTTTATAAATAATTGATATTTTAAAGGACAAACTTAAAATCACAGAATAGCCATCACTTATCATTTCCTACTAAATTCCACTGCAGTTTATTTAAATAGTCAACTTGGATTAAACACTCTGTGCTAACATCTACACATTTACAATTAATGGTGCTTATTCCCACAATATAGAGAGTATATAGAATCTCTCAGAAACCATCCAATGCAGCAAAGAAACATGGAAGGGATGGGGGGAGTTGGCTGCCTCTAACTGGAGTCCTCCTCTAATATGAGTACATCTTCAGTCCTGAATGGTCAGGGACTTCATAAAACAGTTTGGGTAATGCATGGACTCCCAACAAAGCTCACGTGTAAGAAAACCACAAACCAATCTCACTTATAAATGTTGGTAAAAAATAAATAAAATATTAACAAATAAAGTCCAGTAGTAAACTGAAAGACTGAAAAACATGGGATCCATTCTAAGAGTGCAAGAATTATTCAATATTAGGAAGTATATATAATCCACTATATAAATAGGCCAAGTGAGAAAACTCATATGGTCAACTAAATAGATTCCCAAAAGATGAACTTAACAAAATCAAACATGTATTCCTGATTTAGTTATCTAGGAATGGATACTTCATTGACAATTTTTATAATACGTGTTTCTAACCAGAAGTCAATGTTATACTGAATAATTAAACGTACAAATTTCCATTAAAGTTAGGAAAAGTGTGCATAGCTCCAGTACCACCACTATAATTGTTCCCTAGAGCACTACACAACATAGTTAGACAAGAGAATTAAATGAGGCATAAACTTTGGATAACTAGGAGCAAAACAGTCTCTATTTGTTAAAGACATAGCTGTATAACTTGAAAACCTGAGAGAATCTATGGAAAACCCACTAGAAAAAATAATAAGATTTAATGAAGTACTTGTAATGGCTTTCCCACAAGATCCAGTTCAAAAAGATAAGAGAGGGACTTCCCTGGTGATGCAGTGGTTAAGAATCCACCTGCCAATGCAGGGGACGTGGGTTTGAACCCTGGTCTGGGAAGATCCCACATGCCGTGGAGCAAGTAAGCCCATGTGCCACAACTACTGAGCCTGCGCACCAGAGCCTGTGAGCCACAACTACTGAAGCCTGCATGCCACAGCTACTGAAGCCCAAGTGCCTAGAGCCCATGATCTGCAACAAGAGGAGCCACCAAAATGAGAAGCCCGTGCACCACAACGAAGAGTAGCCCCTGCTCGCTGCAACTAGAAAAAGCCCATGCACAGCAACAAAGACCCAATGCAGCCAAGATAATTAATTAATTAATTAATTAATTAATTAATTTTATAAATAAAATAGAAAATGAAACACCAGCTGTCAAGGCAAGAACACTCTTTTAAAAAAAAAAGGTAAGAGAAAAAATCCTCTTCACAATAGGAATCAAAAATAAGAATAAACCTGAGAGAATATAAAGAAAACTTTAAAATTCTACTAAGCAATAAAAAGACTTGAATAAATAGAAAGCCATACCTTGTTCTGCAATAGGAAGACTCACTATTATAAAGACAACCTTTTTCTCTAAATTAACCTATAAGTTCAATAAATCCCTGTCAAAATATCAATAGGTTACTTTGAAATATTTCTCTTGACAAAATGATGTTAAGGTTTACCTGTAAGAATAAATATGTGAGAATAGGCAGAAATTTTCTCAAAAAGATAACAGAGAGGCCTTGCCACACAGATATGAAAATATATTATGAAGTTACATTAATGAAAATGGAATGGCAGTGGAGCAAGCATAGACATTCAGATCAAAGGAACAGAACAGAAAGCACATATGAAAACTTCATATATGATAAAGGTGACATTTCAAATCAATGGGTCAAAAATTATTATTCAATAGAAGGTACTAAGACAGCTGACTTACCATTTGAAAGGAAAACCCTACCCCAAAACAACTTCAAGACAGATCAAAGATTTAACTATAAAGCTGACACCACAAAAGTACTAACAGAAAGCACATATAAATCATTTTTATGTATAATCTTGGAGTGGAGAAGGTTTCTGTAAAGAATAGAATGAAATACAGAGGCCATTAAAAAATGATTGATAAACTAGACCATATAAGTTTAAACAAAATTTATCTGTGCATATACCACAGGCAAAGTCAAAATACAACAAATGGGTGTTGGGAACATTTCTACAAATACACACATAATATTTATTTCAATATTACTTCTTATAATAACAAAATTTAGGAGAAAATAATAGCCATTAAGAGGGGCCTGGTTAGGCTTAGCTCAAGATGGTGGAGTAGAATGGTGTAAGCTCACCTGCTTCTTACAAAAACACCAAATATCACAACTAGCTGCTGAACAAACATAGACAAAAAATGCTGGACCCTACCATAAAAGATACTCTACATCCAAAGACAAAGAAGAAGCCACAACAAGATGGTAGGAGGGGCACAATCACAATAAAATCAAATTCCATACCTGCCAGGTGGGTGACCCACAAACTGGAAAACAACCATACCACAGAAGTTATCCCATAGTAATGAAAGTTCTGAGCCCTGCAACAGGCTTCCAAGCCTGGGGGTGTGGCAATGGGAAGAGGAGTCCCCAGAAAATCAGGCTTTCAAGGCCAGCAGGGTTTGATCGCAGGACTTCCACAGGACTGGGAGAAACAGAAACTCCACTCTTGGAGGGTGCACACAAAGTCTCATGCACATGAGGACCCAGGGGAAAAAAGCAGTGACCCCATAAGAGACAGGACCAGACCTACCTGCTAGTACTGGAGGGTATCCTGCAGAGGCAGTGGGCAGCTGTGGCTCACTGCAGGGACAAAGACACTGGCAGCAGCAGTTCTGGGAAGTACTCATTGGCATGAGCCCTCCCACAGGCTGCCATTAGCCCAACCAAACAGCTTGTAGGCTCCAGTGCTGGGTCGCCTCAGGCCAAACAACCAACAGGCAGGAACACAGCCCCAGACATCAGCAGACAAGTGGCTAAAAGTTTCTCTGAGCACAGCCCTGCCCACCAGAGGGACAAGACCCAGCTCCAGCTACCACTAGGCAGGAATAAGCCCCTCCCATCAGGAGACCTGCACAAATCTCTTAGACATCCTCATCCATCAGAGGGCAGACAGCAGAAGCAAGAAGAACTACAATCCTGCAGCCTGCAGAATGGAAACCGAAATCACAGAAAGTTAGTCAAAATGAGACAGCAGAGGAAATATGTCCCAGATGAAGGAACAAGATGAAACCCCAGAAGAACAATGAAGTGAAGTGGAGATAGCCAACCACCCAGAAAAAGAATTCAGAATAATGATAGTGAAGTTGATGCAGGATCTTGGAAAAGGAATGGAGGCAAGGATCGAGAAGATTCAAGAAATGTTTAACAAAGACCTAGAAGAACTAGAGAACATACAAACAGAGATGAACAATAGAATAACTGAAATGAAAAATACACTGGAAGGAATCAATAGCAGAATAACTAAGTCAGAAGAACAGATAAGTGACCTAGAAGACAGAATGGTGGAAATCACTGCTGCAGAACAGAATAAAGAAAAAAGAATGAAAAGAATTGAGGACAGTCTCAGAGACCTCTAGGACAACATTAAACACACCACCATTCACATTATAGGGTCCCAGAAGAAGAAGAGAAAAAGAAAGGGACTGAGAAAATATTTGAAGAGATTATAGTTGAAATCTTCCCTAATACGGGAAAGGAAATAGTCAATCAAGTCCAGGAAGCACAGAGAGTCCCATACAGAATAAATCCAAGGAGAAACACGTCAAGACACACATTAATCAAACTATCAAAAATTAAATACAAAGAAAAAATATTAAAAGCAGCAAGGGAAAAGCAACAAATGACACATAAGGGAATCCATATAAGGTTAACAGCTGATCTTTCAGCAGAAACTCTGTAAGCCAGAAGGGAATGGCAGGACATATTTAAAGTGATAAAAGGGAAAAACCTACAGCCAAGATTACCCAGCAAGGATCTCATTCAGACTCGACGGAGAAATTAAAACCTTTACAGACAAGCAAAAGTTAAGAGAATTCAGCACCACTAAACCAGCTTAACAACAAATGCTAAAGGAACTTCTCTAGGCAGGAAACACAAGAGAAGGAAAAGACCTACAAAAACAAACCCAAAACAATTAAGAAAATGGTAATAGGAACATACATATTGATAATTACCTTAAATGTAAATGGATTAAATGCTCCAACCAAAAGACATAGACTGGCTGAATGGATACAAAAATAAGACCCATATATATGCTGTCTAAAAGAGACCCACTTCAGACCTAGGGACACATACTGACTGAAAGTGAGGAGATGGAAAAAGATATTCCATGCAAATGGAAATCAAAAGAAAGCTGGAGTAGCAATTCTCATATCCGATAAAATAGACTTTAAAATAAAGAATGTTACAAGAGACATGGAAGGATACTACATAATGATCAAGGAGGGATCAATCCAAGAAGAAGATATAACTATTGTAAATATATATGCACCCAACATAGGAGCACCTCAATATATAAGGCAAATACTAATGGCCATAAAGGGAGAAATCAACAGTAACACCATTATAGTGGGGGACTTTAACACCTCACTTTCATAAATGGACAGATCATCCAGACAGAAAATCAATAAGGAAACACAGGCCTCAAATGACACATTAGAGCAGATGGACTTAATTGAGATTTATATAGCATTCCATCCAAAAGCAGCAGAATACACATTCTTCTCAAGTGCACATGGAACATTCTCCAGGATTGACCACATGCTGGGCCACAAAGCAAGCCTTGGTAGATTTAAGAAAATTGAAATCATATCATGGATCTTTTCTGACCACAATGCTATGAGACAAGAAATAAAATACATGAAAAAACAAGAACACGTGTAGGCTAAACAGTATGCCACTAAACAACCAAATCATCACTGAAGAAATCAAAGAGGAAATCAAAAAATACCTAGAGACAAATGAAAACAAAAGCACAGTGATCCAAAACCTATCAGATGCAGTAAAAGCAGTTTTAACAGGGAAGTTTATAGCAATACAATCTTACCTCAGGAAACAAGAAAAATCTCAAATTAACAATCTAAACTTATGCCTATAAGCAACTAGAGAAAGAAGAATAAACAAAACCTAAAGTTAGTAGAAAGAAAGAAATCCTAAACATCAGAGCAGAAATAAATGAAATAGAGACAAAGAAAACAATAGCAAAGATCAATGAAGCTAAAAGCTGGTTCTTTGAAAAGATAAACAAAATTGATAAACCTTTAGCCAGCTTCATCAAGTAAAAAACAAGAGAGGACTCAAATCAATAAAATTAGAAATTAAAAAGAAGACATTACAACAGACACCACAGAAATACAAAGGATCATAAATGACTACTACAAGCAACTGTATGCCAACAAAATGGACAACCTAGAAGAAATGGACAAATTCTCAGAAAGATACAATCTCCCAAGATTGAACCAGGAAGAAATAGAAAATATGAACAGACCAATCTCAAGTTCTGAAAGTGAAACTATGATTTTAAAACTCCCAACAAACAAGTCCAGGACCAGATGGCTTCCCAGGTGAATTCTACCAAACCATGAAAGAAGAGTTAACACCTATCCTTCTGAAACTATTACAAAAAATTGCAAAGGAAGGAAAACTCCCAAACTCATTCTATGAGGCCACCATCACCCAGATACCAAAACCAGACAAAGATACCACAAAAAAAGAAAACTACAGGCTAATATCACTGATGAACATAGACGCAAAAATCCTCAACAAAATATTAGCAATCTGAATCCAACAATACACTAAAAGGGTCAGACAACATGATCAAGTGGGATTTATTCCAGGGATACAAGGATTTTTCAATATCTGCAAATCAGTCAGTGTTAACAAATTGAAGAATAAAAACCATATGATCATCTCAATAGATGCAGAAAAAGCTTTGACAAAATTCACCACCCATTTATGATAAAACCTCTCCAGAAAGTGGACATAGAACAATTCTCAACATAATAAAGGCAATATATGACTAACCTACAGCTAACATCACACTCAGGGGTGAAAAACTGAATGCATTCCCTCTAAGATCAGGAACAAGACAAAGATGTCCACTCTCACCACTTTTATTCAACATAGTTTTGGAAGTCCTAGTCATGGGAATCAGAGAAGAAGAAGAAAAAATAAGAGGAATCCAAATTGGAAAAGCAGAAGTTAAACTGTAACTGTTTGCAGATAACATGATACTACTAGACATAGAAAATCCTAAAGATGCTACCAGAAAACTACTAGAGCTCGTCAATAAATTCAGTAAAGTTACAGTTTACAAAATTAATACACAGACATCTGCAGCATTTCTGTACACTAACAACAAAAGGTCAGAAAGAGAAATCAAACAATCCCATTTACCATTACATCAAAAAGAATATAATACCTAGGAATAAACTACCTAAGGAGGCAAAAGACCTGTACTCCAAAAACTATAAAACACTCATGAAAGAAATCAAAGATGACACAAACAGATGGAAAGATATACCATGTTCTTGGATTGGAAGAATCAATATTGTTAAAATGACTATACTACCCAAGGCAATCTACAGATTCAATGCAATCCCCAGCAAATTACCAATGGCATTTTTCACAGAACTAGAACAAAAAATCTTTTGTATGGAGACACAAAAGAACCCAAATAGCCAAAGCAATTTTGAGAAAGAAAAACAGAGCTGGAGGAATCAGGCTCCCTGACGTCAGACATTACTACAGAGCTACAGTCATCAAAACAGTATGGTACTGGCACAAAAACATAAATATAGATCAGTGGAACAGGATAGAAAGCCCAGAAATAAACCCATGCACCTACAGTCAATTATTCTACAACAAAGAAGACAAGACTATACAATGGAGGAAAGACAGTCTCTTCAGTAAATGGCGCTGGGAAAACTGGACAGCTACATGTAAAAAAATGAAATTAGAACATTCTTTAACACCATACACCAAAATAAATTCAAAATGGATTAAAGACCTAAATGTAAGACTGGATACTCTAAAACTCTTAGAGGAAAACATAGGCAGAACACTCTTTGACATAAATCACAGCAATATCTTTTCTGATCCATATCCCAGAGCAATAGAAATAAAAAGAAAAAAAAACAAATTGGACCTAACTAAACTCAAAAACTTTTGCACAGCAAAGGAAACCACAAATAAAACAAAAAGACAACCCACAGAATGGGAGAAAATATTTGCAAGCGATACAACCAACAAGGGATTACTCTCCAAAATTTACAAACAGCACATGTTGATCAATATCAAAAAACAAACTACCCTATCAAAAAATGGGCAGAAGACCTAAATAGACATTTCTCCAAAGAAGACATACAGATGGCCAATAAGCACATGAAATGATGCTCAACATCACTAATTACCAGAGAAATGCAAATCAAAACTACAATGAGGTATCATTCACACCAGTCAGAATGGCCATCGTCAAAAAATCTACAAACAATAAATGCTGGAGAGGGTGTAGAGAAAAAGGAACCCTCCTACACTGTTGGTGGGACTGTAAATTGATACAGCCACTATGGAGAACAGTATGGAGGTTCATTAAATAACTAAAATTAGAGCTACTGCATGATCCAGCAATCCTCCTCCTGGGCATATATCCAGAGAAAACAATAATTTGAAAGTATACATGCACCCAAATGTTCATTGCAGCACTGTTTACGATAGCCATGACATGAAAGCAACCTAAATGTCCATCGACAGAGGAATGGATAAAGAAGATGTGGTACATATAGATAATGGAATATTACTCAGCCATTAAAAAGAATGAAATAATGTCATTTGCAGCAACATGGATGGACCTAGAGATTGTCATACTGAATGAAGTAAGTCAAACAGAGAAAGAGAGTCTCTTATTTGCAGAATCTAGAAAAAATTATACAAATGAACTTATTTACCAAACAGAATCAGACTCACAGACTTAGAGAACAAACTTATGGTTAGCAGGGGGGAAGGGTGGGGGTAGGGATAGTTAGGGAGTTTGGGATTGACATGTATACACTGCTATATTTAAAACGGATAACCAACAACGACCTGCTGTATAGCACAGGGAACTCTGTTCAATATTATGTAACAACCTAAATGGGAAAAGAATTTGAAAAAGAATAGATGCATGTATATGTATAACTGAATCACTTTGCTGTACACCTGAAACTAACACAACACTGTTAATCTACTATACTCCAATATAAAATAAAAAGTTAAAAGAAAGAGGGGCCTTAGTTAAATAAATTCTGGTATATCCATACAATTTAATACTATGAATTTGGGCTTTTTTAATGAAGTAATTAAGTACTGACATGGAAAGGTGTTAATGATAATTTGTTATGTGAAAAGGCAGGTTGCAGAACTTCCATTGCTGTTAAAAAAGAATATATGCACATTTATTTTTATATAAGAGAGGTATATGTTTGTATATGCACAGAAAATATCTGGGACGATGTAGAACAAACTGTTGAGTTACTGTCTCTGGGAATTGGTATTGGGGAAAAGAAGGTTGGATAAAGGTTTCTTTTTTTAGTTTATACATTCATTCATTCACTCATTCAACAAATACTGAGTGAACTATTATATGGCAGCACTGTTTTAGGTTCTGGGACTACAGATGAGGCCTCTGCTCTGTGTTGAAGGAGAGACAGATGATAAGCAATGACATAAATGAATAGCACAATTTCAGACACAATATCAACACAATAAAGTCTGTGGAGAAAAAAACGGGGTGATATGATGGAGAGAAGTAGGGGGAAAGGGTTGGGTGGGCTATTTCACATTGCGTGGCTGGGCAGGGCCTCTCTGAGGAAGTGACAATTGAGCTGAGACCTAAATGACAAGTAGGAGCCAGCCACCAGAAAATCAAGAAGAAAAGCATTCCAAGGAGAAGGAAGACTCGGTGCAAAGGCCCAAAGGCAAGAACAACCTTGATGTGTTCCAGAAACAGAGGCCAGTACAGCTGGAGCTTAGTAAATGTAGGGGAGAGTTGGAGAAGCTGACTGAGAATCAGATACATAATCTCTGTATTGATTATTTTTCTTTTATATTTTTTATAACAAGTTTGTGGTAATTTTTAAAAATAACAATAACACCTTAACACTTTTAAAAGAGAATAAGAGAGTCACATAGACTAGCTCCATCACCTACTGGCTAGGTTACCTTAGTCAAGTTAATCTCATTAAGCCTCAGTTTGTTCATTTGTAAAATGAGGAAAAATACACTCACCTCAGAGGGCCAAAGTGCAAACCTATGTAATGGGTTGTTTTGGTTAGGGCTCTTTTGGACACAAGGAAGAGAAACTCAGATCAAGAAACAGAAATCCAAGGTCAGGAAGTTGAGCACAGTTAGAGCTCATTAAGCCTGGAGCTGTAGGAAAATTCTGGATGAGCCATGGGCCTCTGCTCTAGAGCTTTGCTATTATCATGACTCATCTACACTACATGTCTGCTTCTTTCTGCACATTTCCCCCATGCTCCTTGCTCAGCTCAGAAATGCAGCTGAGGGACTTCCCTGGTGGTGCAGTGGGTAAGACTCCGTGCTCCCAATGCAGGGGGCTCGGGTTCAATCCCTGGTTGGGGAACTAGATCCTGCATGCATGCCACAACTAAGAGTTTGCATGCCACAACTAAGAAGTCCACATGCCACAACTAGGAGCCCACTTGATGCAACTAAAAGATCCCGCACACCACAACTAACGAGCCCGCACGCCACAGTGAAGATCCCGCGTGCCACAACTAAGACCCGGTGCAGCCTAAATAAATAAATAATAAATAATTTTTTTTAAAAAAAACGAAATGCAGCTGACACTTGACCTGGTCCATAATGCCCACCCCCACCAGCATCCTGGTCTGCTAGACCTGCCCACTCAACAACTAACTGGCAACTCTCCTCTGCATCTCTTATTTCACTTTCCCAAAAGTGTAATCTGATTGGTCCACATCATCTTGTCAAACGGGGCCATAAAACTCTCAGGTTGTCTGGCTGGCCTTGGATCAGATGCAATCAGCTGTACCTTAAGGGAAGGGAGGATACAGTACATAGTCAGGACTGGCTTGCCCATTCAGCAGGAGCTGTAAGTAGAACAGATTCTCCCAGAACGGGGGTGTAAAGATGGCAGGCAAGAAGTGGCTTTTCTGATGCACGTGTGTAGCACAGTGACTGCCATACGGTAGGTGTTCAACAAATGGTCACAATTATTAACAGTAACATTATGCCACCTCTTACAGGAAGCCTTCCCAGAACTCTCAAGCTTCTCAAATTTTTCCACCAGAACAAAATCCTATTGCAGGAATTGTCCAATTAAGAAATCATTGAAATTCCTTCATCTAGGGCAGACTTTTAAAGGCTCGTAGGTGTAATGCACTGGGAGGAGGGATACACAAATGAATCAGGCCCTTATCCTGGCCTCAAAGAGCTCCCAGGGTAGTGCAAGGGAAAAGGAAGCCTAAGCCATGAGAGATCCACAGATAGGAAACTCTGGGAGTTCAGAGAAAGGCAAAGATTGTTGTTTATCCGTATGTATGCATGTCTCCTGGATACATCCCCTTAGATGTCCCAAAGGCACCTCATACTAAGTATATTTAAAACTGATCTCATCTGCCCCCACCCCCAAACCTGTTCCTCTTCTCAGATTCCCTGTCTCGGTGAGGCAAGTTCATCCACACCTGTTGCCCAAGCTTGAAAGCTGAGCTGCACCCTCTCACAATGTCAGCTGTTGTAGTTGCTAAAGTTGTCCCTGAGCCTTTAGCGTGTGTTTGTCTTGCCCCAAAGGGCAGAACTAATAATAAACTTGAGAATTGCTTCAGGAGGGAGAATTTTAAACCAGCCTGGAGACAGACAATACCTGGAGTTCACTAGGGTTGATTTCGGATTTGGCCTCTGGCATCAATGGGTACAATCCCTTTCAGGAAAGTGGGTCAATAAGAGCCTAAAACATTCATGCCATTCTCCCACTAATTCTGCTCCTCAATATCCACCTGACCCTACTCTGAAACAAGAAAATCTCTAAGCACAAAATTATTCCTAACAAGGCTATTTTCTGATGTTCAAACAGAGAAGTAGTCTTAATATCCAACAAGAGGGGAAGGGTTAAGTGATTCGTGGCACAGTTGTCTGATGGAACATTCTATAACCATTACCGACGGATGATGGCTGTGGAGATTCTAAGCAACAGGGGGAAATTATTATGCTGTAACTAAGGACACTCCGACTGCAACAACGTAAAAGCTGCGTAGGCTCAGGGTCTGCCGGTGAACATTTAAAATGTCTCATCTACAGGGGGAAAAAAAGTCCTAAACTTTACTTAAGTAAACCATGAACATCTCTGAGGTTTTTCCTCTCTTTTTCCCCCTTTTCATTCAATCAGTCAACCATCTTAATTACGTGCCTTTTTTGTTACTGGGCCTCCCATTAGGTGCTGGAGATTCAACGAATCACCCACGATTCTTTTTCTCAGGGACATTAGGGCAGAAGAAGAAAGAGATACAAAAATAAACCGTTTCAAAATATATAGGCCAGTCTGTGCGGAACCATTTGTGGATGTGTGCAGGCACGGTCACCCCCTGGCGGCCACCCGACTACCTGTCTTTGGGTGGCTCTAACCTCCTCCTGCGCAGTGGCTTCCACCCTCGGGAGTCCAGCCCCAGCCTAGCTGCCTCCAAGGCTCCTCCCTCTCTGCCTTTCTGGGGCTCTCGATCTCTTAGTAGGCGCTTCAGCCTGAAGTTGACCCGGACTGATCCCACCCTGCTACTCTCACCCGAGCTCCTCCCTCCCCCAAAGCCTCTCTCCGCTGGGATCTACAATATGATGTCATTCTCACTGGTTCGCATGCGCTCCCACCACTGGCCAATTGGCGCGCCGCTGCCGCAGGTGGGGCCGAGCTTCAGGTTCCTGAGTTCTCTCTTTTCTTTTTTCCAATGCTTTAAAAAGTGGCAACACCCTACTCGTAAGAAATGCAGGCAAACTCTTGGTTCTAAGAGCGGGATCCAAGAAAAGCTGCGAACCCTAAAGTTCACTACTCCTTACTCTGCCTTTGTCGCACCCACTCCCGAGATAGATATCGCCCCTTTCTGACTCCTTCCACCTCCTTTCTCCAAGCGTGGGAATTGAAGCCCAGACCTGTGTGCGGCTCACACTTCTGAGATACTCCAACTGCGCCTGCGTCTGTTCATAGCCAGTGGGGCTAGCGGGAGGCTGATGCAAGAGAGTCAGGGCGGGGTGCGTCAGATGAGATGGGAGCGGGATTGGAGAGGCCTGTTCCAGCCTTCCAAGTGGAAGCTGGCGCGGGGGGGGGGGGTGATGGAGGGCTGTTTGACAGTGTCTGTTAAAACTTTTAAGTGTGGGACTTTCATGGTGGTGCGGTGGTTAAGACTGCAGGAGGCCCGGGTTCCATCCCTGGTCTGGGAACTAGATCCCACATGCATGCTGCAACTAAGAGTTCGCATGTCGCAACTAAGGAGCTGGTGAGCGGCAACTAAGGAGCCCCCTGCCGCAACTAAGACCAGACGCAACCAAATAAATATTTTAAAAAAAAACTTTTAAATGCATGTATCCTATTGGCTCAGCAATCCCATTTCCATGTATACACTCAAGAGTCCTAGAGCAGTGCAACAGAATCACCTAGTAGGCCTGCTAAAACGCAGGTTGTCAAGGTTCACCCACTATCAGAGTTTCTGATTCAGTAGGTGTGGAATGGGGCCTGAGAATTTGCATTTCTAACAAGTTGTGAGTAATGCTGATGCTAACTGATTCAGTGACCACACTTCAAGAACCTTTGCTCTAAAGGGAAAAATACTTTGCAAGGACCCATGTGTGAACAAGTATAAGCCTTACTCATTTGTTTGCAATAATGAAAAATTGAAAGCGTCACTAGGGGGGGTGATTTTATCAGTTAAAAATGGTCTATATCTTTATAAACTGACAGGGAAAGATACTGATGATGGTGGTGGTGGTGGTGGTGATGGTGATGATTATAGTTAAAATTTATTGAGTGCTTACACTGTCCTAGGCACTATGCTAAGGACTTTTATAGTCATTTAATTTTACAGCAACTCTCAATGATATGGACCATGTCTAACTCACCCTATATGTCCAGTCCAGAACAGGTTCTGGCACCAAGGATCTTGTCTGTAAATTTTTGTGGCCTCATATAGTCAGACTTACCCCTGTCTGGTGGAGGAGACAAAAATACAAGCAAAGGAAGGCTGTAGGAGCCCAGAGGAATGGATCAGGCAGGGTTTCAGGAAGAGGTAGGACCTGAAAGGTAGGTAAGTGTTTGCCAAAAGGGAGGAAAAGGCTGTCTCGGACAAAATGAGTGTGTGGCAAAACATCCCATTCCCAAACCATAGGACTTCAAAGGCCAAACAACATTTCAAAACATTGTGAGGTGACAACAAATGCTGGTGTGGATGTAGAGCAACATGAACTCATTCATTGCTGGTAGGAATGCAAATTGGTACAGCCACTTTGGAAGACAGTTTGGTGGTTCATGCCAAACTAAATATACTCTTACTATATGATCCAGTGACCACATTCCTTGGTATTTACCCAACGGATTTGAAAACTCATGTCCACTGACAAAGATTCTTTGCTTGACCAAACTTTAGTCAGGCTTCCCTGAACCTTCTCCCCAGTAAGGCCCATCCATGTACTTACTTCCTTGTAGAATTCAGTTCTAGCTAGAATCCTACTAGGTCAGTTTAGTGAGAATTCCCCACCCTTGATATCTGATCAAACTGCTCATCCACACTATCCCCCAGGTGATACCTGATCACCTAGCCTATCTTCAGCAAGAATCCTGTTAGGTCAGTTCAGCCAGAATTCTCCCAGACTTCATGGCTCCTGTTATTAATTTTCCATCCACCAATGCTCCCCCTCAACTTGCTCCTTAGCTATAAATCCCCAGTTTTTCTGGTTGTATTCAGAGTTGAGTCCAGTTCTATACTGGAGTCTCTCTTCTGCTGTTGCAATAATTTATTGAATAAAATCTATCTTCACCACTGTAGCTTCTGTCCAACTTTGGTTCTCTTTAACAGTTTTTGGTGCTGCAACTCAGATCTGGATCAGAACCACCATCAGACCCTCAACTCGGACAACCAAGCTTCCCATCTCCCACTAAAAATTTTGTCTCCAGTCTGCTTGCTCATTTGGGTGTCCACTGGTGAGTCTGACTCCAACCAAAACCCGGTGCTCCAGATAAATGTCCACTGAAACACGGTGAGGATAGACTTTGATTCTTAAGATTCTGAGTATATTCTAGAAGCCAGGTTAGAGTCCTAGACAAGCAGAGGCTAGTTAGAGTCCTAGGTTTCTCTGTTTGTAACAAGCTGGGTTAGAATCCCAGGCAAGCATCTGTTTCTAAGTTGCTGGGTTTCTCTTTCTGACCCACATTCTGGATAACTTCTTTGGGTCTATCTTCTAGTTCACTAATTTACTGTTCATCAAGGTTTAATTTGCTGTTTGATCTATCCACTGACTTTTGGTTTTCAATTGTTATATTTTTTCATATATAGTAGTCCTATTTGGTTATTTTTCAAATCTACTTGGTCATTTGTTATTATCTTCCATTCTCTGTACATATTTTCAATCTCCTGTTTCATTTCTTTAAAACTATTATAGTTTTATAATATTCTGTGTTTGAAAATTTTAATATCTTTATATGTCCTATGTTTTGTATGTAACCAATATCCTCAGACAACTGGCTGCCACCCTGCTCTTCTCCCTTCCTCAATCAAGCCCCAATCCCTACTGGGCCACGAATTCATGTTTTTTTCTTTGCTGGGGCCCCAATGCCTGCTGAGCTGCAAACTCACTCTTCAGCCTTCTGTGCTTGTGGCCTGACCTCCAATGGGCCACTGCTTATCTCTCACTAATATTTCTTGAAAGAATGAATAAATAAATAAAGTGAATTAATGAATAAACAATATTCTCCTTGCTGCCTCTACCACCCAAGTGCCAACTCCATTTCATTCTAGCTCTGCCAACAACTCCTCTCCATCTTTGCAGCCTAGTTTAGGTCCCATCACTTCCAACCTAGGTTACTGTCCACCCCCAACCTTTATACTTCTTATCCATTCTGTCTACAAAATCAAGTCCAAATGTTAGGTCTGATCATACCCCACTCCTCTGCTACAGAACATTCAGCAGCTCACCAAGGCCCACTAGAGAAAGATGGAGCCTTCAATCATTGCATTAAACCCTTCTGAAACTGACACTCCTGTCATCCTCTTCTACTTTTCCTATGCTCGGTTTACAGTGGTTAACACATCAAAAATAGAAGTCATCAGAAGAAAACTCCCAAAATCTCTAACCACCTTTGCCCACCTACTCCCATCTGTGCCAACACAGTCTCCCTGTAACTGTGGATAACGGGTCACTGCTCCTATCTAAGACCAATTCTTCCACTTGGGCACCTGATCCCACTTCATCTTGCTTCATCAGAGAGAGAATTACTGCAATTCTCCCATCTCTCCTTAAATCCAGCAATATATAAAAATAGCAAAGCTCTGCAACCAAGTTAGATTTGTGTTGGGAATGCAGAGCTGGGTCAATATTTGAAAATCCATCAATGTAATCCTCCAAATTAACAGGCTTAAGAGGAAAACCCACATAATCATATCGATTGATGCAGAAAATCAACTGAAAAAATTCAACACCATTCATGATTTAAAAAAAAACTCAACAAATAGGAGTAGAGGGGAATCTCCTCAACTTGATAAAGAGCAACTATGAAAAACCTACAGCCTACATCATACTTAACAGTGAAAGACTAGATGTTTTCCCCTAAGATTAGGAACAAGATAAGGATGTTTGATCTCACTACACTGGAAGTGGAAGTCCTAACTAGTGCAATAAGGCAAGAAAAGTAAACAAAAGGCATGTATATTGGAAATAAAGAAATAAAACTGTACCTATCCACAGATGATATGATGGCTTATGTGAAAAAAAATCACATAGAATCTACAAAACAAAAAAACTATTAAGACTGATATGTGAGGGATACAGCAACATCAGCAAGATACAGGGCTAGGAGGTCCCAATGTTCATCACCCCCATAAACAACAAATAAATAACTACAAATCAACAAAAATAGGGATTGCATTGAATCTGTAGATCACTTTGGGTAGTATGGATATTTTAACAATTTTAATTCTTCCAACCCATGAACATGAGATATCTTTCCATTTATTTGTGTCCTTTTCAATTTCTTTCATCAATGTCTTATAGTTTTCAGTGTAAAGATCTTTCACTTCCTTGATTAAATTTATTCATAAGTACTTTATTCTTTCTCATGGTACTGTGAATGGGATTGTTTCCTTAATTTCTCTTTCTGATAGTTCATTATTGGTGTATAGAAATGAAACTTATTTTTGTAAATTGATTTTGTATCCTGCAACTTTATTGAAGTTGTTTATTAATACAATAGTTTTCTAATGGAGTCTTTAAAGTTTTCTATATATAATATGTAATCTGCAAATAGAGACAATTTTACTCCTTCCCACTCCAAAACAATGCCTTCTATTTATTTTTCTTACCTAAATGTTCTGGCTGGGGCTTCCAGTACTTTGTTGAATAAAAAGGGTAAGAATGGTAATTCTTGTCTTACGCCTGATCTCAGGTAAAAAGTGTTCAGCTCTTCACCATTCTTTCTGGTATTAGTTGTGGGCTTGTCCTATATGGCCTTTATTATGTTGAGGTATAGTCCCTCTATATCCAGTTTGTTGAGAGTTTCTATACTAAAAGGATGTTGAATTTTGTCAAATGTTTTTTCTGCATCTATTGAGAAGATCATATGACTTTTATCCTTTATTGTGTTAATGTGGTGTATCACATTTATTGATTTGTGTATGTTGAACCATCCCAGTATCCCTGAAATAAATTGTGCTTGATCATGTTGTATAATCCCTTTAATGTATTATTGAATTTGGTTGGCTAATATTTTGTTGAGGATTTTTGCATCCATGTTCATCAGGGATATTGATCTATAGCTTTCTTTTCTTGTAGTGCCCTTGTCTGGCTTTGATATCAAGGTAATGTTGGCTTTGTAAAATGAGCTGGGAAGTGTTCTCTCATTTTCTATATTTTGGAAGAGTTTGAGAAGATTTGGTATTAATTCTTCTTTAAATGTTTGGTAGAATTCACCCAAGAAACCATCTACTGTTGGCCTTTTCTTGTTAAGAGATTTTTTACTGTTTATTCAATTTTCTTCCTAGTAATTGCACTGTTCAGATTTTCTATTTCTTCCTGATTCAGTCATGGTAGGTTTTATGTTTCTAGTAATGTATCCATTTCTTCTAGGTTGTCTAATTTGTTAGCATATAATTGTTCATAGTAATCTCTCATGAGCCTTTGTATTTCTGTGGTATCAACTGTAATTTCTCCTCTCTCATTTCTGATTTTATTTGTTTGAGTCCTCTCTCTTTTTTCCTTGGTAAGTCTACCTAATGATTTTTCAGTTGTTTATCTTTTTTAGAAAAAGTAGCACTTAGTTTTATTGATCTTTTCTATTTTCTTTTTAGTCTCTGTTTCATTGATTTCTCCTCTGATCTTTGTTATTTTCTTCTTTCTGCTAACATGGGGCTTATTTTGTTCTTCTTCTAATACATTGGGTGTAAAGTTAGGTGTTTATTTGAGATTTTTCTCATTTCTTAATGAAGGCTTTTTTCACTAGAAACTTCCCTCTTAGAACTGCTTTTGCTGCATCCCATAAGTTTTAGTATGTTTTGTTTTCATTTTCATCTATCTCAAGGTATTATTTTTATTTCTCTTTTGATTTCTTCTTTAACATGTTGGATTTTCCAAAGCATGTTATTTAATCTCCACTTCTTTGTGATTTTTTTTCCGTTTTCTTCTTGTAAATGATTTCTAGTTTCAGATCATTGTGATCAGAAATGATACTTGATATGATTTCAATCTTCTTAAATTTATTAAGACTTGATTTGTCACCCAACATATGATCTACCCTGGATAATGTTCCATGTGAGCTTGAGAAGAATGTGTACTCTGCTGTTCTTGCATGAAATGTTCTATATATATATATGTTTGTTCCATCTGTCCTAACATGTAGATTAAGTCCAATGTTTTCTTATTGACTTTCTGTCTGGATAGTCTATTGTCGAAAGCAGGGTATTGCTTTTATTGTATTGATGCATATTTCTCCCCTCAGATCCGCTAATATTTGCTTTATATATTTAGGTGCTCCTATGTTTGGTGTATAAATATTTAAAATTGTTATACCTTCTAGATGAATTGACCCTTTTATTATTATATAATGACATTCTTTGTCTCTTGTTACAATCTTTGTAAAGTCTATTTTGTCTGATATAAATGTAGCTTATCCTGCTTTCTTTTAGTTTTCATCTGATGGAATATTGTTTTCCATCTCTTCACTTTCACTTTATGTGTGTCCTTAAAGCTGTGGGGAGTCTCTTGTAGGCAACATATACTTCATATACTTGGAAATTTTTAAAATTCTTAAATTCTTCTTGATATTTTTTTCAAGACGGTCTTTTTTTTTTTTTTTTTTTTTTTTTTGGCCTCACTGTGCGGCTTGTGGGATCTTAGTTCCCTGACCAGGGATTGAACCTGGGCCCTCAGAAGTGAAAGCACAGAGTCCTAAAAACTGGACCACCAGGGAATTCCCCAGTTGGAACTTCTTTTTAAGCCATTAAGCCATTTTATGCCTTTTGACTGGAGAATTTATTCTATTTATATTTAAAGTAGTTATTCATATTATGGACTTACTGTTTCCATTTCATTCATTATTTTCAGGTTGTTTTTTAATTCCTTTCTTCCTTTATTCCTTTCTTGTTCTCTTCATTTGTGATTTGATGTACTGTACTGGTATGCTTAGATTCCTTTCTATATACTGTAGGCATTTGCTTTATAGTTACCTTGAGGCTTACATAAAACATATTAGACTTTTAACACTCTATTTTAAGCTGATAACTAACTTTTAACACGTACCAAACTCCTCCGCCCCCAAATTATATGTTTTTGATGTCAAAATTCCACCTTTTTACACTGTGTAACCATTAAAAAATTATGTTATGAGGATTAACCAAGATGGCGGAGTAGAAGGACGTGCTCTCACTCCCTCTTGCGAGAGCACCAGAATCACAATTGGCTGCTGGACAATCATCGACAGGAAGACACTGGAACTCACCAAGGAGGATACCCCACGTCCAAGGACAGAGGAGAAGCCACAGTGAGACGGTAGGAGGGGCGCAATCACAGTAAAATCAAATCCCATAACTGCTGGGTGGGTGACTCACAGACTGGCGAACACTTATACCACAGAAGTCCACCCACTGGAGTGAAGGTTCTGAGCCCCACGTCAGGCTTCCCAACCTGGGGGTCCGGCAACGGGAGGAGGAATTCCTAGAGAATCAAACCTTGAAGCCTAGTGGGAATTGATTGCAGGACTTTGACAGGACTGGGGGAAAGAGAGACCCCACTCTTGGAGGGCACACACAAAGTAGTGTGCGCATCGGGACCCAGAGGAAGGAGCAGTGACCCTGGGGGAGACTGAACCAGACCTACCTGCTGGTGTTGGGGGGTCTCCTGCAGAGGTGGGGGGTGGCTCTGTTTCACCGTGGGGACAAGGACACTGGCAGTGGAGGTTCTGGGAAGTGCTCCTTGGCGTGAGTCCTCCCAGAGTCTGCCATTAACCCCATCAAAGAGCCCAGGTAGGCTCCAGTGTTGGGTTGCCTCAGGCAAAACAACCAACAGGGAGGGAACCCAGCCCCACCCATCAACAGTTAAGTGGATTAAAGTGTTACGGAGCTCTGTCCACCACAGCAACAGTCAGCTCTACCCACCACCAGAGCCTCCCATCAAGCCTCTTAGATAGCCTCAACCACCAGAGGACAGACAGCAGAAACAAGAAAAACTACAATCCTGCAGCCTGTGGACCAAAAACCACAGTTACAGAAAGATAGACAAGATGAAAAGGCAGAGGGCTATATATCAGATGAAGGAACAAGAAAAAACCCCAGAAAAACAACTAAATGAAGTGGAGATAGGCAACCTTCAAGAAAAAGAATTCAGAATAATGATAGTGAAGATGATCCAGGACCTCGGAATAAGAATGGAGGCAAAGATTGAGAAGATGCAAGAAATGATTAACAAAGATCTAGAAGAATTAAAGAACAAACAGAGATGACCAATACAATAACTGAAATGAAAACTACACTAGAAGGAATCAATAGCAGAATAACTGAGGCAGAAGAACGGATAAGTGACCTGGAAGACAGAATGGTGGAATTCACTGCTGCGGAACAGAATAAAGAAAAAAGAATGAGAAGAAATAAAGACAGCCTAAGAGACCTCTGGGACAACATTAAATGCAACAACATTCGCATTATAGGGGTCCCAGAAGGAGAAGAGAGAGAGAAAGGGCCAGAGAAAATATTTGAAGAGATTATAGTCAAAAACTTCCCTAACATGGGAAAGGAAATAGCCACCCAAGTCCAGGAAGCGCAGAGAGTCCCATACAGGATAAACCCAAGGAGAAACACGCCAAGACACACAGTAATCAAAATGGCAAAAATTAAAGACAAAGAAAAATTATTGAAAGCAGCAAGGGGAAAACGACAAATAACATACAAGGGAACTCCCATAAGATTAACAGCTGATTTCTCAGCAGAAACTCTACAAGCCAGAAGGGAGTGGCATGATATACTTAAAGTGATGAAAGGGAAGAACCTACAACCAAGATTACTCTACCTGGCAAGGATCTCATTTAGATTTGATGGAGAAATCAAAAGCTTTACAGACAAGCAAAAGCTAAGAGAATTCAGCACCACCAAACCAGCTCTACAACAAATGCTAAAGGAACTTCTCTAAGTGGGAAACACAAGAGAAGAAAAGGACCTACAAAAACAAACCCAAAACAATTAAGAAAATGGTCATAGGAACATACATATCAATAATTACCTTAAACGTGAATGGATTAAATGCCCCAACCAAAAGACATAGCCTGGCTGAATGGATACAAAAACAAGACCCATATATATGCTGTCTACAAGAGACCCACTTTAGACCTAGGGACACATACAGACTGAAAGTGAGGGGATGGAAAAAGATATTCCATGCAAACGGAAATCAAAAGAAAGCTGGAGTAGCTATACTCATATCAGATAAAATAGACTTTAAAATAAAGAATGTTACAAGAGACAAGGAAAGACACTACATAATGATCAAGGGATCAATCCAAGAAGAAGATATAACAATTATAAATATATATGCACCCAACATAGGAGCACCTCAATACATAAGGCAACTGCTAACAGCCATAAAAGAGGAAATTGACAGTAACACAATAATAGTGGGGGACTTTAACACCTCACTTACACCAATGGACAGATCATCCAAAATGAAAATAAATAAGGAAACAGAAGCTTTAAATGACACAATAGACCAGATAGATTTAATTGATATTTATAGGACATTCCATCCAAAAACAGCAGATTATACGTTCTTCTCAAGTGTGCATGGAACATTCTCCAGGATAGATCACATCTTGGGTCACAAATGAAGCCTCAGTAAATTTAAGAAAATTGAAATCATATCAAGCATCTTTTCTGACCACAATGCTATGAGATTAGAAATGAATTACAGGGAAAAAAACGTAAAAAAGACAAACACATGGAGGCTAAACAATACGTTACTAAATGACCAAGAGATCACTGAAGAAATCAAAGAGGAAATCAAAAAATACCTAGAGAAATATGACAATGAAAACATGACGACCCAAAACATATGGGATGCAGCAAAAGCAGTTCTAAGAGGGAAGTTTATAGCTATACAAGCCTACCTAAAGAAACAAGAAAAATCTCAAGTAAACAATCTAACCTTACACCTAAAGAAACTAGAGAAAGAAGAACAAACAAAACCCAAAGTTAGCAGAAGGAAAGAAATCATAAAGATCAGAGCAGAAATAAATGAAATAGAAACAAAGAAAACAGTAGCAAAGATCAATAAAACTAAAAGCTGGTTCTTTGAGAAGATAAACAAAATTGATAAGCCATTAGCCAGACTCATCAAGAAAAAGAGGGAGAGGACTCAACTCAATAAAATCAGAAATGAAAAAGGAGAAGTTACAACAGACACTGCAGAAATACAAAGCATCCTAAGAGACTACTACAAGCAACTCTATGCCAATAAAATGGACAACCTGGAAGAAATGGACAAATTCTCAGAAAGGTATAACCTTCCAAGACTGAACCAGGAAGAAACAGAAAATATGAACAGACCAATCACAAGTAATGAAATTGAAACTGTGATTAAAAATCTTCCAACAAACAAAAGTCCAGGACCAGATGGCTTCACAGGTGAATTCTATCAAACATTTAGAGAAGAGCTAACACCTATCCATCTCAAACTCTTCCAAAAAATTGCAGAGGAAGGAACACTCCCAAACTCATTCTACGAGGCCACCATCACCCTGATACCAAAACCAGACAAAGACACTACAAAGAAAGAAAATTACAGACCAATATCACTGATGAATATAGATGCAAAAATCCTCAACAAAATACTAGCAAACAGAATCCAACAACACATTAAAAGGATCATACACCACGATAAAGTGGGATTTATCCCAGGGATGCAAGGATTCTTCAATATATGCAAATCAATCAATGTGATACACCATATTAACAAATTGAAGAATAAAGACCATATGATCATCTCAATAGATGCAGAAAAAGCTTTTGACAAAATTCAACACCCATTTCTGATAAAAACTCTCCAGAAAGTGGGCATAGAGGGAACCTACCTCAACATAATAAAGGCCATATATGACAAACCCACAGCCAACATCATTCTCAATGGTGAAAAACTGAAAGCATTTCCTCTAAGATCAGGAACGAGACAAGGATGTCCACTCTCACCACTATTATTCAACATAGTTCTGGAAGTCCTAGCCACGGCAATCAGAGAAGAAAAAGAAATAAAAAGAATACAAATTGGAAAAGAAGAAGTAAAACTGTCTCTGTTTGCGGATGACATGATATTATACATAGAGAATCCTAAAACTGCCACCAGAAAACTGCTAGAACTAATTAATGAATATGGTAAAGTTGCAGGATACAAAATTAATGCACAGAAATCTCTTGCATTCCTATACACTAATGATGAAGAATCTGAAAGAGAAATTATGGAAACACTCCCATTTACCATTGCAACAAAAAGAATAAAATACCTAGGAATAAACCTACCTAGGGAGACAAAAGACCTGTATGCAGAAAACTATAAGACACTGATGAAAGAAGTTAAAGATGATACCAACAGATGGAGAGATATACCATGTTCTTGGATTGGAAGAATCAACATTGTGAAAATGACTATACTACCCAAAGCAATCTACAGATTCAATGCAATCCCTATCAAATTACCAATGGCATTTTTTACAGAACTAGAACAAATCATCTTAAAATTTGTATGGAGACACAAAAGACTCCGAATAGCCAAAGCAGTCTTGAGGGAAAAAAAACGGAGCTGGAGGAATCAGACTCCCTGACTTCAGACTATACTACAAAGCTACAGTCATCAAGACAATATGGTACTGGCACAAAAACAGAAACATAGATCAATGGAACAAGATAGAAAGCCCAGAGATAAACCCACGCACCTATGGTCAACTAATCTATGACAAAGGAGGCAAAGATATACAATGGAGAAAAGACAGTCTCTTCAATAAGTGGTGCTGGGAAAACTGGACAGCTACATGTAAAAGAATGAAATTAGAATACTCCCTAACACCATACACAAAAATAAACTCAAAATGGATTAGAGACCTAAATATAAGACTGGACACTATAAAACTCTTAGAGGAAAACATAGGAAGAACACTCTTTGACATAAATCACAGCAAGATCTTTTTTGATCCACCTCCTAGAGTAATGGAAATAAAAACAAAAATAAACAAATGGGACCTAATGAAACTTCAAAGCTTTTGCACAGCAAAGGAAACCATAAACAAGACGAAAAGACAACCCTCAGAATGGGAGAAAGTATTTGCAAACGAGTCAACGGACAAAGGATTAATCTCCAAAATATATAAACAGCTCATTCAGCTCAATATTAAAGAAACAAACACCCCAATCCAAAAATGGGCAGAAGACCTAAATAGACATTTCTCCAAAGAAGACATACAGACGGCCACGAAGCACATGAAAAGATGCTCAACATCACTAATTATTAGAGAAATGCAAATCAAAACTACAATGAGGTATCACCTCACTCCTGTTAGAATGGGCATCATCAGAAAATCTACAAACAACAAATGCTGGAGAGGGTGTGGAGAAAAGGGAACCCTCTTGCACTGTTGGTGGGAATGTAAATGGATACAGCCACTATGGAGAACAATATGGAGGTTCCTTAAGAAACTAAATATAGAATTACCATATGACCCAGCAATCCCACTACTGGGCATATACCCAGAGAAAACCGTAATTCAAAAAGACACATGCACCCGAATGTTCATTGCAGCACTATTTACAATAGCCAGGTCATGGAAGCAACCTAAATGCCCATCAACAGACGAATGGATAAAGAAGTTGTGGTACATATATACAATGGAATATTACTCAGCCATAAAAAGGAACGAAATTGAGTCATTTGTTGAGACGTGGATGGATCTAGAGACTGTCATACAGAGTGAAGTAAGTCAGAAAGAGAAAAACAAATATCGTATATTAATGCTTGTATGTGGAACCTAGAAAAATGGTACAGATGAGCCAGTTTGCAGGGCAGAAGTTGAGACACAGATGTAGAGAATGGACATATGGACACCAAGGGGGGAAAACTGCGGTGGGGTGGGGATGGTGGTGTGGTGAATTGGGCGATTGGGATTGACATGTAGACACTGATGTGTATAAAATTGATGCCTAATAAGAACCTGCAGTATAAAAAAACAAACAAAACAACTAATACTAAACTTTCGTTGGGTTATTTGTATGGAAATATGTTAATATAAATGTTGCAGACATTAAAAAAAAAAATAAGGAATGGGTGCAGCTCAGCCAATGAGAAACCATCACCACCATGAACTCCTACTTTTCTCCAATGAACTTTTATTTAGAGCTGTCCCTCTCAACTACACCTGCTTCCCTATAAAAGCAGCCTCTTTTCCTTTGTTCTCTGGACATGTCTGTGGTTCGACATAGATTGCATGTCTCAAAGTGCAATTAATTGCTGTTTCCCAAATAAAACCCATTTTGCTGGGAAAATAACTTCTGTTTTATTAGTTTTCCGTTAATACATGTTAAAATTCATATGACAGACAAATCTGAAATCCATGAGGCAGTATGCAAAAAATATATTTTAAGATAAGGTAAGTCTTTAAATATTGTACTTTATTATTTTAGAGCAGTTTTAGGTTCACAGCAAAATTGAGAGGAAGGTACAAAGATTTCACATTCACCTCCTGTCCCCACACATGCATAGCTTCCCCCACTTTCAACATCACTCACCCGAATTGTACATTTGCTATAATTGATGAATCTACATTGACACATTATAATCACCCAAAGTCCAAAGTTTACCTTTGGGTTCACTCTTGGTGTCGTACAATCTATGGGTTTGGGCAAAATTATAATGCCATGTATCTATTATTATAATATCATACAAAGTATTTTTACTTTCCTAAAACTTCTCTTTGTTCCACCTCTTCATTCCTCCCTCCACCCCAACCCCTGGCATACACTGATCTTTTTACTGTCTTCACAGTAAAAATGGAGACAAATGTTGTCTTTTCCAGAATGTCATAAAATTGGAATCATACAATATGTAGCCTTCTCAGATTGGCTTCTTTCACTTAGCAATATGCATTTGTTTCCTCCATGTCCTTTTATGATTTGATAGCTCATTTCTTTTTATCATTGAATAATTTCCCATTGCCTGAATGTGCCACAGTTTATTTATCCATTCACTTACGAAAGGACATCTTGGTTGCTTCCAAGTTTGGGTAATTATGAATAAAGCTGTTATAAACATCCATGTCCAGGTTTTTGTGTGGACAAAATTTTCAACTCCTTTTGGGTAAAAACCAAGGAATGTGATTGCTGGATTATATGGTAAGAGTATGTTTAGTTTTGTAAGAAACTGCCAATCTGTCTTCCAAAGTGGCTGTATAGTTTTGCATTTCCACTAGCAATGAATGAGAGTTCCTGTTCCACATCCTCGCCAGGATTTGCTGTTATCAGTGTTCCAGATTTTGGTCATCCTAATAGGTGTGAAGTGGTATCTCACCGTTGTTTTAATTTGCATTTTCCTGATGACATAGAATGTAAAGCATCATTTCACATGCTTATTCACTATCTGTATATCTTCTTTGGTAAAGTATCTGTTAAGGTTTTGGGCCCATTTTTAATCAGGTTGTATGTTTTCTTATAGGCGAGTTTTAAGAATTATTGGTATATTTAGGATAACAGTCCTTTATCAGTGGTGTTTTTGTAAATATTTTCTCTGTTTGTGGCTTGCCTCCTGTTTCTCTTGGCATCTTTCACAGACCAGAAGATTTTAATTTTAATAAAGTCTTGTTTATTATTTCTTTCATAGATCATTCCTTTAGTGTTTTATCTAAAAAGTCATCACCATACCAAGGTCATCTAGGTTTTCTACTAGGTTATGTTCTAAGAGTTTTATGGGTTTACATTATACAATTAGGTCTATGATCCATATTGAGTTGATTTTTTGAACTGTGTAAGGTCTGTGTCTAGATTCATTTTTATGCATGTGGATATCCCGTTTTTCCAGCACCATTTATTGAAGAGACTCTCTTTGTTCTATTTTATTGCATTTTCTCCTTTGTCAAAGATCAGTTGACTATATTTATGCAGGTCTATTTATGGGCTCTCTATTCTGTTCCACTGATCTGTTTGTCAGTTCTTTCCCTAATATCTCACTCTTGATGACTGTAGCTTTATTGTAGTTCTTGAAGTCAGATGATGTCAATCCTATAATTTTGTTCTCTCCTTCAATATGTGTTGGCTATCCTGGGTCTTTTGCCTCTCCATATAAACTTTTTTTTTCTTTGGCCAGCGGCTTGCAGGATCTTAGTTCCCCGACCAGTATTTGAACACCAAGTCCTAACCACTGGGCCACCAGGGAATTCCCTATAAACTTTTGAATCAGTTTGTCAATATCCATAAAAAAACTTGCTGGGATTTTGATTGGGATTGCATTGAATCTATAGATCAATTTCAGAAGCACTGACATCTTGACAATATTAAATATTCCTACCCATGAACATGGACTCTCTCATCATTTATTTAGTTCTATTTTGATTTCATTAATCAGCATTTTATAATTTTTCTCATATAGATCTTGTACATGTTTTGTTAGATTTATATCTAAATATTTAATTTTGGGGAAGCTAATGTAAATGATATTACGTTTCTAATTTCAAATTCAACTTATTTGTTGCTGTTATGTAGAAAAGAGATTGATTTTTGTACATTAAAATCTTATTCTGCAACCTTACTATAATCAATTATTCATTCCAAGAGTTTTTTGTTGATTCAATTATCTACAAAGACAATCATGTTATCTGAAAAACACAATTTTATTTCTTGCTTCCCAATCTGTATACCTTTTGTTTCCTTTTCTTGTCTTATTGCATTAGCAAGGACTTTCAGAAATGGAATGGTGAGAGAGGAAATCTTTGCCCTGTACCTGATCATAGTGGGAAAGCTTCAAGTTTCTCACCATTAAGTAGGATGTTAGCAATGGATTTTTTCATAGATAGTCCTTATCAAGTTGATAAAGTTCCCCTCTGTTCCTAATTTACTGAGAGTTTATCAGGAATGAGTGTTGGATTTTGTCAAATGTGTTTTCTGCATCTATTGATATGAACATGTGATTTTCTTTTTTAGTTTGTTGATGTGATGGATTTCATTTATCGATTTTCAAATGTTGAACCAGCCTTGCATACCTGGGATAATTTACACTTGGTTGCAGTGTATAATTCTTTTTATACATTGCTGGATTTGATTTGCTAATATTTTATTGAGAATTTTTGCATCTGATAAGCCAATCTTGAAAATAAAAGTTAAGATAATAGGGTTCAAAATGGCAGCATAAAAAGAGCCTGAACTTACCTCCTCCCAAGGATACAATAAATACACAGCTATATAAGGATCACTCCACCTGAAAAGAATGTGAGAATTGACTTGGGATGTGGGGGTGAGCAGTCACAGCACTATCCCACCACCTTGCTGAAGCTAGGGAATGTCTGTGGTTGCAGCACACACACACTCACACACACACACACACACACACACACACACACACACCATTCCCTGGCTGGGGCAGGCGAGTATGACAAGTTGCAGTATTATTCCTCTCCCAGCCTAAAGCCAACTCAACACTTCCCTGCCACCAGGCTGGGTCTTGCAAATATGAGCAGTTGCAGCATTCTCCTACACTTGGCCTAAAGCTGACATGCACTCAGACAAGGCACTCTACTGCTGTGTTGCTGAAACCTGCAACTGTATGCAGTCGTTTTCCCACTGCCTTTCTGAAAAAAGGGAACAAGCCCTGCACCATACACTCTCCAGCTTCCTAGCTAAAGTTGTTGGGCATGTACAGTTCACAAAAGGGACAGCACTTGATTGCCTGGCCCTGTTGACCAAGAGGGCTGGCATTCCAGAGCTCCATGGGACTGTAACAATCAGAAAGACAGTTCTCAGCAGGCCGCCAACACCAGGGCACTGCACAGACAGCAGACTGAAACACAATCTCAGTCTTCCTGTGAAAAAGGCCTATTTACTTAGCCTGGAACTTCACCCTGAAGTAGAGACTTCAGGTTTCCCACACATTTAGAGGTTAAGGAGGTGCTCCCAGGGTACATAAGCAGTGAGACACCATCCTTGCCCACCCTCTTGGCCTCACTAATGCTCAACAAGGCTCCCCAGAGTGCAGCTTATACACTAGTCAGGAGCCCCAGTTTCTGCAGCTGTTACCCAGAGGACACCTCCAGGTCTCCTGGTCTGGAAGCCAGCAGAGAATACAATTATGGCTCCACTGGACTGTATATATCTGCGTACTTTAAAAGTACTGCATGAGGGTCTGGCTTCCAATCAGACTGACACTTGTGTTAAATGAGATTCCTCCCCTTGGAACACTGAGAGGTCTCAGCACTTCTTCAACATCAGGGGCATATCAAGAATAAATCAGGTGGTATAGACAACTGCAAAGATTTGTGAGACAACCAAGAGCTAGGATGAGGTTGAATGAGAAGGATCATCACCTACACAAGGTCACTCCTTCAAGAATGAGAGAGGTAGCAATATTGCCTAATACATGGAAATAAACATAGAGACCAAAGCAAAGTGAGGAAACAGAAAAATATGTTCAAAATGAAAGAACAAGACAAAACCCTCAGAAATAGACCTTAATGATATAGGAATAAGTAATATAATTTATAAAGAATAAGAATGGGCTTCCCTGGTGGCACAGTGTTGAGAAGCCGCCTGCCAATGCAGAGGACATGGGTTTGAGCCCTGGTCTAGGAAGATCCCACATGCTGTGGAGCAACTAAGCCCATGAGCCACAACTACTGAAGCCTGCGCACCTAGAACCTATGCTCCACAACAAGAGAAGCCACCACAATGAGAAACCCACGCACCACAACGAAGAGTAACCCCTCCTCGTGGCAACTAGGGAAAGCCCGTGCACAGCAACGAAGACCCAACACAGCCAAAAATAAATAAATAAAAATAATAATAATAAAAAAAGAAGTGGTGGCCCCTTAAAAAAAAAGAATTCAAAGTGATGGTCATAAAGATTCTCATTGAACTTAGAGAAGAATGGATGAACACAGTGAGAACTTCAAAAAAATTTATAAAATATAAAAAAGAACCAATAAGAGGTGAAAAACACATAACTGAAATGAAAAATACACTAGAGGGAATCAATGGAAGGTTAGATAATACAGAAGAACAGACCAATGATCTGGAAGACAGGGTAGTGGAAATCACCCAATCAGAACAGCAAAAAGAAAACAGAATTCTGTGGAATGAGGATAGTTTAAGGGAACTCTGGGCGACCTCAGGCATACTAACATTTGCATTACAGGGACCTCCAGAAGGAAAAGAAAGAAAGGGGCAGAAAACTTCTTTGAAGAAATGATGGCTGAAAACTTCCCTAACCTGGGGAAAGAAACAGACATCCAAGTATGTAGAGTCCTAAACAAAATGAACCCAAAGAGATCCACACCAAGACACATTATAATTAAAATGTCAAAAGTTAAAAATAAAGAGAATTTTTAAAGCAACAAGTGTAAAACAACTAGTTACATATAAGTGAACCCCCTTAAGATTATCAGTGAATTTTCCAGCAGAAACTTTGCAGGCCAGGAAGAAGTGGCATGATACATTCAAAGTGCTGAAAGGACAAAACTTACACCAAGACTACTCTATCAAGCAAGGTTATCATTCAGAATTGAAGGAGAAATAGTGTGCCAGACAAGCAAAAACTAAAAGAGTTCATCACCACTAAACCAGCCTTACAAGAAATGATAAAGGGACTTCTTTAAGCAGAATAGAAGAGTCCATAAATAGAAATAAGAAAATATGCAAAAGAAAAATCTTCTTGGTAAAAACAAATATATAACAAAACCACTTATGAAGCTAGCATGAAAGGTAAAAAACAAAAGTAGTAATATCAACTAAAAGTACAATAAGTAGTTGAGGGGTACACAAAATAAAAAGATGTAAAATAGGCTGTCAAAAATATTAAAAGGGGGAGTAAGTTAAAATATAGTGCTTTTAGAATGCATTTGAATTTAAGCAACTATCAACTTGAAATAATCTGCTTTATATACAGATTGTTATATATGAACCTCATGGTAATCAAAAACAAAAAACTTATAATAGATACACAAAAAATAAAGAGAAAGGAATCCAAATATAACACAAAAGAAAATCATCAAACCACAAGGGAAGAGAACAAGAGAAATAGAAAAGAACAGAGAAGAACTGCAAAAAAAAACAACCAGAAAACAATGAACAAAACGGCAAAAAGTACATACCTCTCAAAAATTAACTTAAATGTAAATGGACTAACTTATCCAACCAAAAGACATGAAGTGACTAGATGGATTAAAAAACAAGACCCATATATATGCTGCCTACAAGAGACTTACTTCAGATGTAAGGACACACACAGATTGAAAGTTAAAGGATGTAAAAAGATCTTCCATGTAAATGGAAACCAAAAGAAAGCTGGAGTAGCTATACTTATATCAGAGAAAATAGACTTTAAAACAAAGACTGCAATAAGATACAAATTAGGTCATTAGATAATGATAAAGGAGTCAATCCAACAGGAGGATACACAGGCATACCTCATTTTATTGCCCTTTGTTTATCGTGCTTTACAGATATTGCATTTTTTACAAATCAAAGATTTGTGACAACCCTGCCTTGTCTGATGATGGTCAGCATTTTTTAGCAAATTTTTTAGCACTTTTTAAAAGATATAATGCTGTTGCACACAGTAGACTACAGTGTAGTGTAAACATGCCATTTATATGCACTGGAAAACCAAAAAATTCATGTGACTCACTTTATTGCAATATTCACTTTATTGAAGTGATCTTGAACCAAGCTCACAGTATTTCCAAGGTATGCCTATAATAATTTTAGATATTTATGCACCTAACATAGGAGCACCTATATACAAAGAAATATTAATAGACCTAAAGGGAGAATAAAAAGCAATACATAATTGTAGAGGGCTTTAATACCCCACTTTTATCAATGGATATATCATCCAGACAGAAAATCAACAAGGAAACATTGACCTTAAATGACAAGATGAATTTAACAAAATATACACAACGTTCCATCCGAAAGAAACAGAATACACATTCTTCTCAAGAGCACATGGAACATTCTCCAGGATACATCATATGTTAGGGCACAAAACAGGTCTTAATAAATTTAAGGGACTTCCCTGGTGGCACAGTGGTTAAGAATCCACCTGCCAATGCAGGGGCACGGGTTTGATCCCTGGTCCAGGAAGATCGCACATGCTGCGGAGAACCTAAGCCCGCATGCTGCAACTACTGAGCCCACACACCACAACTACTGAAGCCCATGCACCTAGAGCCCATGCTGTGCAACAAGAGAAGCCACTGCAATGAGAAGCCTGCGCACCGCAACAAAGAGTAGCCCCCTCTCGCCACAACTAGAGAAAGCCCATACGCAGCAATGAAGACCCAACGTAGCCCAAAAAAATAGATAAATAAAAAATAAAATAAAATAAAATAACTTAAAAAATAAAAAAATAAATTTAAGAAAATTGAAATCATATCAAGCATCTTTTTGGACTATAGAAACTAGAAATCAATTAGAAGAAGAAAAGTGGAAAATTCACAAATAAGTGGAGATTAAATATGTTACTGAAAAACCAATAAGTCAAAGAAAAATCAATAGAGAAATAAAAAATGCCTTGAGTCAATGAAAATGGAAATACAACATACCAAAACATATGGGCTACAGCAAAAGGAGTTGCAAGAGGGAAATTCATAGAGATAAATGCCTACATCATAAAACAATAAAAAGCTCAAATAAACAACCTAACTTTATACCTCAAGGAACTAGAAAAAAGAAGAACAAATGAAGCCCAAAGTCAGTAGAAGGAAGGAAATAATAAAGACCAGAGTGGAAATAAATGAAATAGAGACTAAAAGGACAATCGAAAAAAATCAATAAAATTAAGAGCTCGTTCCTTGAAAAGATAAATAAAATTGACAAAACTTTAGCTGCACTCACCAAGATAAAAAGAGCAAGTCTCAAATAAATAAAATCAGAAATTATAGAGAAGATGTTAACAATTGATACCACAGAAATACAAAGGATAATAAGAGACTACTATGAAGAATTATATACCAACAAATTGGGCAACCTATAGGAAACTGATAAATTCCTAGAAACATACAACCTACCAAGACTGATTTAGGAAGAAACAGAAAATTAAATAGACCAACCACTCCCAAAAAATTAAAAGCCCTGGATAAGGTGGCTTCAATGGTGAATTCTACCAAACATTTAAAGAATAAATACCAGTACTTCTCAAACTCTTCTAAAATATAGAAAATGGAGGGAAGCAACACATCTAAATGCATTTTTTGAGACCAACATTACCTTAATCTCAAAATTAGACAAGGACACCAAGAAAAGAAAATTACAGTCCAACATTCCTGAGGGACATAGAATCAAAAATCCTCAACAAAATATTTGCAAACAAAATTCAGCAACACAATAAAAGAATTGTAACCATAATCAAGTGGAATTTTTCCAGAGATTCAATAATGGTTCAACATCCACAAATCAAACAGTATGCCATACCACAGTAAACAAAATGAGTGACAAAAATCATATGATCATCTCAAAAGACAGAAAAGACATTTGACAAATTTCAACATACATTTATGATAAAAACTCTCTCTCAACAAGGTGAGTATAGAGGGAACATATCACAACATAATAAAGGCCATAGAAGACAAGCCCATGGCTAACTTCATGCTCAGTGGGGAAAAACTGAAAGCATTTCCTCTAAGGTCAGAAACAAGACAAAGATGCCCACTCTCTTCACTTTTATTCAACATAATATTGGAAGTCCTAAGCACAGCAGTCAGACAAGGAAAAGAAATAAATGGAATCAATATTGAAAATGAGTAAGTAGAATTGTCACTGTTTGCAGATGAAATGATACTACATATGGAAAATCCTAAAGACACCACCTAAAAGGGGTGGGATGAACTGGGAGATCGGGATTGACATATATACTCTAATATGTATAAAATAGATAACTAATAAGAACCTGCTGTATAGCACAGGGAACTCTACTCAGTGCTCTGTGGTGACCTAAAGGAGAAAGAAATCCAAAAAAAAGGAGATATATGTATACCTATAGCTGATTCACTTCACTGTACAGCAGAAACTAACACAACATTGTAAAGCGACTATACCCCAATTTTAAAAAAAAACACCTAAAGTTATTAGAACTAATAAATGAATTCAGTAACGTTGCAGGATACACAATTAATACACAGAAGTCAGTTGCCTTTCTATACAATAATAATGAATTATCAGAAAGAGAAATTAATAAAACAAGCCTATTTACAACTGAATCAAAAAGAATTAAATACCTAGGAATAAAACTAACTAAGAAAGTAAAAGACTCATACTTGGAAAACGAATAGGTATTGATGAAAGAAATTGAAGATGACACAAACAGATGGAAAGATATACCATGTTCATGGATTGGAAGAATTAATATTGTTAGGCAGAACACTCTATGACATAAATCACAGCAAGATCCTTTTTGACCCAGCTCCTAGAGAAATGGAAATAAAAACAAAAATAAACAAATGGGACCTAATGAAACTTAAAAGCTTTTGCACAGCAAAGGAAACCATAAACAAGACAAAAAGACAACCCTCAGAATGGGAGAAAATATTTGCAAATGAAGCAACTGACAAAGGATTAATCTCCAAAATTTACAAGCAGCTCATGCAGCTCAAGCAGCTCAATATCAAAAAAACATACAACCCAATCCAAAAATGGGCAAAAGACCTAAATAGAGATTTCTCCAAAGAAGATATACAGATTGCCGACAAACACATGAAAGAATGCTCAACATCATTAATCATTAGAGAAATGCAAATCAAAACTACAGTGAGATATCATCTCACACCGGTCAGAATGGCCATCATCAAAAAATCTAGAAACAATAAATGCTGGAGAGGGTGTGAAGTAAAGGGAACCCTCTTGCACTGTTGGTGGGAATGTAAATTGATATAGCCACTATGGAGAACAGTATGGAGGTTCCTTACAAAACTAAAAATAGAACTACCATATGACCCGGCAATCCCACTACTGGGCATATACCCTGAGAAAACCATAATTCAAAAAGAGTCATGTACCAAAATGTTCATTGCAGCTCTATTTACAATAGCCAGGACATGGAAGCAACCTAAGTGTCCATCAACAGATGAATGGATAAAGAAGATGTGGCACATATATACAATGGAATATTACTCAGCCATAAGGAGAAATGAAATGGAGGTATTTGTAGTGAGGTGGATGGAGTTAGAGTCTGTCATACAGAGTGAAGTAAGTCAGAAAGAGAAAAACAAATATAGTATGCTAACACATATATATGGAATCTAAGGGGGGGGAAAAAAAGGTCATGAAGAACCTAGTGGCAAGACGGGAATAAAGACACAGACCTACTAGAGGATGGACTTGAGGATATGGGGAGGGGGAGGGGTAAGATGTGACAGGGTGAGAGAGTGTCAAGGACATATATACACTACCAAATGTAAAATAGATAGCTAGTGGGAAGCAGCCGCATAGCACAGGGAGATCAGCTTGGTGCTTTGTGACCTCCTAGAGGGGTGGGATAGGGAGGTTGGGAGGGAGGGAGATGCAAGAGGGAAGAGATATGGGAACATATGTATATGTATAACTGATTCACTTTGTTATAAAGCAGAAACTAACACTCCATGGTAAAGCAATTATACTCCAATAAAGATGTTAAAAAAATAAAAAAAAATTTAAAAACTAGAGTCCTTATAAGTGGAAGGCAGGAGGATTTGAATGAGATAGAGAAGATACTACATTGCTGCTTTGAAGATGGGGGAAGGGGACATGACCTTAGTAATCTAAGCAGCCTTTAGAAGCTGGAAATAGCAAGGAAATGGATTTCCCCCTAGAATCTCTGGAGGGAGTGTGACCCTGCCAACACTTTTATTTTGGCCCAGTGAAAGTCATGGCCAACTGGGATTTATTCACATGATTGAAGGTTTGATTTGACATTAGAAAGCCAATCAATGTAATTCACCATAAAAACAAACTGAAAAAGAAAAACAGTGTGATTATATCAATCAATGTACAAAAACAATTGAGAAAATCCAAAATCCTTTCCTGAAAAAAACAAAAAAACTTTGTATCTCATACTGGTAAAGGGAAATACAAAAAAATCTACAGCTAACATACTTAATGGTTAAAGACAGAATGCTTACCCCTATGATCAGGAAAAAGCTGGGGATCCCCAAACACACCATTCTTATTCAATGTAGTACTGGGAGTTCCAGCCACCACAATAAGGCAAGAAAAGAAAATAGAGGTATGCATATTAGAAATGAAGAAGTAGCACAGCAAAGGAAACCATAAACAAAATGAAAAGACAACCCACAGGAGAAAATATTTGCAAACTATGCTACTGACAAGTGATTAATTTCCAAAATATACAAACAGCTCATACAGCTTAATATCAAGAAAACAAACTATCCAGTCAAAAAATGGGCAGAAGATCTAAGTAGACAGTTCTCCAAAGAAGACATACAGATGAGCAAAAAGCACATAAAAAGATGCTCAACATCACTAATTATTAGAGAAATGCAAATCAAAACTACAATGAGGTATCACCTCACACCAGTCAGAATGGCCATCATCAAAAAGTCTACAAACAATAAATGCTGGAGAGGGTGGAGAAAAAGGAACCCTCCTACACTCTTGGCGGGAACGTAAATTGGTACAGCTACTATGGAGAATAGTATGGAAGTTCCTTAAAAGATTAAAAATAGAGTTACCATATGATCCTGCAATCCCAGTCCTGGGCATATATCTGGCGAAAAATCTAACTCAAAAAGATACATGCACCCCTATGTTCATTGTAGCACTATTTACAATAACCAAGACGTGGAAGTAATGTAAATGTGCATCAACAGATGAATGGATAAAGAAGATGTTGTATATATATATACAATGGAATATTACTCCACCATTAAAAGAGTAAAATAGGGACTTCCCTGGTGGCGCAGTGGTTAAGAATCCACCTGCCAATGCAGGGGACACGGGTTCAATACCTGGTCCGGGCAGATCTCACATACCGCGGAGCAACTAAGCCTGTGCGCCACAGCTACTGAGCCTGTGCTCTAGAGCCCGCGTGCCACAACTACTGAAGCCCGTGGGCCTAGAGCCTATGCTCCGCAACAAGAGAAGCCACTGCAATGAGAAGCCCGCACACTGCAACAAAGAGTAGCCCCCGCTCACCAGAACTAGAGAAAGCCCGTGCGCAGCAACGAAGACCCAACGCAGCCAAAAAAATAAATAAATAAATAAATTTTTAAAAAAGAATAAAATAATGCCATTTGCAGCAACATGGATGGACCTAGAGATTACTATATTAAGTGAAGTAAGTCAGTCAGAGTAAGACAAATATCATGTGATATCACTTATCTGTGGAATCTAAAGAAATCATACAAACAAACTTATTTACAAAACAGAAATAGATGTAGAAAACAAACTTATGGTTACCAGAGGGGATAGTGGGGCAGGGGAGATAAATTAGGAGTTTGGGATTAACATATACACAGTACTATATAAAATAGGTAAACAACAAGGACCTACTGTATAGCATAGGGAACTATATTCAATACCTTGTAATAACCTATGATAGAAAAGAGTCTGAAAAAGAATATATATATATATATATATATATATATATATATATATATATATATATATATATGTATGTATAACTGAATCACTTTGCTGTACACCTGAAACTAACACAATATTGTAAATTAACTGTATTTAAATTTTTAAAAAAGAAAACCTTAAAAAAAATCTTGAAGATAGGAACAAATTTAAAAAGAGAACAACAACAAAAAAGTAAAACAATCTTTATTCACAGAGAACATGATTATCTATATAGAAAGTATAATGAAATCTAGAAAAAAGCTACTAGAACTAAGTAGGTTTAGCAAAGTTTCAGGATATAATATCTATATACAGAAACCAATTGTATATGTATATACATTTTTGGCCGTGCCGTGAGGCATGTAGTATCTTAGTTCCCCAACCAGGGATTGAACCCGTGCCCTCTCTGCATTGGGAGCGCACAGTCTTAACCACTGGACTGCCAGGGAAGTCCCACAATTGTATCTTTATATACTAACAGTGAATGACTGGAAATTCACTGCTACAATTGTATTTTTATATACTAGCCGTGAATGACTGGGAATTGAAAATTTTAAAATACCATTTATAATAGCATCCAAAAATATGAAATAAGTGGGGATAAATCTGAAAAAATGTGATAGACCTGTACACTGAAAACTATAAAAAATATTGCTGAGAAAAATTAAAGGCCTAAATAAATGGAGGACTACGTCTTGTTCATGAGCCAAAGACTCAATATTGTTAAGAGGTCAATTCTTCCCCCACATTAATCTATAGATTCAATGCAATCCCAACCAAATCCCAGCAGGCTCTTTTGTAGAAATAGACAAGCCGATTCTAAAATTCATGTGGAAATGCAAAAGACCCCCAAAGAGCCAAAACAATCCTGAAAAAGAACAAAATTGAAGGCCTAAGACTATCTGATCTCCCAAATTATTATACAGCTACAGTAATCAAAACAGTGTAATACTGGCATAAAGGTAGACAAATACATCAATGGAACATAACAGAGGGTCCAGAAAAAAACCCACGCATATATAGACAATTGATTTTTGACAAAAGTACAAAAGCAATGCAATGGAGAAAGGATAGCCTTCTCAACACACACTGCTAGAACAATTGGGTAACTACATGCTAAAAAAAAAAAAAATGAACGTGGTGCCATACCTTGTGCCATATACAAAAATTAACCCCAAATGGCTCACGGACCTAAATGTAAAGCCTAAAACTATAAAACTCATAAAAGGAAACATAGGAGAGAACCTTTGTAATCTTATGTTAGACGAAGATTCCTTAGCTATGACACCAAAAGCATCTTCCATAGAAGAATAAAATAATAAATTAAACTTCATCAAAGGGAAGGGGGGATGGGATGAATTGGGGGCTTGGGATTCACATATATACACCACTATGTATAAAATAGATAACTAATGAGAACCTACTGTATAGCACAGGGAACTCTATTCAATGCTCTGTGGTGACCTAAATGGGAAGGAAATCTAAAAAAGAGTGGATATATGTATACATATAACTGATTCACTTTGCTGTACCTCAGAAACTAACACAACATTTTAAAGCAACTATACGCCAATAAAAAAATTTTTTAAGCTCCAACAAAATTTAAAATGTCTTCTCTTCAAAAGACACTGTTTAGATAAAGAATAGAGTTGAGAAAACTGGATATCCACATGCAAAAGAATGAAGTTGGACCCTTTCCTTATACCATATATAAAAACTCAAAATAGATCAAAGATCTAAATGTAAGAGCTAAAACTACAAAACTCTTAGAAATAAACATAGGCAGAAAGCTTCACGACATTGGATTTGGCAATGATTTTTTGTGTATGACACCAAAAGTACAGCCAACAAAAGAAAAAACTGAACTATATCCAAATTTAAAACTATGCATTGAAGGACACAATCAACAGAATGAAAAGGCAATCCAGGAGGTGGGAGTAAATATTTGCAAATCATATCTGATAAGGAGTTAATATGCAGAATATATAAAGAACTTCTACAACTCAACAATAAAAAGAAATTTTTTAATGGGTGAAGAAGATATACAGATGACCAATAAGCACAAGATGCTCAACATCACTAATCATTAGGGAAATGCAAATCAAAATCACATATCACTTCACACCCTTTAGGATGATGAAAGAAAAAGAAGGAAGGGAGGGAAGGAGGGAGGAAAGGAAGGGAAAGAAAGAGAAAGGAAGAAAAGAAAAAGTGTTAGGATGAGGGGAAACTGGAATCCTAGAGCACTGTTGTTGGGAACATAAGATGGTGCAGTCTCTACAGAAAATAGTATGGCAGTTCCTCAAAAAATTAAAAATGAGTTACCATATGATCCAGCAATCCCATTCTTGGGTATATACCCTAAAGAATTAAAAGCAGGGGCTCAAATAGATATTTGTTTACCCATACTTAAAGCAGCATTATTCACAATAGCCAAAAGGTAAAAGCAACTTAAGTGTCCATCAATGGGTAAATGGATAAACAAAATATGGTGTACACTACAATGGAATATTATTTAGCCTTAAAAAGGAAATTCTGCCACATGCTACAACATGTATGAACCTTGAAGACATTATGCTAAGTGAAATAAGCTAGTCACAAAAGGACAAATACTGTATGATTCCACTTATATGAGGTACCAAGAGTAATCAAATTCAGAGGCAGAAAGTAGAATGGTGGTTGTCAGGGGCTGGGGGGAGGATGAATTAGTGTTTAGATGGTAGACTTTCAGTTATGCAAGATGAAAAGAGTTCTGAAGATGGATCGTGGTGATGGTTGCACAAATGTGAATGTATTTAATGCCACTCTATACTTAAAAATGGTTTAGATGGTAAATTTTATATGTATTTTACCACAATATTTTTTAAAATTTTAAATGTTTTAAAAGCTTTTTCAGGGGACTTCCCTAGTAGTCCAGTGGTTAAGACTCTGGGCTTCCACTGCAGGGGTCACGGGTTCAATCCCTGGTTGGGGAGCTAGGATCCCGCATGCTGTGTGGCCATAAATGAAAAGCTTTTTCAGAATGAAAAAAAGACACTTTTTAAAGAATGAAAAGACAAGCCACAGACTGAGGAAAAAATGTTACAAAACATACATATATCTGATAAAGAATTTTTATCCAATTATATGTAGAATTCTCAAAACTCAACAATAAAATGAGCAACCCAATACAAAATGTGCAAGAGAGTTGAACATTTTACCAAAGAAGATATTTGGATGGCACATGAAAATACTCTCAAATCATTAGTCAGTAGAAAAATGCAAATCAAAACTACAATGAGATACCACTATATCCTACTAGATTAGCTAATGTCAAAAAACTGACAATGCCAGCTGCTGGAAAAGGTGTGGAGAATTTTCACACACTGATGGGAATGCCAAATGGTAGAGCTACTTTGAGAAAGTTTAGCAGTTTCTGAGACTGTTAAACATATACTTACCATATATCCTAGCAAACCAACTCTAAGTATTTAAAGAAATGAAAACACAAAAATATCCATGCAAATGTTTACAGCAGGTTTATTTGTAATCACCCAAACCTGGAAACAACCCAATGTCCCTTCAACTGGGGAATGGATAAACTAATGGTGGTACATCCATACAATGGAGTGTAACTCAGATAAGGAACTATTGATAAACCCAATAATGTAGATGAATCTCAAATGTGCTTAGAGAAAGAAGCCAGTCTCCAAAGGCTACATATTGTATAATTCCATCTATATGACATTCTCCAAAAGATAAAACTATAGGGACAAAGAACAAATCAGGGTTGCCAGGAGTTAAGAGGTAGGGAGGTTTTTACTATAAAGTAGCAGGGATGAATTTGATGGAGGAGGGCAGAGGGTAATGGAACTGTTCTTTACCTTGTGTTGGTTACACAACTCTATGCATTTGTCAAAGCTTATAGAACTGTACACCAGAGGTTATCTTATTCTAAGTACACCAGAGGTTATTTTATTCTATGCCTATAGGCATAAAATAAGCCTACATGCTGTATGATTCTTTTTACATGACATTCACATGAAGGCAAAACTATAGGGACAGAAAAAAGATCGGGGGCTCCCGGAATCTGAGGGTGGGGGTAGGGGTTGACTACAAAGAGTTCCAAGAGTTTTGGGGGTGATGTAAACTATACCTTGATAGTGATGGCAGTTCACTACTGTATACATTTGTCCAAACTCACAGAACTTACACTATAAAGGGTGAACTTTATTGTATATAAATTATACTTAAAAAAAAAAAAAGGCAAGAGGGAAAAGACTCGAAAAATAGCATTGTAAAAAACTTGTGATAGGGCTTCCCTGGTGGCGCAGTGGTTAAGAATCCGACTGCCAATGCAGGGGACACAGGTTCGAGCCCTGGTCCAGGAAGATCCCACGTGCCGCGGAGCAACTAAGCCTGTGCGCTGCAACTACTGAGCCTGCGCTCTAGAGCCCGCGGGCCACAACTACTGAGCTCACATGCCACAACTACTGAAGCCCGCGCACCTGCAGCCCGTGCTCTGCAACAAGAGAAGCCACTGAAATGAGAAGCCCACACACCACAACGAAGAGTAGCCCCTGCTCACAGCAACTAGAGAAAGCCCACATGCAGCAACAGACCCAACTCAGCCATAAACAAATAAATAAATAAATTTTTTTTAAAAAAAAACTTTATATGCTGTAGAAATCTGGAATCCCAAATTCTTATCCTGACATGACTACTTTAGTTCTTATGTTTGACTTGGGCCAAATTTTGTTCCCATGATGTTTCTTACTCAACGAGATACCTCTTATTCCTAGTAGTTACCAATACCTCTTAGGAGTACTAGAAAATATTTTTAAAGTTAAATTATGAATTGCCATATGGTTATAAAATGGCAGTAGCTGTCCTGGTATGCAATTTTTCATTGTAGCACTATTATCTATCAGGAGACTTTGATAGGATAGTGTGAAGTAAGTTGGACCCCATTAGAGTATTTGGAGTGGAATTTTATCAAGGCCCTATTTTTTAAAGCCAAAAAAAGAGAATGTATTTAAAAGACTTGATAACAGAGGCTGGCACACCGTAGGTGCTTAATGTTAAGGAGGCAGTACAATGCAGAGGAAAGGGCCTGCATAATGTTTTTATCACACCTGGGTTCCAATCCTGGCACCACCACTTAATATGTTGTCTTGGGTACTTCCTGACAACTTTGAGCCTACTTATCTTTCATATGGGGAGACTAACCTCTTACTGGCAAAGCTGTATTGAAGGCTAAAGGAGGTAACAGGTTTCCAGGGTCTGGTACAGTTTGTGCTCAAGCAGTAATTCTCTCCTCTGGCTGCCACAGAATGCAGAAGTGGTCTGCACTTCCCTGCCAACCATCCTGCAACCAAGGGCCTATCAGGCCATCACACGGTTCCAGTCTCAGGATTTGAATAGGGTGACAGCAAGAGAGGCAAGGCTAAGATGTGGCTGTGGATCCATAGACGATGTGGAAGTTTGGGGTGGGGGGCAAAGCCTGCAATCTAACACCCATTCCCTTCAAACATGTCCAGTCTCAGGTAGACTGCTTGGAACTGAGGTCCTATGCATAACCCAAACAACCCCTGGTAAAGTAAGGTACTGTGTTTCTGTTGCCATCATTTACCCTAGTCCCTTTCTGAGGGGCCCTGACACTGCCTGGGCCTTTGTCTGATGGAGTATGCTCCCCGAGAAGAGGTGGCTAATATTTTTATGGGGTATAATGTCTTCTAGACAGCAGAAAAGGAGTTTGCTGGTATACCCCTGATATAGCAGCTCTTGAGGATGCAGGCTATGAATAAATGATACCAGAACTCTTTTGAATCATGGAATTCAAATGCTGGTGCTGGGTGAGACATGGTCACACAATGACGGGTCCCAGCCAGAGCGCTTCAGTTCAAGGGATTCCAACTCACAGTCTGCCCAGAAATGCCCCACAGCAGCAACCTACCAAGAGGTACCTTACTTTCCCTTTGTGTGAACAGGCAGTGCTTACCACACCTCAGCACCAGCCAGGCTTGTGTGTTGTCTTCTTTCCTCTATTCTATCCCTAGACCCTTCCAGAGACTCAGAAGGCTCATCACTGTTCCCCCTACTCCTGCTGCCACCCAAGCGAGGATCTGTGGGCTTGGGTGGGAGGAAGATGTGTGACCTGCAGCCCATTGCAGGGATGTCTTGCTGCTGAGCTCTGTTGTGGACTGGTAAAGAAATCATCATCCCCACCACCACCGAGGAAGCCCCAGATCCACGAGCAGCCTAGCCTCCAGTTGCATGTTTAGCTCTCCAAGAGGGTTTTGTGAGGGGTCAGCCCTCCAACCAGCCCAACCTATAAGGTGGGGATAAATTGTTAGCATAAGGGATCTGCTGATAATTTTTTTTTATTTCTCTTGAAAACAGAGTACGGATTAAATAAGGGTATTGGGTTTGTCAGTTTCAGACACTTGGGACTTTTTTTTTCCTGGAGAATGGAGGGAAGGGGGGTTGGGGGAAGGGGCTCTTTTAATATGTAGGTGCTTCAGGGAGAAGCAAACCATTTTATCTGTTATTTCCACTGGAACTGATGCTTGGAGTGGGGGAAGGAGATGAGATCAGTGGATCAGTCACCAGCACTGTCATCAGCGTTGCCAGAGAGGTCAAGGGCGGACATCATGGAATCAGACAGCTTGCTGGCGAGTTTATCTGCAGATGGAGAAAAACAGGCAGTCACTTGGTGGCTGGCTTGCCAACAGGAGGCCTGCAGGAGCTAGCCTACATTTACCTTGGTCTGCACCAAACTTCCAAACTGGCTCCCTAACCGCCCCCTCCCCATCCAACACTAAACAAAACAACTGGTGAGCTACTGGCAGCCACTGCTCAGCCTCACAGGAAGACCCATTTGTCTACCTATGAAATGATCACCCCAAAATAGCTTTTATCTCAGAGTGTCAGACTACTGAGCGTCAAGTATTTTTATCTCTTCCTAGTATCAAAACAGCTGTTTTCTTTTTGTGTGTTGAACTTATTAGCACTCTGCCATGGACCCTCAAAGCTCTCACAGCAAAGGGGCAGGATGGCAGTAGGGGCTTTGGGCCTGCATGCTCACCTCCATCCTCCAGCCACACCCTATTGTTCCTCAGGATTCCCCTCAGACATCACCTCCTTCTGGAAGCCTTCTCTGATCACCCCTACCCCACCACGACCTCCAGGCTGGGTTAGGTTCCCTCACTGTGCTTTCTATGTCTTCACAGTGATCACTTTGTGTTTCCAATGTCTGTTTTCTTGTCTCCTCCCCACTCCCCAAAAAGACCAGCAGTTCAAGGGCAATTCATCTCTGTATTCCCAGGACTCAGCGTGGAACCAGGCCAAGAGCGAATGGTTATGAACACAGTCTAGTTCAAAGAACAGGGCTCATGGGATCAGTCAAATCTAGGTTTGGATTTTGGCCCCATCAAATACTTTGAGTGTGTCACTTAATGTCTCTGGGCCCCAGTTTCCTCACTTACCAACTGAGAATAAGACTTTTGCAATGAGTTAGTGAGAATTAGCATAGCATGAAGACCTAAATGGACCAGCCATACAACAGACCACCATTAAAATGAAGGGAGTTCTTTTGTGAATTGATGGGGAAATATCTATAATATATATTGAGTGGAAAAATGATGTGGCAAAACTATATGTTCAGGAGACTAGCCTCTGTCTACAAAAAGAGAACAAAGAATATATAGATATTTGCCTGTGTACCTATCTCAGGAATGAGATACAAGAAATTAATTGGTTGCCTCTGGAGGGACGCCTGGAAGACTGGGGGATTGGAAGGAGACATTTTATTGTATATTCTTTTGTAACCTTTGGATTTTGAGTATATCACCTATTGATAAAGTAAACATATATAGCCTGAAAGCTTCTTAACACATAGAAAGCAGGTGATAAATAAATGGTGGGTATTTGATACATGAAACTAGGCCAGTGGTTCTCCAAGTGTGGTCCCCAGAGGAGCAACATCACCACTAACTGGCAACCAGTTAGAAACACAAATTCTCAGCGCCCCGCCACCCACCCACCCAAGGTCCAACTACTCAATTAGAAACTCTGGGGGTGGGTCCCAGAAACCTGTGTTTTAATAAGCCCTCCAGGCAATTCTAATACAAGCTAAAGTTTGAGAACCACTGTGCTAGCAGGTAAGCCTCCTAACCCATCCCTGCCCCCTAACCCTGGCCTGGGGCTAGACACATGGAGATGCTCATTCAGGAGCCCCTAATTAAGGCCTCAGGTGGGTTCTTTTTGGAGTACAGGGGGGTGGTCAGGTGCCCCCACCTGTACGCTTCTGGAGCTTCTTCTTATTCTTCAGGGCAGATGCCAGAGCCTGGCCCTGCTGCAGGGGGTCTGTCTCCATGATCCTCTGTAGCATCGGGCGGCGGTCCACTGGGCAGACATCCACTGAGCTATTGTTCCTGGGGTGAAGGTCCACGTTGCGCTTAGCCCACCCCATCTGATGACGGTTTGGATTGGTGCAATACCCAGTGAGATCTCCAATCTGGGGAAAGAGAGGACAACAGTGAGGTCTGGGCCCCAGAGTACCTACAAAGACTTCTGCAGAGGAGGCAGGGACAGGCTTGCATTAAGAACAGGAACCTTGGAGCCACACAGAACTAATAAGCTTCAAGTCTGGCCCCACCACAGACTAGCAGGTGCTTAGTTATCCCTTCAGCCACAATTTGCTCATCTGTCAAATAAGGGTGGACAGTGGGTAGCTTGCATGGCTTTTACAAGAATAAAATGAAAAAGCAGAATTACTTGTCAATGACAATTGGTATTACAATGATTCTTTGTTCAAGTGACCCTTCAAGGTCTTACTAAATTTAACAAATATGTTCTGACACCTATTTTATGCCTAGCTCTGTATGGGGAAATGTTGGAGAAATGACTCAGATACAGTCCCACCTTCGGGAAGCAACCAGGCTAAAGAGGAAAAAACCCAACCACACCACAAGTTAGAATGTGGTAAGAGGGGGCTTCCCTGGTGGTGCAGTGGTTGAGAGTCTGCCTGCTAATGCAGGGCACACGGGTTCGAGCCCTGGTCTGGGAAGATCCCACATGCCGCGAAGCAACTAGGCCCGTGAGCCACAATTACTGAGTCTGCGTGTCTGGAGCTTGGGCTCCGCAGCAAGAGAGGCCGCGATAGTGAGAGGCCCATGCACTGCGATGAAGAGTGGCCCCCGCTCGCCGCAACTAGAGAAAGCCCTCGCACAGAAACGAAGACCCAACACAGCCATAAATAAATAAATAATAGCCAAAAAAAAAAAAAGAATGTGGTAAGTGCCCACCAAAGAAATGCAGCATAAGTGACAGAGGCTGAGGGGATGGTGGTGGTCAACATACTTCTGCTGATGGGAGGGTCATTCCTGACTGAACACTGGAAAAGCAGAGAGCATACCTGGGCACCCAAAAGGGTGTCTATTCGGCTGTAATAGAAGGTACATGTGGTCAGCAAAAGGTAATATTGACAGGAAGCTCACTATATGCCAGGTACCTTTCTAAGCATATACATATATGTGCGTGTTATACATATACATACATACGTATATGTATACATGTACTCACACACATCTGTGTGTTAACTCATTTAATCCTTGCAACAATGTCTTTGACAAACAAGGCACGTAAGGTCACACAGTTAGTAAGCAGTAGAATAAATTAGAACCCAAGCAGTCAAGATTCTGTATGTATGACTACCTGCTACACTACAGTGGGTAAAAGGCAAGGCTACCACACTGTACAACTATGGGGTTGCGGGGGTGGGAGGGGGCACCATTTACAATATAGCACACCTAAATGGAGTTGTGCAATGGAGTGGCCCTACTCAGGGCCCTGAACCTGAGCCTGGAATTTGCAGTATGGAGTAGGGAACTACTGCTGGTCCTTGAGGAAAAATGGTATGTTCTGGGGCTTATGGGCTCAGTGAGAAATATCAGGGGATGGCCTTAAACTCACAACTTTAAACTGCTTTTCCTATAAGCACTGGGGGGACTTTCGAAACTATGTGAAGATGGGAATGGCGTGATTCCTACCACTGCCCTAATGCAGGCCTCATCATCTCTTACAGAGCTCAGGCAACAGTTTCCTTCCTGGACTTCTTACCTCCACTCTGGCTCCTTTCTTTCCAACTGGATTTTTACCCCAGCCACTGGAGTGATAGTTCTAATACATAAACTTAACCATGTTGCTTCCCTGCTTAAGAAACCCTTCCAGATATTATATAGCCATCAAAAATGAAGGACAGAGGATTTCCCTGGTGGTCCAGTGTTTGAGAATCCGCCTTCCAATGCAGGGGACGTGGGTTCGATCCCTGGTCAGGGAACTGAGATCTCACATGCCGCGGGGCAACTAAGCCCACGCGCCACAACTACTGAGCCCCCTCATGCCACAACTAGAGAGAAGCCCTTGCGCTGCAACGAAGAGCCCGCATACCGCAGTGAGGATCCCGTGTGCCACAACTAAGGCCCGATGCAGTCAAATAAATAATTTTCTTTTTTAAAAATGAAGGACTGTTCTTTAAGTAATCACGTGGAACAATCTACAAGATGAATTTGTAAGTGAAATAAGCAATGTGCAGAACAATAAAAACAGCATACGACTATTTGAATTGAAATAGATCTGTTGGGACTTCCCTCGTGGCTCAGTGGTTAACAATCCGCCTGCCAATGCAGGGGGCACGGGTTCGAGCCCTGGTCTGGGAAGATCCCACATGCCGCGGAGCAACTAAGCCTGTGTGCCACAACTACTGAGCCTGCGCTCTACAGCCCACAAGCCACAACTACTGAAGCCTGCACACTTAAGAGCCCGAGCTCCACAACAAGAGAAGCCACTACAATGAGAAGCCCATGTACCGCAACGAAGAGTAGCCCCCACTCACCACAACTAGAGAAAGCCCGCGCACAGCAACGAGGACCCAACACAGACATAAATAAATTAATAAATAAATAAAATTTTTTTAAAAAAGCATTGAAATAGATCTGTTATCTGCTTTTATGTATATGTGTGTATAAAGATGGAATAGCTCTGAAAGGACACTCAGGAGTGGGCAGGGTGGCTGGGAGAGAGAAGCAGGAGAGAGATTTACTTTTACTGTATAACCTTTACCTTTTCATATTTTTTTTTTTTTTTGGCCACGCCACACGGCTTGTGGGATCTTAGTTCCCTGACCAGAGATTGAACCCAGGCCCTCAGCAGTGAAAGCGTGGAGTCCTAACCACTGGACCGCCAGGGAATATCCTACCTTTTCAATTTTATACCATGTACCTAGTCAAAAAAATATCTTAAATAAACAAAATGGGAAAAAAAAATTTAAACCCTTTGCCTCCCCTCCCCCACAAAACATAACCAACTTTCAGTGTTTACCTATTACCCATGGTTTAAAGTCAAACTCAAGGCCTTCAATGATCTGACACCAGATTCATCTTTCCCCGCCTCTACCCTCACTCCAGCCACCTCAGACCACTAGTGATTTCTGCAAAATAACACGCTCTCACCCTTTTGGGTCTTGGCACGCACACAGGCTGAGCCCCTGACCACAGGCTGCTGCCCCCCTTGCCCAGAGAATTCCTCAACCTTCAAGACATGGCACAAGCATCAAGGCCCCCTGGAATACTTCCCTGACCCACAAGTAGTATAGGTTAGGGCCCTTAGATCCGTGCTTTCCCAACCTCTGCCCCCAACCCCAGCCTGTGTGTCTTCCATCACAGTGTAGGTATCTGTGGTTGAAACCACTAAACTGTGACCTCTCGAAGGGCAGCAATGGGGGACTGGCAGATGTAGAGGCTGAAAAAGCCTCCAGAGATCATAGCACAGCATATCAACTTGATCCTGTAGGTGCTGGGGAGACATGAAAGGGCAGGTGACCTTTGGGACCTGCCATATGGAACAAATGTCCAGGTGGGAGACAACTGGAAGCTTAGGCTAGGGTTACAGGAATGGTAGGAATAGAAAGAGGCCAAGAGCATCTCTTAAGATTTAGGAGGGAGAAGCCAGACCTGGTGACTGACTGTATATAGGATCCAGGATACTAGTTAGAAGGAAGGAAAAATCAGGGTTGCCCAGGTTTGTAACTTGAACAAGCGGGTGGATAGATGGGGATCCTGTTCTCTAGGCTAGAGCTGGGCTGGGAAAGCTGCTTGAGAGAGCATGCCTCCTCCTTGGACCTGCCATTGGTTGGCAAAGGATGCACCCTGCCTAGCACCCAGGGAGCCCACAGGGTGTGAATGAACAACCCGCATCTCCCCAGTATTATAGGCGGACCTTGTGGGAGCCAGGTGGAAGGGACTGACCATTTCCCAGAGCCCGGGGTAGAGGAGAGTGTTGCCATGAAGAAAGAGAACAGGTACCTTATACACCGTGGTTTTATTTTCCATGGCATCTGCTATTTTCACCATCGGAGAATGGAGCCACTTGATCTCCATTTCGAGCGGGTCCATGTCACCCAACAGCTCATCAGATTCTCCAGTGGCCAAGCCTTTAACACAATAAATACCACAGTCAGGGCCCTGGCTCCTCCCTGCTACTAGCCTCCTGGTCAGGCCTCAGTGGAAAGGATATGTGGACGCTGCCCAGCAGAGTCAGGAGGGAAGGCTCTTTTATTCCTGCTGGGAGGCCACATGACAAAGGATTCAAGATGTGGGTTTTGCAGTAGGGTACTCGCCTGCTGGGAGCTGGTCTTGGAGCCTCAGCTTCCTCATCTGGAAAATGAGAATGCCACAAAGCCCTATAACAAAGGGCTGAATCACAGCAGAGGGTGCCTGAAATGCACTGTCCTGAGACACTGCTCTGTAAATGGCAGCTACTGGGGGCTTCCCTGGTGGTGCAGTGGTTGAGAATCCGCCTGCTAATACAGGGGACACGGGTTCGAGCCCTGGTCTGGGAAGATCCCACATGCCACGGAGCAACTAGGCCCGTGAGCCACAACTACTGAGCCTGCGCGTCTGGAGCCTGTGCTCCGCAACAAGAGAGGCCGCGATAGTGAGAGGCCCGCGCACCGCGATGAAGAGTGACCCCCACTTTCCACAACTAGAGAAAGCCCTCGCACAGAAACAAAGACCCAACACAGCCATAAATTAATTAATTAATTAATTGATTATTTAAAAAATGGCAGCTACTGGGATTCCCTCCCCAGGACCGGGCCTCTCTCCCTCTCTCTCTGGTGCCTTGCCTAGAGCTGGCCTCCACTGCAAACCACAAATGTGTCCATTGTCCTGGGCCCACACTACCTTCCCACCTCTTCTAAACTTTGCCCCATCCCCTTCCCTGGGCCTCTAATCCCTAATCACTCTTCAAGATTCAACACTAGGGCAACTAGGAAATTCTCACTATTAACCACTCCCTCTTCTCAATTTCCGGGATCTCAATCTTTTGCCAAAGTACATTCTCACTGCCAGAGCCCCGCTTGCCCTCACACACAGGCACAGTCAAGCATCATCATAAAAATGTGAGCACTAATTCCTCCCAACTACCCACTTGATAGAAAAGCAAAGTTCAGAAAGAGGGCTGACTTGCCTAAAGCCACATGGGGGTAGGTAAGCCTCTTGTCCTCATTTGTAATCCAAGCACACTAAAAGGCCCAGAGAAGGAAAGCTATTGGCCCTCAAGAGAAACAGGGTAACTAGAAGCCAGGCCAGCCAAGGCTTTCTCCACTACCCCAGAGTGTCCACAGACAGGCCCAGAGAGCACCAGGCACCTTTCTTGGGTGGGGTAGAGAAGAAAGGAGCCATCAACCAGAGCTGCAGATGGTAGAGTATCTGAAGAGAACAAACTTCCTACAGGCGTTTCTGAAAGTCATACCTCTGTACCTCAACAAATAACCATCTTAATAACAGCTAATATTTACCAAGCATGTACTATATGCCAGGCACTGTGTTTTTACATAACAAATAAGTCTTCACAACTATCTTATCAGGTGGGTGCTATTGTCCCCATTTTACAGATGACATCATTGGACATGGAGAGCTTAAGAACTTGTACAGCACCACACAACTAACAAAACTCAGATTTTAATCCAGGCAGTCCATTCTTTTAACCACTTAGATACTGAGTTGGGAGAATCTTCAAAACAAGGCAAGAGAGCCAGTTTGAATGCCACGTCTGCCTGTCAATGACCATGCACCATTTAGCAAATATCACCTTTCTGTGTCTCAGATGCCTCACCTGCCAATGCGGATAAAAGTAAAAATCTAGAAATGGACATGCAATGGCTGTGACAAAACCTGGAGCAAAATGAGAGAAGGGGTTTTTGAGAGGAGTATCTCAGTCCACTCCAGGCCTCAAGAGATGGGGAAAGGAACCTCACGCTTTGTAAATACCTCACCATGTTCCAGGTACTTTGCTGATTTTTTTCCTATCTACCAAGAGCCCACAATCAGCTGCCTCCCTACCCCACCCCACCCCCATATTCCCGTGACCCAGATTACAATTCTCCACCTTGTGGGAAAAGACATTAAGGTTAAAGCTAGTTAAACAGATTTCCCCAAGCCAGAGTAGAGCCAGAGCAGGGGGTGGTCAAATGTGGGACCTGTAGTCAGGTCTGTGTGGCTCCACTAGGGCAGGACCACGTGCCAGGCAGGCCAACCTACTCGCCCTTACTTACATTCCATGGTGTCCTCATTGGCCTGCTCGGTATCCTCAATGTCGAAGACCTCAGTCATCTCCTTAACAATCTCAGCACTGAGATGGGCAGGCAGAGTGTGGGTGGAGGGTGGGAGTGTATAGAAGCTGATCTTCCCGCTGAATTGGGAGGTGGGAAGAAATTGGTGATCTCATTAAGACAACAAATGACCAATCAAAGAGAGAATGAGTTCTCAGGTCAGAAACAGTGAGGGACAACTAGAAAACCCAGACAGTTGCTTCTGAACAAGAGGTTGAGCTGCTGGATAATCACTGGGCATAAGTTGCCAAGCAGGATGTGACCTGGTGCCTTGGACTTCCTTACCCAAGAAGTTAGGCTGCCCCGCCGCTGCAGTGAACACAGATGATCCCTTTTGTGGAGTCTGACTCCCAGCAGGCTTCACCCTTACGCCTAGCCCCCTCCTCACCTCACCCAGTCAGCCAGGACAGCTTTGGCTGCCTGCTCCTGACTGTATATGCCCCCCTTCTTCTTCTTCCCCAAGCGGTGGGCCACTGCAGTCAGAAAGTGCTCAGTGGTCTGGAACCCAGAGACACCGTAATAGCTGGAAATCTGGTGAAGAGAGGAAGAAGAGAAATCATGAGGAAGAACGAAGGGCCCTTGGAGCAGGGTAGGACATAAGCAAGAGGCCCGCGTACCTCCTCCAGGTTGCAGCGCTGCAGAATGGTCTCCACTGGGGTCACAGGATCCGCCAGCTTCTGCACACGAATGCAGTTGCACAGGATGGTGCCCACCTCCGAGTTGGGTCCTGGGACAATGCCCGGGGCATCCAGCAGCCTGATGAATTTGTCCAGGTAGACCTCCTGCATGAACCTGGGGCGGGAGAGGGGAGATAGGAGGACACAGGATGGTGATAAGCCCAGATGTGCCTGGCATCCTCTAGGCTCCAAGCACCCAGTTGAGAGAAGGGGTGGGACAGATGGCACACAGATGAAGATGGAGAGATGTGGGGTCTGATTCTAGTCTAACCTCCACCACCAGGGACTGAGCTGCAGGACCACAGGCAAGCTTCTGACTCTCTGAGCCTGTTGCTTCACCGAGGAAGTGGAGCTGCTTATTCAGAGCCCAATCTTGCATGGTGTCGGGGAGGCTTCAAGGAGCTAAGTGGGGGAGACACCCAGCTGGGTGCCTGGCCCACAGCCAGGGTGTGCCAGGTAAATGAGGGCTATTAGTGAGACTCCCATGCCCAGGGAAGAATCAAAGGCTAGTCCAAGATAAGGGACAGGGGCTGAAGGCGTGGGAGTTGGGGGAATGGTAGGGTGAAGGATCTGTGAAGTGGGGGAGCAGGCAGGTGCTTACTTGGTGACCCCAGGAACGGCTCCCACACTGCACGCACGGCTGCGCTTCAGGCTATTGATCAGGCTGCTCTTCCCAACATTGGGAAGGCCTACAAAGGAGCAGCAGATGGCTCAGGGCAGGAAGGGTCCTCAGGAACATCTGGGACAGCCTGTGTGTGGGAGGCTCAGGCAGGGGCAGTGTGACCAGGCCATGGGGAAGCCAAAAACAGAGCCTGGCCCCCTGCCTTCCCATCCAAGGCCCTGACCAACCCCCTCCATGGCCTTTCTAACCCTCTCCTCCATATGTGAGCACCCTGGCTAGACGTGTCCCTCTCTCTAGATGTGACACCCACCTCCTACCTACAAACAGCCTGGGAAAGACGCTCAATGCAAGGCCTCTGTGACAAAATCCAGTGGAGGGTGGACACTGGGAAATGTTGTAAGACAGAACCATCCATCCTGGTGTATAATTCACCTGGCAGGGGGTGGGGGGAGCTCATCTCCAGATGTCAGTCTCTGAGCAGCTTTCTGCCTGTGGTGCGTGTTTTTTTGTTTGGGCATCTGTGAGCACCTCTCAGCCTATGGATGTCCTTGTCCATTTCTTCCTCACTGGGTCTCTCATTCCCACCATTCTCTTTCTCTGTGTGCTAGAACTTACACATGTACTGCTCCCTCACAGATGTGCCTGTGTATATATATCCCTCGTGTATAGAAGTCTCTGTATATCTTCTGTCTCTTGGTTGTTCTCATTCTAAATACCGCTGCTTTTCCCATTTCTGTCTTTCCCACTCCATCTTTTTCTCTATCATATCTTTCTTTGTCTGTGTATCTAAGCACCTCTTTCTCTGCTGGTTTGTCTCACTGTATCTCATTCTGGCCATTGTCCTTTCTAATTCTCCCCACCCCACCAATTCTGCCTCTTTGTAATTCCCTCTATGCCAACTCCTCTCAGCTCTTTCTGTACATGTTCCTTCTCTCCATGGGCTTGTCTCTCTACATGTATGTCCTTCCGTACGTGTTCCACTGTGTCTCTTTTTCTCTGTGCCTCCCTAATGCTCTGTCTCTATTTCTCTCTCTCTATATATATATATCCGTCTCATCATAGACGTGTATCTGTCTCTGTGACTCTGGGGCGTGACTATGTCTGAGGGTCGAGTGTATCCAGGCACGTGTCTCTCCGTGGCTCTATTTGATTGGGGAGGGGAAGCGGAGTTGGGTGAGTGTATGGGAAGAGCTTGGTCTGCATGTATTTTGCCTCTGGGTCTGTGCATGTCTCCATACATGTGGAACTGTATGTGTGCATAGGTCTGGGGTGCATTCCTCTGTGTCTGCATCTTTGTTCCTGCCTCTTTCTATGTGTATCTCCCTCTGAATCTCTCTCTATCCCTGTGTTTGACTCACTCATTCTTTCCTTGGGTATGCATGTCTGCCTCTCTACTTACATGGGAGGGTCGCTAGCCCTCTTATGTTTCTCTGCAAGTCTCTGTGCACACGTCTTTGTGATCGTATCTCCCTCTCTCTGCATGCCTCTGTCATTCACATGTCTTCCCTTTCCACTCCCCACCAATCCCACCATTTGGCTTCCCAAATCTTCTGTGTCTATTCAGGTATGCAAATCTACACCTTTTTCTCAGTGTCCAGCCTCACTTCCTCTCCCTGCGGGTCTATCTCTGCCTCTCTCAATTTCGCTGTTCCCTTCCCACCAGCCTTCCCTCAGTACCCTGGGTTCCAGGTTTGAGCCTCAGCTCTGCCTTGTCTCACCCAGGGCTGAGCCCTACAAGTCCCTTTCCCGCCTCTGAGCCCCAGTGTTCTTATCTATGAAAGGGAGATGTTCACCCCTCCCTCCCACAGCTCTGGTAGAATGAGATGGGGCCAACTCCAAGCCTGGCCCCGCACATTTGGTCCATGGTTCTAACACTCAAACCACGGTGGTGATCCTGAGTATGCCTTCCCACGTCCACCTATCCAAATTACACATCACAAGACCCTTCCTGAACAGCTCCTCTCCTCCCCCCACAAAAGTAACATGAAGTTCCCAGAATCCTTTGTCCCAATGAAGCCCCTGCACAAGGAAGAAGCCTGGGTCCCATGACCTCCCCCAAGGCCTTACCCACAACACCCACACGGATATGGGTGCGTACTTCACCCAGGCGGCAATAGTTCCCCAGAACCCTCATGAGATTTTCAGCTCCAAAGCAGGCTTTGCTTTTCAGCAGTGACTCAGAGGCTTGATCCACTGGCACACTGCAGCGATTCTGGAAAATGAGGGGTATTATAGAAGAGGCATCAGGTGGGAGATGTAGTCTCAGCTCAGATTTCCAACTTTCAGGGCCGCCTCCCTGTGATCACTGAGACCCCCAGCCTGAAGCAGAGGGCTTCTCACACAGGCCCTGAATACCTGCCATTTCCCTGCTTCCACAAGGCCTATTTTTCCACTGTCTTTGCATCTCCAGTCTTCTCTGTCCCTGCCTGTCTCTTGCCTCCCTCAGCAGGGGCAGGATAGCATCCTTGCCTCTAGGCAGGCCAGGTTTAAGTTCAGCTCTGCCTCTCACAGGCGTGTGCCTGGCAAATTCTGATTCCATTCTCTGGGCCTCAGTTAACCTTGCCTACACAATGGGGACGTTTGCCTCCCTGTCTGTGGAGAGAAGAGATAGTGCCTGGCCCACATAAAGTCTACCTTCCCTTGATTCCTCACACAGGACAAGGCCATTTCGGCCTCCGTCTCCTTACTCCTGGTGCTACCTCCTCTGCCTAGAATGCCCTTTCAGCTCTTCTTCTGTCCTTATTTACCCACCACAATACTTCAAAATAGGAACTGACTTAAATATCTATTAATAAGAAACAGATTAAGGAGCTATATCCTTGAAGTGGAACACAAATGAAAGAAAGCTGTTAAAAAAGGATGCTTATCACATTTTTGCCATGAAAAAGGCCAAAAAATTATAAAGGAGATATCGTGTTTCTCCCAGATGAACAAAGATTTAAATGTTTAATGATATCAAATGTTGGCAAGGGTGTAGGGAAAAAAGCCCTCTCACACAGTCATCTATCCCATTAGTGGGAAGATAAATTGGTACAGCCACTGAGGGGTGGGGGTGGAGGAGGTGGGGTGCTGGGGAGCAATTTGTCAGTGACTAGGAAAATGTAAAATGCAAAAAGCCTATGACCCAGCCACTCTACCTCTCAGTGCCCAACCTACACAAACACTTGCCCACTAACCAAGACTTGTAAGGGTACATGTTGTAGTACCGGTTATAATGATAAAAAAAATTGGAAACTAATTTTATTTAGCATCAAAAAGGTAGAACTCTATAGAAAGATCTTCAAGGAAAAAAAAAAAACGCAGGATGACATATATGATACCCGCAAACACTATTTTCTCTTTATAAACACATCCACATATAATATAAAGCACAGAAAAACATCTGGAAGGATACACACCAAACTAACAATGGTGGTTACTTCTGGGTATGGATATAAAAGAGACTGGAATTAGAGGTACCAGCGTAAGGATATTCAAGCTTCATCTATACAGTTGGCCCTTGAGCAACACGGGTTTGAACAGCACAGGTCCATTTATACGCAAAATTTTTTTCACTAGTAAATACTACAGTACTACATGATTCGCAGTTGGTTGCATCTGCAGATACAGAACTGCAGATATGAAGGGCCAACTATAAGTTATACACGGATTTTCCATTGTGCAGAAGGTGGATGTCCCTAACCCCTGTTTAGTTCAAGGGTCAACTGTAATTGTTTTTATTTTTTCTACTTTATTTTTTTAAATAAATAAGTTTTATACCTGGTGCAAAACTGAAAAAAATATGTCCCCCAGGGGGCTTCCCTGGTGGCGCAATGGTTGAGAATCCGCCTGCCAATGCAGGGGACACGGGTTCGAGCCCTGGTCTGGGAAAATCCCACATGCCGCGGAGCAGCTGGGCCCGTGAGCCACAACTACTGAGCCTGCGCGTCTGGAGCTTGTGCTCCGCAACAAGAGAGGCCACGATAGTGAGAGGCCCGCACACTGCGATGAAGAGTCGCCCCCACTTGCCACAACTAGAGAAAGCCCTCGCACAGAAACGAAGACCCAACACAGCCAAAAAAAATAAATAAATTAATTATTTTTTTTAAAAAAAGTCCCCCAGGACCCAGTTTCTCTCCATCGCAGCAACAAATGTTTCTGTATACTTTAATATCTTACATTGAAAACGCATTTCCATGTTAATGATATAATTAGAAAACAGTGTAGCCCCAGGCTACCCTGAAAGAGGCTAGATGTCCCTGGCCCCAGCTTACCAGGTTTTTGACCTGATGCTGGGTGCTGGCCTTGAAAGCTACGACTGGCAGCTCATTCCGAAGGTATTCCAGCCACTTCTCCACAACCTCCTTGGGGACCAGGTCTGGGGAAAATAGGAACAGAGAGGACTGGAAAGGAGAACATCACCTCGATGGCTCACTCCAAAGATGCAGCCACCCACATCCAAGACTTGGCCCACCTCCTGCCAACAGATATCTCCCTAGCACTGACAGTCCCTGTCCAGTCCCCAGGTTAGAGTTAGAAAGGACAGTCTAGTCTAGGGGACCAGTAGGCCCTCCCTGAGGAGACCTCTGTTTCCTCAAGGAGAATGGGTAACCAGCTGTATGGTCCTAGATGCCTTCCTTCCAGACCAGGGGGCCCAGGGTACCAGAGGCCTCCCAAAGACTATGCTTCCCATCCCCTCCCTGGATCATTCTAGGTTGGGCCAAATGTCAAGAATAACCTTGACAAAAATGGCTACCATTTATGAAGAACTGAACATGTATGTACCAAGCACTTTATCATTAATTCTCCAACAATCCTGTGAGATTGGGAAAATCACAGCCCATTTTACACCTAGAGAAACAGAAGCTCTCAGGTGACATGACTTGTCCAAGATCCCAGAGAAAACAGACAGCAAAACTGGGATAAGATCCAGACCTGAGTGACTCGTGAGCCGATGTGCTCTTCTGCCCCAGTGTCTGGGTTCCAGCTTGGGAGAGAAGAGGAACTCTCCATGGTTGGCCAGTCACAGATAAAGCTCAAAATGGCAAAAACAGGGGACTGAAAGGCAGACAGGCTTTAACTCCACTCCCAACTTCTGCTGTACTGTGTGTGTGGTGTGTGTGTGTTTAGACAAGTGACTTCACCTCTCAAATCCCTGGCTTTAAAAACTCGAACAAGAATTCCTACCTCACACAACTGTTATGGATACCACTGAGTTGCTGGGTGTCAGGGTCTGGTCCAAGCTAGTTTTTCAACAAGGCCTGGCCCCTGCCTTGCCCTACCCAATACTGCCCAACACCCACCAATCTTGTTCAAGATCAGGACCAGCTTCTTGTTGCCTTCTGCCTGCAGGACAGTCTCCTCCATTTGGAAGCAGCGGCAGCCCAATGGGTCCCTGGCATCCAGGACTTCTAGAATCACATCAGAGTATTCCACCACCTGTAGGGCAGGGAATGAGGGATGAAGGCAGGGAAAGAACTGGGTAGCAATCAACAGGCCCATGAAAGAAGAGGTCTCCATCTTAGGAAAAACAGAAGCAGAGAGGAGACAGGAGTGGATTGATGCCCTCCCTAAAGGACCTTAAGAAATGCGCCCCCGGGACTTCCCTGGTGGCGCAGTGGTTAAGAATCCGCCTGCCAGTGCAGGGGACACGGGTTCAAGCCCTGGTCCGGGAAGATCCCACATGCCGCAGAGCAACTAAGCCCGAATGCCACAACTACTGAGCCTGCGCTCTAGAGCCCACAAGCCACAACTACTGAGCCCGTGTGCCACAACTACTGAAGCCCGCATGCCTAGAGCCTGTGGTCCGCAATAAGAGAAGCCACCACAATGAGAAGCCCACGCACTGCAGAGAAGTGAGAAGCCCACGCACGAAGAGCAGCCCCCGCTCGCTACAACTAGAGAAAGCCCGTGCACAGCAACAAAGACCCAATGCAGCCAAAAAATAAATAAATGAATAAAAATTTTTTAAAAAAAAGAAATGGGCCTCCATACCTTACGGAACTCCTTGTAATAAGCCTTCCTTGTGGCTTCATCATCCAACTGAGGAAACATATTTAATTCCTCCAAAACTTCCTCCTAAAGGGAAAAAAAGACAATGGTCCAGGGCAGGAAAGAGAGTGAGAGCTGTCTTTGGCAACCATGGGAGGCTGGGAGAGCCATGTGAGTCCCAGACCACCAAAGAGCAGCTTGTATCAGCCAACAAAGCCAGGAACTAGAAGAAGAAAGGATAGACCCACATGGTCCATGTGTGTGCCTATTTGTAAGTGTGTGTTCGAGCACCAGCTAGAGGCCTGGGATTGCACCTGAGTGTATAAGGGAGGAATGTAAGAGGGAGGTATAAGTGAGAAAAACAATCTATGGGGAATGTGGGATGGAGGAAGCAAAATGTGTACTTTATATTAGAAAAGGAACTTTGAGTTGGAAAGTATATATTCTGTGAGATGAGAATATATTCTAGAAAGGCAGTAAGAAGTCCTAGAAAGAAGATGACTCTTCTCTTAACTTTCCCCTCACGTTCTCACTCCTTCTCTCCCCCTGTCCCCTAGTCCAGCGCCTCCCCACTCCCAAACCCCAGTCTTTGGGTTCCAGCTTGGGAGAAAGGACCTAACCAGGGTTGTCCAGTCACAGATAAGGCTCTTCACCTCCCTCTCACCCTCCCTCCATGTCCCTAATGTCTCCCATCCTCTCTGAACTGATTCCCTACTCCCCCTCCAACAATCTCACACCCTTCCTCTTTCCTTTTCACAGATCAATGGCAAAAGATGCTTTTGAGCGAACCCACACCAGTCCTACCCAGGGGCAAAGACTGCTCTCTTACCTTGAGCTCAAACTCCTTCTGGCGTCGCAGGACATCCTGACAATAGCTTTCAATGGTCCTGCGTCGGTGTCTCTCTTGCTCCCGGGCAGCCTGCTGCTTCTCCCGCATGTCCTCAACCTAACAAGTGAATGCACACCAGGGCTGTAGCTGACTAGGTCTGCAGTCTAAGGGAGGGATGGAAGACCAAGAGTAACAGGGAGCAGGTGACAGAGGGAGAAAACAGTGTGACATGGCACAGGTGGGAGGAGCAGGGATACAGGAAGGGAGAAGATATGACAGCAAGAGATAAGGGGTTTGAGAGAAAGAAAAAGACAAAGAGATGAAGAAAGGGAAAGCATGGCAGACACTAATACAAGGAAGGTATGTGAAGCTGAGAGAGAATGTGTTCTAGGCAGCGGGAAGCACTTAAGACCAGAGAGGAAAAGAAAACAAGGTCCTGGGATGCTCCATCATTTACAGAGCAGCAAAAGAGACTGTAGAAAAGAAAGAAGGACATCCAGGAGAGTGAGATGACAGGAAAGCCAAAGTGAGAGTGTTTCAAAAAAAAAATCATGGTCTCAAATGCTGAGAATTTGAATAAGATGAGGGAAGAAAGCTATCCATGAGTCTGATATCAGAGAACATGCTGGTGAGGCTGGCAGGGGTCATTCCAGTGGAGCAATGAGAACATAAACCAGACAGCCATGGACTGGGAGGTGAGCAAATGGAGACACTAAATCAAGTATCAAGGCAACCGCCCTCTCTTCCCCTTTCCACAAACAGCCTCGACAACCCTAACAGTTCTGGCCTTTGCCCTTCAACATTTCTGTGGACCTGGCAGTCAAGCCAGGCCCTCTCTCTCCAAGGGAAAGGGCTTACCCTCTTCTTCTTTAATTCAGCCTCCCGACTGGCATGATCATTGGAGTGAACAAACTGGGGAGCGGAGGCTACTTTGGTGGCTGCTTTCTTCCCATTCTGCTTTGCAGGCTGGTCACCACACAACAGGGAAAAAATGAACAGACCTAATGAACCCATGGAAATTACCCTTCCCAGGGGGTGTTAAAGCTGCTCAGAAGTGTAGTTGTTGGGGGAAAGAGGAGAGAAGCAAACAAAAAGGGCTCTGTCCCCAGAGGTCTGCGCATCTGACTAGAGAGAGACCCTTCTTCCCCTAGCCAGGCAGGGACGAGCAGCCCTTGGAACAACAGTACCAGCATCACCTAGGCACTTGTTAGAAATACCAATTATCAGATGCCAAGACAGACCTACCAAATCAGAAACGCAAGGGTAGAGCCCAGCAATCTGTGTTTTAACCAGCCCTCCAGGTGATTCTGGAGGGCTAGTTAAAGTTTGAGAACTGCTGCTATGACCCAAGTCCTACTTGTCCACAACTTTCCCAGCAGGACCAGGAGATCCAGGAGCTGGGCCCAAAGACTGTTTGAACCTCCCTCCTCTCCATGAGCAATAGGGACTTGGGAATTAGACAGACTCAAGTCCTAGCTGTGCTACCTTGAACCTAAGAACTTTCTCACTGAGGCTCAGTTTCTTCATCTAAAAAATAGGATGATGACAATCCCTAACCAAGGTAAACCAAGCACAAAGCAGTGTATGGCTTGTGGTGGGAACTTAATAAATACTGCTACTTTTCTGCTGAAGCCACCCAGAGAGGGAGGGAAAGCCAGATCTACTGATTCCAATGCAGTGCTCTGTTTGGAGTCACCCAATATCTACCTGGTTTTGTGGGCCTCTTCTAGGGTGGGCAACCTGTTCCTGACCTTGTCGCCAACAACGGGTATACCTTACCTGAGTGTGGAACCAACTTATCTTCTTGCGGCCTTTGGAACTTTTACCTGGCTTTTTATTTTCTAAAGAAAAAAAAAAAAGCCATCATCCACCTACCCAACATTTGTTGAACCTTAATGGAGGTCAGGCCACACTGGGAACCTAAGGAAGCCTCAGATACCATGTCTGTCTAGGCGCACAAGACAGACACGGAGCTGGCAGCAACAGTGTCAGAGGAGGTACTGGATATAAATGTTTGGGGTATTCAGTGCAAACTGAAACAATTCTTAAGGGAATCCTGTGAAGAGAGCAACTTGAATGTGCGCTTCTGACTCCTCTTTCTCTCTCCCAACTTCTAGCTGGGGCAGCTCAACAATTTTGGCACCAGGCTGAGGTGGGGGGCTGGTAGCATGGGAAAGTGGTCTGAGGGTTAGGGTTAGGGTTAGGGACCCTGGTTAGTCCCTGGTTAGGGACTCTGAGGAGTCCCAGCCAGCTAAGCCAGAGTAGATGCCCTCAGCACATGGGGAGAGAACTGTCCCTTCCTGCTAACCCTGCTCATGTCATTGCCTCCAAAGGGAATTGCACTACACAGCTAAACTGAAACCTCCCTTTGATTTAAGGAGGAGAGAGTTCACCTTCTACAATCATGCCTTAACAAAGCCCAGGAACTTAAGGGGCCTCTTCCCACTTCAATGAGGAGTGCCGTCTGTCATCTCCTTCACAGCTGGCCTCTCAGAAAGAAAGGCTTCCCTTAATTCTCACCATTTGCAAGGGGGCTAAAGGAATTCTTACAGGGGGAGGTTCTGGAAGGTCAGGATATATGCTACAAACAAATATAGGAGCAGCTTGAGATTATCAGAGAACAGGCTCCCCAATCACACTAGGTGGTTCACACCAAAGCAGAGTTAATGTAGGAAACAGAGGATTTAAATACTACTGCAGGACTTCCCTGGTGGCACAGTGGTTAAGAATCTGCCTGCCAACGCAGGGGACACGGGTTCGAGCCCTGGTCTGGGAAGATCCTACATGCTGCGGAGCAACTGAGGCCGTGTGCCACAACTACTAAGCCTGTGCCCTAGAGCCCGTGAGCCACAACTACTGAGCCCATGCGCCACAACTACTGAAGCCCGCATGCCTAGAGCCCATGCTCTGCAACAAGAGAAGCCACCGCAATGAGAAGCCCGCGCACCACAACAAAGAGTAGTCCCCACTTGCTGCAACCAGAGAAAAGCCCGTGCGAGGCAACAAAGACCCAACACAGCCAAAAACAATTTTTTTTAAATAAATTAAATAAATAAATAAATACTACTGCAAGTTCTTAAAGAGATTCAAGAAGATACTTCAAATGAACTATGTGAGAAAAAGATTCCCAAAATTTGATATTGAATAAAAATTCAACTGATGTAGTGAAAAACTGAAGAGACATCACTAATAACCAAATTAATGAGCTAGAAGGTCAAGGGCTTGCTTAAAACAGGACAAAAATCCAAAGAAAAGTAAAAACAGGGGCTTCCCTGGTGGCGCAGTGGTTGGGAGTCCTCCTGCCGGTGCGGGGCACTCGGGTTCAGGCCCTGGTCCGGGAGGATCCCACATGGCCCGGAGCGGCTGAGCCCGCGAGCCACAACTGCTGGGCCCGTGCGCCACAACTTAAAAAAAAAAAAAGTAAAAACAGAAAAAGGAGAATGGACTCAGGAGAGCTAGTATCTAAATTAAAAGGAGTTCTGGAAAGAGAAAAGATACAAATGGAGAAGCAATTATTTTTTAAAATAATAGATGAAAGTTTCCCAAGTTGAAAACAGGATTGAGGCTTCAGACTAGAAAGGCGCATAGAGCATCAACATTAACAAAAAAGACATACGCCCTGGGCATACACTGATGAAATTTCTGAACTCCAAGGATAAAGAGAAAATCTTGTAAACTTCCAAATAGAAGGCATTCCCAACAAAGGTGAGAGAAGCAGACAGCCTTCTCAAATCCACAATTCTGAACACTTAAGACAGAAGAATAACCATTACAAAGTACTGAGACAAGGGACCGTGTTCCAAGCTAAATTCTTATAACTGATCAATATATCACTCTTACGTGAAGGTAAAAGACAGACGTGCAAAGATTACCACCTGTGTTCCCTTTCTGGTAAAACTACTTGAGGAAGTATACCAGCAAAAATAAGCATAAAATCATGCTAAAGGTCTCACTTTGGAAGAGTAGAGCAAAAATAGTTATTTAACTTTGGTAAAGTGATAGAAAAATTTAGTTATGCTTGATATAAATATGAATGCAATTACCAACATAATTTTAAGTCCTGGTGGAGGATTTTTTTAACTTGTTAAACTTTTTAAAATAAGGGAATAAGAAGAAACAAACAAAAAATATAAAATAAGATGGTAAAAATCAGACCAAACATATTAGTTATCATAATGAATGTGAATGGACCGAATTTCCCCGTAACAAAAAAAAAATCAGATCCCAAGTCTCCTTTTCTTCCAAAGTACTCATGTTGCAATGAAAAGAATGTGAGGTTTGGAAGGAACCAGGTCTGGCCATTTTACTCAACAATTTGCATCGGCCTAACTTCCCTGGAAAATGAGGGCCTGCACTGGATACAGGCACACGATGAAAGAAAATACATCACTTAAAGTGGGGAAAAACACCTGCTTCAGAGAGGAGAAGGAGGGGGGAGGAGAAGCGAGGAAGAGGGTAGGGGTGCAGTCACCACTCACAACACTGCAACACCCAGGAGCCGCTGTTACTGTTTTTTAATAGCTTCAGAGAGAAAACAGCTACCATTTTTTAGCCAGCCATACCTAGGTTCCTGTTCTGGCTCAATAACTACCTAGCTATATGACCTTGAAGAATTTCCTTAAATCTCTCTGACCACCAATATCTCCATCCACCAACTCTCATATCAATACTCAAAGGTGGATCTCTCCATTCATCCATCATCTCCCATACTCTCACCCCACTACATCCCTGTATCCCCAGCCTGGCAGTGACTCTGCCCCCATCCTCCATCTACCCCTGCATCCGACTTGCCACTATGCCCTCTGAAACTCCCACTTGGGAGATCAGCACTCCCCTAATTCTTCCATCTTTTCTTGGGAACAATTCCTCAACCTCCTGCCTTAATAGAGACTCAGCTCTCCCCTGAGGACACTGCTTCACCTGCAGGCCTGAAAGGTGGCTATTAGTTTACATGAACATGAATACCTTGGAGCCAGTAGGTACAGGAGGCATCTTGCAGACTCACCACTGCCAAACCAATTTCTCCCTCTTGTTAAAAAAGAGGGGGGAGGGCTTCCCTGGTGGCGCAATGGTTGAGAATCCGCCTGCCAATGCAGGGGACACCGGTTCGAGCCCTGGTCTGGGAAGATCCCACATGCCGCGGAGCAACTAGGCCCGTGAGCCACAACTACTGAGCCTGCGCGTCTGGAGCCTGTGCTCCACAACAAGAGAGGCCGTGACAGTGAGAAGCCCGCACACCGTGATGAAGAGTGGCCCCCGCTTGCCACAACTAGAGAAAGCCCTCGCACAGAAACGAAGACCCAACACAGCCATAAAATAAAAAATAAATAAATTAATTAATTAAAAATAAAATTAAAAAAAAAAGAATCAGAAGAAACATTTAAAAAAAAAAAAAGAGGGGGGAGGGGGGGAATCCTGCTTTTTTTGAGACTGCTGCTATGCCTGTCACCTATGAGTCACTTTTCCTCTTTTATTGAAGCACCTAGCTCATAGCTTTACTTTTTTTTTTCTTAATTATTTTTTTTAATTTTTGGCTGCATTGGGTCTTCGTTGCTGTACGTGGGCTTTCTCTAGCAGAGGCTACTCTTCGCTGTGGTGTACAGGCTTCTCATTGCAGTGGCTCCTCTTGTTGCAGAGCATGGGCTCTAGGTGCACGGGCTTCAGTAGTTGCAGCATGTGGGCTCAGCAGTTGGGGCACACGGGCCTTAGAGTGCACAGGCTTCGGTAGTTGTGGCACGGGGGCTCTAGAGTGCAGGCTCAGTAGTTGTGGTGCACGGGCTTAGTTGCTCCGTGGCATGTGGGATCTCCCCGGACCAGGGATTGAACCCATGTCCCCTGCACTGGCAGGCGGATTCTTAACCACTGCGCCACCAGGGAAGTCCATAGCTTTACTTTCAACTGAACTCCTGCCATCATCAACCTGGGCAACTTTGGTGATCACTGGGTCCCTTCCAACGCTCAGGTTTCCCACTTCCTTGACATCCCCATTCCATGTAGCCACCTGCCCACCCATTGCTATGGTGACATCTATGATCATCATCTATAACTGCTTGTACTTCAGAAAGCAATCTCAGACACCTCTCTCAACTATCTTCAAGCACATTTGTTCAACCTCCTAGAGACTTCCAAAACACTGGCGCCACTCGATTCTTTATTCAACGGCCACCCCATTTCCCTCCCTGTGCAGCTTACATTCCAGTCTGTCATTACGATGGATTACATACCTGTGCCACCAGTCATTGATGGTTGTAAATCTTTTAAATGATAAAACATACCCTCCTTTTTAATAGCCATTCAAAAATGTACAACAGTTGAAACTGTATCTGAACACTCTTTCTAGGGCTTCTCAATAACCTTCCCAGATTTAATCATTTTCATTACCATTTGGGTCCAAGGTATCTCTAGCCCAGGGTGTAGGGAGCTGCACCATGAAGCACCTCCCCCATCTTCCACTGCAATCATCCTAGTTAGTCTGATCAAGACTTCAGTTGCAATTTAACAGTGAAAGTCTTTGTTTTGTGTGCACATGTAAAGTTTTTCTATTTAATTTAATGTTCACCATTTTCCCACTAATGCAGATATGTATGATTGTTCTTTAACAGGTAATACAGTCATATGGTTCCAAAGTAAAACCATGTCAGATGTAGAAAACAAACTTATGGTCACCAGTGTGGGAAGGGGGGGAGATAAACTGGGAGATTGGGACTGACATATACACACTACTATATATAAAATAGATAACTAATAACAACCTACCATATAGCATAGAGAACTCTACGCAATACTCTGTAATGGCCTATGTCGGAAAAGCATCTAAAAAAGAGTGGATATATGTATAACTTATTTACTTTGCTGTACACCTGAAACTAACACAACATTGTAAATCAACTATACTCCAATAAGAATTATGAAAAATAAATAAATAAAAATAAAACCATGTATTCTGAGAGGTCTCCCTCCCACACTTGTCCCTAGCCACTGCAGTCCCCTCACCACAAGAAACCACTTCATTAGTTTGTCATGCATCATTCAGTTTCTTTATGCAAATACAAACATATATTCTTATTTCCCTCCATTTTCTCCCAGGGAAGGTAACATACTATGTACTCCTGTCAGCAACTTGCTTTTTTCACTTAACAAATCCTGGAGATCCTTCCATCTAACAGTTTTTCCATATAATAGTCTTTCCATATACTACTTCCTCATTTTTTTAAACTACCAGGGTTCCTTTGTATGCATATACTCTATTTCACCAGGTAATTATTGTGTTTTTCATCACTATTAATAAGTCTATTACCAATAAAAATTAATTAAAAAAATAATTCTATTATTATCTTGTATTTGATATTCTTAAATAGAGTATAACTAATTTTGTTCACTTTTCTCGTGTTGCATGATAAAATGATTATTTGCTTTTGGTATTAACATAACCAAAGTCTGATTCTTGATGAAATTTTTATGATTATATAAAGTAAGTGATTTTTTTTTCACCAAGCCCTACATAGGCAGGGCCACAATTCACACAGAATACAAGGCCACTGGGTTGCACAATTCTCATCCAGTCTATCCAGTGTGCTATCCAAATGTTATCATTTTCTGCTTGGGCTATAGCAGGATAAAGGCAGGGAAGCACAGAACCAGACCTGTCCTACTGCCTTTGCCTTCCCTCTTACAAGGAAGAGTCCATGTATCACATTTGTCTTCTCCCTCTAGGCTGTAAGCATCCTGGTGGGAGGTGGGGGGATTGAGTTAGCACTACTAATTGAGACATTCTATTGCCTGGCATACAGTAAGTGCCAAATAGCTATGCCTGGTCATGCTGGGCCCTTGGGACACAAAGATGAACCAGATGTCACTGAGAAGTTAACAGTGCTGTGAAAGAGACAGACCCAATCATAGAGTCAACAGCCCTGGTTCCTGTGGGTACACAGACAAGTGGAAACCAAGGGAGGAGGTTAACAGGAGGGATTCCCAGAGGAAATGATGTATAAGTTGAAATCTGAAAAACAAGCAAGAGTTATCCCGTTAAAGGATGAGAAGGAAAGGGAAAGAGTCCTGAAGGCAGAAAGAACAGCAATTTATCCACACTGTCTGTTTTATAGGTAAGAAAAATCCAAAGCTCAAGACAGGTCAGACAATAATTCAGTGGCAGACAGTGCATGCATCCTCTGAGGGGCTAAACTCCAAAGAGAAATGAAGGCTGAATCTTTAAAGCTAATACTTACAGAGTGCTTATTATGTGCCAGGCACTGTTCTAAGTGTTCTACCTATTTTAATTCATTAAATCCTCACAACAACTCTGTTAGGCAAATACTATTACGTTATTAAGTAGGAACTATTTTTACCCTCCTCTTCCCCCACTAGACTGAAGGTAAGTAACTTGCCCAAGACCACACAAGTAATAAGTGGAAGAGCTGAGATTCAAACTCAGTCTGGCTCCAGAGTCCATGCTCTTAACCACTAGTACTATCTATGATACCAACTTAAAGGTACAACTTATACAGAAAAATGCTAGGCTGTGTTGGGGTTATAGGCAGTATAATATGGTATTTACTGCTATTCACCTGCAGTCTCTTTGTCAAGTCACTTAACCTTGCTGAGCTTCAGTTTCCTTATCTGTAAAATGGGTATGGGGGATAAGGGGAGCTGTACCTCAGAAGGAAGTTGGGAAGACAACAATAATACCATACGTAAAAGACAGACTGAATGATCTGGTTCACACTGGGCAATTTTTAAAAATACTATGAATATTCATTAAAGCTTAGGATTGGGAAGGAGTGGTAAAAGAAACTCACTGTGTCTAAGTTTCATCATGATGACTAGCTTGAAAGCAGGTAGATTCAAATCTGCAGGCTTTTTTTTTCCTGTTGGAATGGGAGAAGAACCAATTTGAAGACAGAGAGAGGAACTACAATGCTATAAGCCCCTTCTGAACCCCCTGAGGGCAAAATAAAATGTTAAAGAACATGATAAGGAAGCCCTAACAATTAGAGGAATCTGAGAGAAGGCGTTATACTGGAGCTGGCGCCTGGTATGGCTGAGTATAGTTAATTATAATAATAATATTACAGGGAAGGTAGTGTCACACTACCCAAAGGAAAATTAGGTCTAAACCTCTCTTCCTGGGTGGAGTCAGTGCCTCAATGCATCAGATAGGATACCCTAGGTAAGGGACTAGCACTAAACCTCTCTAAGTGGAGAGGGGTATGCAAGGACAATCTGTTTCTACATAGGGTATTAACTGCACCTCTTTTCCCCAAATAGAGGGTTCTATGTCTCATTTACCCTGGAAGTGGGAGGGAAAGACATATCCCAGGAGTCTACCCTGGGGAAAAGGGACCTCAGAATAGGGCTTTTTATCTGTATGTCTATGTGGACTAAGGTCAGTGCAAAATCTTGGGGGACGGGGGAAAAATGTGCACCTGTTTGTGTGGCTGGGGTCTGTTCCTTGGTGACAGGGGGGAGGAGGGCAGGATGCCTTTTGTCACTCTACTCCAGGATACAGAGGAACTAGATAAACCGGCACAGTGGCTGTGTGCATCTCCGCTGCATGGGAGAGGAGCACAAGTCTGTACATCTGTAAGTTGTGCAGGGACCGGGGGTGGGGGGGTACTCTGAGTCGCTTTACCCTAGGGAGGGCCATGAGATGGGACTGATATACCGATCTCCACTACAAGGTGACATTAGTGCCATGCTAACAAAGGGGGGAATTATGCAGCTTTGCGTGAATGGGGTCTGCACCTTGCCTGCAGTGGGTTACTCTAGCCCCTTCCATGGGAGATGGGATGGGGCACGATCTGTTTATCTTGTGTACGGGTTGAAGTCAGCAGTGTGTTAATATTGAAGGAAAAGGACCTCTGGTTCTCTGCACGGGGGAGGGGGGAATGCAGCTATACATTCAATGGAACGGCCCTTACAGTAGGTGGTGGTGGGGGGGTTCCTGTGTTTTTTTTTCCTGGATAGGGAGAAAAAGATCTGAGCTCCTCTACCTCGGATAAGGGGGGAGCCCATATGCACGCACTATGGGGTGATCAGTGATGTCACTGCTTCTCAACGTTGGAGGGCACCTCTCTGCTCCCTTGGGGTCTCTCCTTTCCTACAGTTGGTGATTCTAAATCCTTGGAGAAGGGGGGAGAAGAAGGATGATCTGTGTCTACCTAAAAAAGAGAATAAATCTGAGCCCTTCTTCCCCCGGGGCCCCAGGAGAAGCAGTTCTGACTGTCTCTTCGTGGGTTAAGGTCTGCTGTTGTTTGCTGTGGGGCATTTTTGGCGGGTCAAGCCCTTACAAATTCAGTAAGCCAGCGCCTGGGGAGGAGGTGGTGAGATCTGATTTTCCATAATGGGGACTCACTCTAGCCTAGAAGGGGTAAATCTGCATGCTTCTCTGTGGGATGAGACTTGTGCCTCCAAACACTTAGAGAGGGGTGGTCTACCACCTCTGCAGGAGCGGGGGCGGGGCATCGGTCAATTAGTTACACGGGGGCGAGGTAGGGAGGTCTCTAGGTCTTGGCGCTAAGGGAAGGAGGCTCACTCCTCTGTATATTAAAATTTCGGAGCTCCTCTATTCTGGTGGTCGGGCGGGGGTGGGGGTAAATACATCAAAGCCTCTGTCCTAAGGGAAAAGGTGCGCGCCGAGGCGGATCTGTGTGCCTTAGCGCCGGTAGAAATCTGCGCCGTTCAGCCTCGTGAGGGAGATGTGTCTCTTTACGGGTGGGGTCGATGTCGCCACACCTTCGGAGTGTCCACGCCTGTCTACACCGGGAAAATACGGAATGGAACCTCACTACCCTAAAAGGAGGAGGGCACTCGACGCTTCTCCACACAAGTGGGGTCTGTAACTCTCCATACAGTGTGTCCAGGGGTCTACACCTGTCCAGATGAGGTGCGTCCGTGCCCCTCTACCCCGCAAGAATGTGTTTGGGCGCATGTCCACAGGCCGAGCAATCCCTGCCTCTCATCCGGGCCCTTCTACCCTGGAAGGAACCCGACTCTTCACCTCTCTATTCCAGGGCAGAGGGCGCCTCGGGTTTCACCTGAAATAGTTGATCCTTTCCGCGCGGCCGGCTGGGTGAGCGCTCACCACGAAAAAAGAGAGTCGTGTCTTACCTCCACTTCCGGCGGAGATCTGAGAAGAGAAGATGGCAGAACACTATCGGCCCACAGGCTGCGCTCGCGGAGTTAGGGTTTGACTTCCGGATCCCAGCCTCGCTGGGAGCGTACCCGGGGGCGGGGCTTAGGATTGACGGCTCGCGCCCTCCCGTCCCTTCCCCGGGGCCGCGCTGGCCCCGCCTCCCGGCCGCTCCGTAAGGTAAGGAAATAGCAGAGTAAGGCGGGGAGGCGGGGAGGCGGGGAGGCGGGGAGGCGGGGAGGCGGGGAGGCGGGGAGGCGGGGAGGCGGGGAGGCGGGGAGGCGGGGAGGCGGGGAGGCGGGGAGGCGGGGAGGCGGGGAGGCAGCAGCGGTTCGTTGGCTGGTGTGGCCATATAACCTACTTGTAAGCCAAGTTCTTGTCTGCGGGCCTCTGCCTGGCCCTAAATATGTGTTCTCGAATCTTAGTGACCAAGTGATCGCCAAGGCCGCATCAGACAAGCGTGGGGTGTCGGTGCCTTTGTCTACAACGGAAGATGGCGACGGGCAGGGTGTGAGAAAATGGCCGCCAGGATCACATGTTTTGCTGAGTATACCCACCTGAAATGACTAGGTTAGCTGCTCCCAGCAACCGTCCCGGCTTGCGGGGTCCCAGAGAAACCCTGAGGGAGCCGCTCAGAGCTCTTTCTGCAGCAGCGCAGATCCACGGCCAGGCCTACCAACCGAACAACTGGAAGCCTCTCCCACCCATTTGCCTTCTTCCCCTCCTCCTCCCTCCCTCCCTCAGGCCCCAGAGCAGCCTCTGCTGGAGGGAATGGATTTACCTCTGGAGTGGGGGCAAGTAAGGGTTTCTTCAGAAGCCATCTCAGGGAGCTCCTGACCTAGCTGGAGAATGAGGTCTCCCCATTAAAAGAGTAATTATTAGTCTGAAAATGTCTTCTTCCTGATAATTTAGTTCCAGCCACTCCTCTTTCTCTAGCCTAAACTTTGGGGTGAGGCCGAGCCCCGCTACCCCAAGGATATCAACCTCTAGTATATCCAGGCAGAAAATGACTCCCTCTGCCTACTCCTACGTCTTACATACGAAGGACTCACTGCCCCTACATCCATGGAAGGCTTCTAAACTCTTACCCTAGAGAAACACAACTCCTCTGGACCCCAAACCAGCCCTGGCCACCTTCACCTTCCCCCCTGCATTAGCAAATTCTTCCTTTTTCTTTAAGACCTAACTCTTGTCGCTTCTATGAACTTTCCCAGCTGAGTGAGAAACTCAGAGCACCTTGTTGCATTTATCACTTAGTACTGTAATCATTTATGTGGCTGTATCTCCACAGGAGAGTGAACTCCCTGAGACTAGGGGCCATATATCTTCGTGCCCTCAGCAGGACCCAGCACAAGACTGGTACAAGGCACGCTTCAGCAAATGTTTGTTAAATGGGTAAGTTTACAGACCTACACCACAAATCAATGGGAAATGGACATTTTAGTAGATAGCGCTGGGAAATTTGGCTCACCATAATGAGAAAAATAAAACTGGATCCCTATTTTTTTCCACATGAGAGGGTGGAGAATATCTTTGTGACCTAGGACTGTGGAAGGACTTTTTAAACAAAGTCACAAATGCACAAACCATGAGGAAAAAATTTGTGATGAAGTCTTTGATAGGAATGAAAATTGGTATTACTACTTTGGAAAACAATTAAGAAGTAATCAGAATAGTTAAAGATGGCCCTGGGACCCAGCAATTCTGTTAGAGATGTGCATATATATATATATGTTAAGTCCTAGAGAAATTCTTAAATATATGCACAAGGAGGCATGTGCAAGAATATTCATTGCAAAATAAAGATAAAAAGAAAACAATCAAGAAAAGAATATTCATTGCAGAACTGTTAGTAATAGAGAAAAAAATCTGAACAATCTAAAAGTTCACCAAAAGGAGAATAAATAAATAGTGGTATAGCCACACAACAGAATACTATATACAACAGTGAAAAAAATGAACCAGACAGAATTGGGTATATCAATCCAGATAAATTTCAGAAACATAATGCTGTGATAAAATGCAAGTTGTGGAAGGATACATGATGTGTGAGACCATTTATATAGTTTTTTTTAAACTAGAAAACAATGCACTATGTTGTTTATCAATTACATAGATATGTAAACAATATTTTTTAAACAAGGAATTAAACACCAAATGCAGAATGGTGATTACCGCTGGGGAACAAAATGAGAGAGAAATACACAGGGGACTTTGACTGTTTGTCTGATATTTTATCTGGGTAGTAGGTACATGGGTGTGTGCTATATTAGTCTTCATACTTATTTGTACGCCTGAAGTATTTCATATTTTTTTAGAAAGACTATGAGGATCTATAACAAAATTAATGGTGTCTAAATCTAGATCAGTGGTTCTCAAACTTGGGCTGCAGCAGAATCACTTGAGAGAGCTTGTTAAAATACCAGATGCTGGGCCCCACACCCAGAATTGTGTTTTAGTTAAGTCTGTAGTAGAGCCCAGGAATTTGCATTTCTAACAAGTTCCCAGGTGGTGGTGGTGATGATGATGATAATGATGAAGAAGAAGATGATGATGAAGCTGCTGCTGCTGCTAGTCCAGGTACCACATTTTGAGAACTGCTGACAGAGAAAATGAAATTATCAATGAATTTAGTTTTCTTCATCGTGCTTTTCTTTGTTTTCCATGTATTCAATGAGTGAGTGTTACCTTAGGGAGAGGTTTTTGTTGTTTTTTAAATTCTCTTTCATCTCTACTTCCCACTCTCATTTCCTTCATGTAGGCAAGCATTTTAAAGTGTTTTATGCATATCTTTTTGTTTATATGTGTTCTTGCAAAACATGTATTGTTGTTTTACGTGCATGTATTTCCCCAAAATTTTCATTTTTCCATTTTTCAAAATTCAGAACAGTTGAAAAAATAGTACAATGAAAGCCCATATACTCTTAATAGTTTGCCAAATTTGTTCTACTTCTCTTTATATGTATATGTATACATCTTGCAGGCAGTATAACAGCTCACCCCTAAAAACTTCAGCACACATCTACTAGAATAAGGACATTCTCCTGCATAACCACAATACCATTATCACACCTAAGAAAACTTACTAATTCAATAATACCATCAAAGATACCCTATATTCAAATTTTCCAGTTGAGCCCAAAATGTTCTTAGACCTGCTCTGATTTTTTGATCCCAGTATCTAATTAAGGTTTGTGTATTACGTTTGGTTGTTGTAGCACTTTAACCTCTTTTAGTCTAAAATAGTACCCCTAGATTTTGTGTGTGTTTGATATTACACTGATACTTTTCAAGAGTCCAGGCCAGTTTCTTGTAGAATGTCCCACAGAATATCTGTATTCATCTGCTCTTTCCACATGATTAGATTCAGGTTAAATAATTTCAGCAATAACGGTACATAGAGGATACCGCTTACTTCATATTGTATCTCCTCAGGAGGCACATAACACCAGGTTGTCCCACTGTGGAGAATGTTTTGTGTCTGTGCATTTTTGTTTTATATAAATGGTATCTCAATCTGTTTCTTACTTTTTTCATTCAGCCTTTTGTTTTTAAAGTCTATCCATATTGCTGTGTATACATCTAATCCATTGCTTCTAATTGCTCATGCTAACCAGTGTGCCTTCACCACATTTTCCCTGAATATTCCCCCGATAATGGACAGCAAGATTGCCTCCAGCTCCATGACACCACAAGTAATACTGTGATGAACATCCTTGTGCGTGTCTCCTTATTGGCCTGTATGAGAATTTCTTTTGAAACATATACCCAGAAACAGAATGATTGTATCATAAAGTGTGCATATACTTAGTTTGACTAAGAATATTAATACTGCTAAATGGTTCTCTGGGATGGCTACACCAGTCCAGTTTTACCACCAGTGTACAAAGATTCCTGGATCCCTACATCCTCACTGACACTTGACATTTTCCAGCTTTCTAGTTTTTACTGGTCTAATAGGTTTCATAGGTATTACTATATCTTACCTTGCTTTAGTTTACATTTCTCTGATTATTAATTTTTATTTTTGGCCATGTCTCGCGGCTTGTGGGATCTTAGTCCCCCAACCAGGGATTGAACCTGTGCCCTCAGCAGTGAAAGCACAGAGTCCTAACCACCGGACCACCAGGGAATTCCCACTAATTAATTTTTGAGCATCTCTTTAGATGTGTGTCAAACGCCTCTTCTGTAAATTGCCTGCTTGTATAGTTGGGCCATTTTTTCTATTAGGGTTCCTGTCTTTCCTGTTGATTTGCTAGAGTTCCTTATATAGTCTAGCTATTAGTCCCCTGTTGGTTTCAGTCCCCTGAAACCAACAGGATTCTCCCCCTGTTTTAACTTTGCCCATGATAGCCATCTTTGAACAGAAACTGTTAATTTTAATGTAGTCAAATGCATCACATTTTTGCTTTATGGTTTTTGGTTTGGGGGGTTTTACTTAAAAAGTAGTAAAAAAAAAAAAAAGATATTCTTCTATTTTTTTTCTATTAACTTTATAGTTTTACCTTTCACCTTTAGGTTTTAATCCATTTAGAATCCATGCTCATATGTGGTGATAGGTAAGTATGCAATTTTATTTTTTCCATATAGTGAGCCACATTTCCCACCACCAAATACTAAACAATCCTTCCTTTTTCATTGATTTACCATGCCACCTTTGTCATATATTATGAAACATACACACATAGGTCTGTTTCTGTTCTTGTACTAATACCACCTTGTTTTTAATATTTTGTAACGTATCTTAAATCTGATAGGGCAAGTCCCCTCCTCTTTAGTCTTCTTTTGGGTTGTCTTAACTATATCTCTGCATAAATTTTAAAAAGATTTTATCAAGCTCTTCAAAAAACCAACTGTAATTTTGATTAGGATTGCACTGAATTTATAGATTAATTTGGGGGAGTTGACACCATCAAAATATTAACTTGTCCCATCCAAGATCGTGGAATATCTCCTCATTTGTTCAGTTCACCTTCTATCTGTGCTCTTTATTAAGAGTTTAAAGTTTTCTCTTTAGAATTTTTGTGTGTTTTTACTAATTTAATTCCTAGTGGCTTTACAGTTTTTGTTACTATTCTGAATATTTTTATTTTTTGAATAGATAATATACACGCATTTTGAATAGCAAAACTATATAAAAATTATGCTTTGAGAATAGTCACTCATCTTTGTCCATTCTACCCAGTTGCCACCATACACACCGCCCACAGTTACCAGTTTTATTCATTTATTTTTTTATTCTTCATGCAGATACAAACAAGTATAAATGTATATCCTATTCCATCTCCCTCTTTCTTACACAAAAGGTAACATACTATACATACAGTTATACATGTTGCTTTTTTCACGTGATACATCCTGCAGGTCCTTACATATCAGAGCATTAGAAAGTTTCCACTACATAGAAAGTCATGTAGTATGACTTGAAACTGTTGAAAGCTGAGAAAGTGTTACATTATGTGGATGTGTAATAGTTTATTTAATGACTGCAATACCCTTCTGATGGATGTTCAGGGTATTTTCAGCCCTTTGGTATTACAAATGGTGCCATAATGAATAGACATTTCATATGTATGCAGATATTTCTATAGGATAAATTCTAAGAATCACATTTGTAACTTTGGTAGATATTGCCAAAATTTCCCTCTGTAGGTGTACCATTTTGCACTTACCACCCATGTATGAGTTCATGTGTTTCACCACCACCTCACTCAGAAAGTGTATCATTAAAGACTTTCGGATTTTTGACAATGTGATAGGTGAGAAACAGTATCTCACTGTAGTTTTAATTGACATTTCTCTTATGATGAGTGAGGTTGAGCATCTTTTCATATGTTTAAGGGTCATTTTTGTCTTTTCCTGTGAGTTGTCTATTTATATGCTCTGTTTATTTTCTCGATTTCTACAAGCTTGTTATATAATTAAGAGAAATTAGACCTTTGTAAATGATATCAGTTGTCAATATTTTTTTCCCAGTTTGTTGTTCTTTTGACTTTGCTAATGGATTTTTTTTCCAAGCAAATTTTACTTTATTTTTATGTAAACAAATTTATCTATGTTTTCTTTTATGGATTCTAGATTTTGATTTGCACTTTTGTGATAGATTGCATTAATGACCCCAATTTTTTATGTGTCTCCACACCCTTTGGTAGTGCCCTCCCATACTGACTGAGTTTGGCCATATAATTTACTTCAACCAACAGGATAGTAGCAAATTTGATTTAAGCAGAGACCTGAGAAAGCTCTTGCATATTCTGCTTCCTCTCTTGGACCCCTGCCACTGCTATGAGAACATACCCAGGCTAGTCTGCTGGAGGGATGTGAGAGACATATAGAAATGAGCCTGGTCCTCCCAGCCAAGGCATCCTGTAGCAGCCAACCTCCAGCCAAGCCACCAACTTAGTGCAGACACATGAGCTGGCAGAGCTGAGATCAACGGAGCCTGATCCAGCGTGTAGAGCCTCTCAGCTGACCATAGACTCTGTCTAAGTTTGGGTATCTAAATATTCATTTTGGTTTTTTATAGAGAATTATTGTAGCAGTAGTCCCCCATCATTGTTCTTCCTTTTCAGAGATATTCTGGCTGTGCTTGTTTGTTATTTTTCCATTTGATCTTTAATTCAGCTTGTCTAGTTTCAGAAAAAGAAAAAATATGGTATTTTTAATTAGCTTATACTAAATTTATAAATTAATTTTACATCTTTATGATTTTGAGTCTTCCTATTTAAGAAAATGGGGTGCCTTTCTATTTGTTTCTTCATAGTGTTACAGATGTTTTCTCTTGAAGGATTTAGACATTTCTTGTTAAGTTTGTTTCTAGGTGTTTGCTGTAGACTGAATGTTTGTGTCTGCCCGCACCCCCCGAATTTTACGTTGAAACCTAACCCCCAATGTGATAGTGTTTGGAGGTAGAACCTTTGGCAGGTGATTAGATCATGAGATTGGAGCCCTCATGACTGGGATTAGTGCCCTTATAAAAGAGACCCAAGAGAGCTCCCTTGCCACTCCTGCCATGTGAGAACACAGTGAGAAGATGGCTGGCTATGAACCAGGACGTGGGCCCTCCCCAGACATAAAATCTTTGAGTGTCTTGATCTTGGACTTCCCAGCCTCTAGAACTGTGAATAATAAATTTCGGTTGTTTATAAGCCAACCAGTCTGTGGTATTCTGTTATAGCAGACCCAACAGACTAAGACAGTATTTTATCTTTTTTGTTGCTGTGATAAATGGAGCCTTCTCTTCCATATATCTTCTAACTGAATGATTTCTATATATTAATTTTATATACTGCTACCTTGCTGAGTTCTCTTGTTTGTAATAGTTTTCTATTGGTTTGCTTGGGTTTTCTGGCTCTACAGTCTTATCTATAAGTAATGATAGCTTTACCTCTTCCATTCCAATTGTAATTTCTAATTTCTTTTTCTTTTCTAATCACAATGCTTTTACTACCTCCAATATAATGTTAAATTGTAGTGGAGAGAGTAGATACCCTTGTGAGTTTAGCATATAAATGCTGCTAGTGTTTCCTGGTTAAGTGAAGTGCTGGATTGCTGGATTTGGGGATGGATGGATGGATAGATAGATAGATAGGCAGACATAATTATATTAAGGAAGAAGTTCTTATAAAGAATTTTTTGTAAAGGATGGGTATTGAATTTTGTCAAATGGTTCTTTGGCATCTCTGAAAATGATGATATGATTTTTCTCCTTAGATTCAACAATATGTTAGATTGTATTAATGGATTTCCTAATATTGAATGATTTTTGCATTCTTGGAAATAAACTCCACATAGTCATGGATTCTGTTTGCTAATATTTTATTTAGGATTTTGCATCGATATTCATAAGTGAAGATTGGTTTATATCATTTTCTTTTTCTTGTGAAATCTTTGTTAGATCTTGATATCAATGTTATACTCACTTCATAAAAAGAATATGAAGGTGTTCCTTCTTTATCTAGGATCAGGAAAATAAAAATAGCGTTCAAATGATCTGCTTTTCAGTGTTAGCAGACTTCCCCTGTGAAATCATCATGGCCCAGTGCTTTTGGTGGAAAGTAGCTCTTTATAACTTTTTCTATTTCTTCCATGGAAATTGGTCTATATGGACTTTTCTCTTTTAGAGTTTTGGTAAATTAGATTTTCCTAGGATATTTTCCATTTCTTCAAGGTCTTTAAAACGATTTGCATAGAGTTGCATGAGGAAGTCCTTTATAATGTTTAAAATGTCCTCTTACTATGGTTATGTCCAACTTTTCATTTCCTGGTTTGTGTCTTTGTGCTTTCTCCTTTTCTTGATTATTATTTAATGGCTTATATATTTCTTTTTCACAGAATTGGTTAATCTATTTATTTATTAGTTCTGTTACCTGTTTTCTAACTCCTTTATTTGAACTTTTCTCTTTGTTAATTCTTTCCTTCTGTTCCCCTTAAGTTTATTCTGTTTCTCTTTCACTAACTTTCTGAGTTGGGTTCATTTAATTTTTTCCCTTGTTTTTAGTATAAGTATTTTGAGGCAATGAACTTTTCTCTGACTGCTGCTTTATCTGTACCCATAGATTCTGATATGTAATGTTTTCATTATTATTATTGTCTAGAAATTCAGCAATTTTGGTTTGAGTTTGCCCTTTGACCCAAGAATTGTTTGACAGAGAGTTTTTATATATTCAGATGGAAGATCTTTTTTACATTGATTTCTACTTTTATCCAGTTGTGATCAGAAAACATTGTCAGTATTAGTTCTACATTTTGGAATTTATTGAGATTTTCTTCTTGGCCTAATATTGATTTTGTTGTTTAGGTTTTCTGTATTCTTACTGGGTTTTTGTTGCTGTTGTTGTTCATTTGATCTGTCCTGGAATGAGAAAGGTGAGTTAAATTTCTCCTGTTTTTAGTGTGTTTCAATCTATTATCGATTTCTCCTTGTATCTCTTAATATTTCAGCTTTGTGAAAGTTGCTATGTTATTTGATACAAAAATACTCATAACTTTATATTTTCATTGTGAATTGTGGCCTTTTTTGTCTCAATGCTTTTTTGTAATAAGCTTTTTATTTCAGAATAATTTTAGTTTTATAGAACCCTTCATCTAGTTGCCCCTCATGTTAATAACTTATATGGCTACATCTGTGAAAACTAAGAGATTAGCATTAGTACATTGCTATTAACTAAACTCCTGACTTTATTCAGATTTCACCAGTTTTTCCACTAATATCCTTTTTCTGTTCCAGGCTCCAAACCAGAATCCCACATTGCATTTAGTCATCATATCTCCTCCAACCTGTGGACAGTTCCTTAGTCTTTCCTTTTCATGACATTGACAGTCAATTAATGCCTTTCATTCTGACTTTCTAACTTGGCTGATAATTAAGATTACAACCTCTGCTTTCTTTATTTGCATTTGACTGGTACACCTTTGCCCTTCTTGTATTTTTAACCTCTCTGAATCTATTTGTTTTAGTTGACTCTTGAATACAGTAGTTGGGTTTTGCTCAGGGATCCAATAAAAAATGTTTTTCTTTAAATAGATGAGCTAAGACCATTTATATTTATTGATACAAAAGATGTTTGGTGTTAATATTGTCACATTATTTTAAGTTTCATTTTCTTTTTTAGCTATATTTTTATATATTAAAATCATGTTACTATGTAGTCTATTTTGTTTGATTTTTTTATCAGTTAACACTCAATTTTTTTTTGTTTTATTTTTTGAATTTATAAATTTTATTTATTTTTTTTATACAGCAGGTTCTTATTAGTTATCCATTTTATACATACTACTGTATATATGTCAATCCCCATCTCCCTATTCATCACAACAACACCACACCCCCGGCACGTTCCCCCCTTGGTGTCCATATGTTTGTTCTCTACATCTGTGTCTCTATTTCTGCCCTGCAAACCGGTTCATCTGTACCATTTTTCTACGTTCCACACATATGTGTTAATATATGATATTTGTTTTTCTCTTTCTGACTTACTTCACTCTGTATGACAGTCTCTAGATCCATCCACGTCTCTACAAATGACCCAATTTCGTTCCTTTTTATGGCTGAGTAATATTCCCTTGTATATATGTACCACATCTTCTTTATCCATTCGTATGTCAGTGGGCATTTAGGTTGCTTCCATGACCTGGCTATTGTAAATAGTGCTGCAATGAACATTGGGGTGCATGTGTCTTTTTGAATTATGGTTTTCTCTGGGTATATGCCTAGTAGTGGGATTTCTGGGTCATATGGTAATTCTATTTTTAGTTTTTTAAGGAACCTCCATACTGTTCTCCATACTGGCTATATCAATTTACATTCCCACAGCAGTGCAAGAGGGTTCCCTTTTCTCCACACCCTCTCCAGCATTTGTTGTTTGTAGGTTTTCTGATGATGCCCATTCTAACTGGTGTGAGGTGATACCTCATGGTAGTTTTGATTTGCATTTCTCTAATCATTAGTGATGTTGAGCAGCTTTTCATGTGATTCTTGGCCATCTGTATGTGTTCTTTGGAGAAATGTCTATTTAGTTCTTCTGCCCAGTTTTGGATTAGGTTGTTTGTTTTTTTAATATTGAGCTGCATGAGCTGTTTATATATTTTGGAGATTAATCCTTTGTCAGTTGATTCGTTTGCAAATATTTTCTCCCATTCTGAGGGTTGTCTTTTCGTCTTGTTTGTAGTGTCCTTTGCTTTGCAAAAGCTTTTAAGTTTCATAGGTCCCATTTGTTTGTTTTTGTTTTTATTTCCATTACTCTAGGAGGTGGATCAAAAAAGATCGTGCTGTGATTTATGTCAAAGAGTGTTCTTCTTATGTTTTCCTCTAACAGTTTTATAGTGTCCAGTCTTACATTTAGGTCTCTAATCCATTTTGAGTTTATTTTTGTGTATTTTTGATGTTAGGGAGTGTTCTAATTTCATTCTTTTACATGTAGCTGTCCAGTTTTCCCAGCACCACTTATTGAAGAGACTGTCTTTTCAACATTGTATATCCTTGCCTCCTTTGTCATAGATTAGTTGACCATAGGTGCGTGGGTTTATCTTTGGGCTTTCTATCCTGTTCCATTGATCTATATTTCTGTTTTTGTGCCAGTACCATATTGTCTTGATTACTGTAGCTTTGTAGTATAGTCTGAAGTCAGGGAGTCTGATTCCTCCAGCTCCATTTTTTTCCCTCAAGACTGCTTTGGCTAGGGCTTCCCTGGTGGCGCAGTGGTTAAGAATCCACCTGCCAATGCAGGGGACACAGGTTCAAGCCCTGGTCCGGGAAGATCCCACATGCCGCAGAGCAACTAAGCCCGTGCACCACAACTACCGAGCCTGTGCCCTAGAGCCACGAGCCACAACTACTGAGCCCGCGTGCTGCAACTACTGAAGCCCACGCACCTAGAGCCCGTGCTCCACAACAAGATACACCACCACAATGAGAACCCTGTGCACCGCAAGGAAGAGTAACCCCCACTTGCTGCAACTACAGAAAAGCCCGCGCGCAGCAACAAAGACCCAATGCAGCCAAAAATAAAATAAATAAAATACATAAATTAAAAAAAAAGAAACAGACTGCTTTGGCTATTCGGGATCTTTTGTGTCTCCATACAAATTTTAAGATTTTTTGTTCTAGTTCTGTAAAAACTGCCATTGGTAATTTGATAGGGATTGCATTGAATCTGTAGATTGCTTTGGGTAGTATAGTCATTTTCACAGTATTAATTCTTCCAATCCAAGAACATGGTATATCTCTCCATCTGTTGGTATCATCTTTAATTTCTTTCATCAGTGTCTTATAGTTTTCTGCATGCAGGTCTTTTGTCTCCCTAGGTAGGTTTATTCCTAGGTATTTTATTCTTTTTGTTGCAATGGTAAATGGGAGTGTTTCCTTAATTTCTCTTTCAGATTTTTCATCATTAGTGTATAGGAATGCAAAAGATTTCTGTGCATTAATTTTGTATCCTACAACTTTACCAAATTCATTGATTAACTCTAGTAGTTTTCTGGTGGCATCTTTATGATCCTCTATGTATACTATCATGTCATCTGCAAACAGTGACAGTTTTACTTCTTCTTTTCCAATTTGTATTCCTTTTATTTCTTTTTCTTCTCTGATTGCCATGACTAGGACTTCCAAAACTATGTTGAATAATAGTGGTGAGAGTGGACATCCTTGTCTCATTCCTGATCTTAGAGGAAATGCTTTCAGTTTTTCACCATTGAGAATGATGTTTGCTGTGGGTTTGTCATATACGGCCTTTATTATGTTGAGGTAGGTTCCCTCTATGCTCACTTTCTGGAGAGTTTTTACCATAAATGAGTGTTGAATTTTGTCAAAAGCTTTTTCTGCATCTATTGAGATGATCATATGGTTCTTATTCTTCGATTTCTTAATATGGTGTATCACATAGATTGATTTGCATATATTGAAGACTCCTTGCATCCCTGGGATAAATCCCACTTGATCATGGTGTATGATCCTTTTAATGTGTTGTTGGATTCTGTTTGCTAGTATTTTGTGGAGGATTTTTGCATCTATATTCATCAGTGATATTGGTCTGTAATTTTCTTTTTTTGTAGTGTCTTTGTCTGGTTTTGGTATCAGGGTGATGGTGGCCTCGTAGAATGAGTTTGGGAGTGTTCCATCCTCTGCAGTTTTTTTGGAAGAGTTTGAGAAGGAGGGGTGTTAGCTCTTCTCTAAATGTTTGATAGACTTCACCTGTGAAGCCATCTGGTCCTAGACTTTTGTTTGTTGGAAGATTGTTAATCACAGTTTCAATTTCATTACTTGTGATTGGTGTGTTCATATTTTCTATTTCTTCCTGGTTCAGTCTTGGAAGGTTATACCTTTCTAAGAATTTCTCCATTTCTTCCAGGTTGTCCATTTTATTGGCATAGAGTTGCTTGTAGTAGTCTCTTAGGATGCTTTGTATTTCTGCGGTGTCTGTTGTAACTTCTTTTTCATTTCTAATTTTATTGATTTGAGTCCTCTCCCTTTTTTTCTTGATGAGTCTGGCTAATGGTGTATCAGTTTTGTTTATCTTCTCAAAGAACCAGCTTTTAGTTTTATTGATCTTTGCTATTGTTTTCTTTGTTTCTATTTCATTTATTTCTGCTCTGTTCTTTATGATTTCTTTCCTTCTACTAACTTTGGGTTGTGTTTGTTCTTCTTTCTCTAGTTCCTTTAGCTGTAAGGTTAGGTTTTTTATTTGAGATTTTTCTTGTTTCCTGAGGTAGGCTTGTATTGTTATAAACTTCCCTCTTAGAACTGCTTTTGCTGCATCCCATAGGTGTTGGATCGTCATGTTTTCATTGTAATTTGTCTCTAGCTATTTTTTGATTTCCTCTTTGATTTCTTCAGTGATCTCTTGGTTATTTAGTAATGTAGTGTTTAGCCTCCATGTGTTTGTGTTTTTTACGGTTTTTTTTCCCTCTAATTGATTTCTAATCTCATAGCGTTGTGGTCAGAAAAGATGCTTGATATGATTTCAGTTTTCTTATATTTACTGTGGCTTGACTTGTGACCCAAGATGTGATCTATCCTGGAGAATGTTCCGTGTGCACTTGAAAAGAAAGTGTAATCTGCTGTTTTTGGATGGAATGTCCTATAAATATCAATTAAATCTATCTGGTCTATTGTGTCATTTAAAGCTTCTGTTTCCTTATTTATTTTCACTTTGGATGATCTGTCCATTGGTGTAAGTGAGGTGTTAAAGTCCCCCACTATTATTGTGTTACTGTCGATTTCCTCTTTTAGAGCTGTTAGCAGTTGCCTTATGTATTGAGGTGCTCCTATGTTGGGTGCATATATATTTATAATTGTTCTATCTTCTTCTTGGATTGATCCCTTGATCATTATGTAGTGTCCTTCCTTGTCTCTTGTAACATTCTTTATTTTAAAGTCTATTTTATCTGATATGAGTATAGCTACTCCAGCTTTCTTTTGATTTCCATTTGCATGGAATATCTTTTTCCATCCCCTCACTTTCAGTCTGTATGTGTCCCTAGGTCTAAAGTGGGTCTCTTGTAGACAGCATATATATGGGTCTTGTTTTTGTATCCATTCAGCAAGCCTGTGTCTTTTGGTTGGAGCATTTAATCCATTCTCGTTTAAGGTAATTATCGATATGTATGTTCCTATGACCATTTTCTTAATTGTTTTGGGTTTGTTTTTGTAGGTCCTTTTCTTCTCTTGTGTTTCCCACTTAGAGAAGTTCCTTTAGCATTTGTTGTAGAGCTGGTTTGGTGGTGCTGAATTCTCTTAGCTTTTGCTTGTCTGTAAAGCTTTTGATTTCTCCATCAAATCTAAATGAGATCCTTGCCGGGTAGAGTAATCTTGGTTGTAGGTTCTTCCCTTTCATCACTTTAAGTATATCATGCCACTCCCTTCTGGCTTGTAGAGTTTCTGCTGAGAAATCAGCTGTTAACCTTATGGGAGTTCCCTTGTATGTTATTTGTCACTTTTCCCTTGCTGCTTTCAATAATTTTTCTTTGTCTTTGATTTTTGCCAATTTGATTACCCTGTGTCTTGGCGTGTTTCTCCTTGGGTTTATCCTGTATGGGACTCTCTGTGCTTCCTGGACTTGGGTGGCTCTTTCCTTTCCCGTGTTAGGGAAGTTTTCGACTATAATCCCTTCAAATATTTTCTTGGGTCCTGTCTCTCTCTCTTCTCCTTCTGAGGACCCCTATAATGCGAATGTTGTTGCATTTAATGTTGTCCCAGAGGTCTCTTAGGCTGTCTTCATTTCTTTTCATTCTTTTTTCTTTATTCTGTTCCACAGCAGTGAATTCCACCATTCTGTCTTCCAGGTCACTTATGCATTCTTCTGCCTCAGTTATTCTGCTATTGATTCCTTCTAGTGTATTTTTCATTTCAGTTATTGTATTGTTCATCTCTGTTTGTTCTTTAATTCTTCTAGGTGTTTGTTCTTTAATTCTTCTAGGTCTTTGTTAAACATTTCTTGCATCTTCTCGATCTTTGCCTCGGTTCTTTTTCCGAGTTCCTCGATCATCTTCACTATCATTATTCTGAATTCTTTTTCTGGAAGGTTTCCTACCTCCACTTCATTTAGTTGTTTTTCTGAGGTTTTATCTTGTTCCTTCATCTGGTGCATAGCCCTCTGCCTTTTCATCTTGTCTATCTTTCTGTGAATGTGGTTTTTTTTCTCCTTTCTTTTTAGTTGTCCTGACATTTAGAAAAGTTTATACTTTGGTCTAGTGATTAATTTTAGGTATCTTATTTTTTCTAGTTGTTTATTGCTAATGTATAGAAATGTTATTGATTTTTATAAGTTGATTTTGTACCTGGCAACCTTGCTGAACTCTTCTTAATTCTAATAGTATGTCAGTTGAATCTGTTGGTTTTATCTCTTCTCTTCGAGTCCTTACACGTCTCATTTCTTTTTCTCCCTTTATAGTATTAAACAAGACTTCCAGTTCTATGTTAAACAGTAGTTGGTGAGAGTAAGTATCTAGTCTTGTTCTTAATCTTCAAGGAGATGCATCTTAAGTTTCTCCATTTACTGCAAAATATGCTGTATAATTTTGGTATGTAACCTTCACCAAGTTAAGAAATTTGCCTTCTATTCGTATTTTTTAAAGAGTTTTCATCGTAAGTAGGCATGTAACATACTTTTTCTACATTAATTGAGATACTCATACGATTATTCTCCCTTAGTCTATTCATGTGGTAAATGACATTGATAGATTTTTCTGAGTTTGAATGCATTCTCCTTGCATTCTTGGAATTAACTCCATTTGATTGTGATGTATTTTTAAAATACTGTTGGATTCCATTAGCTAATATTTTATTTAAGGTTTATGCATCTATATTCATAAGTGAAATGAGCCTATAATTTTCTTTAATTGTCCTTATCTGTTTTTAAAATCAAGACTTCAGGATTTTACTAGACAAATAAAATGAGCTAGGCAGCTTTCTCTCCTTTTCTATTTTCTGGAATAACTTATATAAGAAGAGAAGTAACTCCTGAGAGTCCCGCACACTATACCTGTAAATCCATCTGGGCCTGGATTTGGGGGGAAGGGATGTCCTTACCTACCATTTCAGTTTCATTAATGCCTAGTGGTCTATTCAAGTTCTCTACTTCCTATGCCATTTTTATCATTTTATATTTTTCTAGGAAAAGAACTTTACCTAGATCTTTCCAATTATTTCTGTATAGTTCCTAGCAGTCAGGTTTCTGGCTTGAGTACTTGGTGGTGCCTTCACAGAGAGGGGGGCCACAAGAGGAGCAGCATGTCTGTCATTTGGGGGCCAGAGGAAGTTTGGCTACCTCTACACTTTCAGCAAATCAATGGCTATATGTGATTCTCTGTTGCTTTGGATATTTGTGATTATGTATGAATGTGCACACTTCTATAAAGGTGTGTTTTTATACATGATGCTCTGGTGTGTTTCTGTTTATATGAAAATGTCAGGCTGAAAAAGAACAATTTTTCTGTGTAGTTATTTTTCTGTATCTGTTTGCATGGGTCCGTGAGCTATGATGGGGGTATTTCCATGGTTCTCTCAATGTCCCTGTGCACATCAGCATCTCTGCCAGCTGGTAATTCATTCTGTGTGCTTTTCCATGTCTTGGAGTGTCTGCAACTGTGAGGGTTCTTGATTCTATGTGTATCTTTATGTCTCTGCACATGTCTTCATCTCTGAGGGTGGGGGATTATGTATGCATCTCTGTGTTTTACTGTAGAAATATATGCATGCAGTGCACATGCTACGTGGCAAGTTCAGACTCTCCAAGTCTGGAAGAAACATTACAACAGGAAATGCTCTGGATTCCAGCTTCCGGATGGAATTTCACTCAGAAAAATACCCCTTCCTGGTCCTCCCAATAACTGCAGCATTCTTTGTCTTTCTTGAAGAGGCTGAGTTGAGGGGGTTTATGCTAACCTTGACCTCAGAGGCCACGTCTTTCAGGAGGATTTGGCAGAGCCATGAAATTCCACACCCTGCCACTTGCCTCTTGCCAGGCCTACTGCTTCCTCCTAAACCCTTTTATAGCTCCACATTATCTACCAGACCAATTCCAATCTAAATTGTCCAGAGAGGCCAGAAGAAGACACAGGGAGATGAGGAGAAAGAAACAGAATAAGATTTTTATAAAGAAATAGATAAACAAAGATAGATATGGGAACAGGGGGATAGAGAAATGAGAACAAGGAGATAAAGAGACAGAGACCAAGAAATAGGTCCTGAATGGTAGGAACAGATAGTCATAAATGGTGATAAAGAAGCAAAGAAGGTTGGGGACAGAGAGATGTACAGACAGATGGAATGGGCAGGGTAGAAAAAGAGGAACTGACAGAAATGAGGCTGGAATGTAGGGAGAGAGAGAGATGGGGACAGAGACACAGAGATTGGGGTCAGAAAGGCAGTTACATAAAACATGAGGATAGAGACACAGAGATGATAACAGCCAGGTGGATAGAGAGAGACACAGAGATGATAACAGCCAGGTAGATAAAGAGAGTGACTGGGATTAGATAGACAAAGATAGAAATGGAGTTGGTGTTGAGGAGGAGGAGGAAGAGGTTGATGATATAGAAGCTAATATTTTTTTAATTGAAGTATAGTTGATTTACAATGTTTCAGGTGTACAGCAAAGTGATTCAATTATATATATATATATGTAAATATATAGGTATATATAGTCTTTTTCATATTCTTTTCCATTATAGGTTATTACAAGATATTGAATACAACTCCCTGTGCTATAGTAGGTCCTTGTTATTTATTTTTAGGAGCTAATATTTTTGAGCATTTGTTATATTTGAGGCATGGTTCTACAAGCTGTACATGTGTTAGTTCATTTAATGCTCTTGGTAACACTGCAGCAGGTACTGTTATCAGCCCTGTTTTACAGATGAGGACACTGAGGCACAGCAAGTCAGCAGCACAACTAGGATTGGAATCCAAACAGTCTAACACCAGAGGCCATACTCTTGACGACTATGTCAGTGACAGAGAGATAGAGACAGACAGGGATCTGGGGACAAGACAGCAAACAGATGAAACACACATAGGGACAGAAAGATGGAAACAAGAGGCAGGCACATGAGGAGAGCCACCCAGCAAGAGAGATGGTAACAGAGGTAGAAAAGGGGTGATAGATGAGGAGAGACTCAAAGAGGGAAACAAGGGCAAGAAGACCAACATAGGGGTATGTGTGTGAGAGAGAAACAAAGAGAATGTAAATGTTAGTTGTGAGGGGGTGTGAGGCTGGGGTGAAGACAGAGACTGGAACAGAAAGGTGAGGATAGAAATAGAGAAAGATAGGTGGGGAACAGAGACAGATGAATGCAGCAACATAAATAGAAAGATGAGAACTGGGAGACAGCCAGAGATAAGATAAATAGGTACAGAGTGATGGAGACAGAGGGGTGGACAGAAAAGAGGCCAAGGAGCCAAAGGAAATTGAAAGAGAAACAGAAAAGACAGAAATTTTGGAACACAAATTCAGAAACAGATGAGGTAGGGTAATATGGTATTATATATGTGAGGATGGAGACACAGACCAAGAGGAGAACCATAAGTTAGACGGGGACAGGATGGAGACAAGGCAACCCCCAACAGAGGCAATGGAGAGAGAGTGAGAGCAAGAGCAAGAAGGGGAGAGATTGAGAGAGAATAGGAGAGATAGGAAAGAGAAACCACCAGAGAAATGTAAACAGAAAGACGAGAGAGCAAAATAAGAGAAATGGGAGACATCTGAAAGGTGGTGACAGTGATGGTGAACTGGGGTGACAATAAAAAATAAAAGAAATAGAGGCACAGTATGAAGTAATTTTGATTCAACAACCACTCACAAGTCTCGGATATATCAGGGCTGGCACTGGGCTGTGTGGTACCCAATCGGCTGTGAGCTCAGGAAGGCAGGGACTGGGCCTTTGTTATGCAATACTGTATCCTCCACCTACAGTATACTCCCAATCATGTGGAGGGCTACCATTTATTAAACGTTAGGTACTGGGGACTGTGCATGCGTTTCATGGATTATGTTATTGAATCCTCACAACTCTGATGTAGTAGGTATTATTATCATCCCCTGTTTACAGATGGGGAAACAGACTTAGAGCAATGAGTAACTTACCCAGGGTCACACAGAGGAGCTAGGAGTGAAGCCCCAGCCTGGACCAATGGTGAGAGTATGTCATGAACCAAGGATTAGGATGAACCCTGTTCTTTCTGTACACCCAAGGTGCAAAAAATCAAATTCCAGTCTGCCTGCCTCCAAGGCCTACATGTCTGACCACCATGCCACACTGCTCCAGTGAAGACTCACTCACAGACTGATGGAAGACTGCTGAACCAAGGTAAGTGTGTCCTGACTCCTTACACTCTGGAGCTCCCTCTATCTAGCGAAGGAGAATGACCTGGCTACCTCAGAGAGAGTGAGAAAAGTCCTGTGAGTGACAGGAATAAAGCCCTGTGGGAGAACCTCGGCCAGGGAAAATCAGAGAATGCTTCCTGGAGGAGAAAGTAGTTCAAAGAGGCCAAAGACAGATTTACAGAGAGGTCAGTGAAGCTTCAGGGTCCCTCATTTGTCTCTTGCAAGGCCCTGCTTAACAATCAGCGAAAAATCAAAGAGTACTGAAGATGTGTATTCTTCACTCTATAAGAAAATTGAAATGCCCTGACATCTTACAGCTCATATATGAAAGAAACTAAACAGGTTTTCCCAAATTTGACAATAGTCCTAAAAATGTACATTATTGTAAAGCTGAAACTTTTCTAAACTATCAATAGTAAAAAATTTCTATCAACCATGCTATTAAGAAAGACTGACTAATATTTCTATTCTCTCTACAGAAAAATGATCTTATCTCATGCTTCAGTGACAAAATAAAAGCCATCAGACATGGGAGAATTGTTCCAGGACCTTCATCTTCCCACCACTGAATCCCTAAACCTCCCAGTATCTGTGTTCATCTTTTGTTTCATTCCTTCCTGTTACAATGAAGGGCCTGAGGACCTCTCCTTCTCTCTGAGGCCCAGTGCCCCAGACCCCAGCCCCTCCTTTCCCTTCCATTATTCCCTTTCTCTTCTGTGTTCCCGTCCGGTCCCTCTCTATGGTCTCTGGGTCTTTCCCAGCAGCAAACAAGCATAGTCTAGTATCTCCCATCTTAGAAAAATTATTCTTTGCCCCTCCTCCTACCATCACCTTAGCCCTCTGGGCTCTGTTCCCATTCACAGCCATGTTTCACAAGGAAATTGCCTACACACCTAGCTCCACTTTAGCAGGATAGGGGGCAGTGTTTTACTCCCTCTGACCTCAGAGGGAGGGTCCTGTAACAATCTACCCTCCCACCAGCACTCTATCCAATTATTCCTGCTTTTCAAATTTTATTTATTTTTCATGATAATACATTATAAATTTTATAATATACATATCTGTACAGTTTGAATAAATTATAAAACAAATACCTATGTACCTGTACCCATCACCCAGCTTCAAAAACAAATCATTTCTGAATGACAAAACCCGCCATGTAGCCCTCCCCAGTCACATCTCCTTCCCCTCCCTGAGGTAACCAGTGTCATTTTTCATGCCTTGCTTTTTTGTATGGTTTTACAACATATTACTGCATCCATATATTGTATAATTTTGAATGTTCAACTTTATATAAACATATTCTTTCATGACTTTTTTGAATCAGTATTAGGTTTCCTGAGTTTTATCCATGTTGATACATGTAGCTGGAGTTCATTCATTTATTTAATTATAATATTCCATTGTATAAATATGTCTCAATTTATTCATCTTATTTTCTTGTTTCTGTTTCTTGCTGTTTCAAACAGGCTTTGGTGAACACTCTTGTAGTGTCTCCCAGTACACACATGTGAGGATTTCTCTAGGGGAGCGATTCTCAAACTTTCTGGTCTCAGGACTTCCTTTACATTCTTAAAAATCACTGCAGACCCTAAAAAGCTTTGGCGTATGTGGGTTATACCAACTGATACTTGCTGTATTAGAAATTAAAACTGAGAAAGCTTAAATATATTAATTTTAAAATAATAAGCCAGTTACATTTAACAAAAGTAACATTTTTATGAAAAATAACTATATTTTCCAAAACAAAATATAGTGAGAAGAGTGGCATTGTTTTACATTTTTGCAAATCTCTTTACTGTATGGCTTAATAGAAGACAGCTGGATTCTCATATCTGCTTCTGCATTCAATCTGTTGTGATATTACATGTCATGTAGCCTCTGGAAAACTCCACTCTACGTACTTGAGAGAATGAGAGTAAAAGAAGCAAATAACATCTTTCTAGTATTATGGTTTTGGCTCCCCCAACCCCCATCCCTGCCCTCAGGATCCCCAGACCACATTGTGGGAACTACCGCTTTGGGATAGACACGTAAAATTGCTGGACCTAGAGTATGTGCATAGTTCAGCTTTACTAGAAAATGGCCAACATTTTCTAGAGTGGTTGTATCAGTTTACACTCCTACCAATGGTGTATCCATTCACTCTTCATCCATTCTGGTTTTCACCCCACCACTCCTCCAAAACTACTTATATCAAGGTCACTACCAACACCCATATTGCCGTATCCAATGGACCCTTTTCAATCCTCATTTTAGTTGACTTCTCAGCACTCTTTTTTTTTTTTTTAAATAATTATTTATTTATTTATTTATTTCTGGCTGTGCTGGGTCCCCGTCTCCGCGCGAGGGCTTTGTCCAGTTGCGGCAAGCGGGGGCCACTCCTCATCGCGGTGCGCGGGCCCCTCACTATTGCGGGCTGTCTTGCTGCGGAGCACAGGCTCCAGACGCGCAGGCTCAGCAGCCGTGGCTCACGGGCCCAGCCGCTCTGCGGCATGTGGGATCCTCCCAGACCAGGGCTCGAACCCGTGTGCCCTGCATCGGCAGGCAGACTCTCAACCACTGCGCCACCAGGGAAGCCCTCAGCACTCTTAAAACATCCCTGACACATCGCTAGTTATGTCCCTATCTCTTTACCTCTTTTCAGTCTCTTTGCCACCTCCTACTCCTTCATCCAACCTCTAAACTTGAAATTTCTCAGAGCTCAGTCATGGATCCTCTTCCTTTCTCTTCTGTCTCAGACTGACTTCTTCTCTCGTGGTTTTTTAATGCTATTTCTATACTGCCAACTCTCATTTATATCTGAAACCAGACCTCTCTGAGATGTACAATATATACCACTATCTGCTTGACTTCTTCATTTGGCTATTTCAAGGGCATGTAAAACTGAACTCTTGATCTTCCCCTGAAAACCTGTTCCTCTTTTCTGTCTTCCTCATCTCGATGAATGACCTGGCCTCACATCACCAGGTCCCTGGGAGGTATCCTTGATTCCTCCCTCTCCCACCCGCAAGCCACCACACCAAGCCCTTTCAATTCTAAATATCTTTCAAATCCACCTCTCTTCATCTCCACCTCTGCCACCTTAGTCCACTCACCGTCATCTCTGATTGCAGTAGACTCCTAATCTTGTCCACCTCCAATCCAATCCACAACAGCCAAAGTAATCTCTTTAAACATTAACTATACCATGTCAATTCCAAGCTTAAAACCTTTCAATGTAGTGTATTTCAGCATTTGGGGGATAGGAAGTATCTACAAAAGAGATACTATTTCATCATGATCATACATGATGCAAACTGAGACATGCTTACCCCTCCTACCTTCTGCAGTTTGACCCACATTTAAAAGCACTGCTTCAGGGCTTCCCTGGTGGCGCAGTGGTTGGGAATCTGCCTGCCAGTGCAGGGGACACGGGTTCGAGCCCTGGTCCGGGAGGATCCCACATGCCGTGGAGTGGCTGGGCCTGCATGCCACAACTACTGAGCCTGTGTGCCATAACTGCTGGGGCTCGCACGCCTGGAGCCCGTGCTCCTCAACAAGAGAAGCCACTGCAGTGAGGAGCCCGTGCTCCTCAACAGGAGAAGCCACTGCAATGAGGAGCCCGTGCACCGCGGTGGAGGGTGGCCCCCGCTCGCCGCAACTACAGAGGGGCCACGCGCAGCAGGGGGGACCCAACGCAGCCAAAAATAAATAAATAGATAATTTTTTTAAAAAAACACTGCTTCAGTACCTTTTTATTGCTCATAGAATAAGATCTATTCTCCTTACCATGGCCTATAAAGCCCAACATAAGCTGGCTTCTGCCTGCCTACCTCCTCAACCTCACATCCCATACCTCTTGCCCTCAGCTTACTGTGCTCCAGCCACACTGGCCTTCCTGCAGTTCCTAAGTATACCCTTTCCCTTTCTTCCCAGGGCCTTCTCACTTGCCGTGGCCTCTGCCTGGGACACTTTTGCCTCCACTCTTCATCGGCTAACTCCCATTCCTTTACTCACCTTAAATATTGGCCTTGCCTGAATCTCAGGCTAAATTGCCCCCACCTGTTATTCTCTTTCCTATCACCCTGTTCCAACTCTTTATAGCCTTATCACAATTTGTAATTTTGTGTGTTTATATGTTGTAATTATGTATTTGTTTACCTCAAGTCCTCTCCAGCACCAGACTGAAATTCTGAGGGCCGAGTTTGTTTTCCATGATCTTGTTCATGTCTGTCTTATTCACCACTGCATAAGTAGTGCCTCATACGGTGCCTGGCCCAAAGTGTGTGCTCAAAAGGCATTCATCAAATGAGCAGAGATCTGAAGAACAAATGAAATGGAACTGGGGAGATGTGGACAGAATTTCTTGCAGATGCAACAGCATATGCAAAGACTCCAAAGCTAGACAGACTAAGGAACAGTCTAATAATTTCAGCTTTGACTCAAGCATGGAGTCTGGAAAGGCTGGTGGCGGTCAAATCATGAAGAGCCCAGCTTAACTTTGCCTGTTGAGGAAGGTAGTTTTCCTTTTGAGCAAGTGGGGGACTCATTGAAGGGTTCTAAACGTGAGAGTGATATGATTTTGGTTTACCTTTTCAAAAGATCATACTGCCTACAGTGAAGAGACTAGATTCCAGGGAATACGACTGAAACAGGGAGGTTGTGACAGTATTCAGGTTAGAAATGGTGCTGGCCTAGATTAGGGTAGTAGCAGCAGAAATAAAAGAGACTACGTAAATAAATTTGGGAGATATTCAGGAGATAAAAAATGACGGGACTTGGTGATTGCATGGGAGTGGAGGAGAAAGAAGAGGGGTATAGCTCAGGTTTCTGCCTTGACTGGGGTCATTCGCTAAGGTAAGGCACAAAGAAGGACAAAAAGGCTGGGAGGAGGATACCTTGAGTTGGAGAGAAGCTGAGGCTTTAGGTGTCTCCAGGGTATTCAGGCAGAGCTATCTGTCTATTAACCCATTGAACGCATAGGTCAGGAGAAGTACCTGGACTTGTATCAATTTGGGAGTCATCAGCAAAGAAATGATAGTTGAAACCATGAGAATGAATGTAATAATCATAGGAAAGAGCAGAGAGAGAGAAGAGAGCTCAGGCCAAAACCTAAAGAGCACCAGCATTTAAGAGTTGGACAAGGAGTCTGGAAAGTAAAAAGGAGTTACCAAGGAAGCAGGAGAAAACTGAGAGTGTGGTGTCATGGAAGTGGTTTAAGGAGGAGGGAGTGGTCACTAGTGCCAAATGCTACCAAGAAGTCAGGTAAGATAACCTCTGAATAGATTCTATTGGATTTAGTGACATGGGCCATGGCAGACCTTGATAAGAGAGCAGTATCAGGCAAATAGTAGAGGCAGATTGGAGTGGGTTGAAAGATAAGTGGGAAGTGGGAAAATTAAGACAGTTAAGTGTAGGCGACTCTTGAGACGTTTATAGAGGGAAGAGAGGGAGGTGGTTGGAGAGGGAGATTTTTTGGTAATTTTTAGATGGAAGAGACCTGAGTATGTTTAAATGCTGTTGGGAAGGAACAAGGGACAGATTCTGTAGGTTTGGTGGCAAGAAGGAAAGAACTTCCTTTTTGATGACTTCTGTTTACTCTGCGAAGTAGGAGGTGGGGTCATCTGCTGAGGGTCAGGGGACAGATGGAGAAGTTGGGGGTTTGAGGAAAAGGGAGGTTAGAAATGGCTGTTGCAGAGCATGAGAGAGAAGGCTGCCCGGGAACGCATAGTAGGGTTGTGGGTCAGCACCAAGGGCCTGGTAGGAGCTGGGGACCATGAGTTTATAGTGGCACAAATCTGTGAGGTTGAATAGTTTGCTCCAGCAGTGTTTAGCTGCCTGGGCACAGGCATGGAAAAGGCGGACAGTTGGACTGATTCAAGGTTGGAATGTTGCCAGGCAGATGCGACAATCCTGGGAACTGAGGCTATTGGCCAAAGAGTGGCGAAGTAAAGAACCATGAGGTCTGGTCTGAGCTGCGTGAAGAGTATCAAAGGCAAGTTCCCTATGAGCCAAGCTCTAGGGAAACTTTGGAACATGTGGAAAGGTTGCTGGAAAAGAGATTGAACGATGAGCAGAGGGAGGCAGAACTGAGATGGAACAGAAAGGCAGATTTGGGGGTTTGAGCCCGTAGACTTGACTGTGCGGGACCAGGGGGAGATGGGGAGGACAGGCCGAGGGGGAATTTTTAAGAAGAAGGAGGGCCTTGAAGGCGGTCGCAGCGAGAATTGAGGCCGGCCGAAGTGAGGAGGCGTGGCCAGGCGCAAATCCCGGGCGAGGGGGCGGGGCCCGGGCAACTGGGTCCCAGCGCCGCTGTGGCTGCGGCTGCCTCAGCGACTGCTCCCGCCTCCCCACCCCCCTTCCCCGGGCTCCTTCCCGCCCGCCGCCGCGGAGACCCAGGCCGAGGCTGGGGAGGACGGCGAAGCCGGGCCCAGGCTGTTCCCCTGCCCCCGCCGCTGGAGCATCGTCAGGAGGCATTGGCTGAGGGGGAAACCCCCAGCCCGAGCGCGCGGCGTACACGCGCGCCCCCCGCCACCGCCATCCTCTCCTCCCTCCCTCCCTCCCCTTCCCTCTCCTCTCCTCCCCTCCGCCCCCCAGCCTCCGCTGCGGCGGGAGGAAGAACCTTTTCCGACCAGCCAGGAGAGCCCAGATCGATTCCCATCTGGGGAGAAAGAAGAGAACACGCACTCGGAACAGACCGGCCGCTCGCCCCGGGGCCACGGAAGTGGTTCGCCGCTCACGAGAGAGCCCGCGCCGAGCGCTACCCCCCGACCCTCACCCAGCCGCTGCCGCATAGACAGCGCTCCCCAGCGGGCCCCCGGCCCCGCCGAGCCCACTCCCCGCGCGGGGCCCGGGCCGGCGATGCCTGGCACCGCAGCGGCGGTGGCCGCGGCTGCTGCTGGTACTGCCACCGCTGCCACGGCTGCTGGCCCGGGCCCGGGCCGGGGGCTCGAGTCTCCGCAGTGGGGCTGAGCCCGCAGCCCCGCCCCCCGAGCCTGAGGCCGCTGCTCCGCCGGGCGCCGGGCCTCCTCCGCCCGCGCCTACGCCCCAGGAGCTGGAGCCAAGCGGGGAGCCTGGGCCCCGCGCCCAGGCCCGGACCATGCACGGCCACCGAGCCCCGGGGGGCGCCGGGCCTTCCGAGCCCGAACACCCAACCGCGAACTCCCCCAGCGCCGCGCCACCGGCCTATGCCGACTCGGACCCTGGAGCCTCGGAGCCTGGACTGCCGGTGCCCAGGGGATCAGGCTCGGCTCTCGGAAGCCTCTTGGATCCCCAGTTTGCCGGACCCTCGGACGCCAGTCTGGGCGTCGCTCCAGGCCCCCGGGTCTTGCCCTGCGGCCCCAGTCCACAGCACCACCGGGCCCTGCGCTTCTCCTACCACCTGGAGGGCTCGCAACCCCGGCCTGGTGAGTGATCGAGAAAGCATGGGAGCCCGAGCCATGGGCCTGGGAGCGGGTTCTTGTTCTCGGGCCCTTTAAGCCCCACCTCTGGGCCGGCCCGCTCACCCCAGCCCTTCGTCTCTTCTCAACCCGCAACCCCTTCCCTCGCTCCTCGGCCTTCGTCTAATTCTTTCAACCCCTGTCCCCCCCCTCTCCCGCCTCCTCTCTGTCCCCTGTGCCCCCTCAACCCTTCCGACCCTCTTCTCTTCCATCTGCTGAGGCTAATGGGAGAGGGAGCACTCTAAGAAAAAGGGGCTGGATTGCAAGGCAGTAAGGGGGGTTTGTTTGGGGGAATGGGAGAAAAGGAGTCTCCCATTTGCCAAGCGCCTACATTGTGCCAGGCACTGGGTGCTTTACATGGGTTTTCATTTCATCTTCAGGAGCCTCCTGTGAAGTAAGTATCATTAGCCCCACTTTGTAGGGGAGGAAACTGAGGCTCAAAGAAATTAAGTAAGTTGCCCAAGGTCACACAGCTAGTATAGAGACAGGATTCCAAACCAGATCTATTTGAGTCCAAAGTCTATGGTCTTTCTGCTTCCCAAACTGAGGCTGGAGACCATGAAAGTAAAGCCAAGCCTTCTGCTTATGTGATTTTCTCCTGTACTGTTCAGCAGCTCTAGAGTATGAGTGGAAAAAAAAAAAAGAGGGATGGTGGATTGATCCAAGGTTGGGGTTTTGCCAGGTGTATGTGGCAGGAGGACAAGGGAAGGAGGGAGTAGAAGGTGCTGATGAGAGAGAAAGGTGGAAGAGGTGGGCCTTGGGGGTCAAGTTGGAGGGAAGGGCTGGAGGGGCTGGTAGGCAGGGAGACAGCAGAAAGGTGGTGATGGGGGGAGGCAGAAGCCAGTTGTAGCAGAGCTGCAGAGGTGCAGGGCTATAAGGTTGTTTGTGAGAGGCGAAGTCAGGATGCTTGAACTTGGATTTGCAGAGGTGGAGCAGCTCTAGGTCAGGCTGGGGCCACACACCACTGCCTGGAGAGACCTTTGCACTGCACAGAACTGAGTGCCTGAGGAGTCCAGCAGGGCCTCCCCCGTCTGGGGACATCCCATGTGGACCTGAGCCCAGGAGCCATGGAGGAAGAGCAGTATCTTCCACTGGGCAACACTTGAAGTAGCTGTTGAGCCTCTGGGACCTCCCAGGGTCCACATCCCAGGCTTCTCAGGTTTGGGGGGACTGTGGCCCAGCACCAGGTAGCATTAGTAAAGCATAAAAGTATGGGCAACATGTGCCCCTTGCTGCTCTTGTGACCTTGGGCTAGTTGTGGAACCTCTGGGAGTTCTCAGGGGCTCCCTCGGTGTGGGCTGGAGATAACCAGCTGACAACAGGCCTTTAACACCCTGCCCTGCATGTTGCTCCTGCTGACTTTCCAAACTCCCCTTGACAGACACTGTGTGGAGAAGGTTACTCACCCACTTTACTGCAGCACCTTCTTTCAGATCCCAAAACATGCCACAAGCACTCCCACCTCAGGGCTTTTGCATCTGCTTTTCCCTCTGCCTGGCAGCTCTTCCCCCTGCTCTCTACCTGGCTTGTTTCTTATCTTTCAGGTCTCAGCTCAGATGTCACCTCCTCTGAGAGACCTTCCCTGATCACTTTAGGTAGGGGCCCTTGTGGGTCTCCATCGAAATTGCCACTGCACTTCCATCTTTGCACTTAGTACATATGCAGTTATCTTATTCTATGTGTCTACTTATTTATTGCCTGTCTCCCTCAACTAGAATGTGAGCTCCTTGAGGGCAAGGGGATTATATCTGTTTTGTTCACCGTTGTATCCCCAGCAACTAGCATAGTGCCTAGCACACAGTAGGTGCTCAATAAATCCTTGAACAAATGCCTGAACAGATACAAAGGGACCACATAGTAGGCCCTCAGTAACCATTGTCTAAGAGAAGGACAACTGAGCTCCTGCCCTCCAGATACTCTTGGTATGGGAGTCAGTAGCTGGGCAGCATCTAGGCTTCTGATCTCTGGCCTCTGATCAATACACAGCAGTGATTCTTCCCACTCCATCAGTCCTTCCAAATTACAATCAAAATACCCATCCTGAACCACTCCCCTCCTCCCCCCAAAAAGCAGCACAAAGTTCCTACGATCCTTTTTCCCAATGAAGTCCCTGCCTCTCTAATTGATGGGTGTCTTTTTCTTTCTTTCACTTCAAGTTGAGGAGTGGGAATAAGAAGGGTGTCAGGGAAGGACCTGGCCTCCCATCCAACCATTCTTAACTGACTCACTGTGGAACCCCGGGTGAGTGACTTCCCTTCTCTGAGCCTCAATTTCCTCATCTAGAGAATGCCATGAGAAGTCTATGAGATACTGGTTGCAAAGCCTGCAGAATGAAATAAAATTTAAAAAAAAAATAAGAGAAAAACCTTCTGAAGAAGAGGCGGAGGAATTACTCAGGCCCTGGCAAGACAAGCGCTGGGCCATGTGATTCACAGCAGCATGGGGCGTGAGATCCCGCCTCCCCCACTGCCCTTCCAGCCCAGGGGTAGGCACAAGTGACTTGCTTCTCTCTCCACAGGACTTGCCTATAATTGGCCCAAAGAGGGCAGGGTTGGTAGTTGTAGGGGATGTGTGTGTGTGTGTGTGTGTGTGTGTGTGTGTGTGTGTGTGTGTGAGTGAGAGAGAGAGAGAGGGAGAGCGTCAATTAAAGGGTTGAAACATTTTCGTCCACATGTTAAGATTTCCGTGTGCCTCCCCGCTTCCTCCCTCAGACTGCTGAGGCCTTTATAGAATCACCATCCTTAGGGGCAGTGGCCCATCCTGGTGGGGGGGATGGTTTTTAAAATAATATATCTTATCCATGTGAAAGCTTTGAATTGCTTCAAAGTGCTTTCTCTTTTAGTTACCCTGATTCCTAGTGGGGGGTTGGTTGATTGTTTTTATGCCCATTTCCCAGTTTGATAAAACCTAAGGCCTTATTGGGTTACTGAGATAACTAAACTTCTCTGAGATACCAGAGAGGGCTTTGAGAGAGTCAGAAAGGAGTTCCCAGGTGTAGGTTTGCTCATAGAGATCTGGGGGGAGCCCTGCCCTCTTCCTCAGCTTTGGGAATATCTTTCCAGATGCTGATTGGGGGATAGCTTGGGACTTGACCCTAGCTCAGTCAAAGGAGTTGCACCTGGTGTTAAAGCCTTTTCGTGGGTAGTGGAAGGACTCAGCCTGTTGAGGGGGGCAGCATGAGGGGCTGGCTCCTGATTTGGAGCCTGGGCCATCATCTGACACTCTAAGAGTAAGAATTGGAGCTGGAAAGGCCCCTAGTCACCGTCTGGTCCTGGGCTTCCTAAACTGGATGAACATCAGAATCCCCCTTGTTGACTTTGAAAAAATAAATGTGATTCCCAGACTCTACCTCAAAGCTCCAGGATCTTAGGGTTGCAACCCGGGAATCTATTTTGAAAGCTCCTCAGGTGATTCTGATGTATAGCCTAGAGTGGGAACCATCCTTGAGCTGGGACAGTGGAGACTCTGAGAGGGAGTTTAGCTGCGGTCCTACAGTGAGTCAGCATCATTAGGATACCACATCAGCCTCCACTCTGAGGCCCTCTCCCCAGGGCCTTGTGTGGGCCTCCCACCATAACGCCCAACCCTGAAGGGAGGCATGGGATCTAAGCTAAAGGGAGTGAGTCAACCTCTCACCCACATACGCACAAACACTGGCAGCCTCAGTTTACCCTTTATGCCTAGCTCTTATGTATGGCTGCCATTTGGCAGTTTAAGCTGGAAGGCAGTTACAGTTTTGGGACTCTAGGCAGAGGAAACGCTGGCATCAGCAGCACCCAGCACAGGGCCTGGCCCAAAGGAAGGGCTCTAGAGGGGTGCCAGCAAGGTTTGCAGAGCTAGGAGGAACACAGAGAGCAGTTCAGGTAGGAAGTTCAGTGGGAGCAAAGGCACTGAGATATGAGGCATCCTCGGACAGGGGCTGGTATTGGGAGAAGTAGAGAGATAAGGCTGGCGAAGGGACTTTATCCTGAGGGCAAAGGGGAACCTTTGAAGGGGAATGATGTGCTCAGATGTGGGTGTTTGAGAAATCCCCACGGCTGTATGTGGAGAGTGGATGGTAGGGGCACAAGAGTGGGGTCAGAGACCGGCAGGTAGGGGTCGCAGTCATCCCAGCAAGAGGTGATAGTAGCTTGGGTTAGAGTGATGGCAGGTGAGGAAGGTAAGATCTGAGAGATATTTTGGTGCTAACATGGACAGATCTTGGTGGTGGCTTGGACGTAGAGGCCGAGGAAGAAGGAAAAGTCCAGGATGAGTCTGGGTTGTTTTCTGAAACCAACTACGGTGACCTGGTGGATGCTGGTGGGGCCACCTACTTGCAAGAGAAGGAGCAGGTTTGGGGGGAGATACTGATGTACATTTGAAACCTGTTGCATTTGAGAGGCCTGGGGGGACATCCGGGTGGCGAGCGGGGGCTACTCTTCATTGTGGTGCGCGGGCTTCTCGTTGCTCTGGCTTCTCTTGTTGCAGAGCACAGGCTCTAGGGTGCGTGGGCTTCAGTAGTTGTGGCTCGCCAGCTCAGTAGTTGTGGCTCGCAGGCTCTAGAGCGCAGGCTCAGTAGTTGTGGTTCACGGGCTCAGTTGCTCTGCGGCATGTGGGATCTTCCTGGACCAGGGCTCGAACCCGTGTCCCCTGCATTGGCAGGTGGATTCTTAACCACTGCACCACCAGGGAAGCCCCAGTCCCATCCTTGAAGACATAGATAGTGAGGTCAGCAGAGTCACCCAAACTTTGCCTTAGAAATGTCATTTGGGGGTGGGGTGGGGGGAGGAGCAGTTTTTAAAGTATATTTGCATAAAGCTGAGACCCATTTCACATATACCCAGGGTAGTGGCTGCTGCGAAGAACGGAGGGAGTACTCCTGAAAAGCAAATCAAACATTGGTGAAGTAAATTCCTGTGGCTCCCTCCGTGTTTTCCCTGTTGAGGGCATCCTGAGAGGCCATAAAGGGAGGTTGCTCACGGAAAGGAGAAGAGGGGACTCATGACAGGAGGGGGTGGTGGGCTCTGCTGGTGATTTTTGGAGAGCAGCAGTTTGAAATTCCAGGGGAGTGTCTGGGAAAAGACCCAGATTTGGTTTCTAGTCAGCTGGGGCCTCCCAAACAAACACAACAAAGTGTAAAGACTGGGTAGCTGCAAAAAGGACTTCTCCAGACAGGACTAAAAGAATTGAAGTTTCCAGTTGCAGATGGTTGGCACCCCCATTCCTCGGCCCTTTCACGTGCCTCTGCCCCTAGGGGACAGCCTGGCTGGGGCTACTTGCTCCTTCAAGGGTGAGCGGCAGCTACCAGTGCCCCAGACAGATGCCAACCATGGCATTCTGGGGACCAGTTAGCTAAATGCCTTAGGCAGATGTGGAGCTGGCCAGACGCTGGCTGGGTGGGGCTAGGACCTGTCTGGAATGAGGACAGGAAGTGCACTCTGCCGTTGCCCAGCCCGGAAGTGTTAAGTGCCCTCATCTGGAGAAAGCAGACATCCTTGGAGCAGTGAGTCCAGCCTCTCCAGGCTCCAGTACCCAGTTCCTTGGACCTGGAAGGCATCACACCTCCAAAAGGTACCTCAAAACACAGAGGGCTGGAGACAAGGATGAGGGCAATAGCAGAAGGCACCTCTGCACTCCTGACTCTTCCCTTGGTTCACTGTGCCCTCAGGCTTCCCTTCCCACCTCAAGGCCTTCGTTTCCCCATGTGTAACATCAAGGACCTGTTCATCGCATTTGTCTGGCGTATAGTAGGGCATCCATAAGTACTTGGTGAGCAGATAAGGGAGAGTGAAAGAGGGGAGGAAGGAGGACATTTCTTCATTTAACAAATGTTTATTGAGTACCTACTTTGTGCTTGGCCCTGTGTGAATTGCTGGGTGGGCAACAAAAGGCAGGCTCAGTCCCTGTCCTCGTGGAGCTCCTTTCTAGCAGGGAAGACATACATGACAGGTAATTCCAAGCACAGATGCTGAAGGAACAGATGAGGAGGGGGCAGGCAGGGAAAAGAGGACACTTGAGCTGAGATCTGAAGGATAAATAGTCCAGAGGTAAGGAGAAGCAGAAAAGCTGTTCAGGCCCACGAGAATGACATGTGCCAAAGCCCCAGGCAGAGGAGAGCACTTTCGAGGAACAGACAAGAGGCCTTTGTGGCTGCAGGGTGGGGGTGGGGAAGTGTTTTCAAGCTGGGCCTTACTTGTCCCTGTGCTCAGGAGTTTGGAGTTCACCCCGGAGGCAAGGGGAGCCCTTCACCGGGCTACAGAGATTGAAGGGGATTGTGTTTTCATAACCTGGTTGTGGTGTGGAGAATACCTTGTAGAGGGCCCTGAGGATGGGAGGGAAACCAGTTAGGAGGCTGGAGTGGGGAAAATAGTCTATGGATTCCTGCCCTCCTAAGAAGTTGAGTCTGTAGGACTTGGGGTCTGGCTGGACGTGTGAGTTAAGGGAGCAGGGGGAGTCGTGGAGAAAGCCCAGCCTCTGGCTTAGGGAACTGGGTGGCTGGAGGTGCCATTCCTGGGGTGGGGAAACAGGAGGAAGAGCCACTAGGGGCTGGGATAGAGCTGGGTTTTAAGATGCACTGAGTCTGAGGAGCCTGAAAAAGGGGCAGTGCCCAGTAGGCATCAACTGTGTCCATCTGGGCCCCAGACTAAGGACAGGAGGGTGAGGGGCACAGGTGTGTGGCTGAGGCCCAGAGAGGGAACTGAAGGCCTCTTCCCGTTGCTGGAGGCTTTCAGCCCTCTGCAGCACCTCCCCGTGGCCCGTGCAGAGAAGGGGTTAAGTCAGGGAGGGAAGGCGCCTGTAGAAAGCGGGAAAGGCAGGACTGGCAGCGTTGGCCCCAAGGAGCTGAAGCTGGCATAGAAGCCCTTCTGCCTGGGCCTGCTAGGCCCTCGCCACCGCCCACGCCGCTGCCTTCAACTTCACCTTCACCTTCTCTGCCCCCCCCCCTCCAGCTTCTTCCCTGCTCCCCAGGCGGGGCCTCCCAGCCTAATGCGTTCCAGGTGTAGCTGCGGCCCCCTCCCCCACCCCGGGGCACAGGGGAGGGGGCAGGGAAGGTGCTGGGCTCTTTCACTCTGCATCTCTTAGGGGCTCCAAGTCTCCAGATCTCCCCGACAGCTTCTGTCTCTGGAGAATTCCTTCAGGGATCTCAGTTTGGGCCCCATGTCCCTGTCAGGGGCAGGCAGTGGTGAGAGCCCCCCAGACCCAGCTCTGCCACTTTCTAGTTTCATGTGATCCTGAGCGAATCACCTCACCCCTCTGAGCCTCGGTTTTCTCATCTACAAAATGGGGTTAGCATCCCCACCTCCTAGGGTTGTTAGGATTAAATGCCACAGGTAGAGCAGAGCACTCGGCGTGGCACATTGTAGCCATGTTCAACAAGTGGCCCTGGTCTGCTCTTTTTGTCCCCTTTGCCTCTTTGGGCCTGCATCCCTCACTGTCTCTGTCTCCCTTCTGACTCGCCCCCGCCCATTTTTTCCTGTCTCCTTCTCTAGCTGTCCGATTTTCTGGGTCTCTGTAGTTTCCCTGTCTTCTTCCTCCTTGTTTTTGTCCCAGTCTCTCTGGGTCCTTTTCCGTCATGATCTTTCTGTGTTGCCAACTCTCAGTTTTGACCAGGCCTCGGTGGGGGGAGGGGAGTGGGGAGGGGGGATGGCTGGGTGTTGGGGGCTCTGGGGTCACACACAGCAGGGGTCAGAGGGGCCATCCCCTAGCGGCTTTGTCCTCAAGGGGAGGGAAATCACAGCCAGCGTGGCAGCCCCAGCACTGGGTAATTACTGCCCCCAGTGCTCCCAGCTGCAGCTCCACTCCCTTCCCTTCCTGTCCTCTGAAGTCCCCAGCCCCTCCCTGGGGGTGGAGCTACCACCCCCAGCCTTCTCTGGCCTCAGGTCCAGAGATGCTGGGAGGAGGTGGCCAGGCCCTCACAGCAATCAAGCAACTGGAAGAGAGATGGGCTGTCTGTGCTCCCATGTGGCTGTGGTGTGTGTGTGTGTGTGTGTGTGTGTGTGTGTGTGTGTGTGTGTGTGTGTGTGTGTGTGTGTGTGTACGTGCGCATGTGTGCACATGTGCCTGGCTGCCTAGCTGTCTTTGTCCCCATGGGTCTGTTTTGTGTATATCTTAATGTTCTTGTTTCTGTATATCCATGTGTATGTTTGAGTGCATGTCATTATATATCCATGTGTGTCTATGTGTGTCTTTGGGTCTGTATATGTTATGTGTTCCTGTGTTATGACACCTTGGCTCTGTCTAAGCCCCTGGGGCATTTCCAGATGTTTCTGCATGTGGGTCTCTGTATGTAGACTCTGTGTGTGTGTGTGTGTTTCTGTGCCAGTGCCTGCCTCTGCATGGCCCCTATGGGTCTGTATCTTGGTGGTAGTGGTTGGTGGAGAAGGAGGGTGCCTGCCTGTCTTTTGGCTTTTTCTGCCCCTTCCTCCTGTTCTTACAAACCCAAGACTCTGGTCACTGTGCCCTTCAAACACACTCTTCACCTCCCCACCCCTAGTATCCACACCTTTGCTCACTTTTCTTCCCTTGCCTGCAGGACTGTGTCCAGTCTATCTACACCTGAAAAAACACAACCTGGATGGGCGAACTCAAAAACCATTTCCTTTAGAAAGTTCTCTGACCTCCCCCCCGACCGCCCCCAATGTGATTTCTTTCGCAATTCAGCAAACATTGACCGAGGATGTGCTCTGTGACTCTGGACACAGACACACTTGGGATCCAGTCTCAGTTCAACCACTTCTAGCTGTGTATCCTCAGGCAAGTTATTTTGTTTCTCTGTGCCTCAGTTTCCTCATCTGTAAAATGGAGCTAATAGCATACAGGGTTGTTAGGAGGATGCCCTACAGGAAAGCATCAACAAAATGCCTGGTGCAGAGTAGGAGCTCAACAAACAGTTGAATCCTCATACCTTATATCCTCCACAAAAAACTGAACACCTTGAGTTCCAGAGAGTTCTAAAAGTTCTTGCAGTCTCCTGCTTTTTTCACCAGGCATCCTGCACAAGGCAGAAGACCAGACAGAACAAAAGGCAGATTCCAGTTCAGGGAACTGCTGACAAGTATTGCATGAGCCAGCTCCCTGAGGGTGCTCAGGCCCAGAAGAGACTGGGCCCTTCCAGGGGGTAGAGGAGGGACTCCAAAGCTGCTGCCCTAGGGCCAGAGCACATCAGATAGAGCAGGAGGTAAATGGCAGAGGTGGAAGGGACCTTAAGGACCATCTAACTCAGATATTGCAAACTGGTGGCCCACAAGTTTAATTTGACTCACAAGTTTCATTTGGCCTACTCACTGTTTTTAAAATTAGGGGATTTCACATAAAAGCCTGGATTTCTGATTCTCTTGAAATATTGGAAGACCTGAAAATGCAGGGCCCCCATTACTGCAAGGTGACAATTAGATAGAGGGGAGAAGCTGCCATCCCTACTTTAAGTGAGGCATGTGCTCTCCCGTTTACCCCCGTCTTCACCATCCCCTATTGCATTATATTGTCCCATTTTACAAAAAGGTCCTCACTTTACACAAGGGTCCACACTTCACAAAAACGTTCTTCACTTTACAGAGGAGCCTCATTTTACAAAAGAGTTCCTCCGTTTTACAGAACAGTCTTGCATTTTGTCAAAGAGTCCTTCATTTACAGACATCATCCATTTTACAAAAGGGTCTTTATAGAACTCTCCTCACTTTACAGAATGTCCCTCCACTTTGAAGAAAGCGCCTCCATATTGCAGAAACTTCTTCCCTTTGCAGAAGGAGCCTTCTTTTTAACAAAAAGACCTTCATTTTACAGAAAGTTTCTCCAGTTTTCAAGAGGGAACACTCTAGGAAGCTCCTTACTTGCCAGAATGGCTCCCACTTTCCAAAAATGCCTTCACTCTGCAAAAGGTGCCTCCATTTTTCTGCAGAGTCCTTATGTTCACAAGACCAGTCCACTTCAAGGAAGGGATCTTCGGGCTAGCCACAGGGTTCCTATAGACAGCTCCCCCTGCACTTCTCATACTTGACAAAGTTTTGTGTTTAAATTTTCAGAAAGAACATCTGCCAGGCCAAGCAAGTTTGGCTGCAAAGGTGGAGCAGGGCAGCTGGGCTGGACCTCACATTCAAGGGGCAGGTGGGAAGAGGTGGGGCAGCTACTCCACCTTTATCCTCTGCTTTTTTCTCAAGCTAAGGGACTCCCCTCCCCCCCCCCGCCCCCCCACAGAGCTGGCTGCCCAAAGGACACTTTCTTATTTGCTGTTCTTTCTTCTCCACTCCCTCTGCTCCCTTTCCCCACCCCACCCCACCCCCAGGAATTCAACTGTCCCAGGGGCCTACCTCTCAGCCTGGAGGCTGAGGGCTGCTGGGAGAACCATGCACTGGGGGTCAGCAGGCCTGAGTGCTAGGGCTGGCTTCTGCCCTATACTGCCAATAGCATGTCACCAGTTCCTCACAATGAGAAGCACACACATATGCTCCCCATTTTGCAGATGGGGAAATCGGGGTCCAGAGTTGTGAAGCGATTCCCCACGTCACCAGGGAGTTAATGGCTGAGGTCCAGTCTGGGGTCCTATTAGCTGTCTTGAGATTAAGCCAAGGCTAAAGCTGGGAGAAGGGAGAGGGGTTGCTGCTGGCCAGGGAGGGGGAGAGCTGGGAGCTGAAATTCTCGGAAAGAGGTAAGGGTCCAGTTCCAGTGGTAAAGTCATTGTCCTCAAATGCAGCTAGACGGTAGACCTACTCTGCCAGTAAGCCCAGAAGCACATGCTCAGGGCACCTGCCAAGCAGGGGCATGAAGCTACCAGAAACAATTTTTGGAATGAGTTTGCTATTTCACTAACAGTAAGTTGTCATGGGAAAATTCCAAACTCTGTTATACTTCTTGACACTTATTTTATGGTTTTGTTTGCTTTCTATATTTGAACTGAATTTGAATGGGGGATGGGGTACCATTGTCTTTTCTCTGCCATTCCGCCTCTAGTAGGAATCCCGCCCTGATCTGAGAAGCTGCCAAGGAGAGTGGCGCTGGATTCTGTGTCCATCTCTGGCTGGGTTTGCACACGTTTCTCAGTGTGTTGATAGCTTTGTGTTGGGTTGCAGCCTGTGGCCTGTGGGTTTATGTATCTGTGTGCGTAGTTTTGTATCTTTGTGGATGTGCGGTTCTGTTGGCTTTCAAGTTCAAGCCACATTGCTCTGCGGGTGGGGGAGCACTATGCTCTTTCCCTTCTTTGTGTCATGGACTCCTCAAAACCAGGGAGCTGTGATTATTATCCTATTTTCCACACAAGGAAACTGAGGCTCGGATAGATGGAGAGGCTTGCCCAGGGCCACACAGCTAGTAAGTGAGGGTGTTGGGATTTAACTGAGGTCTGTGTTACTCCTGAGCCAGATGTTCCTAGTGAAGGCTTCACAACACCTTAACCCATGCAGTCTGGTCATCGAGTGTGATCATGCCACCCTTCTTTGGAATGGTCAAGTACCACAGGTTTTTAATTATTGACTTTGTTTTTTTAATAAATAAGACCAGATTCAAGGTGATCCCTGAGATAATGTCACTGTCATAAGCATTCAGGTGCCCATTGCAGGGAAATTGGGTAGAGCCCACAGCTTGCCTGGTGCCACCTCGGAGGCCTGGCTCCACCTCATTCACTAGAATCCCTTCTTGACTAGGGCTTCTGGAGTTCACCCCCAAAAAAGTACAGTTAGATTTGAATTTCAGATGTACAACAAAAAAATTTTAGTATAGCATAATACATTTTTAGTATGCATGAGGCATGCTTATACTAAGAAATTATTCATTGCTTATCTGAAAGTCAGACATAACTGAGCATCCTGTATTTTATCTGGCCATCCTGTCCCTGGCCTCTCCCTCCCCTGAGCTTCCCCAGTCCCGACAGGCTGACCCCCTTGCACTTCCTGAGCCACACTTAGCTTTTCCTGAATGAGAGCTTCTTGTCTTTGAGATTGGGAGCTCCCTCAGGGTCAGGATCAAGATTGCCCTTCGGCCTGCTGAGGGGCCTGTCAGAGGGCGCACCCCACACCCACAGCAGAGCCAGGGCCACACCCAGGCATCCTGGGGTGCCCAGGGCGTGTTTCCCATCAGTGACAAGAGACGCCTGAGTATGGCTGTGTGTGCACACCCTGTGCCAAGCGTGTTGCATGTGGACGTGTGAGCAGCTTTGTGGTTCTCACCAGGTCTTTGCGGTTTTCTCTACCCCCCCCACCCGACCAGGGATCAAACCCGTGCCCCCTGCATTGGAAGCATTTGGTGGTGTGACTTTCGTGGTGGGGGAGGGGGATGCCCTTTGTGGCCTCTGTTCTAATGCCAGTGGTCAAGGGGGCAGTGCTGGTGGAAGACCTTGTCAGGTGTGTGGGTGTGAGTGTGGATGTGCGTGCATGTGTAAGAGAGAATGTTGTGGATTATCAACCATAAAAAATGGGCTGGAGGACTTCCCTGGTGGTCCAGTGGTTAAGACTCCACACTTCCACTGCCGGGGGCGCAGGTTCCATCCCTGGTCGGGGAACTAAGATCCCACATGCGGAGCAGCTTGGCCAAAAAAATTAAATTAAATGTAAAAAAAATGGACTGGAGAAAATCAATGCAGGACTTAAGGGGGGTGGGGATGGAATGGGGAAGTGGGAAGGGCTGTGATATCTAGGGGAGGGGAAGGACCTCCCTTCGGAGCTCCCTGAGGGCAGAGATAGGATTTTCAACTACCCCAGCACAGAATCTACCAGGCTCAGAGCAGAGCTCAGAAGTATTGGGGTGACTAAACTAAGCTGAGGGAAGCCAGGGAGTTCAGCAGGGTCTTGAGGGGCCATAGAGAACTAGCTGGGAAGCTTCTATTTTCCCGATGGGCAGTGGGGAGTCATGGAACGTTCTTGCGCAGATAAGTGGCATGACCTGAGCTGGAGGTCCATCTAGCCACCCGAAGGGAGCAAGACCTGGGGCCAAGGGGGCCACTAAGGGGAAACGTAGGAGGAAACAGGGAAGTGTAGGCAGAGGGACAGGGAGGGGGAGCACTGCAATAGGAGAGAGATGGATCTTGAATCTTCTTCCCTCAGTGGAGCCCTGCCTGGTTCTTGGCCAGGCCTAGGCTCCTGAACTGAAGCCCTGTTGTCATAATCTGTGGGCAGGCTTGGGGGTGTTGCTCTTACTAGCCGCACTAGCTCATGACTTTCGGAAGCACTGACACGCACCTCTGCCCCTCTAGATTCCCCTCTTTCTGAGCTTCCTCTTGGAGAGCAGGGTTAAGAAGTCCAGTCTCAGATCAGTCTGCTACAAGTCTGTCACTGACTTGCTGTGTGACCTCGGGCAAGTCACTGCCCCTCTCGCTGCCTTCATCTCTTCATTAGAAACTGGGCTGACAGTCCCTGCCCCTCTCAACTGGGAATCCAGGGTGTCCCCGAATATTTGAATCCCGTTCTGCATGGCTGCCTGCAAGGAGGCAGAGAGAAAGGAGGGGCAGGCCCATCTGTGCACTCCCAGGTGAGGTGGGTGAGGAGGGAGCAGAGAGTGGGCCAGAGCAAGGCCACAGAGGGTGGCATGGTCACCCTATCCCTGGGACAAGCAGTGGAGAGAGGGAGAGGCCCCAACTAGGGGCCCCACTGCCCTGTACCGACTGGGTGGGAGGGCTTGCCCAGGGAGGCCTGCCTGCTTTGAGGTGTGGAGACAGGGCCAGGTGGGCGCCTCCAGACCCAAGGAGGCAGACAAGGGGCACCTGGGACCCTGGCACCTATGTGTGTAACCCTGAGAGGGGTCTCTGCATGGTGGGGTGCCTCGCTTTGCTCTCTGGATCTCTGGTCCTTTCAGCTGCTCTCTGTGTCTCTCACTTTCTCTAGCCATATTGTCTCTCGAACTATGTCTCTGCATGTGCCGCCCTCCAGGTGATTCATCCCCCTCAACCCCACGCCCAGGGGGAGGGCAGGGCAGGAGCAGGCCAGGATGTGCTGAGCAGGGCAGGGTAAGCAGCCCAGCTGAGCTGAGAGGAGCACCTTCTCCCTCCCAGCCAGGGCCCTGCCTGCTCAAGTGGGAAAGGAAGTAAGGAAACTGCACCCAAAGCCAGGTACAGAGTGGGGGTGGGGGCCTCAGCCTGTGGCCTGGGGCACCTTGTTCCTTCAGGGCTGGGAGGGGACCATGGCCTGAGGCCCCTGGGGCCTTTGCGACTGGATTGTGGCCTGGATGGAGTCAGAGACCCTGGGAAGCTGCTGGAACCCTGTGGGTTGGGCTGCTCCCTTCCCTCCTGGACTGGGAGAGCTAAAATTCCCTGCTGCTCTTTCTGCCTGTGACCCGGTAGGGTATCTTTGTGTTGTAGCTGTATGTTTTTGCAACAGAGGCCGCATGTGAAACCATGACTATTTAGACCAGGAGGCAAGTGTCATGTGGGTGTGTATACCTGAGCCCCTAAGACCCAGGGACTCCATGGACATGTTTGTTTCATGAGTATGACATAGTAAATTATGCCATGTGTCTGTGATTGTGTGTCTGTGTTTCTGGGTACACGGTGGCATGTGACTTTGTGCTGTTTTGCCACTGTGCAAGGTTGTGTCTGACATGGTATAATGACCCTGTGTGGCTATAGTCTTGTCACTGTGTGAACCGTTCGCAGGTGTGTGAACCTGCAACACCATATCCTGGTGTGTATGACACCCTGTGGCCCTGCAGTTGTGAGGTACAGCATAAATGGCACTGTATATCTTTGTGACTCAGTGGAACCATATTTGAAGAGTATATAAGTGGGTATATGATGGTAAGTGGTTGGGTGATTGTTGTATGGGGCTGTGTGTGAAATTGTATATTTGCCACCGTGTGACTTGCATCTTTGTGACTGTGCATGGCCACGTTTGCCGGTGCATGTGATACCGTGAGGCTGTGTGATAACATGTGAAGTTGTGACTGTGGGTCTTTGTGACCATGTGTGACCAGGCTTTCAGAAGCGTGGTGGCACGTGATTGGATGTTTGAATTTGTGCGGCCCCAAAGTTAAGTGAAACAGTGTAAATAACCCCATGTGTCTCTGTGACTGAGTGGGCCCACTTGTGACTGGTCATGTATGAGACTGTGTGACACAGATTAACAGACTCTCTGTGGCTGTGAGAGGCCACGTGAGAGTCTGTGGCACAGCAAAACTGGCACCATATGTGGGTGGGAGCTCTGGGGGCTCTTGGCTGCCACTCACCCTCTCGTCCTCACACCTGTTTGCCTGCATCCTTCCCTACAACAGCTTTTCATGGCTCCCTTCTGCCCACAGGATGGTCACCCAGCTCCTCAGACTGCCATCCAGGGCTTGCCCTCTCTACTCTACTCTTCCCCCTCCCCTTCTTCTCTATCATCTGAGACCCACCACAGCTCCCTGCCCATCGAGGCCACACTCCTTCCCTTAGGACATGCCATCCCTTGGTGGGGGGGTGTCCCTCATACCTCCCAGACTGAATCTTCTCTCCCCAGTGTGACCATCATCTCCCCCAGGCCCAAAGACAAAGGTAGGTAAGGAGTCCACAGTGAAAGAAGAGGGACAGTGCAAAAAGGCCTCCCTTTTCTGAATTTTTTTGCCTGTTTAAAGCTGTTCCTGTGACCTGAACTCTGGCTGCTGGCTGTGTGTTTGTGTGTGTAGGTGTGGAAATAGAGGATAGTACAGATTAGTGAGAAGCTGGCATTTTAAGAAGCAAAACTTTTGTTCATGAAATATAATTTCATCATTTTCAGCTATATAGAACCGTAGAAAAGGAAGTCCAGATATCCTCAGGACCTTAAGAAAAAAGGTGAAGAATGGTTTAGGCTCAGCATCTCACTGTGGCTAAATAAACAAGAGTGCAAGCATGTACACAAACCATAGGCTGCTCGTGCTCACCCCCAGCCTGGTTAAACTGCCTAATAATAATGCCTGCTGACATACAAGAAATCAATGTACTAATCACAAAGAACTCTTGTCTGTTACTGAAAACAGCCAGCCACAACCCTGGGCCTGGCTCCCCGTCTGACGGCTGGGGTGAAGGCTTCCCAGAAAGGCAGTGTGGCCAGGAAAGGGGCTCAGGAAAACCCGATACCACAGGTACCTGCTAAGACATACAACTTCCCAGTCTCCTTTGGGGTAATCAGTTGCTTCACACCCAGTTTCTCCCTTTCTGCAGGGCTGCACCAGGGAAACCGTATCCTGGTTAAAAGTTTGTCCCTTGACCCTGGCCAGAGCCTTGAGCCTCATCCAGAAGGTCCCCAGCGACTTCGCTCAGACCCAGGTCCCCCCACTGAAACCCCCAGCCAGCGTCCTTCACCACTGAAGCGGGCACCGGGCCCAAAGCCTCAGGGTAAGTGGGTCCAGAGCGGGGCAGAGGAATGGCCCATGAGAGGGGACAGAGGAGGGGAAAGGTTGGCCAGTGGGAGAGGAGAGGGCTTGTTAGAAGGACAGGAAGCACTGTGGTCTAGGGGCAAAGGGCTGTGACCTGGGGCTAACATGTGCATACTGGCATCTCACCTCAGGCCTGCTCTGTGCCTACCTCAGGCAAAGGTACAGACTGGGGGTTTGTGGAGGGGCCTGTGGTCTGGCTATGACAGCCAACTCCAAACTCAGCCCATTGGGATCTCCCCTCTTTTTCCCATCCATCTCTCTAGTCCCCCCAAAGCCCAGCTACCTGCAGATGCCCCGGATGCCCCCACCACCTGAGCCCATCCCACCCCCACCATCACGCCCACTGCCTGCAGACCCCCGAGTAGCCAAGGGCCTGGCCTCCAGGGCAGAGGCCAGCCTCAGTTCTGCAGCAGTATCCTCACTGATTGAGAAATTTGAAAGGTGAGTCTGGTCCCCGGGGGACCCTGTGGGGGTAGGGTGGGCCTGGGATAGAAAGGACAGTTGTAAGACAGGCCTCTCAGTCAAGCTCATACCCTGCCTTCATGTGTGTCCACCACCCACCTCAGAGAGCCTGTGATTGTCGCCTCGGATAGGCCAGCCCCTGGCCCCAGCCCAGGTCCCGCAGAGCCAGCCATGTTGCCACAGCCACCCCTGCAGCCACCAGTGCCCCAGCTCCCCGAGGGCGAGGCCTCCCGCTGCCTGTTCCTGCTGGCTCCCGGGCCCCGGGACGGCGAGAAGGTGCCCAATCGGGACAGCGGTATTGACAGCATCAGCTCACCATCCAACAGCGAGGAGACCTGCTTCATCAGTGATGATGGGCCCCCCAGCCACAGCCTCTGCCCCGGGCTCCCTGCCCTGGCCAGTGTCCCTGTTGCTTTGGCTGACCCCCACCGACCCAGCTCCCAGGAGGTTGATAGTGACCTGGAGGAGGAGGATGACGAGGAGGAGGATGAGAAGGACAGAGAAATCCCAGTGCCCCCGATGGAGAGACAAGAGTCTGTGGAGGTACTGACCCAGGTTCACCGAGAGGCAGGACTGTGTGGAGAAATCAGGAGCCTGGCTTTTCCACTTGATTCTTCCCCCAGCTCAGTATTTCTTGAAACAGGGCATTGTTTCCACTTGGAATGTTTGGCTTCCCTGGTCTCCTGGTACTAAATATCAGTAGCAGACCTGTACGCTGTCCCCCCATCACTGTAAATACAAAATGACCATGCACAATTCCAAATGCCCACTAGGAAAATTGTTCTACCCTCATCCAAGAACCACTAGCTGGACCTCAGTTTTTCCATCTTGAAGATGGGCATCATGGTTGGGGATCTTTAAAGTCCTGTTCCAACTGGAAAATCCCCAGATTCAGTAGCTATGTGACATTGGGCAAGTCTCTGCTGCCCCACCACAGCCTCAGTTTCCTTATTTGTAAAATGGAAAGTCTCACATCCAGAGAGAATTCCAGACAGCTGGCCTCCGGAGGGCCACAAGAGCTTAGAGCCCCCTAGGAACCTGAGGCTGTGGGACAAAGGCTCTCGGCAGCAGGAATCCCTTTCTGTGCCCCAGCAGCCTAACACTGCTTCCAAAGGCATCCTTGCACTTAATTAGGTCGCAGCCAGAATACCTGCTCCGCCAGAACCCGGCTCAAATGTGGGGGCCGAGGTCTGGGACTCAGCAAATATCTGTCCAGTGAACAGGCAAGTGGGCCAACAGGCAATGAGTTTTATACATTTTTATACTTTTGGGTTTTCCTTACACCCCAGGTACTCAGCAAGCCTTTGCTGACAGTGAACTGAGTGGGTGAATAAATAACATTTATAGTCTACTTAATCTGTAGTCTAATATGTCTTATATATATTAAATCATTTTGTTGTCTCAATTACAAATGGACTTAGGTCCTATTATTATCTGTATATGTAGATGAAGAGACTTAAATACAGAGCATTTATACAACTTACGCAGGCTAGTAAATGTCAGAGCTAGGATTTGAACCCAGGAAGTCTGACTTTCCAGCCCACACCTTAACCACTACACTATGCTGAGTGAATAGAGGGAGCAGATGGCTGGGTGAATGAGTGACCGAATGAGGAGTGCACGGCCTCAGAATTGAGGGGTGACCTTTACGAAACACGGGGGAGTTAGGGGTGAAGCTGTGGGGCTTATGGGTTCAGGGGTGGGAGGTAGGGTTATCTCGGGGTGGCATTAGGCTTAGAGTAGCATTTACACTATCTGAGAATTCTGGGGGTTTGGTGAAGATTAGGGTACAGGATGATGGACCACCAGTTGCCTCTTCTCTCTCCAGTTGACTGTGCAGCAGAAGGTGTTCCACATTGCCAATGAGCTCCTGCAAACCGAGAAAGCCTATGTTTCCAGGCTCCACCTCCTGGATCAGGTGAATGGTCCCTCAGGGGTGCCCGGGCACCAGGACCTGGTAGGTGGGTGCCAAGGAGGAAGTGATAGGACCTGAGCCCAACCCTACCATTGAGGCCAGAATCTAGAGTTTGGTAAGGCTCCCCTCTGACCTTGACCCCCATCCTATCCCTGAAGCCAACTCTGATTCATGACCCCAAGCTTGATCTTTGTATCAACCCTCATTCCTAAACCTGGGTAGGTATACCAGCCCTGACTGCAACTCTGACCCAGATCCTGAATTAACCCCTGGCTGTGAACCACACTCTGAACCTCATTCTAACCCTGGACCTATTCCTGACCCCCAAACCCACTAGAATCCCTAAGGGTAGGAATTTTTGTCTGCTTTGTTCACTGCCTGGCACACAGTAGACACTCAAAAATATTTGTTAAATGAATGGATCTAATTCCAAACTTCTCTCTGACCCTGACCCTGATCCTGAGTTCTCATTGTTCCATTGCCTACCTTCAGATCCTAACCTTGACAACCTGAAATCCAACCCCACATTATAAGCTTAACTCCATTCCTTCACTCCTCAGTCTCAAGATCAGTGCTGATCCCAAAACTCCACAGAGCTGCCCACAAACACTGCCCTCACCTGCCAGTTGCCCCTTCCCCAGCCAAGCCCCAGGCCCCACTGGGCTGATCTCTCCTGCCCTGCCCCATAGGTGTTCTGCGCCCGGCTGCTGGAAGAAGCTCGGAACCGCAGTTCCTTCCCGGCTGACGTCGTCCATGGCATCTTCTCTAACATCTGCTCCATCTATTGCTTCCACCAGCAGTTCCTGCTGCCTGAGCTAGAGAAGCGCATGGAGGAATGGTGAGGGGCCCCAGACCTAAGCTGCCGCCTTCCTGTCCACTTGCCTGCCGAGCCCAGGCCAGATGTGTGCACGAGAGTTCGTTCCTGCCTGCCCTCTCCCCTCACCACCTTTCACAGAAAGAATCAGGCCTAAGCTCTGCTTTCTAGGCCCTCCCAATCTATAATGAAAGACAGATCAGGACTCAGAAAATTACAACAGAATTATAGCAAAGCTCTAAAGAGTATGAGGTTAAGAGCCAAATTGGCTGGGGTCAAATTCCAGTTCTGCCTCTTGCTAGCTTTATGATGTTAAGTGAGTTTCTTAAATTACTCTGCTTCAGTTTCCTCAGCTGTGAAATGAGGGTAATAGTAATAGCCTACCTTGTAGGGTTATTTTAAGGATTAAATGAGTTGATACATGTAGAGAGCTTAAAACAGTACCTGGTATGTAATAAGTGCTAAATGAATGTGAGCTATTGTTTTTTTTGTTGTTTTGTTTGTTTGTTTTTGTTTGTTTTTATCAGTGCTATGATAGAGCTGAGAATGGGAGGCTGTGGGAATCCAGATAAAGGGACCAAAACTAGCCTGGGGGTTAAAGAAGGATTCAGGGAGGAGGTGAGATCTGAGCTGAGTCCTGAGGTAGAAGGGCAAGGTTCATAGGCAGTCTCCTGGCTTCCAAGCTCTCCTCTTCCAATTCATCCTTTAGCGTCTATACCACCTGCCATAATGGTTTTTCTGAACAACAGTCAGACCATGTCACTTCCTGATTAAATCATCTCCATGCTCCCCACACCCACAGGATAAAGCGTGTCTGTGTGACCACAGACGGCTGGCATGAAGTCACTTCCTACATCTCCCCAACTACTATGACCCCTGAGGGCTGAACCAGGGCTGGTTCTTGTGTCTCCCCCAGCAGACTGTGACCAATGAAGGCTGGGACCAGGTTTGGTCCTCTGTGTCCTCCAGTAGACTGTGACTCCTGAGAAGTGCAACCAGGCCTGGTTACTTTGCCCTCCCCTACCTGACAGTGACCCTCTCAGGGCTCAGCTAAGTGTGACTCATTTGTGTCCCCAGAATCACCCAGCACAAGGCTGGGCACAGAATCAAAAAGCAGTGTATGAAGTGGCCCTTGCAGTAAGGTCAGAGCGGGTATTCCAGGATGTGTCATCCCTTGTGCTCAAGGCAGGGCAGAGTTGGGGTGGGTGGCAGCCCAGGCCGTGGTCTCAGGTCAAACTGAGCCTTTTGGCCTACTTTGTGTATAGTATATAAGCAGCATTTCCAAAGGAGCAGACTGGCTGAGAGGTAGATTTCCAGGACTGAGATAAGACCGGCCTACAGGGTGGGGGCATTGTGGGGGACAAGAATCAGCAGGACCACATCAGCCCCTGGTTCCCCCTAGGGACCGCTACCCACGCATTGGAGACATCCTGCAGAAGCTGGCACCCTTCCTCAAGATGTACGGCGAGTATGTGAAGAACTTTGACCGGGCCGTGGAGCTGGTCAACACCTGGACAGAGCGCTCTACCCAGTTTAAAGTGATCATCCATGAGGTGCAGGTAAGCAGTGAAGCTGGATGGGGCCGACTGGGGTGGACAGGTCTGCAGGGACCCAGTCAGGGGTCTTTGGCCAGACCTGAACCCTCCTGCTTCTGCCTGTCACAGAAGGAGGAAGCCTGTGGCAACCTGACCTTGCAGCACCACATGCTGGAGCCCGTGCAGCGCATCCCCCGTTATGAGCTGCTTCTCAAGGACTATCTGTTAAAGCTGCCCCATGGCTCCCCGGACAGCAAGGATGCCCAAAGTGAGTGCACACAACCGGACCCTGCCCCCCCACCCCAAGACTTAACTCACAGGGTCAGCCTTCCATTGCCACGTAATTGAGATCTCAGAATAGGACCTCCAAACTGAAAGGCCCACCTTGAGGGTCTTGAATGAGACCCCAGGATGACCCTCCAGGTTGAGATCTCTACCTGAGCACCCAGACAGAACATTTAGGAGTCCCCCCAGTCTGAAGTTCCCAACTGGAACTCCAGAGTTTGAGGGGCATACCCAGAAAGATCCCCTAAAGGGAGCCATCTGTTTCCTAGGTTGAGACCCCAAGGCTGACCCCTTGACTTGTCCTCAAACGAAGTTGTCCCAAGTCCAAAATGAAACTGAGTCTAAACCCCCAGGGACTGAGCCACCAGGCTAAGAGCCCAGACTGACCCTCTCAGGCCAAGTCCTCTTTACTGAATCTCCACAGCTGAGCTCCCCAGAAAGAGGCTTGTCTCATCAAGCCCCTGACTTTTCATCCTCCACATTAGAGCTTCACTCCGTATCCACCAGCCACTACCCAGAATGACCCTCCCAAAAGAACCCCCATGTCTGATCAGAACCCCACAGAATCACCTCTCCAGAACTGAGCACCTCAGACTGGACTCCATATTTTCTGCCTCCCAAATTTGGATCTCTAGGCTGAGATACCACCTCCTTAGACAAGTACTCACACATTGAACCACTAGAAAAGTGTTTCATTCTGATTCCTTCAGTATGAGACCCACTCCTCAGGGTCACACCCCAAAGAGTGCTGCCCAGAGTCTCCCCAACTTTCTCTCCCCAGACTGTTACTTCCATTCATTCCTTCATTAATATAACAGCTATTTACTGAGCACCTTGGTGTTCTGTGCATTGTCCTAGGCACAGGGGACATGGAGGTGAACAAGACAGACAAGGTCCTTGATCTCAGGGAGTGTGTATTCTACTCAGGGAGATAGACAGTAGACAAAAGTCATAAATACACTGGAGAACATTAGATAGGTGCTATGTGTGATTCAGAGAATAAGAGGGTAATGTGACAGTGACTGGGGGGTCAACTTTAGATTGGGTGGCCTCTCAGAATAGAGGATATTTGAGTCAAATCTGAATAAGAAGGGAGCCACATGCTGAGTAGGGAGGAGCACGTTCCAGGCAGAGGCAACAGCAGGTGCAGAGTTCCTAAGGGGGGGGGGTGGGGAGGGGGTGGCAGCTTGCATATCTCTGGACCAACAAGAGGACCAGTGTGACCTGAGCATGACCAGTGATGGTAGAATGGTGGAAGAAACAGGGCTGGAGACAGGAGCAAGACTTTGAAGGCCAAGATGAGGAGATGGATTTTATTCTGAGTGCAGTGGGTAGCCATGGCAAGGTTTTGATTAGGATCACTTGAGGAGCTAGAAAGGGAGCCGAGAGACCAGTTAGAAGCCTTTTGCAATAATCTAAGTGGGAAAGGTTGGCTTGATGAGAATGGTAGCAGTGGAAGTAGTGAGAAATGGTTGGATTCAGAATATATTATATTTGAAAGTAGCACTGAAAGAACTAGGGTGAATGGGTGTGGGGCTTGGGAGAAAGAGTCAAGAATGACTTGCATGCATATTTTTGGCTGGTGGTGATGGTTCCTGAGATGAGTTTAGGACTTTGATTTGGAGTTAGATGAGCCTGGAATCCCAGAGAGAGAGATTTGGATGTCACTAGCACAGGGATAGTATGCAAAGCCATGAGGCTGGCCATAGTCACCAAGGGACTGAGTGTAAATGGAGAAGAAAAGGGGGCCAAGGACAAAGTTGAGGGAGGTGGAATCAGCAAAGGAGACTTAGAAGGAATAGCCCTAAAGGTAGGAGGAAAACCAAGAAAATGTGGGGTCCTGGAAGCCACAAGGGTCGGGAGCAGACAGTTGTGTCCACTGCTGTGTCCGCTTCCTAAACTGAGCCCCTTCCACCCCACCAGATGGGGCACTTTGCTACCAAGCCTGGACTTCTAGAAAGAGCTAGAACACTAGAAAATTTGATAGCTGAACTCTACAAACAGACCTCCGCAGACTAAGTGCCTTAGTCCTTTCCCCGAATGAGAATCCCCACTGAGGTATCAGGATGAACTATAAAACCTAAACCTCTAGAAAAAGCCTTCCAGACTGACTACCTGGGATGAGCCCCATAGACTGACATCTCCAACCTGAGCCCTTAGGCTGAACCCAGTTTGAGGTCCCAGTTATAGATCCCCCACACTGGTTTTCCCAAACTAACATCCCCAGACTGAGTTTCCAAAATGCTCTCCCCACCCGGGGCGCTGAGAGTGGGTTCCCAGTCACAGCCCTCGGCCTGAGGTCCCAGAGGGAGATTCCCCCAAAAGAGCTTCCCAGTCTCATCTCCTTAGCCACCATTTTATAGACAGGTATTGCCAAACTGAGCACCCTAGATTACCCGCCCCCCCATTTACTGTCGCTCAGACTGAGACTTCTAGCTTGACCCCAAAAGAATGACTCTCCAGATGATGATGATACCTACCTCATAGAATTGTTTTGAGGATAAATGAGATGATCCAGGTGAAGCTATTAGCACAGTACCTGGCACATGGTAAAGACTCAATAAATGTTAGTTGTTTTTATTACTGAATACCCTGACTGATGCCCTCCATACTGAATGCCCCTAAAATCAGCCCCCAGATTGAGTTCACCTAACTTAGGTTCCTCTTTTATACCAATCTCAGCCCTATCTGAGTCCCTAGAATGAACTTCAGAGCTTGAGCTTGGCCAGCTGAGCTCCCCACACTGAGCCCAAAGCTGAACCCCCCAGAAAGAACCTCCCAGTACAGTTTTCTGAGCTGCTCAGAATGAAAATCTCTGAATGAGAGCCAGCCTGAGATGTGCTCACTAAGCTCCCCAGCCCAAGATCTTAAGCTGACCTCCCTATTTTTTTTTACCGCTCAAGACTAAAATCCCCAGGTAGAGCCCCAGAAAGTACCTCCAGGTCTGAGCCCCCACTGAATCCTGGTTCCCCAGACTGACTCCCCCACTTTCTACTTCCCAGACTGAACTCTGGAGCCTGGACCCTAGACTCCCCAAACCAGGCCAGCTGGAACTCCTGGCCTGAGCAGCCTACCCTGAGCCCAAGACTGAACTCAAACCAAGATCCCAGACTGCCAAGCCCAGACCAGGCCCACCAGAGCTTCCAGACCAAGCTCCTACACAAAGCTCCCCAAAGCGCACTCCCTAGCCTGAACCCCCAAATGAAATCCTGGACTGAAATCCCCACACTGAATCCCCAGACAGAGCCTACACACACTGGACCCCTGGAAATGCCAGTCTGTACCTCACACAATACACTTTGATAGCAAAGCGGTCTGAGCCCAGCGGCCTCCACAGGCCTGAACTTATATGCCCACAGCTTGCCAGAGTCTTCTTCCTGTCCCCTTCCCTGGGCACTGCCTGCCTCCACGACCCAGCATGCCCCTTGCCCTGGGGTGGGGGAGATGCAGAATGTGTGGGAGAAAGGGCAGCTCTGATGTCAGCTCTGCTGCCTCCCAGGCAGATAGCCTAGGGCCGGCACCTCTTCTCTCTGAGTCTCAATTTCCTCATTGGACAAACAGGGCACATAGGGTTGTTGTGACAATTGAATGATGGCATGCAAAGCATCTGTTCAGGAGCCCAGGAGAGGATGGTGGGACCTTGGCCCCATCCTAGGGAGCTCCTAGTCTGCTGAGGGATGCAGATATATAAATACACAATGAATACGTAGTATGACTGGTGGGACAGAGGGGAGCAAAGGGGAAGGTGGAAACCCAGACAGTATCCTAATCCAGCCTGGGAACTCAGGGCAGGCTTATCGGAGGAAGTGAGCTGAATTCAGAAGACTGAGTTGGCCAGGTGAAGGAAGACAGGACATGTTTAGAGAGGTACAAGTGGAGAAAGCTGGAGAGGTCAACAGAAGCCAGATCACCAAGGGCCTTGAATGCCAGGCTAAAGGACTGGGTCTTTACCCTGCAGGCAGAGGGAAACCACTGACAGATTTGAACAGAGGAGTGACAGCAAGCTGTGTGTGAGAATGCTCCCTCTGGCAGCTAGGATGGAAAAGGGCTGGGAGCTTGGAGACTGGCACCTGAAAGGCCTGAACTGGGTTAGGGGCCACAGATCTTGAGCACCAAGACTTGGTCATGGAGGTCATTTTCCATGGTCATTTTCCTTGGTCATTTTCCCCTAGGAAAATAACACTTGGTTTGCCAACCATGTGGACCCTCTTCAGAAGCACCTGTGCTCCTCCATTACAGGCATATTTTCTGAGTGGGAAAATACAGCACCGTGCAGACAAGAGAGGGGTGCAGTGCAGCTGGGCCTCAAGCATGGGCAAGATTTGTTAGTGTGTGGAGATGCATAGGGACTTATTTCGTTTTTTTTCTGATACCTGGTCACAATAGGAAATATGGAAATACAGGAAAGCTGAAAGAGGCAGGGAAGAAAATCACCTATGATACGAGACTCCAGAGAATAAGCGTGAGGAACATTTTGACATATTTTCTTCCTGGTGTTTTTTATACACGTATATTTGTGAAATTGAGATCATTCGGTATATAGAAGTTTGTATCCTTTCCTTTTCTTAAAATATCCTGAGCATTTCACAGATTATGAAAAACCCTACAAAAGCATCATTTGCAAAGGTTGTTTAGTATTGCATTATATGAATGCACATTTATTTAACTGGGTTGTTTCTGGTTTGACACTGTTGTAAACACCACTGCAATGAAAGTATATTTGTACAAACGTGTATTTTCTTAGTATAGATTCCTATAATCAGAATTATTGAGACAAAGAATAGGAGCATCTCTTTGCTTCTTTATCTGACTTTTTTCTGATTATAAAAGTAATATGTGTTCTCTGTCAAAAATATGGAATAAGAAGACAATAAAAATCACCCATAGTCCCATCATCCAGAGACAACTTGTTAAACATGGGTATATTTCCTTCCAGTTACATGTGTAACTATTATTGTTGTTTTTTAAATGGTAATAATAATCTTAAGCTTGCGTTTTATTGGCTGCCAGCTATTTCATGTCCTATGATTCTGCTATTGTGGCATTAATTGAGTCAGTTTCTGATTTTAAGTGATGTTGCTATGGACATCTTTGAGGCTGGCACTTTCTGGAATGGGAAGGGTGTGGTCAGGCCAGGAGGAGGTATTCAGGGAGCAGAGACGCTCCCAAGAGCCTTTTCTCTGCTAGTCCCCCCATCTGACCTCCCACTCTGCCCACAGAGTCTCTGGAGCTGATAGCCACAGCAGCAGAGCACTCTAATGCTGCCATCCGCAAAATGGTGAGTGGTCCTTCTAACCCCTGCCCTTCCTTGGCCAAGCCACCTATCTCGATGTCCGTTCTGGGGTGGGGGGCTTGCGACTTGTGGACATATGAGGGGAGGCCAGCACCCCAAACCCTGCCTTTTATTCACTATCTCCTGCCAGGAGCGAATGCACAAGCTGCTGAAGGTATATGAGCTGCTAGGGGGTGAGGAAGACATTGTCAGCCCCACTAAAGAGCTCATAAAAGAAGGCCACATCCTTAAGCTGTCAGCAAAGAACGGGACCACTCAAGACCGATACCTCATACTAGTAAGTGCCACGGGTAGGGATGCATGCCCCCCACCCCCGCCCGCCACATTGACCTGGTACCCACTCAAGGCTATACTTCCTGCTCTCCATTCTTTCCTCTACTAACTCATTGTATTTTCAGTACCTTTACTGGGAGTTTTTTTCTCTCTACTTTACAGATAATGTAACTAAGACTTAGAGAGAAGTGACTTGCCCAAGCCCTCCCAACTAGGAAGGGACTCCCATGCCTAGGCTCTTTCCTTGCAACCTTTGTGCCCAGTCCGGACTGTGTTTTCTCCACCTCAAGGACTCCACCTTGAGTCCCTAGCAGTAAAGCTTCGGGAGTAATAACGGAAGGGAGCTGGGCCACACCCCTTGTGGGTCCTCCACACATACATCTGAAACCTTTTCCTTCCTAGTTCAACGACCGCCTCCTTTACTGTGTGCCCAGGCTGCGGCTCCTTGGCCAGAAGTTTAGCGTGCGGGCACGCATCGATGTAGATGGCATGGAGGTGAGCACCAGGAGGTGGGAAATGGGGACCTGGAGTGGGGCCTTGGTGCTGGGAGGAACAAAGACGTTCTGACTTTGACCCCAAGTGTGTGCATATGTGCAGAGGGCGAGGGCCCTGTAGGGCTCAGTAGGCCTCACCAAGCCCCTTTCTCTCTCCATTCAGCTAAAGGAAAGCTCCAACCTCAATCTGCCTCGGACCTTCCTGGTGTCAGGAAAGCAGCGCTCCCTGGAGCTCCAGGCCAGGTACTTGCCCTTGCCTGTATCTTCCCTCCAGCCCCCTCTTCCCTTCAGATATGCTGAGGCACTCTAGGCCTAGTGCCAGGGCAGAGGCTACCTCCCTAGAGGAGAGATTGTTCCAGAGAAAGGGTGGGTACCTTTCCCCAAAGATGCTTGCTCTTCTGATGGGTTTTATTAGAGGAGAGGGAAGAATGAGATAGTAAACCAAACATAAATAACAACAGCACAAATAGTTTATTGTAGATTCAGAGATTTAAGAGAAATAACAACCAAATGCAATGCTTGGTCCATGATAGGAGTCTGGTTTGAGAAAAACAGCCCTAAAAGACATTTGCAAGGCAATAGGGAAAATCCTAACTGTGAACTGGGCATCAGCTATCAGGGCATTATTGCTAACTTTCTCAGGTGTGATAATGGTATAGGAGGATATAGGAGAATGGCCTTGTTTTTTTTTGTTTTTTTTTAAATTATTTATTTATTTATTGGCTGTGTTGGGTCTTCGCTTCTGTGCTAGGGCTTCCTCTAGTTGTGGCAAACGGGGGCCACTCCTCATTGCGGTGCGCGGGCCTCTCACTATCGCGGCCTCTCTTGTTGCGGAGCACAGGCTCCAGACGCGCAGGCTCAGTAACTGTGGCTCACGGGCCCAGTTGCTCCGCGACACGTGGGATCTTCCCAGACCAGGGCTCGAACCCATGTCCCCTGCATTGGCAGGCAGATTCTCAACCACTGCGCCACCAGGGAAGCCCATGGCCTTGTTTTTTGGTGATGCGTGCTGATGATTTAGTATCATGATACCTGTAACTTATTTTTAAATGATTTATCAACCAAAAAATATATACATATACACACATATTATATCTACATATATAAATATATATTAATATATACATATATGAAATAAATATAGCAAAATATTTTTAAAATTTGTATCTAGATAGTGGGTATATATTTAATGTACTTGTGTTATCCTATCTACTTTTCTGTATGCTTGAAACTTTTCATAATAAAAAAATTTTACATAATAACAAATTTTAAAATAATGCCTAGCTATTTAACAAAGGGGCCTTCATATCCATTCTCTACTTGAATGATTATAATAATAGTTCACATTTAATGAAGACTTGCTCTTATGCCAGGCACAGTTTTTGTTTTGTTTTAATTTTTTTTATTTATTTATTTATGTCTGTGTTGGGTCTTCGTTGCAGTGCACGGGCTTCTCATTGCTGTGGCTTCTCTTGTTGCAGAGCATGGGCTCTAGGTGCACGGGCTTCAGTAGTTGTGGCACACAGGCTCTAGAGAGCAGGCTCAGTAGTTGTGGCGCACGGGCTTAGTTGCTCCACGGCATATGGGATCTTCCCGGACCAGGGCTCGAACCCGTGTCCTCTGCATTGGCTGGCGGATTCTTAACCACTGCGCCACCAGGGAAGTCCCTGCCAGGCACAGTTTTAAGTTAATTTTAACTTAAACAATTTAAGTTTAAATTGACTAGTCAAATTCTTAAAACAACCCTTGAAGTAGCCACTGTTACCATCAACCTCACTTTACAGATGAGGAAACTGAGGCACAGAAGAGTTACGCACCTTGCCCAAGATCCCACAGCTAAAAAGCAGCAGAGCAGGAATTGGAGCTCATGCTGCCTTCTGAGGGCCCAGGTGATAGGGTATCGAGGCCATGGTCAGGGCCAGTGAGTGGATGCACATGGGTAGATGATCTGCTTCTGACAGGCTGCAAGGAATTAAGAAATGAGTCAGAACCCTCATTGCTGGAACTGTGTGGAGGTAGGAGAGAGAGATGAATGTGGGCTAGAGGGTGTCCTCCTGGAAGATGAGAGAAGGGAGTTAGGTTTGATGCTGAGAGACTGAGAGAGCATCTCAGAGGCCTGTGGCCAGGAAAGTGAGAACAAAGGCGACAACAGGCACTTCCAGGGGAGAGCAGGTGTGGGGCCCAGTCAGGCCTCAGCAGAGCCTAAGTGATAAGCCACGTGACTGGGATGAGTCGTCTGCTGGGAGGCTGGGAAGGAGGGGGCTGCAGAGGGATGCTGGGCCCAGAAGGGTGCACCGAACAGTGTAGGGTTTCCTCCTAGTGGCAGAGGGAAGGCATGGAGCATTTGCTTTGCAGTTGCTTTTACTGCCCTTTCAAAAGTTGTTTTTAATGAAAAATTTCAAATATCCAGAAAAGTAGAAATACAACAAATACCCATATGCCCACCATTTAGACAACTGATTCTCAACTTTGGTGACATAGGAATCAGCTGAGGAGCTTTTAAAAAATACTGATGTCTGGGACCCACCCCCTGGAGACTTTGGTTTAATTTGTCTGGGGTATAGCCTGAACATGGGGAGTTTTAAAAGCTCCCCAGATGATTTTAATGTGTGCACCAAGGTTTAGAACCACTGACTTAGGAATCAGTATATATTTTTGCCTTCCGTCCCCAACTCTCTGGTCTGCCCTGCAGTCTCCAAGGCCTCCACCCTGGTGCAGGCCCATCAACTGCTCACTAGGAGTAGGACCAGCTTCTTGGCTGACTCCTGCCTGGCCTCTTCTAATTTTTAGTTGCTCCGTGGCATGTGGGAGCCTGCCTTCTTTTTTTAAATCCAAACAAATTTAATAAGTACCATATCTAATGACTTTACCAAGATCACCAGATATATGGTTGATATAAAAATTAATTGTATTTCTACATACTAGGACCAATTAGAAAATAAAATTAGAAAAATAATGTTCTTTACAATCATATCAAAAGGATCAAATACCTAGAAACAAATTTAATGAAATAGTTTCAAGACCTCTACCCTGAAAGCCATAAAATTTTGCTGAGAGATATTTAAGAGGAACTAAATAAATGAGAGATTTATCATTTCATGTACTGAAATATTCAATATTGATAGGACTACGATGATCTCAAATTGGTCTACAGATTCAGTTCCAATCAAAATCTCAGTAGATTTTTTTTGTGTAAAAGTTGACATACTGATTCTAAATATATATGGAAATGCAACGAACCTAGCACAGCCAGACCAATCTTGATGACAAAGTCTGAAGATTTACATTACCAGATTTCAAGACTTAGCAAAAAACTACTAAAAAGTGTTTTATGGCAGAAGGATATAAACTAGACAGACTGAACAGAATAGAGTCCAAAAATAGATGCATACATATATGGGCACTTTAAGACAAAAGCAGTAAATACAGTTCATGAGGGAAATTATGTAGAGAAATTAGATATCTCTATGGAACAATATGAAGCAGCCATATAAACTTTGATGGATAATAACATACTATTTAAAGCTTAAACAAAAAGCAACTCACACTGATTGAGCACCTAGTGTATCAAGGATTGTGCTGGGCACTTTACAGATCACCTCAGTTACTGCCTAGAACAACCCAGACTGATAATTATCATATCCATTTTACAGGTGAAGAAAAACAAACTGCCCTCCTTTCTCAAACTTGACATTCCAGCAAAAATAGGGAATTATTTATGGTTTCCCGTATGTTCCATACTCTCACTCACACACTTCACTCTTACCCCTGTACTTGAGGGCTAGCACCTCTTTGAGGAAACCTTCTTTAGCAGCCCCCACCCAAACTCTAGGATGGGACAGGTCTCCTGGGCTCCTCAGCCCCATTTTCCTTCTGTCACAGCACTGATCCCCCTGTTTTGTCCCTGTCTCCCCCTCTAGACCGTGAGCTCCTTCCTTGATGGTAGGGTCCTCTCTGAGGCCCAAGTTCCTAGCACAGGGTCTGGAGAGTATTAATAACTGTTGAATAAATAAACTCAGATAGGTTATATGACTTGCCTAAGGTCACATAAGTGATAAGTGAAGGAGCAGAGGGTCAAACTCAGGTCTTTCCAACTCCAAAACACCTGCTCTTTACCACTACAATTGCTTTTGGTTGGCCTGCCTAACCCAACATCTTTCTTTCCCCCTGCCCCCACCACCTTCCCTACCCAAGGACTGAGGAGGAGAAGAAAGACTGGGTCCAGGTAACATCCAAGAAGGCTTTGTGGTAGGGGGCTGGAAGAGTATTAACAGGTCTTCAAGGGGGTGGTGGGCTCTCCCCTAAAATTCACATCTGACCAGAATGGGCCTGGACACCTGCCTTCCAATAAACTTTACCATCCCCATTTTACAGATAAGCAAACTGAGGCCCAGAGGTTAAGCAGAAACTAACCAATTCTTCCTTTAGAAAGCTGGCTCCTCTGAGGGTGTAACCCCAGTGAGTTAAGCCCTGTAAAACCTTAATCCCAGATAGTAATAGCCAGGAAGGCCTTCTGTGGTTTTTCAGCCCCTGATCCCCCTCCCCCACTTCACAAGTATAAGAACTGAGACCTGGATTCGGGAAGGGGCTTGCCCAAGGTCATACACCTAGCAAGGGGTAGAGCTGGGCCTAGAACCCAACTTTTCTGACTCCAAGCTAGGTTATAGGAAGGTGAGGTAAGGGTGGAAATGGGTGGGTTTTGAGGTGTTCTGACCTCTTATTTCTTACACCTCCTCCCAGGCCATCAACTCTACCCTCCTGAAGCATGAACAGACGCTGGAGACCTTCAAACTGTTGAACTCCACAAACAGGGAAGATGAAGACACACCCCCCAACTCTCCAGTAAGAGTCCCCACCCCCTCCTCCTGCACCGGGACCCCCTCCGGGCCTCCAGGTGCCCACCTTACCTTGTGATGCTCCTCTCCCCTTCCCAGAGGGTAAAGACCAGAGAGGCAGTGCATGACCTCAGAAGCACAGTCTTCTTTTGGTAGGGCCACAGAGAAATCATTGGGCAAACAATGCTCAGAAAGTAGATGTGACTGGTCGTCAGTTGCACAGTGAGGTAGAGCAGAGCCAGGACTCAAAGGCAGGTCTTCTGAATGTATCTGCTGCCTCCCAGTGATGATCCAAGCCTTGGGGCAGGGGCAGGGGCAAGGGCTGGATGGACTGGACTGGGGAGTAGCTGTCGCTGACCTGAGACCTGGCCCTCTCTCCAGAATGTGGATCTTGGGAAGCGGGCACCTACGCCCATCCGGGAAAAGGAAGTCACCATGTGCATGCGCTGCCAGGAGCCCTTCAATTCCATCACCAAACGCAGGCACCACTGCAAGGCCTGCGGGCATGTGAGTGTTGGGAGGCAGGGGCAGAGCTAGGGAGGGGACAGGCTGGCAGCCCAAAGGCCCACTTCTAAATGGGCACTCTCTAAGTGGGGGGAGGCTGTGAGTCTGCTGTGGGAGTTGGTACATTGAAGGGGAAGGCCTGCTGGAATCAGGCTGTTCTTACCCACTTGCCACCCAGGTGGTTTGTGGGAAGTGCTCCGAGTTCCGGGCCCGCCTTGTCTATGACAACAACCGCTCCAACCGTGTGTGCACTGACTGCTATGTGGCCTTGCATGGGGTGCCCGGGAGCAGCCCAGCCTGCAGCCAGCATACACCCCAGCGCCGGAGGTCCATCCTGGAGGTAAGAGCCAAGCCCCCCAACTAACCCACCCACACTGACCACATGGACCCCAGCCACCCACGCAGTGGTGGCTGAGGCCTGGGCACCTCTGAAATCGTAGTACCGTGTGTATCCACTGAACAAGTGACCCAGGCTTGGAGTGAGTCAAATGAGTATGAGTGAATGAAAGAGTAATTTTTATTTAAGTGCTTTATTCTTCACAGTAACTTACCTATCAATGCTATTCCTATTCCTGTTTTACAAATGAGGAAACTGAGGCCCTGGGAGGTTATTTGCCCATGTTACACAGTGAGTGACAGCTTTCTTATTACAAAGTAGGATATATGCACTGAAGAAAGTTAGACAATATAAACAAAAACAAAAACAACGTACTCCTTTGACCCAGAGATTACCACCATTAACGCTTATGCTTCCTATCTTTCTAGATGCATGCACATACACACACTTTTGCTTTTGTTTTTTAAATTGAGGTATTTATTTTATTTAACGCTTAAAGAAAGCTAATCTGTGCCAGGCACTCTTCTAAGCGCTTTGCATGTATTAATTCATTTAATCCTTACAACAGCCCTATATGCTCTCCTTCCAAGTCAATATATTTCCATCTAGGGCTGGGATTCTGGGACTGACTGCCTTACCCACCCACCCAACCCCTTAACCACAACGCTAGGTTGCTTCTCGCTGAGTGCAGGGAATGCATGTGATGAAAGATGAAAAAAAAGATGAAGTGTAAATGCATAAATGACTTGAGGAATAAATGGACTGATGGAAGAATGCCTGACTGGCATTTAGGTGCCCCCACTGAGAGCTACACACCCCTCCCACCAACTCTTAGAGGCAGCAGCCATGGCCCAAATCCGGCAGACAAGCCTGGCTTTGAATCTCAACTCTGACTCACTGAGTGACAACGGGCAAATCACTCCCGCCACCTGAGCTTCAGCATCCTCCTCTGAGACATGGAAATAGCAATCCCTATACTGAGGGGGTGTTGAAGCCAAGAGGAGCCAGGCTAGACCTCCTATCAACATTGATGCCCCCCATGTCTCTGGCCACAGAAACAGGCCTCAGTGGCCGCGGAGAACAGCGTCATCTGCAGCTTCCTGCACTACATGGAGAAGGGCGGGAAAGGCTGGCACAAGGCATGGTTTGTGGTCCCTGAGAACGAACCCTTGGTGCTGTACATCTACGGAGCCCCTCAGGTGTGCATCCTACTCCTTTGGGTCCTTTCAGCCACCTGGCAAAACCAGGCTGCCCTCCTTTCACCTGAGTCCTTCACCTCTCCTTGACCTTGGAGGATAGGGTGAACCTAAGGAGAAATCAGAAGCCCCCACCCTTGTGAGACAAAGACTTGCTAGAGACAAGGAGTGACTGTGGGTCAACTTATGTAGAGAAAAGTCGGTGACTTGTGGGGGGGCTAGCTTCTTGGAGGAAGCTGTAGTGGAGACAAGGCACTGCTTAATCCAATTTGGAGTGGGGAAGATGCAGATGGGGGGCAACAGCCCAAAGGCCGGAAAACATTATATGCTAAAGAGACTAGCCCACCTGGTTTGGGGTGTGGAAGGAAAGAGGTATTTGAACCAGCCTGCATTCTAGCCCCAGTTCAGACATTTTCCTGTTGCTCAGTGAAGTCACGTAAGGTTCTTGAGCAGGGGAAGAAAAAGAGGGGTTTAGCAGATACAAAACCAGTGAGAAGCCCAACCCCTAGGTGACCCCTGGCTTTGTCCCTGTTCCCCAGGATGTGAAAGCCCAGCGCAGCCTGCCCCTCATTGGCTTTGAGGTGGGGCCTCCTGAGGCTGGGGAACGGCCTGACAGACGGCATGTCTTCAAGATCACCCAGAGCCACCTGAGCTGGTACTTCAGCCCTGAGACAGAGGAGCTGCAGCGGCGCTGGATGGCTGTGCTCGGCCGGGCAGGCCGTGGGGACACGTTCTGCCCAGGGCCCACACTGTCTGAGGACAGAGAGATGGAGGAGGCACCAGTGGCAGCTTCAGGAGCCACGGCGGAACCCTCCGAAGCCCCCCAGACCCGAGACAAGACCTAGAGGGTTTGTGGGTAACTGGGGCCCCCTGCCCCACACTCTAGCTGCCCATGTCCAATTGAGGGCCCCAGCCCGCTCTCTCCCAGCTCAGTCAATACTTGAACTCCCATCATGGGCACTTTCAATCCTGAATGCTGGGTCTTGGGTTTTTTAATTCATCTTTTCACAAAACCTGGGCTTTTAAAAAAAATATTCCTACAGTGATGTTAATTTTTTTTAAACCCTGTCCTCCAGGGAGGGTGGGAGCTGTTGCTAGACCTGCCTGAATTAGGCCATTTCCCCCAACCCCTCAATACCCTACAGATCCTGCCTCCACCCAATTCCCCACAAAGCACCAGAGGCAGGAGATCTGGATTCAAGTGCCAGCTCTGCCACTGACCCCATGGTCCTGGCCCACCCCTGCCCCCTCAACCAGTGTCTTCACATGTATGATGCTACATGGGGTGGTGACCTCCTGCCTCTCCCACGGCTTACAGCTTCTACCTGGCCCCAGGCTACCCAGTATTTTATCGTCCAGACCCATGGCAGGGCCACCGGGCAGGACAGGGGAACAGGGGGGGAGGACAATGAATACTCTTTGTTTTGTTTTTTAAAGAAAAATACAGTTTATTTCAGGCTTACGGAAACATTCAGAGCGCTGCTGTGCTCCATTCGTCCATCTGTTTGTTTGTCCAAAGTACCAGGCTGCTGGGGTGGGCCCAGAAACTGCTCCCTTGCTGAGCTCTGAAGCTCAGCTCCCAGAAGGCTGATTCCAAGACTACTCACAGGTCAAGCCACAAATTAAACAATAAGGTATTATTTATTGAGGTCTTAAGCCTCATCCCTGGACTTCAATGGGATGAGGAGTTTGAAAAGAGGTTGAAGGAGACAGAAAACAAAGCCCAGGTCCCCCGAGCTCACTGCCTAGACAAGGTCTTAGACATCCTGAAGGAACCCAGGGCTAGAAACTGGGCTGCAGGAAGGAAGCGTTCCTGGGAGGTTCCAATTTCTGGGCAGGGGCATAGAGCTGCTCTGTGTGGGGGCGGGGGGAAGCGAGGGAGAGGTACCACAGCTACTTCCATTCACATCATCAACTAACCTCTCTTCCATGAGCAAGCTCATCTCAACATTCCTTACCCAGCGGGAATACTGGTTCTCCTGTTGGTCCTCTCCCTTCACACATCCACCTGCCTACTACCAGCCAGCGTTTAGCTTTTCCTCTAGTCACTCCCATACCCACTCATCCCTCCCTCTTCACGCTGACTGCACCCAAGTGGCACTTTGCTGGGAAACCAGGCCTCATCACTCAGACCACCCCAAGACCAAAGACCCTTGGGCTCTTCTTCCCCTGGAAGGAGCTGGACAGGGGAATGGGAGAGGGTGGAGATGGGGTAACCAGTCCAGAGGTCCATGACCCTCCAAAAAACCCCTACAAATAAGCCCCAAACAACTAGCAAACAAGGACCCAGACTATTTCCAGCCCCACTCATTTCTTTCTCCGGACAACGGTCCAGCCATCCTCCACTATATCCTCTTCCTTAATAGTCTGGGAGTCTGGACCAGGCTGGGGGCAGACCCCATCTGTAGCTGCCCCATCAGCTGCGACCTGGAGGAGAAATACAAGAGAGAGCTAAATACAACACCTCCCAACTGTGGCCAGTGGAGACCCAGGCTCTCCCAGCTTTGCCAGGACTGGCTGTGTGACCTTAGGAAAGTTTCCTGCCCTCTCTGGATAATACAACCACCACCACCATCACCACCACCCCCATCACTTCCCTGTGAAACTAGGTGATCTTCCAGAAGATTGAAAATATCTGCATCTCCACACCCAAGAGGCACCCCCTTCACCTCCATCTCCTCCACGCTGTTTGCATCATCATCCTCATCAGTCTCTCTGGCTGTCGTCAGTGCGGTGGCTCTGACCTTGCACTTTCTTTGGGTGATGAGAGAGGCCATCTCCTTCAGAGCAGCCCTATCACCCCTCTCGAAGTGGTGGAACATGGTCTGTAGCTGCTGGCTCACCTACCAAGAAAACATTCAACCAGCTTGGATTTTCTAGAGAACCTACAATACAACCAGCCCGTGTTTGCAGCAAGAGTGGGAAGGGGTCTGGAATTTTCCAGAAGAGAATGGGGCTCTTTCCTCCCCAAGGAGTTCACTAATGAAGCAATCACATATGAAGGGCTCAGTAAGGGTCTGAAGCATTGAAGGAGGGCCTCCTAGCAGGGAAGGCACTAGAACTGGGTTTGAAAGATGGAAGATGTAAAAAGGGAAGGCAATCCCAGCGGGGGCAGTAATGTTAACCAGAGCAGGGGTGGAAATGTACCTGGCCTGATGTGCCCTTGAGATGGGGGTGACGAACAGACCTAGCTGAGAATGACGTATAGAAAGAAATAAAAGAGGCAAGATTTGAAAAGCCTGGGAAGACTAGACTCAGGCAATAGGGAGTCATAGAAAGTTCTTGCACAGGACTCAAGAAAAGAATGGTTACAGCCAAAAGTATTGGTCTAAAACAGACAGCTAGGGAGAAGAAAGGCTGCAGGCAGGGAGACAGCAGTTGTATCCACGATATGCTCACCTGGGGCAGACTCCCATCCTCCACAACCGTATCAAACTCGTTTGTCATTAGCTCCCCGAGGAAGTCCTCCACCTCATCTAGCTCCAAGTCAGCTGAGTAGGAAAGGATAGGGTCCTCTCATCAAAGACCAGCCAACTTCATCACCCCTGCCCACTACTCTTCAATACCTACTTAGTGGATCCACATCTGGTTGGTGGGTAAAGGTTCAGTGAGCCTTTTATTTGCTAAAGTGCTCTACTTTCCAGGTTTTAACATGATTTTTAAAAAGAAAAAAACCAAACACTAAATAAAATACCTAATTTCCAATCTCCTGCATTCTACTAAGCCCTCTATTCCTGCAGCATTCCATCCACACTCGACCTCTTTCATCTGGCCTATTTTAACCGGCCTCCTCTCTGTGTGACCTTGAGCATGTGACTTACTCATCTCCAAGCCTCAGTTTTCTCATCTGCAAAGTGATGTTAATAGTAACCTCCTTGAAGGTCTGTTATGAGAAGTCACCCAAACAATGCCTAGCACAGGGGAGACCCATAATCCATGTTCACTTCCATCACTCAAGGGCTGAAGTTTTTGAAATGTAGACTCTTTCCAACTGTGGTTCCACCGACACAGGAGGCCACAGACCAATGGCATAGGGAAGAAGAAATGGATATAAGTACTTGCCACGATGAAATCATCACAGCCTTGACCTAACATCCTATTGTGTTACTTTGGCTAAGACTCTTGGCTCCACTTACCTTATAGGCCCATGCTCTACTTTTTCTGAGTTAGAGAATAACTCAAGAAAGTCTTCCACAAAGCTCCTTGCTCTCTTCCCTCTGGGAGAGCTCATTCACCCCCTTGGCTTTCCCTAACACTCTAATATCCCCCAAATCTGTCTCCAACCCAGACTACTCTCCACCTGTTTCACAGGTGCCTCAGACCCTCCATATCCAAAGCCAGATTCATCACCTTACCGTGCAAACCTACTTCTCATTCCCCAGCGTTCTTCTATTCCATGAAAGGCACCTAAGCCACCCAGCGACTCAAACCTGAAACCTGTCTCCCTTCCCCTCCCCCTCTACAGCCAAACAATTTCCTTAGGACCACCCCTTCTTTCCCATGACTATTGCCACTGCCCTAGTTCAGGCCTCATCATTTTCTAGACAGAAACAGCTTTCTCATCAGTCTTTCCCTCTCCAGTCCATGCTCCACACTGACTACTTTCTAGCCAGAAAACCCCATCGTTTTAGATCCTGCTCATGAATTTTTAATCACCTACTGCAGTGTTTCATGTTCTGCTTCTGAGAAATAACTGTCCTGCTGGGTTTTAAGGGAAGCTGTTCATAGAAAACTAATGGGAACCAAAGGTAAACAGGTTTCTTTTTGGTGATTAACCTTATCCAAGCCTTTAATATGTTAATGATTACTGTGACTCTTAAGTAAGAACTGAAAAAAAGAGCTTTTCTTATATAATTTGACTGGAGCAGCTTTTTCTTCGCTGAACATCTAACAGAACTAGTCTTCCAAAGCATGCATTTTGGCAAACACTAGCTTAAAGGACAAAAATCAAAGGCCTTCCATGTCTCACCCCTTTCCAGGGTCCCCTCCAACCCCCAATCTCCACCACTCCTCCCTTCCACACACCCACAAGCACACACACACCGTTACTCTAACACTGAGCTCCCCGCCACTTTCCAAATATAACGCATAATCTCCTCATACCACAGGACTTATTTTTGAGTGCTGCTCTCTGCCTCCTCCAGCTAGTTAACTCCTTCTCATCCCTTAAGATTCAGCCCAATCACCACCACCCCCTAACGATCTCCAAAAGACGCCTCCTTCCCAGTCTCACATTACCCAAGCACCGAGCTCCTCTTTATTAGAACACCTATCACCCTATGTGTAAACGCCTATTTACTTATCTCGATCCCTCACTAGATGGTAAACTTCCTTGAGAGAAAAGACACTGCCTAATGTCATCTCCAAGACTAAAAAACTATATGAAAAATTTTGTAAAAATCATATTTCGCAAAAGACTCCCTGCAGGGCCCCTTATTCTTATACGACCCTCAAGACACACCAAAGATGTAGATCTCTGCTGTCCAAATAGTCAAATGTGGTTACTGAGCACTTAAAGTGTGGCTAGGCCAAAAAAATGAGATGTGCTAAAACTGAAAAACACCCACCAGATTTTGAAAACGTAATGCTAAAAAAAAATGTAAAACATCTCATTAATAGTGTTTTATACTGACTACATGTTGAAGTATTTTGGATATGTTGAGTTGAATAATATTAATTTCATCTGCTTTTTACTTTATTAAAGTGGCTGCTGAAAAATTTTAAATTACGTGATGCGACTAGCATTGTATTTCTATTGGACTGCGCTGGTGGATACTTTTATATCCATTTTACAAATTATGAAACTGAGTCTCAGGGGAGTAAACCGACTTGTCCAGCCTGATATCCTGAGTCAATGGCACGGCCCGTAAGGCATTCGAACTCAGGATTCTGACTCCAAAGCCTGCATTCATTCCACCTCGCCCTCAGGTACCAACCGACAATTGCGCAAGAGGAAGTGCGGACTCACTAGGATCGGCCTCTTCCTTCCCATGCCCCCACAGAGACACATCCTAGCGCCTCACATTCACTCACCATTGCGGAAGAAGTACTCCTCCACTGCACCCCCCAGCCACTCAGCCTTCTCCTGGCTGTGCACACCCCCGAAGCCGTTCTCCACAGCGATCTGCGAACACAGGCCCAAGCCCACCACGTCAGCCCGGGAACCGGCCTACAGGGGCGCAGGAGGCCGCTGCTTACACCGCCCAACCAAGCCTCGGGCGGCTCGCCGGGCCAACTCCTGTTCTGCCCCGGTCTTTAACCTTTGTCCCAGCCGCGGCCCCGCTCACCTGCAAGGCGGGCCAGGCCTCCAGCGCGGCGCGGACAGCAACCCCGAAGAGCGCTCGCGAATCTTCAGCAGCGCCCGCCATCATCCGGCCGCGGAGCACGTGACATCAAGGCGGGCCAATACCTGTGCAGCACCGCCCAGGCAGAAGGAGTCGGAAGCCGAGCCTGAGAACGCAGATTCGCCTTTCCGCAGACCTGGCAGCAAGACTAGAGCAATAGAAAAGTCTGTCGAGCAATCGATGACACCACCGCCGTCACTCACATGTAATAATTAAATCTAAGGAAGCCAGGAGGGGAGGGCGGCTGAGGCCATGAGTTCCGGACCCATGGGTACTGCGCGGAAAAGATGTGAGGAACTTATTAAAGATGCACATTTCAGGCCCTAGGACAGAAGAAGCAACCTCACGTAGCATTGCCTAAAAATCTGCATTTAATAATGCATCCTAACATCTATAGAACACTCCACCCAATAACAGCAGAATACACATTTTTCTGAAGTGCACGTGGAGCATTTTCCAGGACAGACCATATGTTAAGTCTAAAGCAGGCCTCAATAGATTTAAAAGGATTGAAATCATACAAAGTACGTTCTCTGACCACAATGGAATGAAATTAGAAGTCAATAACGGAAAGACATTTGTGAAATTCACAAATATGTGGATATTAACACACTTCTAAATAACAAATGGGTCAAAGAAAAAAATCACAAGAGAAATAAGAAAACATCTTGAAATGACTTGAAAGCTAAAGCACAGAACACCAAAATTTATGAGTTGCAGCCAAAGCAATGCTTAAATGGAATTTTATAGCTGTAAACGTCCCTATTAAAAAAGAAGAAAGATCTCAAATGAATAACCTGACCTTCCACCTTAGGAAACTAGAAAAAGAAGAACAGAGTAATCCCAAAGCAAGCAGAAGGAAGGAAATAATAAAAATTGGAGAGGAAATAAATGTAACAGAAAATAGAAAAACAACAGAGAAAATCAGTAAAACCAAAAATCAGTCTTTTTAAGAAAGATCAACAAAATTGACAAACTTTTTGCTAGATTAACTAAGTAAAAAATAGAGAAGATTCAAATTACTGAAATCAGGAATGAAAGAGGTGACATCACTACCAACTAGTCAAAAAAGCCCATATATTGCATGGTATCATTTATATGAAATGTACAGAACAAGTAAATCTATGGAGACAGAAAATAGGTTAATGGTTGCCTAAGGATAGAGGAAGGGGGAAAATGTGGCCTGACTCCTAATGAGTATAGGGTTTCTTTTAGGGGCAATGAAAATGTTCTAAAATTAGATGTGGTGACATCTGCTGTTAGGGCCTGAGTTGTGTCCTGCCCCCAACCCCCATTCATACGTTGAAACCCTAACCCCCAGAATGTGGTTGTATTTGGAGGCAGAGCCTTTAAAGAGGTAATTAAGGTAAAATGAGGCCATGTGGGTGCACCCTAGTCCAATATGATTGGTGTCCCTATAAGAAGAGGAGATTACGGCCCAGTGGTTAGGACTCCGTGCTTCCACTGCAGAGGACACAGGGGGTTCAATCCCTGGTCAGGGAACTAAGATCCCACAAGATGCATGGCATGGCCAAAAAAAAAGAGGAGAGTAGGACAGAGAAACCAGACGCATCCACAGAGAGATGACCATGTGAACACACATCTGCAAGACGAGGAAAAAGGCCTCAGAAGAAACCAAACCTGCCAACACCTTGATCTCAAACTTCTAGCTTCTAGAGCTTTGAGAAAATAAAGTTCTGTTGTTAAAGGCACCAGTCTGTAGTATTTTGTTATGACAGCCCTAGCAAACTAATATAGTTGCACAACTCTGAAAATATACTAAAAACCATTTAATTGTTCATTTTAAATGGGTGAAGTTTATGGTATATAAATAATATCTCAATAAAGCTGTTTTTAGAAAAGTATTATAGGTGATTCCCTCTCACAGCAAAGGTTGCAAACTTTGGACAAGTCCATGTTAACAAACAGTACTGATACTTCTGTGTCTGGCCCTGTGCTTAGTGCTGCTGGGTCATGGGGTTTGGTCAGATGCTCAAGGAGCTTACAGTCTGGCATGCAAGATTTTCCAAGGACCATAGAATATGATCAGTGCTCAGGGTGAGTGCAGATTTTTGAAAGCCCTGAGGCAGCTAGAATTTTGCAAGCTGTTTTTAAGAAAAACAGTACAAATAGGAATGAAAGTGAGTATTGCTTTAGATTATAAAAGAAATTTTAAAATTTACAAATTCCAATTTAAAAAAACTGACAAATGCCACAAACATCCTCAAAACTAGAGAAATAAAATATTTTTATTAATTGCCTGACTAATCTCTCTACTAATTTTTCCTTTTTTTTTTTGGCTGCAAACACTTTGATGTACTCCTGTAAGTAAATGACAATTATTTTATAATAACATTTTCAAGAGAGAATAAAAAGAATTCAATTGAATTCAGTTCCATTCGGTTGATCAAAATTATTTTGTTATTGGTAGTTTAGAAAAATGTCAACTTCACAGCTTGTTATTAGTAACACAAAATTTAAGACTGTTGTTAAATTTGGGAAAACTTCTATTTAGTTTCTTTTACATGTGAGCTGTAAAATTTCATGATATTTTGACTGTTCTTGTGCAGTGACAAATCTTAAGTACTTCTCAAATTGACAGTGCTCAACAACCAGGGACTTGGAAATGGTCTGTGTAAGTGTGAGGTGCGGAGGCTTAAACTTTATTAGTTCTATGAGAGATCCATCTCTGTGCAATGCTAGAGGAAAAAGGACCACAGGAGCCCATGGGAGTCCAGCATAGGGTGTTCCTGATCCAGCCTTGGGGATAATGGCAAGCCTCTGAGAGATAATGCCTCAGACTTAAAGTTTGACAGGAATTTTGCCAGGTGATGGGGAGTTTGTGTAGATGAGGGTGAGGGTGTGTTTCTAAAGAAAGAAAGAGCCTTTCACGCTGAGGAAACAATCTATACAAAGAAACAGAAGCAGGGAACAACATGGTGTGTGATGATAATCATGAGCATTCCCAGACTGATCATCTCAGGAGGCATAAACTCCTACGGGGCTCTAGAGACTCATTCCTGCAGACTCAGCAATTTAAATTGAGTTCAAAGAAGCCCAGACGAAGAAACTGAGATTAAGCATTTGCACGTGAGTTCCCAGGGCCTCAAAGTTACGTACGTGGAGAGAGTAGGTAAGATTCCGGTTACCAGTTGCAGCGTGTGAGTCTTGAGTTTTCCCACACCACCAAGCGATTCTTCAATATCAGCTGGGTGTCCTAAAATTCAACTCAGTTCTGATACTATCTACCTGGAGATAGTGTCAGATTCCACAGGTTAAGGGCTCAGTCACACAAGACTGCCCCCACCACAGACGCCAATCACCAAGTCCAGGTTGTCACCTGTGCTTCTGACCCACAGGCCCAATGGTCAGAGTTCCAACGCCCCCCCTCTCACTAGAGTGGCTCACAGAGCTCAAAGAAACATTTTACTTACTAGATTATCAGTTTATTATAAAAGGATATAACTCAGGAACAGCCAGATGGAAGAGATTCATAGGACAAGCTATGTGGGAAGGGTCAAGGAGCTTCCAAGCTCTCTGAGCATGCCACTCTCCTGGCATCTCTGCGTGTTCATCAACTCTGAAGCTCTCAGAACCTGTTCTTTTGGGGTTTTATGGAGGCTTCGGTACAGAGGCACGATTGATTAGATTATTGGTCATTGGTGATTGAACTCAAACTCCAACACCTCTCCCCTCCTAGAGGTGGAGGGGAGGGACTGAAAGTGCCAACCCTCTAATCCTGTGGTTGGTGCCACAGACAACCAGCCCCCATCCTTAGTTACCTAGGGGCTTTCCAAACGTCTCTTCATTAATGTAACAAAAGACACTTTTTATCACTCTCAGAGGAAATTCCAAAGGTTGTAGGAGCTCTGTGTCAGGAATGGGTTGAAGACCCAATTTGTATTTCTTATTATAAATCACAATATCACAGTAGACCTGCTGGAAATTCCCACACAGGGAGCCCAATTCTGGACTCCAACAAACCAAGGCCGCTGAATGAACCCTGAGATTTCATCTTGAGACTGAAGTGCAAAGCTGAGTGTACTAAGATTTCACTTTTTCTGTGCCTTGAACCCATCTAGCAGTCTGGTGAAGACAATATACCTCTTGCCAGAATAATGTTTTTAAGTGCATAAACTAAAATATAGAATTACAAAGGAAACCAATTATATTAAAATAGCAAAATAATATAAAAATTAATTGTAATATACATTTTTTTTTTGGCCATGCCGTGCATCTTGTGGGATCCTAGTTCCCCAACTAGGGATCAAACCCAGGACCTGGCATTGAAAGCACTGAGTCCTAACCACTGGACTGCCAGGGAATTCCCAGTATACATATTTCTTTATTAATGCATTAAATACCATGATCTACTAATGAAACAGGAGGGAAGAGGGAAGGGCACAACCTTTAAAAGAATGACAGCAGTTGAGGACATAACATAAACTGGTTAGAACCAATTAGGTCCAAGATGGCAGAATATTCGACTTCCAGTAGACCTTGAGCCTCATTATACACTCATTGTAATACAGTGCCATGACAGTTCTGAGGCCAACCATAAAAGGCCAAAAAGTGGGTGGTGGCCCAATTCCTGGAAATCTGTGCCCCCTTCCCCCCAAAATAGTTAGAATAATCCTCCTGCTCATTAGCCTATGAAATTACCCAGCCCATAAGAACTAACCACGCGGGGGACTTCCCCAGTGGTCCAGTGGGTAAGATTCCGTGCTCCCAGTGCAGGGGGCCTGGGTTTGATCCCTGGTCAGGGAACTAGATCCCGCACGCATGCTGCAACTAAGAGCCCGCATTCTGCAGCGAAGATCCCACGTGCCTCAACTAAGACCTGGGGCAGCCAAAATAAAATAAATAAATACATAAATAGATAAATATTACAAAAAAAAAAAACAACTAACCACTCCATATTTCAGGGCCTCTCGCCTTCTGAGATGGCCTACACTCTGTCTGTGGAGTGTGGTTCTCCCAAGGCCATTCCCCCTTTTGAGACAGACTGCATTCTGTCTATGGAATGTGTACCTCTCTAAATAAATCTACTTCTTACCTATCACTTTGTCTCTCACTGAATTCTTTCTGCAATGAGACATAAAGAACCTGAGCTTCAATAAGTCCTGAGACCAGGTGTGTGATCTCAATTAAAAAACTGTAGGTTTTGTCTGGGTTCGAGTCCTGGCACGAGGGTTCAAGTCCCAACCTGAGTTGCACAGTTTCACTAACAGGTTAAATGACTACTGTGATTTCAAATTAATGATGAATGTAAACAATACTTTAAGAGATCTGCTATGAGAAATATCTGTGTATTGGTGACAAAGTCATATGTACTGCTAATACTACTGTGGTTGGTTGCCTACTTTCATTATTGAAAGAAATGTCAAGTTTCAGTGGAGGTTGGTGAAAATAAGATGTATTTTTCTAGCATTCAAATACACAGACACTCCAAATTCTATGCATGACACTTAATAAATCCATGAATCCCAGGTTAAATACTCCTAGACCCTACTCTAGAGGGAACATTTCAGGCTAGCTTAGGCCTTCAGATGAAGATGATCAGATTGATGTGTCGAAGACTGAACTCCCAAAACCTAAACCAAAATTCAATCCCCAGCATGAGACCTCAGGCAGAGCTCCAAGATTGAAATGCAGGTTGAACTGCCAAACTGAACTGCAGAGGGTGCTTCCAGATGAAACTTTTCAGACTAGGACCCCTCTTAGGATTGCAAGACAGAGCCCACCAGACAGAAATCCCCATGTAAGGTCATCACATTGAGATACCCTAGGCATGACTCCTCAGGCTAAAATACCCCAGACTGAGCCCCCAGTATCTGAGCCTCCCGAAGTTGGCCAGACCCGCCACCCAGACGGAGCCTTGAGCCTAGCACTCACTTGGTGAGAGACTCAGTCATATCTTAGACCAAAAATCAGGCTCCCATATTGAATTCTCAGATGTCTCAAGAGTGAACCGTCAACATTTAAACCCTCAAAGTCAGGTTCCCCATAATGAACCTCTAGGCAGAGCCACAGGACTAAGACCTCAAGCTTAACTCCTTGAAGGAGAATGGGGGTGGTATCTTGGAAGTGAGACCAAACTGAGTTCCCAGAAGGACCCCTCACACACTGAGGCCACAGATATGCCCCCACTGAAAATACAGACTGAGCCCACGTTCTGAAACAGATTCCCTCAGACTGAAAACCTAATGTCTGAGGTCCCAAATAACACACCCAGAATGAGCCCTAGAGGGAATCCCCAGAGGGAACAACCAGTATGCATCCCATGGTAGCCATGAGAATGCATCTCATAGACTTTAAACTTCAGGATGCATAATTGATCAAGAGCCCCAGCTGCTGTGTTCTGAATTCCCCTCATTTGTGCAGAGACCATACTTCCCACGAGCTACTCCCAGCCAATGACTGAGTGTGGCAGGGATACTTGGGTGACTTTGGTTCAAGGAATCCCACACAGTCTTGCCAAACCTCCCTTGCACTGCACAGCAGTCTAGGACACTTTCACTCAACCTTCCCTCTTTCTCTCCTTAGTCTGGGTCAGATTGCATTATGTTCCAATGGCTCTCCCAGCCTTCCATGGCACCCACCCCATTTTCTCTCATTGGCATTTCCCCTGATAAAATTGTTGCTCACTTTTGTGACACTAATCCCATCTTAGTGTCTGCTTCTCAGAACTAACACAAGCTCCCAGGCATGAGACTGTGAGGTTAATTGCTCCAGACTGAGCTGCCAATGTCTGAGACCACAACTCCCATTTTCAGAATAAGTCTACAGATTGAGATCAGAAGCCAGCATGCTCCCAGATGAGCTTCCAAGGTCTCAGCCTCAAACTAATAACCCAGTCTGAGTCCTCAGGTTTGTATGGAAGAGGGAGCAACCCAGGTGGACCCCAAAGGCTGCCAGATGGAACTCCCACTCTGAAAACTTTAGGCTTATGTTCACAGAATTAGCTGCCAAGACTGAGCGCCCAGTCTAAGTGCCCCAGAATGAGCTCCTCTTAACTGACCCCCCGAGAAAGCTCCCACACAGCCCCCAGACTGAGCTACCACTGTCTGAGCTTTCAAGACATATGCCAAAAAATGAATCCTTAGACAAGTGACCAGAGAGGGGGTCCTAACAATCCGGACTGAGGACCCTACCCTGAATCTGAAAAGTGATGACTGAAGGCTAATCCCCAAAACTGAGCTGGTTTCCTTAGCTTGAACCTCCAACCTCTGGGCCCACAAAACAAACCCAAAGCCCAGAATGAAGCATCAGACTGGTGATACAGAAGCTCAGACAGACCCTGGACTGAGTCCCCAGGTAGAACCCCAAGAATCAGACTCCTAGACTGAACTCTTTTTTTTTTTTTTTTTTTTTGTCCTCACAGCGCGGCATGCAAGATCTTAGTTCCCCAACCGGGGATCAAACCCGCGCCCTCTGCAGTGGAAGTATGGAATCTTAACCACTGGACCACCAGGGAAGACCCTGAACTCTCATATTGAAATACTAGAATGACCCCCAGTCTGAGCACCCCCAGACTAAGCCCCTTATAAAATGAAAACCAAGAATGGGATTCTATAGACTGAATCTACCATATTGTCTACAGACTCAGAAATTGAACTGAAGCCTTTAGAGTAAGTTTCTAGACTAAGGTCCCCCAACTGTGATCATGAAACTGATTCCCCAGAATGAACTTCCAATCTCTTAGACTCTAAATTCATACCTCCAGAATTAGTACCCAAAACTGTATCCACAGAACCAGGGGCTCAGACTGAAAAACCCAGGTTGAGACACCTGTGTAGCAAGACTGCTAGCTTAACACTCCAATTTACATTCTCCCTTTCCTCCTTTGGAACAGAATCCATGTTTTTAGCTGAGTGGGCTAAAGTCCAGCTAAAAGACTACATTTCCTAGTCTTCCTTGCAACTGGGTACAGCCATGTGATACACGCTTTGGCCAATGAGATTTAAATGGAATAGAGGGGCAGTTCCTTGGGACTGTTTTTACCTGAGAGAAATAAAGGCTTTTGTCTTGTTCAAGCCATCCTTATATGGTGGTTTTCTATTGCTTGCAATCACATCTTTGATGAGATGCTGAGCCCTCCCGGGCGGGGGTGGGAGGGTGATGTCTGAGCCACAGTAAGTCAGCACTCTAAACCCAAATCCTCATGCTGAGCACCCAACAGTGAATGATCCAGATAGAGCTCCTGAGTGACCAGTACCGTGAGACTGATCCCTGATACTAAGTTAGTAGTGCCTGAGCCCCTAGACAGCAACCATAAGGTAGGTGACCAAACAGTTTCTAGGTCAAACCCCCAAAATGATGTCCCCAGAACAAATACCCTGCCTGAGCTCCCTGAAGAAGTTCCACAGGTTGGGTACAAGAGATTTAGTTTGCAGAATGAAGTTTCAGATCCCCATACTGAGGCCACACTGAGCCCCCCACCAAAATGAATCTCAGAGTACATCAGAGTAACATCAGAATAAACTGCTAGATGGAGCACCAGTCTCTCACATCCAGAGTGAGCCCCTTGACTGTGCCTGGTAGCCAGAGTACCCCAGTTGATGCATACAAATTGAGTTCTCCAGAGTATAATTCCCAGATAGAGCTCCCCGAAACTGATCTGCCAAACTGAGGTCCCAACTTTGAGTCCCTGTGGCTAAGACTTCAGATTGACTTATTTGCAATGATAGCCCTAGGTGGCCCACTCGGGTTGTTCAAATTGAACCCAAATATAGGTGTGCAGAGTGACTGCCTGGACTAGACCCCTGAACTGATTTTTTCAGATTGAAATCTTCAGACGAAACCCCTATACTGAAACTGAGATAACCAGTGACAATATTGAAACTTATCTGAGCCCTATGTTCCTGGAAAGCAGCATGGTCCAAAAATTCTCGCTCTCTTTTGTGCTCTGAGAAAGGGCAAAGGACTTCCCTGCTCCCGTGTAGTCCAAGATAAGGTTCAGCTCCACCTTTCTTCAGTGACTCAGATAAGACCTGTCTCTCTCATTCCTCATCACTCCATAAGGCTCCCAGACCATCTACCCTTGTCTACTTACCTCCATAGAATCCCAGTCTCCCTTCATATTCTTTGAGACATTTCTCCATAGTGTACAGTTTCTCTATTGTACTATCCTGAATAAAATCATCTCCTTAGTTATCCAGTGCATTTTGTCCTTCACACCAATCTCAGTCCCCACATTGAGGTACTCAGATCCTCAGAGAAACTGCCTCACTCATTCATTCATTCATTAACCAAATATTGATTGAGTGCTGAATGTGTGCCAGGCACTGCACTAAGCACTGGGGAGCTAACATGACAGACAAAGGTTCTCCTTTCACAGGGCTTACAATGTGAATGAGGATAACAGGGGAGGGAGGAAGAGTTTTTAATAGGATGGTCATGGAAAGCACCTCTGTGGATATAACATTTAAGCTGTGCTCTTTTTTTTTTTAAACATGTTTTTTGTTTTTTTTTAAATTTTATTTTATGGCTGTGTTGGATCTTCATTTCTGTGCGAGGGCTTTCCCTAGTTGCGGCAAGTGGGGGCCACTCTTCATCGCGGTGCGCGGGCCTCTTACTATCGCGGCCTCTCTTGCGCGGGCCTCTTACTATCGCGGCCTCTCTTGTTGCGGAGCACAGGCTCCAGACGCGCAGGCTCAGTAATTGTGGCTCACGGGCGTAGTCGCTCCGCGGCATGTGGGATCCTCCCAGACCAGGGCTCGAACCCGTGTCCGCCGCATCGGCAGGCAGATTCCCAACCACTGCGCCACCAGGGAAGCCCCTTAAGCTGTGCTCTTAAGGAGGAGATGGAGGACAAGGAAAATGGTTCCAAGAAAAGGAACAACAGGCATAAAGGCCAGGGAAACAGAACTTAGTATGAGATGGAAAGAGATACAGGAGATGAGGTGGGTGACACCGGCAAGGGCCTTGTTAGTCATGGCAAGAAGTTTGAATTTTATTTGAAATGCAGTGGAAAATGTTCTATGCAGGGTGATAAAATGATGTGATTTACTTTTTTTGAAAGACGACTCTACCTACTTGTGTGGAGAAGGAATTATAAAGGGACAAAAGTGGAAGCAGAGAGACGATTGGGAAATATATAATGGGAAATATATAATTGGGAATTATAATAATTCAGACAAGACACAATGGTGGTTTGGTGTAGGTTAGTGATAGTGGAGACAGAGAGATGCGGAGAAATTCAAGATAAATTTTAGAGATAAAACCAATAGTACTCCATAATAAGTACTATTGAGTGTGGAGGAGGTGAGGGAAAGGGATGATTCTCAGCTTTTTTTTTTTTTTGGCCGTGCCCTGCAGCTTGCAGGATTTTGAACCCACGCACTCAGCAGTGAAAGCACGAGTCCTAACCACTGGATCACCAGGGAATTCCTGATTCTCGGCTTTCTGAGTAGCTGGTTATTGTGTTGTAGGGAAAATGGGGCACAAGAGGACGGTCATGTCCCAGGTCTCTGGTGAGTCCCTGGGACGGGCTGCCAAGTGAGGGTCCTTGGCTTCGTGTAGGAAAGAATACAAGAGCAAGCCATAGCAAAGTGAAAGCAGGTTTATTTAGAGAGATGCACACTCCACAGACAGAGTGTGGGCCATCTCAGAAGACAAGAGCGACCTGAAGTGTGGGGGGTGGTTAGTTTTTATGGGCTGGGTAATTTCATAGGCTAACAAGTGGGAGGAATATTCTAACTATCTTGGAGAAGGGGTGGGGATTTCCAGGAGTTAGGGTACCACCCACTTTTTGGCCTTTTATGGTTGGCCTCATAACTGTCGTGGCACCAGTGGATGTGTCATTTAACATATGCTGATGTATTACAATGAGAATGCAGTGAGGCTCAAGGTCCACTGGAAGTCAAATCTTCCACCATCTTGAGCCTAGTTAGTTCTAACCAGTTTATATCATATCCTCAATGGCTATGTCATTCCTTTAAAAGTTGTGTTCTGCCCCCCTTCTCTCCTGTCTCAGTTGTACTGAGATAGGGAAAGGAAGCAGGAAGAACAGACTTGGGGGAAATATCAAGATTTCTGTTTTAGACACAGTCAATTTGAGCTGCCTGTGAGATATTCAAGTGCAGATGATAAGGGGGCAATTGGGTCTACAAGCTCAGAGAATGTCAACATTTAGAAGCCAGCAAAGGAGAATGAGAAGAAATAGACATGTTTCAAGAAGGAGGAATTGGTTGACAGTGTCAGATGCCACTGGGAGACAAGTAGTATGAGAAAAGGAAAGTATCTGTCAGATTTGACAACACAAAGTCTTTCATGACTTTGACAAGAGCAGGTTTCACGGAGCGGTACAAAACTAGACTGGAGTTGGTTGAAGAGTGAAAGGGAGGTGAAGTGGAGAAATCAGTGTGTAATGCATGTCTTGGGAAGTTTTGCTGTGAAAGAAACAGAGAACTATGCATAGCAGGAAGAGCTTGTGGAATTCAAGGCGGACTCTTAAAATGGTAGATGATAGAGCACGTGCATGCACTGATGGGAATAGCCCAAAAGAGGAGAAACTGGTGATGCAAGAGAGATGGGAGTGACTGAAAGAGTGAAGTCCTTGAGTGGGTGGGAGGGGTCTAAAGCAGAGGTAGAGGGACTGGTCTTTGACTTGAGGAGGGACAGTTTCTCCATGTGACAAGACAGAAGAGGAAGTTGTGTATCCAGAGGATTGTAGATCTGGTGGTGAGATAAGGAAATTCCCATTTGAATACATCTATCTTCTTAATGAAGGGTGATGTGAGGCCATCAGCTAAAGGTGAGGACAGAGGCTGGGATGTGGGAGGTTTGGGAGGAGAGGATAAAGTATGAAATAGTTCTGAGAGTGGGGAAGTGAGCAGAGCAGGATTGCTATGTTATTAATGCCCATTTGAGGTCCACAACCAATAATTTAGGACTTCCCTGGTGGCACAGTTGTTAAGAATCCGCCTGCTAATGCAGGGGACACGGGTTCGAGCCCTGGTCTGGGAAGATCCCACTTGCCACAGAAGATCCCACATGCCACGGAGCAACTAAGCCCGTGCACCACAACTACTGAGCCTGTGCTCTAGAGTCTGTGAGCCACAACTACTGAGCCCATGCACCACAACTACTGAAGCCCACGTGCCTAGAGCCTGTGCTCTGCAACAAGAGAAGCCACTGCAATGAGAAGCCCATGCACAGCAACGAAGAGTAGCCCCCGCTCTCCGCAACTAAGAAAGCCTGCGCACAGCAAGGAAGACCCAAAACAGCCAAAAGTAAATAAATTAAAATAAATAAATTTTTAAAAACCACAATAATTTAGAGTGAAATCAGTTGACTTGTTGTGTGGTTTTTGGTTTTCTCTAATAACATTCAGCTGCTCTGATACAGATGCAGAGTAGGTGGGGCATTGTGACTAACCTGGGTTATGTTTGGCCAAGTCAGTATAAAGATGGGATAGGGGAGCTGTATTAGTTTTCTTCACTGCATAACAAATTACCACAAACTTAGAGGCTTAAAACAACATGCATTTATCATCTCACAGTTTCTATGTGTCAGGAGTCTGGGAACAAATTAGCTGGGTCTTCTCCTTCAGGGTCTCATTAGGCTCCAGTACAGATGTCAACTGGAGCTGCAGTCCCATCAGAGGCTTGACTAGGTAAAATATCCACTTCCATGCTCCCTCAGGTTGTTGGAAGAATTCATCTCCTTGAAGCTCTAGGACTGAAGTCTTCATTTTCTTTTTCTTTTTTTTTTGTTTTTTTTGTTGTTGTTCTTTTTTTATTTCTTTTTAATTTTTTTCTATTTTTTTCTGTTTTTAATTTCTCTTTTCCTTTTTTTGTTTTTTGTTTGTTCTATTTTTATTATTTTTTGTTTGTTTTTTGGCTTTTGAGGTCCTCATTTTCTTGCTAGCTTTCAGGCAGGGATGGCTCTCTCAGCTGCTAGAAGCCAACTTCCTCACCATTTGGTCCTTTCCATTGGCCCTCTCACAACATGACAGCTTACTCCTGCAAAGCTAGCAAGAGAGAGTCTCTCTAACTCCAGTCTGATAAGATGGAGTCTTAGGGGAGTGACATCCTATCACTTTTGTCATACTCTATTGGCTAGAGGCAAGTCACAGGTTCTGTTCAACTCACAGGTTCTGCTCAAAGGGAAGGAATTGCACACGGCATGAACACCAGGTGGTGGGGATTACTAGGAGTCACTTTAGGGTCTGTCAGCCACAAGGGCTAGAATAGTAAGGATGTTTGCAAGGGAGTGATTATAATGATGGATAATGAAACCTAAGCTGAGTGTATTCGTTTTCTATTGCTACAGAACATATTGCCACAAACTTAGCAACTTAAAACAACACATGTTTATTATCTCACAGTTTCCATGTGTTAGAAGTCCAGACACAGCTTATCGGGATTCTTTGTTCAGGGTCTCACAAGTTGCACTCAAGATATTGGCCAAGGCCATGGTCTCATATGAGGCCACGTATTATTTCATATTCTCTTCCAAGCTCACATGGTTGTTGTTAGAATTTAGTTTTTTTGTGGTTGTAAAACCGAGGACCTCAGATCCTCGGGTCTGCCTGAAATTACCTGCCATGCAGCCCTCTCAACAGGAAGTTCACAGCCTAGCAACTTATCTCTTCAAGGCCAGCAGCTGAGTTCCTTGCATGGTAACAAGATGGAGCCATAATATACATACAGATCGATAGATAGATAGATAGATAGATAGATAGATAGATAGATAGATAGATATTCTCCCATCACATTTGCCATACTCTATTGGTTAGAAGCAAGTCACAAGTCCTGCTCATACTTTAGGGAGGGGATTATATAGGGCAAAATACCAAGGGGTAGAGATCATGGGGGTCATCTCAAAATTCTGTCTATCACACTAGTTAAGGAAGTAAGCGAGGACATGAGAAGAGTGAGGGGAAGTGAAAAGGTGATGGAGTGAAAGAATCAGAGGTTGAGATGAGATTGAAGAATTCTTATGCAGGGCAGGTACGAGAGTAAATCAGCTAGAGGACCAGGAAATTATGATTAGAGTGGTATGTTTGAAAATGAGATTTGGGGAGGAGTTTCCTTTTTCACTGAGGACAAGGGCTAGGCTGTGACCATGGAAGTATGAGGCTGAGGTGGCTGAAGGACAAGGTTAGAAATGAGGAGGTCAGAACACTGAGAGGCCAGGATGGTGGATGGGTCATCTACACCTAAGACCTAGCCTGCCATAAGAGCCTTATAAACTGAGCCCTGCCCCACAAATGGAGCCCTCAAACTGAGATCCTAGAGTCCCACAGATTCCATGCCCCTCAGATAAAGCCCCCAGATTATACTGAGAAGCTCACATAGGCCTGAGTAAATTCCCAGGGAGAGGCAATGCCCTTTGTTTGTCCTTTTCCCTATGTAAAAGCTCCTGCCCTGAGTACCCGCCTAGGTTTCACGCAATGTTTTATCTGTTTCCCTCCACCTCTGTCAAGCTAACAGCCTCTCATCCTATGCTGTCTCATCTTTATCCAGCCACCCCTACTCACCCCCTCTGCACACCTGCTCCAGGGAGATGCAGCAGATAAGGCTGCTACTAGCCCATACAGTGCTGTTCTCTGAATAGAGTGAAAAAGACACTCCCCTGGGTGGACAAATTAGAAACATGAGCCCCTTCTTCCAGATAGGCACAGGTTTACAAAGGGGCAGTAGGCTTGTTGAGTGGATCACAGGCTAGATTTCAGCTCAGCCCCAATCCTCTGGACTGGGCACCTTTGTACAATGCATAAAATGCACAACAATATACAGCAGCCAAGGCAGCATGTGTAGGGGAAATGACCAGTGTAAGGTCAACCTCAGCTCTGCCACCTCCTAGCTAGGCAACCTAGGGCCAGCCACCTCCATTGTCTGAGCATGTTTCCTTGTTGGACAAATGGGACACAATCATACCTATTTTACAGGGTTGTTGTGAGGATTAAAGGAGCTAATTTATGCAAATCATCTGATGAGGAGTCCTGGAGAGGGCTGTGGGACCTGGGCCCTGCCCTAGGGAGCACTCAGTTTAATAGTGTATATGACCCCTTGTGGGCAGGGACCACCTCTGTTCATATAGTCTAACACTCATTCCTCCACTGTACTTCCTTTTCTGCAAATGGTCTGTTCGTATCCCTTGCTTATTCTTCTACTGGAATGTCAGGGTTTTGTACCCAGTGATGCAAAGATAGAAGAAATGATTGGTGCTTATTCATTCACTCTAGGAATGGTATCTGGGGGAAACTGTTAATAATTTTTTTGCTATTATCAGGTTCCCTTGGTAGCTGAATGGCTTCTGTCTATCTAGCCTTCCTTTCAATCCAGTGAGTTCTCCCCCAGCCTTGAAATAATTCCCTTTTTGCTTAAGGTAGCCAGGGCCACTTTCTGTTACTTGCAAGCAAAGACTTCTGATCAAAACTCACAGTTATAAGAGAGGAGATGAGGTTGGGCTGGACTTCTGCCAACCTTACAAGAATGATTTTGAGAGGAAACCCTTACATATATCATTCTGAATACTAATGAATGAAGTCTTACAGATTCAAGTTTTGCTCACTATGAGTGAACTCTAATAAATTACTATGTGATATGGGATAATAAGCCTGTTATAAACAAAAGTTCAAGTGGATGTAATACCTCATATTATTTGCTCTCAGAAAATTTCTGGAGCCTTGGAAACAGAGTCATTTGGGCAAAATGTTGGGCAGGCAGGAACCACTGATTGTGAAAACAGCGTGGAGAAGCAAAACTCATCCGTTTTTTTGCTTCATCCACTATGGAATCTGCTCCATTCCAAATATGGCCCTAGATGGAAATCCCATAAGAGTGTTCCATTACTTGCCTGGGAGAAACCAGAGCTGAACAGTTCCTGGAATTCCCAGCTGCTGGGCCTCATCCACAATAATGCTTATGTCCTCAGACATTCATTCCATCTCTGGGAACCAGGGCTTTCATATGAGGGCTTTACTCAAAGATTAACCCTCACAGAGATGTTAAGTCTGGTTTTATTTTTATTTTTAAGGAGGAACTTTCTGAATTGTTCTTATCAGCTGGTAACAATCTCTCAGGTACACACTGAGAAACTCATATTTTGTCTTGCAGCTTTGTACCTGAGTTGTGAGAACAGTGAGTTTGGGATATCAAGCTCAGATCACCCCTTAACCATGTCTCCTTCCCACCACATAGCCTTCAATAAGCTATAGCATTTGTAATGCCAATTCCTTCAAACATGGCCTTCCAGCAACTTGATGAACCAGAACAATTATTAATGGAGATTTTTGACGTCGATGCAAAGAATCACAGTGATGTGCAGACCTTTTTTCTTTATCAAAGCAGGAAAACTAGATGAACAGTCAAGCATCTCTGCACATAGTTCCCCAAAGTTTTCCTCCAGTTGTTACTGGACAAAGAAACTTTCTACTACTTTGAAGATGCCCAAGAGCCTTAATAGTCTCCCAAAGGGGTTCACAAAATAGAATGTCTTTGATGACATCAGCAGCACATAAAGGCTGAAAACTAGGTGCTGGCTGTACAGAGAGACAATGGTACTTTGACCCAGTTACATGCTGGAGGGAAGTTGCTCTCTCTCTCCCTCCCTTCCTCGCTCTCCTCCTTCCTTCCTCTGGCTGCAAATATCAGAAATAAATTCTGTCACCTTGAATATGAAATATAATTTACTGTAAGGATATAGGGAGATTGTAGAAATGGAAGGAAAGGCTGAAGATTCAGGTCAGAGGGGACAGGATCTGGATCCAGTCTAGCAACTCTAGACTGATGATCTTTCAAGGTTGCTCCATCTGGATGAAGCTATTCCACCCAGTTCTGGATGAAAGTACTGTTTGCTCACTCCACTCCCTTTCTACTCAAAAGGTGGTCTGTGGGCCAACAGCACTGGCATCATCTGGGAGTTTTTTAGAAATTCAGGATTTCAGGCCCCACTGACTCAGAATCTGCATTGTAACAAGGCTCTCAGGTGACTCATATGCACGCTAGAGTTCAGAGAAGCGCTGACCTCTTCAAGATCCAGCTGGTCTGGTTCGGGTCCCGTGCCACTCCCTTGACTAGAGGAAAGCATGATACTGTGGTTGACAGTCCTGCCAGACTATATCCAATAGAAGAGTAATCATTCAAATCTCCCAAATCAGGGTGCTGTTACCAAAGGAGTGGGGAATGAATGCTGGGTGGCTAAGAACCAATTAAATATCCATTTCACCCTTGTTCTTTGGGAGGGTGAGGTTTGGAAGGTGTTTTCTCCTAGGAAGGGTTAACAAAACTTTGTGTATTCATTAGATCTGGGCCCTCCTTGGAGGCAATGAAGTTATTTTGCCCAAGAAAGGGAATTTCAGGGGCTTAAAAAAGAAAGCCTCTCAGCTCCAGGGATTAATCCCTAGAGAATGGAAAGTAGGCGGGTCTGTGATGGGAAGTCCCGCGGCAGCTCCAGCAGGAGGTAAGCGCCCGGAGGGGCGGGGGCAAAGTTGCCACGAGTGCGGGGCGGCTGGGGGTCCTGCCTGACCCAGAAGACTGGCTCCACATCTGCCGGGATGCGGAGCGGGGGCGGCTGCCCAAATTCGGGACTAGGAACCGCGTCCCCTTGGCCCGGGCTGATGGAAGTATGGAGGCGGGGATGTGTCTGAAGGACTCGGGCGCTTTCCTGTCTCGGCCGCGGGCTCCCTTTCTGCTTTCCCGGCTGTGGGGCTGACTCCCCTGTGCAGCCCCAGAGAATCTCCTTGGAGTGGGGTCGCCTCCAAACCCCAGATTGCCGGAGCTCTCTGCAACCGCACCCGGGGCTGGGTGCCAGATAATTCTCACCCTTTCGGGGAGAGGACGAGAAGGGGGACAGCTGACCCGCCATGCAACTGAGGACTAGATTCAAACTGTGCGTCTGGGGGTCGTTACAGTGCCGCGCTCTCTCACTCTAGGACCCTTTGCTTCCTTTTGGTTCAGGCTGCCCCGAGGGACCGGGTCCCTGGACCGATCCCAGCCAAGTGTCTGGAAGCCGAACTTGCGTGTGGCTTTCGCCTGGAGGCCGGTGGAGGGGACTCCGGGGTCTCAGAACTTAGCGGGGGAGGGAGAGGAGATCTTAGGTCACAGGCGGGAACCTGAGCGAACTCCCCCCTTTTTTCTTAGTTCCCTGACCAGGGATCGATCTCCTGCCGCCTGCAGTGGAAGCGCAGACTCCTAACCACTGGACTGACAGGAAATTCCCCCAGAGATGGAGAGTCTTGAGTGATTATTTGTCCGATGAAACAAAATGAAATAGAGAGCATCTCTTAGTGATTAGTATATTCCTGTCTCTGACCCTCCCTGCATCTCCGTTAAGGTTGTTGGTTATGAACAACAGAAATCAACTCTGTGCTTGTAGAATCTATACATGACTGGAGGACCAGGTTGAGAACAGGGCAGGAAATAAGAGAGCTGTAGGAGGGCTCTGGGGAGTGAACAACTTCATCCTCTTCCCTCCATCCTTGTATTCTTTGCTCATAATTCAAAAAGAGCATGTAGCTGACTAAGCTTAGGTTATAGGCCCACTTCCCTCAACACACTAGAGAGCAAAGAGGTAATATATAGCCTATTCAGGTTTTCACAGTGGGTTTTACCATCCCACCAAGATTACATACAATGGGTATATCAATTAATTAATTAAGATGCAAGTAACTTCAAACCCTACTCGACTGGGTTAAAAAACAAAAAAGTGTATTATTTCACAAAAAAGGAAGTCCTCAGGTAGGGAGTCTTCCGGGTTGGTTACTTCAGTACCTCTAGCACCCAGTCCTTCCTACCTTGCCATTCTGTGAAACTCAGTTCATTGACTTTGTTTTGTTTTTTATGCTTTCTTTAAAAATTGGGGTACAGCTGTTTTACAATGTTGTGTTAGTTTCTACTGTACAGCGAAGTGAATCAGCCATATGTATACATATATCCCCTCTTTTTTGGATTTCCTTCAGTGCATTGACTTTGTTCTTAGGCAACCTTGCCTTGCTGGCTGCTGAGTCTCAGCATCACTTCCAGACAGGACAATATCAAAAGACAAGCCAAGGAATGGTTGCTTCTTTGTGTGTTTCCTTTTCAGGTCAAGAAAACCTTTTTCACAGTTCTACCCCACAGCAGACCTCCTTTTCTGTTTCATGAGTAAGGACAGTGACACATTCTCCTTCTTTAACCAATTGCTGGAAAAAGGAATGGGACCCCTTATGATTGGCTTCAGCCAATAGTTCTCAAACTTCTTGGCCTCAGGACATCTTTATACTCTTAAAAATTATTGAGGATCTCAAAGAGCTTTGGTTTATATGAGTGATAGCTGCCAGTTTATATAATATCAGAAATTAAGACTGAGAAATTTAAAAAACATGATTGTAAGACAGAACAACAAAATATACTAACTTCTTGTGTGTTTCCATGTAGATGCAAGGAAAACTTTGTGATTTAAAAGTAATAATATATTGAAATGATAATATGGTTACAGAGATTATAGCAGGTACCACCGAAGATAGTTAATAACAGCACATTGAGATTAAACTAAGTTAATCTGTAAAAACACATATACTTATATGCTAAACCTTAGAAAATTCTAAAAAATACAAGAATACACAAACACATTCTGTTAACTGTCAGGGTGATGACATCATGATGTCATGTAATCTCTGGAAAACTCCATCGTATACCTGTGAAATAATGAGGGTGAAAAAGGAAAATAACATCACAAAAAGAGTTTTGATCTTGTAATCTGAAGGGGTCTTGGGGATCCCCTGAGAATCTTAGACCACACTTTGAGAACCACTGGCTCAAATCAATCAGGACTTTAGTCCTGAATCATATAGGAGAAGAGTGGGCCCTGGAACCAAGGCAGGGCTCTGACAGCCTGGAAGAAGGGGGCAACTGAAAGGTCCTGTTACAATGGGTCAGAGAGAATTCTTCACAGACAACAAAGGAAGGGGGAGAAGTGGGTCTGGGCAACCATAAATCAACAAGCAATATCCCCAAATCTCTCTCCCCTGGACAGGACTAGCCACGCTCTTCCAATTCTGCATCTCTCCTTTTTAAGGCTGGGCACACTTGTTTGTGGAACTGTTCTTTCTTCAGATGTGGTCATAGCCCTGATTAATATGTGTAGGCATTTGGCCGCCTCCCATTATATATTGATTTCATTAGATCATTGTTTCCTAAACAGCAGCCACTGGAGAACCACCTCAGAAAGTTCGCCAAGACCAAGTACCATCTTGTCTATTATTTACTTATTCTTCATCTTTAAATCAACTCAATTTATCTCAAAAAGAACATTTTATTCACTATCCACTCCATTGATCGAAAGGCTCTTTAAGCTTCTCCAAGGAGTCACAGGAAAAATGATCCACCAGACTATTGATCCTTCATTAGAATTACATTTGTTTGTGGATTAAATTGGTTTTAAAAGCCTTTTCTGTTTTCATTGTCTTATCAGATGCTGTGGTCCAGGCAAACCTAGTGTTTAAACAGTGTGGTTTCTTAGAGGAGTTTTCTTTCCTAGAAAGTCAAACCTAGCTCTTAGGGCATCATTGATTGCATCTGGAGCAAGACAAAAGAGGAAGTTTTGAATTCCTCATTTGTTTCATTTTTCCCCTCCAAAATGAATGGCAAAAAAAGGAGACTACAAGTGTAACAACACCCCTTTTTTCCTGCTACCCTTTCCCCTCTGCCCCTCCCGAGGGTCAGCCTTATTCAGGTCTGGGAGGTGAGAGGCCCCAGTGGCTCAGAACAGCTGCAGTAGCTCCAGACTCTCAGACATTACTCATCCTTAAACCTGGGAGGAGGGAGGAAGGGTAGGGTGGGAGTCGGGCAGACACAAGAGACAGAGAGAGCTGGGGTAAGTGGTGAAGGGGGCGTGGAGACCATTGAAGGGAAGGAGAAGAGTGAGACAGAAAAACAGAAAAGCAGAATTTGAATCACAGAAAAGAGAAAGGGGCAACACAGAGGGAGGCCAGGAAGCAGAAAATTTCTCAGAAAGACAAAGGGAAAGAAAGACAGAAATACAGGAAGACCAGAAAGCATAAAGAAAAGTGGTGGACCGGCTCCTCTAAGCCCCTCTGGGGGAATTATCACCATTTTCTGGGTACCATTCCACTAAGCTTTCTTAGGGCAATCTCATTTCTGTCATGTTCACATTCAGGGTTTCAGTCTATCTGCTCCATTAACTTTTTCTTTGCAGGGAATATCATATCCATTGTAAAAATGAAGAAGCTAAGCCTCAGAAAGGAAAAGCGACTTGTCTAAGATCCCTCAGTGAGTCTGTGGAGGAACTAGGACTAGGACCAAGGTCTTCTGAATGCCTACTAAGTGCCAGGCCCAGTCTAGTTGCTTAGAACATATATTAGATCCTCACAACTACCTTGTAACATTAAATAGGGATTAATATCCTTATTTCTCACAATTTGCATAGATGCACAACTGCTCCTGGACTCCCTTGGGAGGGCAGCCTATTGGCTGTCATCCTTCGTGGGAGGCCAAAGCTTCCTGGGGACTATGGATTCTCTCCATGGGGAGAGAAACCTCCCCCGCCGCCACTGCTTCCACCTCCCTTGTAACCAACCCCCACTTCTCCCTTGAGGGAATTGTTCAGGGCTGGAATGAGTCTGAGTCGACAGGTTTGGTGGACATTAGAGCTGCTCTTAGAGAAGCAATAACAGTCCATTCTTCTCAGTGCTAGGGCTGGACCCAGGACAAAGGACTTCCTCGGCATATGCCTTGTGCATTTTCCTCCCTCCACCCTGTTGCCACCTAGATCCAAGCCATCATCATCTCTCTTCTGGATTATTGCAACAGCCTCCACCAGTCTCTTTGATCAGGGCTATAGACAGTTGTGTGGTTTGTGCACTGCACAAGGATATCTGGCTAGGGGCCCAGTAGGGGCTGAAGTCCAGTTTGTATTCTGGTGCTAAGTCTTGCACCCGGGTGTGGGGCTGCATCTGCAGGAAGAGGCATCTTTCTCTTTAGATAAAGGCCCTTTTCTCCAAGCCAAGTGCCATGGGGCTATGTCCACCTGGAGGAGGCACTCTTTTTGAAGTCACACAATGATAGGCAAATAGCACCTAAACAGCAACCTTGTTCTTGCTTCCACCCTTGCCTCCATCTCCATATCCTCGCAGCAGCCAAAAGGGTCCTGTGAAAACCTAAGTCAATGACATCCCTCCTCTGTTCAAAATCCTCCTATGGCTCTCACTTCACTCAGAGTGAAAACCAAAGTCCTTGTAGTAGCCTACAAGGCCCTGCATGATCTGGCTTCCCAATACCCCTATAATCTTAACTCTTACCTCTCTCCCCATCAACCACTCTATCCTAGCCACACTAGATGTCTTTCTGTTTCTTAAACATACCAAACCCATCTCATCTCAGGGTCTTTGTACTTGCTTTTCCCTCTGCCTGGAATTCTTTTCATCCAGCTATCCATATCGTTGACTTCCCATCCTTCAGGTCTCAGTTCAAATGTCATATCCTTAAAGAGGCTTTCCCTGACGAGCTTATCTGACAAAGACCTCTCCACTCCAACCCCAGGTCCCACTTGATTACATTTTCCTGTTTTATTTTCTTTATATAACTTTTACTATCTGAACTTACCTTGTTTATTTATGATTTGCTTATGAGAGCCAAGCCTATGTCTGCCTTGTACTTCATTGTATCGCCAGCATTTAGAGCAGTGCTGGCCCATGCTGAAGCAGATGCTGAAGAAATTTTTGTTGCATGAATTAATTTATGACTTTTCTCTGATAACCAGAAGTACAGCCATAGGTAGAGGGTCTCGTATAATATACTCACCCTCACGGGGGAACAAAACTGATATCTAGGGAACCCTCAGTTCTATAAGTCCCACATTAGTATGCAGAGCACAAGTTTCTTTGATTATTGATCCTGAAGAGTAGGAAGAAAAAAAGATTTGTGACATCATTGGAATTGCAGCTAACACTCTCATTTCCTAAGTTTCCTCCATCATTGCATCATTCACTCAGGATTCAAAGTCCTAAAAGAGAGCCGAATTTGGGTCAAATGCCCACACAGTGTCTATAACAGAGGGGAGGTAAAAAAAAGGATCTGGTCCCATTGGCTTTTGTAATAGGAGCCAGCAGTGGGAAGCAGGTGTTGGGAATTCCCCTCCTGCCTAGACTACACACAGTGGAAAGTATGAAACTGGATAGCCCAAAAAACAACAACTGTCAGGTTTTTAGGCAATGAAGTAGGAGCCTCAGTCTGAAACAATCTCTTAACAATTGCCAGGAAGAAGTGGAACGGAGGTCGTGAAGTCCTTAAAGGACTACCTGGTATGGTCATCTTGGGAGGAAATGCAAAGCCAAAGCCAGAGCAAGTGTCAAAACTGGTTAAGGAAGCAAGAGGCCTACAGAGTCCTCCAGCCACCAAGTTGAAGATGGATCTCTTCTGGGGAATTTTTCTTTTCTTTAAAAATTTTCAATTTTTAAAATCCTTTAAAATTGTTTTAAATTCTGGCTCTCTGGGTCCCAGAGTTGGATTGATTTACTCAATCATTTTGGCAGATAAGACCCTAGGATGACCCCCAAAGAATCCCACTTCCTGATGTCCGTGCATGCGTGCAGACAGAACTTGTATCTTGCTTCTAACCAATAGGACATGGCAAAGGGGATGGGTTGTCACTCTTGTGTTGACATTACGTTATACATGACCCCATCTTAGAAGACTGGAGTCAGAGAGACTGCCCTTGCTGGGTCTGAAGAAGCCAGCACCTGTAGTGCAGACTGGCGAGACTCTGAAGCACAGAACCCAGCTTATCTGTGCCAAGACTCTCGATACACAGCAATTGGGAGATGATAATAAATGTGTGTGTTGTTTTAAGCTACTAAATTTGTGGTAGTTTGTTACACAGCAATAGAAAAGTAATGCAATCATACTCCTTAGTGGTATCATCAATCCAAACATGGTACCACATGGAGTTAATAATAGCACCTTCCTCATAAAGTTGTTATAAGGATACCATGAGTTTAATATTGTAAAGGGCTTAGAACAGTTCCTGGCACATATATGAGTGCTTTTAGTTATTTTTTTAAGGGGGAGTGGTCTCATCTTCATCTCAATAACTTCCACATTTACACTATTGAGATTTGTTTATGCTGGTAATTTTACCATCTCTGCAGAGGTCTCACAGGTTTCTGGACCATTCCTTAATCTATTTGGTATGTCATGGAGCATCTTGTATCATGGCTTGGAGGACAATGATATTTAATTTGGCTGTTTTGGTAAGATCTCTTTATTTTTTCTTTCCTTTTTTTCCATTTTTTATTGTGGTAAAATATACATAACGTGAAACCTACCATTTTAACCATTTAAAAGTGTATAATACAGGGGCATTAAGTACAACTATCACCACTATCTATTTCCAGAGCATTTTCATTATTCCAAATGGAAACCCCATGTCCATTAATCAGTCACTCCCAGTTTTCCCCTCCCCCAATCTGCTGAAACCACAAACATGTTTTCTGTCTCTATGAATTTACCTATTCTGGATATTTCATATCCAGAATATGAGTCACATATGGAGTCACACAGTATGTGGCCTTTTGTGTCTGGTTTCTTTCGCTTAGCATCTTTTCAAAGTTCACCCATGTTGTAGCACGTATCAGTACTTCATTCCTTTTTAATGGCTGAATAACATTCCATTGTATTGATATACTACATTTGTTTATCTACTTATCAGTTTGTGGACATTTGGAATGTTTCCACCATTTGGCTTCTGTGAATAGTGTTGCTCTGAATATTTATATATATAAGATTTTGTTTGAAAACCTGTTTTCAATTCTTTTGGGTATATAAAGGGTGGAATTTCTGGATCATGTGGTAATTCTGTGTTTAACTCGTTGATGAGCCACCAAAATGTTTTCCACAGTGGCTGCACCATTTTACATTGCCACCAGAAATGTATGATGGTGGGACTTCCCTGACGGTCCAGTGGTTAAGGCTCCATGCTCCCAATGCACGGGGCACAGGTTCGATCCCTGGTCGGGGAACTAAGATCCCGCATGCTGCACGACGCGGCCTAAAAAAAAAAAGAAAGAAAAAAAAGAAATGTATGATGGTTCCAATTTCTCCATATCCTTAACACGTTAATTTCTGGTTTTTAAAAAAAATGTTTTCAATTAAGGCCATCCCAGTAGGTGTGAAGTGGTATATCACTGTGGTTCTGATTTGCATTTGTATATCTTCTTTGGATACGTGTCTATTCAAGTCCTTTGCCCATTTTTTTTTTTTTTTTTGCCACACCACGTGGCACGTGGGATCTTAGGCCCCCGACCAGGGATCGAATCCGTGCCCCCTGTAGTGGAAGCACAGAGTCTTAACCACTGGACCACCAGGAAAGCCCCCCTTTGCCCATTTTAAATTGGGTTGTCTTTTGGTTGTTGAGCTATAGGAGTTTGTTATATAACCTAGATACTAGTCCCTTATCAAATGTATGTTTTGCAAATACATTCTCTTTTAAATTTTGATGAAGTCTGATTTATCAATTTTTTCTTTAGTTGCTTGTGCTTTTGGTGTCATATCTAAGAAACCATTGTTGTATCCAAGGTTATGATGATTTACTCCTATGTTTTCTTCAAAGTGTTTTATAGTTTTAATTCTTATATTGGTTCTTACTTAGGCCTTTGATCCATTTTGAGTTCATTTTTGCATATGGTGTGAGGTAATAGTGCAACTTCATCCTTTTGCATGTAAATATCCAGTTCTCTCAGCACTATTTGTTGAAAAGACTGTTTTTTCCCATTGCATGGTCTTGGCAGCCTTGTTGAAAATCAAGTGACCATAAATGTATGGGCTTATTTCTGGATTCTCAATTCTATTCCATTAATCTCAATATCTATCCTTATGTCATTACCATACTTTTGATCACTGTAGTTTTGTAGTAAGATTTGAAATCAGGAAGTGTGAGTCCTTTGTTCTTTTTCAAGATTGTTTGAACTTTTCATAAGACCCTTTTAACCTTTAATATCCATTACCTACATCACTTTCTGTAGACTACATTTAGTTTGGGCTTTCAAGAAGAACCGTACTGCTCCCTTAGTTTTAAAGTAGATTGAAATATATAATCCCACTAACTTTCTAGTGCTGATGAGTATTTATAAACCAGAATTAAAAGTAACAATGTCCTGTTGATTTCTCTGAGCACAAAAATCTACAGTTAACTGGAAATGCTACATAAATGTTTTTGAAGGTTACTTGTTCCAGATAGCCTTAACAATTGAAACATGGAGTTGCAATCATTTTGTTGCTGATGTAAGCAGGATCAGGGGTTCAGCCTTCATTTACTTGAACAAGACAGGAGGTGATGCAACCTGAATTCAACCCCAGGGTATTGAAGAAAACTGCTTTCTCTTTTTTTTATATATATAATTTATGTTAACCCTCTTATTTATTTTTTATTTTTGGCTGCGTTGGGTCTTCGTTGCTGTGTGCGGGCTTTCTCTAGTTGCTGCGAGCGGGGGCTACTCTTCGTTGTGGTGCACGGGCTTCTCATTGCGGTGGCTTCTCTTGTTGAGGAGCATGGGCTCTAGGCGCGCAGGCTTCAGTAGTTGTGGCACATGGGCTCAGTAGTTGTGGCTCGCGGGCTCTAGAGTGCAGGCTCAGTAGTGGTGGCGCATGGGCTTAGTTCCTCCACGGTATGTGGGATCTTCCCAGACCAGGGCTCGAACCCATGTCCCCTGCGTTGGCAGGCAGATTCTTAACCACTGCACCACCAGGGAAGCCCCGAAACTGCTTTCTCTTGACATAGGATTCTCATCTAGCAAAGTGAGCTGTGGGAGCTCTAATCTGTTTGTAACGTATGCAGCTAGGCTTATATTTTTCTTCTCATTTTCATGAAAAAAAATGTTGGAATTGATTGCCATGTTGAAGGTCACTCCATAATTCATGACAAACAACAACAGTAGCATTCTTATTAAATTTAAACATTTTTTAATTGAAAAATGTTTTTATGTAATTGTGATTCACATGCAGTTGTAAGAAGTAATACAGAGAGATCCCTTGTACACTTTACCTAGTCTCCCCCAATGGTAGCATTCTGCAAAACTATAGCATAATATCACATTTAGGATATTGAGAATGATACAAGCCACTGATCTTATTCAGATTTTCTGTTTTGCTAATACTCATTTTTGTGTGTGTGCGTGCGTGTTTGTATCAAATTCTGTACAATCTTATTACCTATGTAGGTTTGTGTGTCCGTCACCATAGTTAAGATACAGAACAGTTTCATCATCACAGGATCCCTCATATTCCTCTTTTATAACCACTCCCACCTCCCTCCTGTGCCCCCTCTCTACCAACACCCTAGCAACCACTAATCTGTCTTCCAATTATAAAATGTTGTCATTTCAAAAATGTTATACTGATCAAATCATACAATATGTAACCTTTGGAGATTTGCCTTTGTCCACTCACCATAATTCCCTGGAGATTCAGCTAAGTTATCAATAGCTCATTCCTTTTTATTGCTGAGTAATATTCAAGGATATAGATGTCCCACAGATAGTGTAACCATTGACCTATTGAAAGACATCCAGACTGGTTCTAGTTTTTGGCTATTACAAATAAAGTTACTATGAACATTCATGTACAGGTTTTAGTGTGAACATAAACTTTCAGTTCTCTGGGATAAATGCCCAGAAGCACAATCGCCGGGTCATATGGTAATTGCATATTTAGGTTTTTGTTGTTGTTGGTTTTGATTTTTTTAATTGAGGTATAGTTGATATATAATATTATAACATTTTCAGGTGTACAAATACTGATTCAAAATTTTTATAAATTATACCCCATTTAAAGTTATAAAATATTGGCTATATTCCCTGTGCTGTACAATATATTCTTCTTTTTTTTTTTTTTTGGCCACACAGCATGTGGGATCTTCCCCGACCAGGGATCAAACCCGTGTTCCCTACATTGGGAGCACAGAGTCTTAACCACTGGACTACCAGTGAAGTCCGTACAATATATTCTTGTAGCTTATTTATTTTATAATAGTAGTTTGTACCTGTTAATTCGCTAATCTTTCCCCTCCCTCTGCCTCCTCACTGGTAACCACTAGTTTGCTCTCTATATCTGTGAATCTGTTTCTGTTTTGTTATATTCACTAGCTTGTTTTATTTTTTAGATTTCACATATAAGTGATAACATACAGTATTTGTCTATCTCATCTTACTTATTTCACTAAGCATAATACTCTCCAGGTCCAGCCATGTAGTTGCAAACGGCAAAATTTCATTCTTTTTTATGGCTTCATAGTAGTCCATTGTATATGGGATATAACCATATCTTCCTTATCCATTCATCTGTTAATGGACACATAGGTGGCATTCAAATATAGGTTATTGTAACTAATGCTGCTATGAATATCAAGGTGCCTGTATCTATTCAAAATAGAGTTTTTGTTTTCTTCAGACATATATAGCCAGGAGTGGAATTGCTGGATCATATGGTAGTTTTATTTTTAGTTTTTTGAGGGACCTCTATACCGTTTTCACAGTGGCTGCACCAGTTTATATTCCCACCAACAGTGTACAAGGGTTTTCCACATACTCAACAACATTTGTGGTCTCTTGATGATAGCCATTCTGACAGGTGTGAGGTGATATTTCATTGTGGTTTTGATTTGCATTTCTCTGATGATTAGCAATGTTGAACATCCTTTCATGTGCCTGTTGGCCATCTGTAAGTCTTCTTTGGAAAAATGTCTATTCAGGTCTTCTGCCCATTTCTTTTTAATCATTATTATCCTCATTTTAATTTTTTTAACATCTTTAATGGAGTATAATTGCTTTACAATACTGTGCTAGTTTCTGCTGTATAACAAAGTGAATCAGCTATATGTATACATATATCTCCATACCCCCTCCCTCTTGCGCCTCCCTCCCACCCTCCCTATCCCACCCCTCTAGGTGGTCACAAAGCATGGAGCTGATCTCCCTGTGCTATGCAGCTGCTTCCCACTAGCTATTTTACATTTGGTAGTGTTTATATGTCAACGCTACTCTTTCACTCCGCCCCAGCTTACCCTTCCCCCTCCCCATGTCCTCAAGTCCATTCTCTATGTCTGCGTCTTTATTCCTGTCCTGCCCCTAGGTCCTTCAGAACCATTTTTTTGTTGTTTTAGATTCCATGTATATGTGTTAGCATACAGTATTTGTCTTTCTCTTTCTGACTTACTTCACTCTGTATGACAGACTCTAGGTCCATCCACCTCATTACAAATAACTCAGTTTTGTTTCTTTTTATGGCCGAGTAATATTCCATTGTATATATGTGCCACATTTTCTTTTTCCATGCATCTGTCGATAGACACTTAGGTTGCTTCCATGTCCTGGCTATTGTAAATACTGCTGCAATGAACATCGGGGTACATGTCTCTTTTTGAATTATGGTTTTCTCAGGGTACATGGCCAGTAGTGGGATTGATGGGTCGTATGGTAGTTCTATTTTTAGTTTTTAAAGGAACCTCCATACTGTTCTCCATAGTGGCTGTATCAATTTACATTCCTACCAACAGTGCAAGAGGGTTCCCTTTTCTCCACACCCTCTCCAGCATTTATTGTTTGTAGATTTTTTGATGATGGCCATTCTGACTGGTGTGAGGTGATACCTCATTGTGGTTTTGATTTGCATTTCTCTGATGATTAGTGATGTTGAGCATCCTTTCATGTGTTTGTTGGCAATCTGTATATCTTCTTTGGAGAAATGTCTACTTAGGTCTTCCACCCATTTTTGGATTGGGTTGTTTTTTTGATATTGAGCTGCATGAGCTGCTTGTATATTTTGCAGATTAATCCTTTGTCAGTTACTTCATTTGCAAATATTTTCTCCCATTCTGAGGGTTGTCTCTTCGTCTTGTTTATGTTTTCCTTTGCTGTACAAAAGCTTTTAAGTTTCATTAGGTCCCATTGTTTATTTTTGTTTTTATTGCCATTTCTCTAGGAATTGGGTCAAAAAGGATCTTACTGTGATTTATCTCATAGAGTGTTCTGCCTATGTTTTCCTCTAAGAGTTTTATAGTGTCTGGCCTTACATTTAGGTCTTTAATCCATTTTGAGTTTATTTTTGTGTATGGTGTTAGGAAGTGTTCTAATTTCATTCTTTTACATGTGGTTGTCCAGTTTTCCCAGCACCACTTATTGAAGAGGCTGTCTTTTCTCCATTGTATATTCTTGCCTCCTTTGTCAAAGATAAGGTGACCATATGTGCGTGGGTTTACCTCTGGGCTTTCTATCCTGTTCCATTGATCTATATTTCTGTTTTTGTGCCAGTATCATACTGTCTTGATTAATGTAGTAGTATAGTAGTATAGTCTGTAGTCAGGGAGCCTGATTCCTCCAGCCCTGTGTTTCTTTCTCAAGATTGTTTGGCTATTCGGGGTCTTCTGTGTTTCCATACAAATTGTATAATTTTTTTGTTCTAGTTCTGTGAAAACTGCCTTTGGTAGTTTGATAGGGATTCCATTGAATCTGTAGATTGCTTTGGGTAGTATAGTCATTTTCACAATGTTGATTCTCCAATCCAAGAACCTGGTATATCTCGCCATCTGTTTGTATCATTTTAAATTTCTTTCATCAGTGTCCTATAGTTTGCTGCATACACGTCTTTTGTACCCTTAGGAAGGTTTATTCCTAGGTATTTTGTTCTTTTTGTTACAATGGTAAATGGGATTGTTTCCTTAATTTCTCTTTCAGATTTTTCATCATTAGTGTAGAGGAAAACAAGAGATTTCTGTGTATTCATTTTGTATCCTGCTACTTTCCCAAATGCATTGATTAGCTCTAGTACTTTTCTGGTAGCATCTTTAGGATTCCCTATGTATAGTATCATGGCATCTGCAAACAGTGAGAGTTTTACTCTATCTTTTCCAATTTGGATTCCTTTTATTTACTTTTCTTCTCTGACTGCTGGGGCTAAAACTTCCAAAACTATGTTGAATAATGTCAGTGAGAGTGGGTAACCTTCTCTTGTTCCTGATCTTAGAGGAAATGCTTTTAGTTTTTCAACATTGAGAACGATGTTGGCTGTGGGTTTGTCATATATGGCCTTTATTATGTTGAGGTAGGTTCCCTCTGTGCACACTTTCTGAAGAGTTTTTATCATAAATGGGGGTTGAAATTTGTCAAAAGCTTTTTCTGCATCTATTGAGATGATCATATGGGTTTTTTTGTTTTGTTTGTTTGTTTTATTTATTTTTGGCTGTATTGGGTCTTCGTTTCTGCGCGAGAGCTTTCTCTAGTTGCGGCAGGCGGGGGCCACTCTTCGTGACAGTGTGCGGGCCTCTCACTATCGTGGCCTCTCTTGTTGCGGAGCACAGGCTCCAGACGCACAGGCTCAGTAACTGTGGCTCACGGGCCCAGTTGCTCCGCGGCATGTGGGATCTTCCCAGACCAGGGCTCGAATCCGTGTCCCCTGCATTAGCAGGCAGATTCTCAACGACTGCGCCCCCAGGGAAGCCCCCGATCATACAGTTTTTATCCTTCAGTTTGTTAATATGGTGTATCACATTGATTGATTTGTGTATACTGAAGAATCCTTGCACTCTTGGGATAAGCACCACTTGATCATGGTGTATGATCCTTTTAATGTGCTGTTGGATTCTGTTTACTAGTATTTTGTTCAGGATTTTTGCATCTATGTTCATCAGTGATATTGGCCTGTAATCTTTTTTGTGACATCTTTGTTTAGTTTTGGTATCAGGGTGATGGTGCCCTCGTAGAATGAGTTTGGGAGTGTTCCTCCCTCTGCTATATTTTGGAAGACTTTGAGAAGGATAGGTCTTAGCTCTTCTCTAAATGTTTGATAGAATTTGCCTGCGAATCCATCTGCTCCTGGGCTTTTGTTTGTTGGGAGATTTTTAATCACAGTTTTAATTTCAGTGCTTGTGATTGGTCTGTTCATATTTTCTATTTCTTCCTAGTTCAGTCTTGGAAGTTTGTACTTTTCTAAGAATTTGTCCATTTCTTCCAGGTTGCCCATTTCATTGGCATAGAGTTGCTTGTAGTAATCTCTCATGATCCTTTGTATTTCTCAGTGTCAGTTATTACGTCTCCTTTTCATTTCTAGTTCTGTTGATTTGAGTCTCCTTCCTTTTTTCCTTGATAAGTCTGGCTAATGGTTTATCAATTTTATTTATCTTCTCAAAGTACCAGCTTTTCATTTTATTGATCTTTGCTACTGTGTCCTTCATTTCTTTTTTAATTTATGTCTGATCTGATCTTTATGATTTCTTTCCTTCTGCTAACTTTGGGATTTTTCTGTTCTTTTTCTCTTATTGCTTTAGGTGTAAGGTTAAGTTGTTTATTTGAGATTTTTCTTGTTTCTTGAGGTAGGATTGTTTTGCTAAAAACTTCCCTCTTAGAACCGCTTTTGCTGCATCCCATACGGTTTGGGTCGTCGTATTTTGGGTCATCGTGCTTTCATTGTCATTTGTTTCTAGGTAGTTTTTGATTTCCTCTTGAATTTCTTCAGTGATCTCTTGATTATTTAGTAGTGTATTGTTTAGCCTCCATGTGTTTGTATTTTTTACAGATTTTTTTCCTGTAATTGATATCTAGTCTCATAGCGTTGTGGTCAGAAAGGTACCTGATAGGATTTCAATTTTCTTAAATTTACCAAGGCTTGATTTGTGACCCAGGCTATGATCTATCCTGGAGAATGTTCCATGAGCACTTGAGAAGAAAGTGTATTCTGTTGTTTTTGGATGGAATGTCCTATAAATATCAATTAAATCCATCTTGTTTAATGTATCATTTAAAACTTGTGTTTCCTTATTTATTTTCATTTTGGATGATCTGTGCATTGGTGAAAGTGGGGTGTTAAAGTCCCTTACTATGATTGTGTTACTGTCAATTTCCCCTTTTATGGCTGTTAGCAGTTGCCTTATGTACTGAGGTGCTCCTATGTTGGGTGCATAAATATTTACAACTGTTATATCTTCTTCTTGGATTGATCCTTTGATCATTATGTAGTGTCCTTCTTTGTCTCTTGTAATAGTCTTTATTTTAAAGTCAGTTTTGTCTGATATGAGAATTGCTACTCCAGCTTTCTTTTGATTTCCATTTGCATGGAATATCTTTTTCCATCCCCTCACTTTCAGTCTGTATTTGTCCCTAGGTGTGAAGTGGGTCTCTTGTAGACAGCATATATATGGGTATTGTTTTTGTATCCATTCAGCCAGTCTATATCTTTTGGTTGGAGCATTTAATCCATTTACATTTAAGGTAGTTATTGATATGTATGCTCCTATTACCATTTTCTTCATTGTTTTCGGTTTGTTATTGTAGGTCTTTTTTCCTTCTCTTGTGTTTCCTGCCTAGAGAAGTTCCTTTAACATTTGTTGTAGAGCTGGTTTGGTGGTGCTGAATTCTCTTAGCTTTTGCTTCTCTGTGAAGTTTTTAATTTCTCCGTCGAATCTGAATGAGATCCTTGCTGGGTAGGGTAATCTTGGTTGTAGGTTTTTCCCTTCATCACTTTAAATATGTCCTGCCACTCCCTTCTGGCTTGCAGAGTTTCTGCTGAAAGATCAGCTGTTAACCTTATGGGGATTCCCTTGTATGTTATTTGCTATTTTTCCCTTGCTGCTTTTAATATTTTTTCTTTGTATTTAATTTTTGGTAGTTTGATTAATACGTGTTTTGGCGTGTTTCTCCTTGGATTTATCCTGTATGGGACTCTCTGCGCTTCCTGGACTTGATTGACTATTTCCTTTCCCATATTAGGGACGTTTTCAATTATAATCACTTCAAATATTTTCTCAGTCCCTTTCTTTTTCTCTTCTTCTTCTGGGACCCCTATAATTCGAATGTTGGTGCATTTAATGCTGTCCCAGCAGTCTCTGAGACTGTCCTCAATTCTTTTCATTCTTTTTTCTTTATTCTGCTCTGTGGTAGTTATTTCCACTATTTTATCTTCCAGGTCACTTATCCATTCATCTGCCTCAGTTATTCTGCTACTGATTCCTTCTAGAGAATTTTTAATTTCATTTATTGTGTTGTTCATCATTGTTTGTTTGCTCTTTAGTTCTTCTTTGTCCTTGTTAAACGTTTCTTGTATTTTCTCCATTCCATTTCCAAGATTTTGGATCATCTTTACTATCGTTACTCTGAATTCTTTTTCGGGTAGACTCCCTATTTCCTCTTCATTTGTTTGGTCTGGTGGGTTTTTACCTTGCTCCTTCATCTGCTGCGTGTTTCTCTGTCTTCTCATTTTGCTTAACTTACTGTGTTTCGGGTCTCCTTTTTGCAGGCTGCAGGTTCGTAGTTCCCGTTGTTTTTGGTGTTAGCCCCCAGTGGGTAAGGTTGGTTCAGTGGGTTGTGTAGGCTTCCTGCTGGAGGGGACTGGTGCCTGTGTTCTGGTGGATGAGGCTGGATCTTGTCTTTCTGGTGGGCAGGACCACGTCTGGTGGTGTGTTTTGGGATGTCTGTGACCTTATTATGATTTTAGGCAGCCTCTCTGCTAATGGGTGGGGTTGTGTTCCTGTCTTGCTAGTTGTTTGGCATGGTGTGTCCAGCACTGTAGCTTGCTGGTCATTGAGTGGAGCTGGGTCTTACCATTGAGATGGAGATCTCTGGAAGAGCTTTCGCTGTTTGATATTATGTGGAGCAGGGAGGTCTCTGGTGTACCAATGTCCTGAACTCGGCTCTCCCACCTCAGAGGCACAGTCCTGACACCCGGCTGGAGCACGAAGACCCTGTCAGCCACAAGGCTCAGAAGAAAAGGGAGAAAAAGAAAGAAAGAAAGAAAGAAAGAAAGAAAGAAAGAAAGAAAGAAAGAAAGAAAGAAAGAAAGAAAAAACAAAAAAATGAACACACAGAACCCTAGGAGAAATGGTGATAGCAAACCTATACAGGCAAAACCACACAAAGAAGCATACATATACACACTCACAAAAAGAGAAAAAGGAAAAAAATTATATATATATAGAGAGAGAAATGCAAGTCAAAACTACAGTGAGGTATCACCACACACCAGTCAGAATGGCCATCATCAAAAAGTCTACAAACAATAAATGCTGGAGAGGGTGTGGAGAAAAGGGAACACTCTTGCACTGTTGGTGGGAATGTAAATTGATACAGCCACTTTGGAAAACAGTATGGAGGTTCCTTAAAAAACTAAAAATAGAACTACTATATGACCCAGCAATCCCACTACTGGGCATATACCATGAGAAAACCATAATTGAAAAAGAGTCATGTACCAAAATGTTCATTGCAGCTCTATTTACAATAGCCAGGACATGGAAGCAACCTAAGTGTCCATCAACAGATGAATGGATAAAGAAGATGTGGCACATACAGGGAGCTGGGATCCCACATGCCTCACAGCCAAAAAAACCAAAACATAAAAAAAAGAGAAAAACAGAAGCACTATTGTAGCAAGTTCAATAAAGCCTTTAAAAAAATGGTCCACATCAAAAAAAAATCTTGAAAAAAAATCTATGATCCATTTTTAGTTAATTTTCATATAAGGTATGATGTTTAAGTCAAGATTCATATTTTTGTCTATGGATGACTAATTGCTCCAGCACCACTTGCTGCAAGACTGTCCTTCCTCCACTGAATTTCTTTTGCTCCATTTTCAAAAATCAGTTTGGCATATTTGTGTGGGTCTATTTCTGGGTTCTCTATTCTGTTTCATTGATCCATGTGCCTATCCCTTTACTAATACCACAGAGTCTTGATTACATAGCTATATAATAAATCTTGAAATTGGGTAGACTGGTTCTTCTCACTTTATTCTTCTTTTTCCAGATTGCTTAGCTATTCTAGGGCTTGTACCTTTTCATATACATTTTATTTATTTATTTTGTTTTTTTAATTGAAGTATAGTTGATTTACAATGCTGTGTTAGTTTCTGGTGTACAGCAAATTGATTCAGTTATACATATATATTCTTTTCATATTCCTTTTCATTATAAGTTATTATAAGATATTGAATATAATTTCCTGTGCTATACAGTAGGTCCTTGTTGTTTATCTATTTTATATGTAGTAGTGTGTATCTGTTAATCCTAAACTCCTAATTTATCCTTCCTCCTCCCTTTTCACCTTTCCGCTTTGGTAACCATAAGTTTGTTTTCTATGTCTGTGAGTCTGTTTCTGTTTTGTAAATAATTTCATTTGTATCATATTTTAGATTCCACATGTAAGTGATATCATATATTTGTCTTTCTTTGTCTTATTTCACTCAGTATGATAATATCTAGGGCCATCCACGTTGCTGCAAATGACATTATTTCATTCCTTTTTATGGCTGAGTAATATTCCATTGTGTATATATATACCACATCTTCTTTATCCATTCATCTCTCAGTGTACTTTTAGGCTGCTTCCATGTCTTGGCTATTGTAAATAGTGCTGCTATGAGCAGTGGGGTGCATATATCTTTTCTAACTAGAGTTTTTTCTGAATATATGCTCAGGAGTGGGATTGCTGGATCATATGGTAACTCTATTTTTAGTTTTTTAAGGAATAAAACTCCATACTGTTTTCCATAGTAGCTGCACCAATTTTCATTCTCACCAACAGTATAGGAGGGTTCCCTTTTCTCCATACCCTCTCCAGCATTTATTGTTTGTGGACTTTTTAATGATGGCCATTCTGACTGGTGTGAGGTGATACCTCATTGTGGTTTTGATTTTCATTTCTCTGATAATTAGCAATGTTGAGCATCCTTTCATGTGCTTTTTGGCCATCTGGATGTCTTCTTTGGAGAAATGTCTATTTAGGTCTTCTGCCCATTTTTTGACTGGGTTGTTTGTTTTTATGTTATTGAGTTGTATGAGCTGTTTGTATATTTTGGAAATTAATACCTTACTGGTCACATTGTTTGCAAATATTTTCTGCCAGTCTGTAGGCTGTCGTTCTTAGTATGCATTTTAAAGTAAGCTAGTTTATGTCTACAAAACTGTTGCTGGGGACTTCCCTGGGTCGTGCAGTGGTTAAGAATCTGCCTGCCAATGCAGGGGACACAGGTTCGAGCCCTGGTCTGGGAATATCCAGATCAGCAGCATCAGCATCACCCTAACGGTAGACCAAACTCTCACAGGGCATCACAGCAAATTCACAGGGGCTCCAGTATGTGACATTTGTCAGGCTCTAGGCAAATGACCAGCTTGATGCAGTTCAGTTTCAACAGGACTGCTCTACATCCTTTTAATGACATCATATCTTTGCCAAGCTGAGTTCTGGGGTAGTTGCTGTGATAAAAAGCAACTACCATGTGAAAATGAATGTGAAAAAGAGGGTAACAGTGTCCAACAGGAGTCAAAGGTTTGAGGAGTTACATGAAGCCAGAAAAACTATCCTGAGCCACACTTCTTTCTAAAAACTTAGAAAAACCTTCACATGAAGTGAATAAGGAACAGATTAACGTCTGTTCAGACAATAAAAGTGTGCCAGAAAGATATGGCGAGAAAGCCAATCAAAATTATATTCTATTGCAAAATGAGCTAAAAGATAAGACAATGACAGAATAGCCTAAATTAGAAAACTCAGAAGTAAGGCAACACAAAGAATTAGTAACAAAAAACATAACAAAGAGAAATGAGGAGATAAAGCATTTAAGAGATAGTGGCAAACATTATGTACTAATTTTAAGCAAAGATGCAACACATGGATAAACAGGGGTTCTTGTAGCAGGAAAACCAATGCCAGGAAATGAAACAAATACTAAAAACTATAAATCGAGAAAACTTTTAAGAGTACAAAGTTTCAATCATGTAGGATGAATTAAGTTCTGGAGGTTTAATGTACAGCATGGTGACTACAGTTAACAACAGTGTATTCCATACTTGAAATCCTCTAAGAGAGGAGATCTAAAGTGATCTCACGTCCCCACTCCCTCAAACACACAGGGTAACTATGTGAGTGAGATATGTTAATTAGCTTGACTGAGGTAATTATTTCACAACGTATACAAATATCAAAATATCGTGTGGTATACCTTAAACACATACATATGTGTCCTCAAGTCCAAACTCTAGTAGGTCTGTGTCTTTAATCCCATCTTGCCCCTAGGTTCTTCATGACCTTTTTTTTTTCCTTAGATTCCATATATATGTGTTAGCATACGGTATTTGTTTTTCTCTTTCTGACTTACTTCACTCTGTATGACAGACTCTAGGTCCATCCATCTCACTACAAATAACTCAATTTCGTTTCTTTTTATGGCTGAGTAATATTCCATTGTATATATGTGCCACATGCCGTGAAGCAACTAAGCCCATGTGCCGCAACTACTGAGCCTGTGCTCTAAAGCCCGTGAGCCACAACTACTGAGCCCGTGTGCCACAACTACTGAAGCCCGTGCACCTACAGCCCATGCTCTGCAACAAGAGAAGGCACCACAGTGAGAAGCCCGTGCACCATAATGACGAGTAGCCCCCACTCGCCGCAACTGGAGGAAGCCTGCGCACAGCAACAAAGACCCAATGCAGCCAAAATGAATCAACTAATTTTACAAAGTGTTGCTGGGAGTTTGATAGCAATTGCATTAATCCTATAGATTAATTTAGGGAGAAATTTACATCTGTATTATGTTGAGTCTTCCACTCCATAAGCATGGTATGTCTTTCCTTTTTTATTTAGGTCTTCTTTGACTTCTTTCATAAGCATTTTACAATTTCCCATGTACAAATCTTGTACATCTTATTAAGTGTATCCTTATTTCATTTTCTTAGAAGTTACTATAAGTGGTTTTTTTTCTTTTAAATATTGGTTTCTGCACGATCATTGTTAGTGTATAGAAATTATTGATTTCTGTTGATGTTATATCCTGCAACCTTCCTGAACTCACCTATTAGTTCTAGGGTTATTTTTGTTTTTAATATTTCTTGTGATTTTCTAGATAGGCAATTATGTCATCCATAAAATAGAAGGTTTTTTTTGGTAGGCACTCTTTATCAAGTAGAGACAATTCCCCTCTATTCCTAACTTACTGAGGGTTTTTTCATGAATACGTGCTGGATTTTGTCAAATGCTTTTTCTGTGCCAATTGCTATGATCATATGAGTTTTCTTCTTTAGTTTGTTGATATGATGGATAATACTGATTGATTTCCTTATATTTAACCAGTCTTTCATAACTGGAATACATTCCACTGGGTCATGGTTATAATTCTTTTTATACATCATTAGTTTAAACTTACTTTTGAGCAGAATTGGAGGATTTTGGTATCTGTTTTAATTTCACAATTTTGATATTTTCTTTTTATTTTACATCCCCCTCCCCCCCAAGGCTACTGGCCCTTATTTTTTGCATAACAGATGAGAGTGACAGAGATATTTATCTGAAATGATTAATTTTATTTGCTATTCTCAGTGCAATTAAATACATAAAAAATAGGGTTAATGTGCATTTTCCTAAGGTCCAGAGTTGGCATGAGATTCTTAAAGAAGTCAATGAACCAAACAAAGGCAATGGGTCATGGCTGTTCATGCAGATGATGCCCAGTCTTTATTCCCAGCCCAGGTTTCTTCCCTGGGTTCTAGACCCAGATCTCCAATGGCTTACTGGACATCTCCCTGTGATGTTCCATAAATACTGCAAATTCAACAAGTCTCACTGAACTCACCATCTTCTTACACAAACTTGTTTCTTCTACTCTGTTTCCTACCTTAACTGGTGGCATTACCATCCACACAATGACCTAAGCCAGGAACTTTGCAATTGTCTCTCTTGCTCCCTGCCCAACTCCACCAATTAAAGCCTGCTGACCCTGCTACTAAAGGTCTGTCAAATCAGTCCCCTTTTCTGCATGCCCATAGCCTCCTCCCTAACTTTGGTCACAACACCTCTCTTCTTGATTATTGCATTTGCTCCTCTCACTCAAATTTTCTTCCTCCAGTCCACTTGCCACAATGGCCACTGCCAATTGTGTCCTGGTAAATGTTTAACAAGAGGCTCTCTAAAAAAAAGCTCTGATTTGTAACATTTTCTGATTTCCATGATGTAAACATGACTGAGTTCAAGCTACTAACATGTCGGTTGGCTTGCAAAATTCCTGAAATTTTAAGAATTGTCTCTCATAGGAGCTGGTAGGAGCCAGTTCCAGAAAAACCACTAGTACAACTGAATCTTTGTAAAATGGAAATTTAACCAGGTCACTGCCTTGGTTAAAACTTTAATGACTCTCCCTTACCCACAGGATAAAACTCAAGTTCTTCAGCTTAGCATTCACATTTCTTCATGATTTAGCCACTGCAGACCTCACCAGATTCATCTCTCAGACCACCCAAATTGCCACCCTAATGTCCTAATTCTGAATGGCTTGACATTCTTGAATTCACCAAGCTGTTACACACCTTTGTATCTTTTCTCTTGCTTCTCTCTGTACCTGATGAGCACCTATTTATTTTTCCAGATGCAGCTGATGCCTTCAGGTAGAACTGGACATGCCCATATTGAAATCCATTCAGATGTTTGTCATAGCACCTACTGAAATCCATTCAGATGTCTTGTTGCACCTGTTTCTTTATGTTTCTTTCTCTGATACCAATGTGTGACGCTACTTGAAAATGTAGAGTTTCATTTATCTTTATCTTTCTAACACCTAAGGCCATAGCCTGGTCTACTGATACCATTTAATTAATAGTTATAAGCAGAAAAATATATTTGGACTGACTTGAAGGAGGAGTTAAGAGTCAGCTAGACAGATAAGTATGAAGAGGAAATTGCAGGTGAGAGAACACTCTTCAACTCCTTAGAGAACAAGATGTGATGCTCCTAAGGAGTTTTTAAAAATCTTCCTTTGAATAAATGGATAAAGAGACTAATAGTGATCCTATCACACTATGGACTTCAATTATGATTAATGGCAGCAAGGCACTATGATGCTCTTCACTCCTCACCCTCGGCTTATTTGTCATGGGTACAAAAAATGTGCTGTTCTCTGATTAGAGAAGGTACAAATGCTCCTTCTCTTACTTTTTTAAATCAATGATTCCCAAGATTTCTCAGTGTAGATGGTGAGAAGTGGACAGATGTATTTTTGGAGATGGGACTGAGAGGACTTGATGATGGATTTGATGTAAAGTGTGAAGGGAAGGGAGTTATCAAGAATGACCCTTAGGTTTTTAGTCTAAGCAACTGGAAAGATGGAGTTGTCATTAACCAAGATGGGGAAGATTGCAGGAGAAGCAGGTTTGTGGTGGTGGGAAGATCAAGATTTTATTTTGGACATGCCTATGACATATCCAAGTGGAAAGTTCAAATAGGCAGTTGAATATACAAGTGTGGAGTTCAGGATATAAGTCAAGGCTAGGGATGTCTATTTGGGAGTAATTAGTATATAAATGGTAGTTAAATTGTGAGGACTGGATGAAATTATCTGGAGAAATGTCTGAAGATTGAGCCCTAGACATTGCAGAGTTTGGAGGCTGGAAGAAAAAAAAACAACTGGAGACAGCATAAGGACAGTGAAGGAGCAGTCAGTGAGATAAGAAGAACACTATGAGGTTTCTGTGTCATGAAGACTAAGAGAAGAAAGTATTATAAGAATGGAATGATTAACTCTGTTGAATGTTAGTGTCTTAGTTCAGGCTGCTATAATAGAATACCATAGGACTTCCCTGGCCGTCCAGTTGTTAAGACTCCACGCTTCCACTGCAGGGGGTGTGGGTTTGATCCCTGGTCGGGGAACTAAGAGCCTGCAATGTCTACATAGAGTAACCAGGCATTTCACAGCAACCTACTATGGTCAAGTACGATTCCCATTTCACAGGTGAGAAAACGGAGGCTCAGAGAGGGTAAGTAATTAGACCATGGTGGTACACCAACTATGTAGAAAGATCAGAATTTGAACTCTGCTATTCTGACTCGAAAGTATCTGCTTTTTCTACCACTAAGGTAGCCACAGTGCTCCATGATCCATAGTATAGGTTTTGGAGGGAGAATGCCTAGATTTGATTGTGACTCCTGCCATTTACCAGCTGTGTGACCCTGGGCAAGCCACTCCATCTCTCTGCGCTTGTCTTTCTCCATTAGTATAACAGTGATGATAATGAGTATCTAATTTTCACAGGGCTGCTGTGAGGATTATACACAGTAATATAAGTGAAGCACTTAGCACATAGCAAGTGGTACATAAATGGTAGCTCATAATAATGCCATATTATACTACTCAAGGTCTAGATTCAGTTTCAGTAACCAATGTTCCCAGATAAGTTACTATACCTCCCTGAGTTCCAGTTTTTATCTCATCTCTAAGGTCTCTTTATGTTCATTAAAAACAACAACAACAAAACAAACAAACAAACAACAAAACAACAACAACCAATCTGTATTGAGCTATTGGCTTTCTCCAGTATTAATTTTAAGCATTTTATGTGAACACTGACTACTTCCCATGCGATTGAGATCACAGAGGTTTTCCTTATATTTGATGTATATTTGTCTGGAACTGTTCTTATTATAACACTTTCTGTGATGTTCTGTCCCTATTTAGTCCTTCATTAGTTAAAAGTACTACATAAATGTCTATTATGGAACCAAATATCTACGGAATACAACTATTCTCCTATTGCTTTCATTTCTCCTTTTTAAACACCTTCCAGGTGACTAACCTCAGTAGATTCTTGTAGTTATTTCTTCCAGAGATCCTCTCTAAGGTAAACTCAAAGGTATGAGGAGTTTATATCAATAGAGTTCCTCAAAGAATCAAATAAAGCCTTTTCTTCTCTGAGAAACACCACATCAGCCCACAAAAATTTGTTTAAAGAGAAAGAGAAAGGGTAAATACACACCACACTGAATATATCCTTAACATATCATGCTCTCAAGTATTAGTAGAATAATAAACTCATAACAACATTTACTATAAGCTCTCAAAACAGGAAGTTAAAGATCAGAGATTTGGCAGCAAATGATAGTAAAACAATTGATTATATATAAGAAAAAAATGAAATTAGAGCCTTATACTATACCATCTACGAAATCTAACTTCAGGTTTATTAGTCACACTTAGAAATAAAGGCAAAACTTTGAGAAAGAAAAAAAAAGAGTAGCCCCTGACATTCAGAAGCTGGCTTGGTGCTCATAGCTAGGCCATGTTATTCTCCTATTTAGACACAAACACAGAATATCAATCTCAGACAAGGTTACTCTAAGACCATAATAAATTGAGACAAAGCAAGGTCACTTCATAATTTTGTCTAAGCACTGCCACTCACAAAGTACCAAACACCCCCCTCTCTTTGCCAAAATGAGTGACTTCTACTTCTTTATCAATTATAGCTTTAGCCTTATGCTATTCTCCTCTTCCTCTTAAAATTTATTGACATACCCAATCATAGAATCACCCCCCCCCCGCTTTCTGATGGCATCCAATCTAGACCAAACTCCCACTTTCTTAGATTCAACTCCAATAAAAGTTTTTTTCTAATAAAATCTTACTGAGACACCCCTTGATTCCTCATGGTGTGTGTTCTCCCTCACTGCAATGAGTAATAAACCCAACTTGTTCAATTAAAAGCGTATTACTGGGGGTCTTTGCTGGAGGGCATTGACAACTTAAAAACCTTTAGAAGAAAATATTGGAGAATATATTTTTGCTTTGTGGTAGGGAAGTATTTCTTAAACAAGACGTGAAAGCACTAACAATATAAGAAAAAAAATGATAAATTTGAGTGTGTGGTAGCAGCCTCTGAGATGGTCTCAATGATCCCCTCCTGGTTTTCACACTCATGTAATCCCCATCCTTGTGGGTGTAATGACTTACTTCTAACAAATACAATAGTGATGGGATGTCACTTCTGAGATTAGGTCATAAAAACACTGTTGCTTCTGTCTTGGGTTGTCTCTCTCACACTCACTCTCTCTCTTGGATTGCTTGCCCTGAGAGAAGCCAGGTGTTATTTCTTGAGAAAGCTCTGTGGAGAGGCACCCACAGTAAGGCACCGACGTCCATTAAGCACCACATAAGTGAGTTTGGAAGTGGGTCCTCCCTCAGTCAAGACTTCCAATGAAACCATAGCCCCAACTGACAGACTGACTGCAACCTCATGATAGAACTTGAGCTAGAGGCTAAACAGTGTTTGGATTCCTGACCCACAGAAAATGTGAGATAAAATTTGTTGATTTAAGCTGCTAAGTTTTGAGGTAATTTATGACATTGATAAATAGCTAATATAGACCACATTGAAATTAAGAAACTGGTTCATCAAAAGACATGTAATTAAAGTGAAATCCCAAAGCTGTAAATTGTGAAGACAATGTTTGCAAAACACACACTTGACAAAGGACTGGTATCCAGAATATAAATCAAAAACTCACACATATCAAAATGAAAAAAAAAAAAGACTCAATGAAAAATGGGCAAAAGACACAGACAAGCATTTCACAGAGTGGGAAACAGGAATGTCAAATAAACATATGAAAGGACACACAACCTCATTGGTAATCAGAACAAGGCAAATGAAGATCTCAATGAGGTACTATTTTTACTCATTAGATTGCCAAAAGTTAAGAAATATGCCAATGTAAAGTGATAGGAAGGGGAATGCTTATATACTGCTGATGGGAATGTAAATTGGGACAACCACTTCAGAAACATTTTGGTATTACCTAACTAATAATGTTGAGCATACCCATATTTTACAACCTGGACATTCAAATCTTAGGTATATGCCCTGGAAAAAGTTTTTCATGTGTGTACTATGAGACATGTTCATATTGGTAATAGCAAAAACATGGAAACAGCTCAAATGTTCATTGAGAAAAAAATAAATTGTGATATGTGCACACAATGGGATATTATATAGCTTTGGAAATTAATGAACTACAGCTATGTATAATAAAATGGATAAATGTTAGAAACATAATGTTGAGTGGAAACAGCAAGATGCAGAAGACTATGTAGAGCATAATATTATATATATATATATATATTTTAACATCTTTATTGGCATATAATTGCTTTACAATGGTGTGTTAGTATATAATATTTACAAAGTTAAAAATAAGGAAAAATTAAGCACTATACTGTTTATGAACACAGGCAGTAAAACTTTTAAAAAACAAATATAAAATTTAAAAATAGTGGGTAGCTATGTGGAGAGGTAGGGAATAGGATAGAGAGAAACATTCAGACAAATGCAAGTTATTGGTAATGTTCTAGTTTTTAAGTTGGATGGTAGCTTCATGGGCTGTTTATTTTATTTTTATTTATTTATTTTTTAAAATTTATTTTTGGCTGCATTGGGTCTTCGTTGCTGCATGCAGGCTTTCTCTAGTTGTGTCGATGGGCTTCTCATTGTGGTGGCTTCTTTTGTTGCGGAGCACGGGCTCTAGGCGCACAGGCTTCAGTAGTTGTGGCACGTGGGCTCAGTAGCTGTGGCTCCGGGGCTCTAGAGCGCAGGCTCAGTAGTTGTGGCTCACGGGCTTAGTTGCTCTGCAGCATGTGGGATCTTCCCGGACCAGGGCTCAAACCCATGTCCCCTGCATTGGTAGGCGGATTCTTAACCACTGCGCCACCAGGGAAGCCCATGGGTGTTTATTTTATTTTTAAGCTTTAAAACTTAAACATAAGTTGCAAATATTATTTTGTATGCATCAAATATTACTTTATTTAAAATATTTTAAAAATAAATTAGGAGTTTTTTATTTTTTATTATGGAAAATTAAAAGCATTTTTTTACATGTAACAAAAGTAGCAAAGATCATTTTTTAAATGGAAAGGAAAAATACAGGAGGAAGAAAAGTTTGGTGAGCTCCTAGGAGGATCAAGAAAAGGAATACAATTCAGGGAAAAGAAAAAAAACTTCCATTTTAAACCATGTTATTATTTTAATCCTAGATCATTCAGGAAGCTATGCTGGCTGAAACTGGAATTTACTAAGAAGATTATACTTTTACCTGCAGTTCACGTCAAGTAATTTTCATCCATGTTCTGTTTCTACATCTTTAAATAGTTTTAAATGCTCTCCTTTCTCAAATCAACCTCAAGCTTCAGAAACTACCACATAAGGAAGTAGATAGGGGCTTCCCTGGTGGCGCTAGTGGTTAAGAATCCAGCTGCCAATGCAGGGGACACGGGTTTGAGCCCTGACCCAGGAAGATCCTACATGCCACAGAGCAACTAAGCCTGTGCACCACAACTACTGAGCCTGTGCTCTAGAGCCCATGAGCCACAACTACTGAACCTACGTGCCACAACTAGTGAAGCCTGTGCGCCTAGAGCCTGTGCTCTGCAACAAGAGAAGCCACGACAATGAGAAGCCCACGCACCACAATGAAGAATAGCCCCCACTCGCCTCAACTAGAGAAAGCCAGTGCACAGCAATGAAGACCCAACACAGCCAAAAATTTTAAAAAACAAATTAAAAAAAAAAAGAATTAAAAAATTTTTTTCTAAAAAAAAAAAAAGAAGTAGAATGAACTACTTCTGTTGGGGCTAGAAGGGGGTCAGTCTCAGTTATACTCTTGGGGCTTCCCTAACTGGTTCTGGGGTCTTATGCAATGCCAAACCTTGGGTAGGTATTGAGGAGGATCATTTGTCCTCACAGGTTATTGTGACATTGTCCACTTGGCATCTTTAGATTGGCAGTATCTCTGTGGCTTCTTGTGCCAGCCTTGGGACACAGAATTCTTTTTTAATGTTTATAACCCCAGGCCTTGCATTCCTGTCCCTCAAGTTCATTAAAGCAGCCATTCCTCTCTAAGGCTTCTCCAAGAGGCCACCAGAAGCAGGGCCCAGGTTCTACCTGACTTCTCCCACCTTCTCTAACCTCAGCCCCAGGGACACTCCTTGTGAATCTGATGGAAGTCCCATTCTCCCTCAAACCCAATTCTCCTTAATGTGCTTGAGTTTTTAGAAAAGAAAGCTCAAATGTCTTGCAAGCTAATCTGCTTTCAGCTCGGCCACATACTTCCTATAAGGCAATGAAGCAGAATCTGCTATCTGCAAGAAAGGGGGAAAAGGAAAGGGTGAAATACAGGGAGAAAATAACTCTAGTATTTCAAAATATCTGGAGATAGATAGGCAAAGGTTTTTAAAATAGGGTTCAAAGGGTATTAGCCATAGAGGGAAAAAATTGAATTTCTTAAAATAAAGAACTGTTGTTTATCAAAAGACACTGTTAACAGAGTGAAAAGCCAAGACAAAAACAGGAAGAAGATATTTGAAATATATATATCCACAAAGGATTCATGTTAATAATACATAACAGGGACTTCCCTGATGGCCCAGCGGCTAAGACTCTGCGCTCCCAATGCAGGGGGCCCGGGTTTGATCCCTGGTCAGGGAACTAGATCCCATATGCCACAGCTAAGAGTTCTCATGCCACAACTAAAGATCATTCATGCTTCAACTAAAAGATCCCGCATGCCCACCCCAACTATTGGGTTGGCCAAAAAGTGCCTTCGGTTTTTAAGTAAAAATAAAAGACACATTTTTCATTTTCACCAAGAACTTTGTTGAACAACGTATTCACCCTTTTGTTCCACTACCTTCTGCCATTTTTCAGGCAACTTCATAATTCCGTCTTCCCAAAACTTTTTATCTTTTTGAGCAAAGAACTCTTCCAGGTGCCTTTTACAGTCTTCCAGGGAATGGAAATTTTTTCCATTAAGAGAATTTTGTAAAGACCGAAATAAATGGAAATCCGAAGGTGCAATGTCTGGTGAATATGGCGGATGAATCAGAACTTCCCAGCCAAGCTGTAACAGGTTTTGCCTGGTCATCAAAGAAACATGTGGTCTTGCGTTATCCTGATGGAAGATTATGCGTTTTCTGTTGACTAATTCCAGACGCTTTTCGTCTAGTGCTGCTTTCAGTTGGTCTAATTGGGAGCAGTACTTGTTGGAATTAATCGTTTGGTTTTCCAGGAGGAGCTCATAATAGAGGACTCCCTTCCAATCCTACCATATACACAACATCACCTTCTTTGGATGAAGACCAGTCTGAGGTGTAGTTGGTGGTGGTTCATTTCGCTTGCCCCACGATCTCTTCCACTCCACATTATTGTACAGTATCCACTTTTCATCGCCCGTCACACTTTGTTTTAAAAACGGAACGCTTTCATTACGTTTCAGTAGAGAATCGAATGTGGAAATATGGTCAAGAAGGTTTTTTTTGCTTAACTTATGTGGAACCCAAACATCAAAGCGATGAACATAACCAAGCTGGTGCAAATGATTTTCAACGCTTGATTTGGATATTTTGAGTATGTCGGCTATCTCCCGCGTGGTATAATGTTGATTGTTCTCAATGAATGTCTCGATTTGATCACTATCAACTTCAACTGGTTTACCCAACTGTGGAGCATCGTCCAGAGAGAAATTTCCAGCACGAAACTTCGCAAACCACTTTTGACATGTTCCATCAGTCACAGCACCTTCTCCATACACTGCACAAATCTTTTTTTGTGTTTCAGTTGCGTTTTTACCTTTTTTGAAATAATAAAGCATAATATGCTAAAAATGTTGCTTTTTTTCTTCTGTCTTCAATATTAAAATGGCTACACAAAAATTCGCCAATTTTGGTAAGTCTCTTTTTAATGCACGCTGATATAACGGCTGTCATATACAATCTAACAAAATTGTTTCGAATGAAGTTAAAGACAACTAAGTGCTACCAGAGCCATCTTACTGAGAAAACCAAACGAACCTTTTTGGCCAACCCAAAAAAAAAAAAAAAAAAAAGATCCCACATGCCACAACGAAGATCCCGCATGCAACAACTATGACCCAGTGCAGCCTAATTAATTAATTAATTAAAAATATATATAACAAAGTTCTACAAATCTACAGTAAGAAAAATGCAGACAATCCAATTGAAAACTGACTTAAAACCACACTTCACAAAAGAGGACATCCAAATGGCCAATAAACACATGAACAAATGTTCAACTTCATAAGTCATCATGAAAATGCAAATTAAAATCATAATGTAACACCACTACACACCTACCAGTATGGTTAAAATGGAAAAGACTAACAATACCACATGTTGGCAAAGATGTGGAACATCTTGACGGGAAACATAAAATGGTACAACCACTTTGGAAAACTGGCAATAACTGCTAAAGCTAAACATACACATACCCAATGGCCCAGCAATTCTACTTCTAGATATATACCCAGGAGAAATACATACATATGTTCACCTATAGACATATATAAGAATATTTGTGGCAGCACTACTTATAATAGACCCAAATGGAAACGACCCAAATTCTCATCAACAATAAAATGGATAAACTATAGTGTATTAATACAGTGGAATAACATACAGCAATGAGAATGAATAAGGTATTCCTACATGAAACATGGAAGACTCTAACCAATACAACATTAAGTGAAATAAGCCAGACATAAGAGTACATACTATATGACTCAATTTATATAAAGTTCTAAAAGAGGCAAAATTAATCTTTGATCTTAGAAATCAGAAAAGTGGTTATCTTTGAGATGAGTGGTGACTGGGAAGGCATATGAGGAGGGTTTCTGGGGGACTGGTCATGTTTTGGGATCTGGATAGTGGCTACACAGCTGTGTTCTCTTTATGAAAATTCACTAAACTCTACACTTAAGACCTGGGTACTTTTCTATATGTACGTAATACTTCAATAAAACGTCTACCTAAAACACTTTTACCTAAAATACATCCAGCTACATTGAACCTGTAAGTCTGAGGGCCAGACTCTGAAATTTGATTCACCAAGGTAACCAACGCCACCCTGAAGCTTCTTTAAATACTGCCCTTCCACTTTTCCTGGTGATATCCTTATACAGCTTTTCTTGGAACAGAGAAGACTCAGCAAAATTTCTTCTATAGGTCCTCTTACTGGAATTTTGAATAAAGTAATTTGAGCACATATGTAGGCTTTCATTAAATATGGTGGGCAGTCACCCATTGGGAAACTTACTCCATACTTACCTCAGCTGGAAGTGAGGGACATCAATTCATTTGACCTTACTTGCCCAACTTCACTTGATGTCAAGCCTCACTCCCCAAGCAAATTACAAATATCTTTCTTCTTTTCCTTCTTTTTCCTTCTCCAGATTCTCATCTCACACCTTCAACTAAACAGGAGATGCAAACTTTATTGCTTTTACAAATATCACATATGCTTTTTATGTTAAGCAATAGAGAAAAGAACAAAGAAGGCAACAAATACCCCCCAACTCCCACCACCCAGGAATAACTAGAGTTAACAGTTGGCGAGGTCTCTCTGTAGAATGTATTCAAACAGCAAGAAGGATATATAGATGAGTAGAGGCATGGTGGATGGATAGAGACATAATTTTATGAAAATTTAAGCCACAAATTGGGAGAAAATAGATTGCCATAAATATTGCAGCAAAGGATCAATATCCAGTATATATAAAGAACTCCTATAAATAAAAAAAGATTAAAAAATCAGTTAAAAAGTGGGAAAATCATATGAAGACAATTCACAGAAAATGAACTACAAAAGAGCCAATAAACATATGAAAAGATGGTAAATCTTACTAGTAGTCAGGAAAATTAGAAGTAGAATGACATAGAGTGAAAGAGATGGGACTTATTCCCACATCTATGCAATCTGATGGGTAATATTTCACATCCATCTGATTGGCAACATTTAATTAAATTTAAAAAATTAATTAGGTCTGGTAATATCAAGTATTGGTAAGAATGTGAAGAAAAAGGATCTCAGACATTAACGGTTGGAATATAAATCAGTACAGATACTTTGGAGATTAATTCAGAAATACCTAGTAAAATTAAATATTGAGGTCCAAGAGAAATGAAAACACATGTTTGCAAAAAGACTTTTGCAAGAATGTTCACAGCCACTGTATTAGTTATCTATTGCCACATAAAAAATTAATTCAAAATTTAGTGTCTTAAAACAACAAATATTTATTTTCTCAGTTTCTGTGGATCCAGGCATGGCTTAGTTGAATGCTTCTGCCTCAAGGTCTCTCAGAGGGCTGCAATCGAGGCAAATTTGGGGCTGTGGTCTTATCTGAAGGCTCAACTGAAGGACTCAGATTACACAAGGTCATGCATACCAGGAGGCAGGGATCATTTGGGGGCCATTTTAGAGGTTGCCTACCACAGCAGGTTTATTCATAACAGCCCCAAACTGGAAACAGCTTGGATGTTCATTGATAGGAAAATGGATAAACAAAGTATGGTGCATTCTATTGTATGAATGATGCATTCATACAATAGAATACTATTCAGTAATAAAAAGGCTGAGTGAAAGAAGACTTACACCAAAAAATACATAGTGCATGATTCAATTTATATGAATTTCTATAACAGACAGAACTGCTAATCTATGGCAGAAAAACAGTGATTGCCTGGGGTGGAGGTAATTGATTGGGAAGAGGTGTGAAGGAACGTTCTGGGTTGATGCTAATTTTCTGTGTCTTGAAAGGCATTTCAACAATACAAGTACATGCATTTGTCAAAACTCATTGAATTACCACTTAAGATTTGTGTACTTTATTACATACAAATTTTACCTCAAAAGAAAAAAGAACCATAAACAAATATTGACTTCTGTTTATTGATGTGTGTGCTGAAGTATTTAGGACTGAAGTTACTGATGTTTGCAATTTTGAAAAGCATCAAAAAAATAAGATTGATGGATTAATAGAGGAATGGGTAGATGGATAATTATGTATCATAAAACAAGCACAGCAAAATGTTAATTGTAGGGACTTCCCTGGTGTGCAGTGGTTAAGACTCCATGCTCCCAATGCAGGGGGCCCAGGTTCGATTCCCTGCGCAGGGAACTAGATCTCACATGCATGCTGCAACAAAGAGTTCGCATGCCACAACTAAGGAGCTGGCGAGCCACAACTAAGGAGCCCGCAAGCCACAACTAAAGAGCCCTCCTGCCACAACTAAGAGCTGGCACAACCAAATAAATAAATAAAATATTTTTTAAAATGTTAATTGTAGAATCTAGGTGGTGGGTACATGTGAACTCTCTATAATTCTTTCAACTTTTCTGTATGTTTGAAAATTTTCATAATAAAATGTTGGAGAAAAATTAAAGATGCATATTCCCTATTACCCAGTAATCCAATTCTAGGTATTTATCCTAGAAAAAAATCTCAAACATGAATATAGGTAGACATGTACAAGGATGTTTACTGCAGCACTGTACATAATAGCAAAAAAGTGGAACCAACTCAACCATCCTTCAGTAAAGGAATGGATAAATCAACTGTGATTTAGTCATATAATGGAATGTAATATATAATGAATCAACTTGGAAAAACCTGGAAAACAATGTTAAGTTTAAAAGGCAAGCTGCAAAATCATACATACACTATGAGCCCATTTGTGCAAAAGCAATGGTAAATATTGTTTATGGCTACTGACATATGAAGTAAAAGTGTAAGAACATTTATTGAAATAATATATATCCTCTTCAGGATGATGGCTACCTCTGAGGAGGACAAAGGGGAAAGGGATGTGGGGTGGGGCTCGAGAAGTATCTATAATGTTTTATTTCTTTCAAAAGTAAAAATATCTGGGGACTTCCTTGGTGATCCAGTGGTTGAGACTCCACGCTTCCACTCCAGGGGACACGGGTTTGATCACTGGTTGGGCAACTAAGATCCTGCATGCCGCATGGCACGGCCAGTAAATAAATAAATTAAGAAAATAAAATAAAATCAGTCATGGAAAGAATTGGTATTAAAAATTCTGTAGCAATTGTGAAATATATTAATATGTTTAATCTTAGTGGTAGGTTCATTCTCATTTAAACAATTACCATGTGCCAGGAACTTTGCTAAATGTTTTATATATATGTCTGATATCTCATTTAATCTTCAAATGAGGTAGATTATCATTCATACCCACTCTCCAAATTAGGAGCCTAAGGCTTAAGGAGATTAAATAATTTAACCAATATCACACATACTAGTAGATCCAGAAAATCTAACCGCAGAGCCCACATGCTTGATCACTCTGCTACATATATTGTCTGTCTCCTGACTAACACTGTGGGCTGGTGTCTGAACCCTGTGTAGGAAGAGATTTGGGGCAGCATACAAGGAGTTGATTTTACAAGGGATCCCATGAGACACAGGGGGATAAAAGGTGACACAGAGTGGAGAAGATGGAACTTATCCCTACTGTTATGCAGAGCACAGCATATCTCTAGCACCTCAAAGATTGGAAGCAGCAAGGGACTTCTCTGGTGGCACAGTGGTTAAGCATCCGCCTGCCAATGCAGGGGACACGGGCTCGAGCCCTGGTCCGGGAAGATCCCACATGCCGCAGAGCAACTAAGCCCGTGAGCCACAACTACTGAGCCTGCACTCTAGAGCCCGGGAGCCATAACTACTGAGCCCACGTGCCACAACTACTGAAGCCCACGTGCCTAGAGCCCATGCTCCGCAACAAGAGAAGCCACCACAATGAGAAGCCCGCGCACTGCAAGGAAGAGTAGCCCCCGCTCACCACAACTAGAGAAAGCCCGCGCACTGCAAGGAAGAGTAGCCCCCGCTCACCACAACTAGAGAAAGCCCACGCACAGCAACGAAGACCCAACGCAGCCATAAATAAATAAATAAATAAATAAATAAATAAATAAATAAATAAATTTATAAAAAAAGATTGGAAGCAGCAAGAGACACAACCCTTAACAGAGATGTTGGTGTCCTCATGGGGGCTATTAGCCTCTTTTGTGAGCTGAATTGTGCTCTCCCTAAAGATGTTTAAGTCCCAATTCCCAGTACCTGTAAATGTGACCTTATTTGGAAATAGGGTCTTTGCAGATGTAAACAAGTTGAGATGAGGTAATACTGGATACTCCACTCTCTTGCCCTTGCATGCTGTTAGGTACTTCAGAGGACAGTCAAAACTGTAATGACCCAATCCTTGGTCTACTACCTCTACAGATTCCTGAAAGAGTTATGCTGAAAGCGCATTCCAAATAACTGCATCTTTGTTTGTTATTTTATAGCTAGGTACCTAGTAAAATGGAATTAAAAAAAATTATCCCACTCTCTTTGATATCATGAAGACTGTGACTCACTCTGGGCAGATATTTTATTATAGAAAAAAAAAAAGATTTGCCTAGTACCCTAAGTCATGTAAATGGAAGGCAGAAAGGCACTCTTAACCAAGAAATAACAAGACCTTTTTTCGTGTGTTTTAGCAATGTTATTCAGAGTTCTGGAGAGTCTTGGGAGAAGGAGTAGACCAATTTGCATAAGAAGGCAAGGGGCTTTCTGAGAGGGAAAGGGCCAAGAATCCAAACCCTTCTTCCCTAGATTTAAAGTTTTAGAGATCTGTTGGAGTGGCAAGAATGGTTGCCAGTGGTCCCAAAGGAGAAATTACCTTGAAGGCAGCAAGAATCTGGGCTGCTTATCTGGGATCAACACCAGAGCCTAAGGGTTCTTGGGGGTTGGGCTGGTTCTAAGATTTAAAGACCCAGGACTGAATCTAGAAAACGCAGTGATATGTTTTGAGGGTCAACAGCTGAACATGAAGAATTAACTCAAAGACCTGTGACCTTGGCACTCTAAACTCTTACACTGTGCAGGACCAGGGCAGATGGCAAGAGAAATAATGGTGCTAGTGCATTGATTAGGCTCTTTAGTTCTTTCTACCTCTGCCTAGAATTTAGAAACAGGACTCATCATCTTGGAATGAATAGGTACTTAGCTTCTTTACCAAGTTAGGGGGGACAGAGGTCTCAAAAGGGAGATAGTGACTTCCTATTAATAAAGGCAGATGAATGCTTAAACAGTTAATCAGAGAAAGAAGACAAATAGCCATTATTTATACTCTTAAGTGGTAAAGCTGGTCATAACTTCATTCAATGAACATTTATTGTGTCTATTATGCATCAGGCACTGTACCAGACTTTGGGAATACTATGGTGTGCAAAAGAGACATGGTTCCAGTGCTCTTTGACCTTATAACCTTGCAGGGGAGACAGAAAATAAACATACTGAATGAAGACTCAATTCTCTGCCAGCTCATCAGTTCTTGTAGCCCAGACGTGGCCTCCAGAACTCCAAATTTATTTCTGTGTCAGTCCAGCACCTGCAGCTAGCTAACTCGAGTGACTGAGTCCCCTTCCAAATTCTTAGGGAAGAGAAGCTGATTAGCTCAGCTTAGGTTAAGTGTCTACCCTGTTCCAATCAGCTGCAGCCCAGGAATGAGGTGACAGTGGCCCATTGCCCGCTCAGTGAGGCTGTGGGAAGGCTCTGTGAGAAGTGAGTTTGTGCGGGGATGGGGGGGAATTTAGAACAATGTACCTGCTATGCAACCCAGCTCTACATATTGAATTTCACAGTGTGTATCGAGTAACTATAATGACTTATATAATGCCAATAAAATTTAATAATATCAAGTCCTTTCTATGAGCAAATGAATCTTTTCTTCCTAAGGAAAAATTAAAGCCCCCAATATATCCAAAGCACCTTACCTGTCATTTTTTTCAGTCAGAGGGATCTCACATGGGTGCTTGGTGGGGGCCTGAATTCCTAATTTATAAGGCTTAGAGCAGTGGTTCTCAACCATGGGTGATTTTGTCCCCTCCTCCCCATGCCCAGAAGACATTTGGCAATGCCTGGAGACATTTTTTGGTTGTCACAACTGTGTGTGGAGGAGGTGCTACAGGCATCTACTTGGGACTCTGCTAAACATCCTACAATGCACAGAACAGCCCCCACAACAAAGAATATCAACAGTACTAAAGCTGAGAAACCCTGGCTTAGAGGGCTTAGAGCAGAACATGCCTCACTCCCACCCCCCATTTCCAGGCTCCATCCGAGCTCCCATTTAGCCTGCTCAGTAAAGGATGGTGGTCTAGGAATGGACATTTCTATTCTGCCACCTGCACTGGAGAAAAGGCACAATCCAACAGGTTAACTAGAGAGAGAAAGATATCCAAGCAAGGGGAAGGTCAAGATAGAGATATGCCAAAGTAGAGATCCCATAGCAATAGCTTTTTAAAATTAATTAATTAATTAATTTTGGCTGTGCCCTGTCTTAGTTGAGGCACGCAGGATCTTCGTTGCGGCATGTTTAGTTGCGGCATGCGGGCTTCTTAGTTGCGGCATGCAAACTCTTAGTTGCAGCATGCATGTGGGATCTAGTTCCCTGACCAGGGATCGAACCCAGGCCCCCTGCATTGGGAGTGCGAAGTCTTACCCACTGGACCACCAGAGAAGTCCCAGCAATAGCTTTTAACCTCTCAGTTCTTACCTCATAAAGTTCCACTCCTGAGAGAGTGATTCAATTATGTGTTCCTAAACCTTATCACAAGACCTCCATTTTGGGAGTAGGTAGGAATAAGGGAAGCTTGAACTCTTCCCACCAACCCAAGGAAGTTGCAAACTTCAAATACACAAGCGAGCCTTTGCTTCCACCTAGAATGTCCTTTCCCATCATCTTGGCCTGTCTAGATCTTACCAATCTTTCAAGGCCCACATCAATGTTGCTTCTACCTGATCTCCCATAACTCCCCATAGCTCTTTCTAAGTTGGATATCTGTTTATAGCACACATAACTTTCTACTTCTTTATTAGGGTTACTTGGTTTCACAGGAGGTTTTCAGCTTTTACACATTTGACTTTCATAAAATCTGCAGTCATATATAACATACCTAAACCATCTTCTTTGGGCTGAATTTGGACTTGAATACATCAGACAAACATTTCAAGCTATTGCCTACCAGCCAACCTTTCAGTTCTGACAATGAAGCCATCGTGGTAGAGCAGATTTTGCACAGTGATTCAAATATTTTATTATATTTTCTCTTATTATTTTATATAAAATACAAATGGAAAGGCAAAAAAGTAAAAGAGCTAATACCACAATTTATACAAAGACTAATAACACTAAACACATCAAAAGCAATGACTCCTGAGATAAGTATATTAGAGCAGTTGGTCAGCAGGGGATTCAATTGTGAAGGAAAAGAACAAGGTAAAAGATATATGTACAGATGACTGAAAATACATCATTGAAAATTGAGTCCAAAAGGTACAATGTAATGAAGAAGGAAAAGGAGAAATTTTTTAGGTTTTGGACTGAGAATCAGTATAGATTACTACTGATGTATACGGGCTTCCAGAATAAGAGAAGTTCACAGCTCCACAGAGCTACTGATCAGGATACAACTTATCAATACTATATACAGTGCTATCAAATGAAAAAAGAAGGCTGGTTTTCCAATTCCATTGGATTTGTCAAGAGGGTTGAAAAGACACCTCAAAATCCACATGAAAATTCCCTGCTCAATCCTTTGAAAGCCGTTATCAACAAGTCCTTCTTCCCAACATTAAAACCAAAAATGTTTAAAGAACTAATGGCCAAACATTTAAAAAACGAATGGATAAAGAAGATGTGGTACATATATACAATGGAGTATTACTCAGCCTTAAAAAGGAACGAAATTGGGTCATTTGTAGAGACGTGGATGGATCTAGAGACTGTTATACAGAGTGAAGTAAGTCAGAAAGAGAAAAACAAATATCGTATATTAACTCATATATGTGGAACCTAGAAAAATGGTACAGATGAACCAGTTTGCAGGGCAGAAATAGAGACACAGATGTAGAGAACAAATGTATGGACACCAAGGGAGGAAAGTGGTGGGGGAGTGTTGTGGTGGTGAAAAAAAATTTGTTGGAGATTATAAAACCACAGATCTTTTTTTGGGCCTCTGACTAAACTGTAAGCTCAAATGCTGGGACTTGGCCTTCTGTCCTGGGTTCTTACCTTAAGATGAGCACAGAGTGTATTAAATTAATGTATGTAATAAATAAATGAGCCTCATTATTTTCCAACAAATATTTGCTGAGGTCCACAGAAGAGATAACACAGTTCTTGAAAGCGGAATGCTTTCAAATGTAAGGCTTACTTGTGAAGGGAGCTTCTGTTCCCAATAGGTTATATTGTTTCCAACAGGAAGTCTGCTATCATTCTTACCATTGTTCTGTACATAAAACATCTTTTTTTTTTTTTAACGAGCTGCTTTAAGATTTTTCTCTTTATCATTGGTTTTAAGCAATTTGGTTATGACATACCTTAGTGTAGTTTTCTGCATGTTTCTCCTGCCTGGGTTCTTTTAAGCTTCTTGGATCTATGGTTTTCTAATTTTCAACAAAATGGGAAAAATTTCAGCCAATAGTTCTTCAAATATTTTTTCTCACCCTTCCTCTCTTTTTGGAACTTCAATTACATGTATATTAAGGCACTTGAAGTTGTCTCACAGCTCACTAAAGCTCTGTTCATGTTTTTTTCAATCTTTTTTTTTCCCTCTGTGTCTTTAATTTTGGATAGTTTCTATAGCTATGTTTTCAAGTTCATTAATATTTTCTTCTTCAATGTCCAATGTCCAATATCCAAGAAAATCTTAAAACCACTTGTTATGGGACTTCCCTGGTGGTCCAGTGGTTAAGACTCCGGGCTCCCAATGCAGAGGGCCCAGGTTTGATCTCTGGTCAGGGAACTAGATCCTGAATGCCGCAACTAAAGATCCCACACGCGGCAACGAAGATCCCACACATGGCAATGAAGATCCTGTGTGCCGCAACTGAGACCCGGAGCAGCCAAATAAGTAAATAAATAAATATTTTTTTAAAAAATTGTTTTAAAAAAGATACTTTATGTGCAGAACAATGATAAAAATGACAGCAGACTTCTTGTTGGAAACAATATAACCTATTGGGAACAGACGTTGCCTTCACAAGTAAGCCTTATGCTTATAAGCATTTTGCTTTCAAGAACTGTGTTATCTCTTTTGTGGACCTCAGAAAATATTTGTTGGAAAATAATGAGGCTATTTATCCCTTCGTTGTATTTTTCATCTCAGACAATGAATTTTTCATCTCTAGAAGTTCAATTTGGGTCCTTTAAAAAAAATCTTCCATCTTTCTCCTTAACATGCTCACTCTTCCCTCTACCTTCTTCAACATATAGAGTATATTTATAATAGCTGTTTTAATGTCCTTTTAAATTAATTTTATCATTGTATCATTTCTGGGTTTCTTTCTGTTAATTGATTTCTCCTTATTGGTTGCATTTTTCTGCTATGGTGCATGTCTGATCATTTTTTTTATTGGACCCCAGACATTGTGAATTTTACAATGTTGGGTTCTGGATTTTATTTTTATTCCTTTAAAAGATTTTGAGCTTTGTTTTAGGACACAGATACATTACTTGGAAACAATTTTATCCCTTTGAGGCTTGCTTTCAAGCATTGTAGATGAGAACAGAGTAGTCTTTAGTGCTAATTTTGCCTTACTAATTAGGCAATATGCCTCTGAGTACTTTTCCTGATGTCCCATGTGTTTCACGTTTTCTCCACTCTGACTGTTGGAAATATAAATGATCCCAGCTCTACATGAGCCCCAAGAATTTTCCCCCCATGCTCCTTTCAGGTGATTCTTTTCTCAGCCTTGGATAATTTCTTCACATGCATGTGCTGACGAGTATTCAGCTGAAGATTCAAGAGGAATGCTCTGCAGGTCTCTGGAGTTCTTCCTCTGTGCAGTTCTATACTCTCCATGCAGCTCTTCTCTCTCTGGTATTTTGCTCTATGAATTCTAGCTATCCTGGCTTCCCTGAATCCTCAGCTCCACCTCTTCAACTTAGGGAGAACATCAAGCTCTATTTGAATCCCCTATCCCTGTCTCTCTTCAGGAGTCAGCTGGGGCAATTGCAGAACTCATCTCATTTGTTTCCCATCTCTCAGGGTTTACTTTTCTGTACTGCTTGATGTCCAATGTCTGAAAGTCATTTTTTCCATATATTTTGTCTACCTTTAAGTTGTTTTAGGCAGAGGGTAAATCTGGTCCCTGTTATTCCATCATGGCTGGAAGCCCATTGAAGGTTTTTAAGCAGATAAATGATAGGATGGATCTGTGGGTTAGAAAGATCATTGATGGCTAATGTGAGAGGTGGACTGGTGGTACTGAAACATAGGCAGAGAGATTGGCAAGGAGGCTGGTGCAATTTAGATCCATGTACGCAGCATCATGGAAATCTGGCAGTAAGAAGCACAAACTCAGCCATTCCCAGGACAGATTTCAGGACTGGTCTCTGGGAAGGAGGTGGACAAGGGAGAGCAAAGCTGGGCCCCAGACCCAACACACAGGGCAGATTGTTAGATTATAACAAGCCAGGAGATCAGTCACCAAAACTGGGAAACCAGATGAGAAATGAATCTTAGACACCAATTTTGAGAAAGGGGAGAATGCAGAGGCAGCTACCCAGGCAAGATCTGATATATTAGCTTATGTATTGTACTAAAACCCTACGAATGAATGAATGAATGCCTGACTGCTTGTAGCACTTATTATAAGCAACATGCACATGCCAATTAGTTGTTCAGTACCCTGTAACAATTCTTGAATTATTATTTTCCTTTTTACTTGTTTATGCCTTATCTCTTCATCTGCATTCTACGTCCACCAGAAGCAGGGACTATAATTGCACGCTTCTCTTTTCTCCAAGTAGCAGCATTAGTATAAGTATTTTGCCCAGGTTTCCTGACTCTCAGTCCAATACTCTTTTAAAACTATACCACTAACAAGCATTCTTAACAGAAATTATTCAACCATTCCTCTACTGATGGGCATGCAGGTTTCTTGGTGCTTTTATTTCTGTAGGAGAGACTCCAAACAGCTCAGTCAGAAGGTAAGTGCATGCAGCAGACACTGGTTGCCTAATTACCTGGCATTCTCTCCCTTCTTTCCTGCTAACAGAATACTAATTTTGTTCAGGTATTAGGCAGAGAACCCTGATTTCAAAGAATTTGGTTCCACTCCCTGGACTATATGATCCAGTTATGACAAAGGAGATGTATGGGTAATTTCTTGGGGGATGTCTGGAAAAAAACGCCTTCCCTGATAAAAGGAGAGTGGTACCTCTCTTACTTTCCTGGCCATTGCATTCCCTTACTCCTTTTTCTGCCTTTGAATGCAGTTGTGATATCTAGATTCAGCAGCTATCTTGTAAGAATGAAGTAAAAAGCCTAGGGACAAAAGCCAACATGTCAAGGATGGTGGAGTAGAAGGACAGAAAAAGCTTAGGTTCTTGATTACCTTGTTGAGCAGCCTAGCATCTGTGTCCCTTCAGATTTCTTGTTATGTGACAAAGAAAAACAAACCTCTATTTGTTTAAGCCGCTATTAGTCATATTTTCTATCACTTGCAGCCCAAACCATTCTGAACTGATACTGTAGATTTTTAATTTTATTAGATTCTTGCAGATTACTTTGCAAAAAAAGGTAGTAGTGAGTCATACTTCCATCAGCAATAGATGGAGCAGAGAAATGAACATTCATCTGGATTTTTTTTTTTTTTTGGTATATGGCATAAGGTAGGGATCTTTGCTTTCTTCTAGTTGGATGACCAAATTTGAAAGCACCATTTATTAAATAAACTATCTTTTTTTGCACAGAATTGAAACAGATATCTCTTTTTTTGGCTACACCGTGCAGCATGTGGAACCTTAGTTCCCCAACCAGGGGTCGAACCCATGCCCACTGCATTGGAAGCGTGGCGTCTTAACCACTGGACCACCAGGGAAGTCCCGAAACAGATATTTTTATGATTTCTGTAGTTAACTGCTTTTCCTTCCTATATCTCCCTCTCCCCGACCCTGCCTCCCACCCAAGTTTTATTGTCTCAGGGGAAGGGATGCACAAGACTAAAAGCAGATTTCACTTCCCAATCTCTTTGGTTTTGTGTTTCAAAAGCCCACATCCTTAGGGTAAGAGGATTAGGGATGTAGACAAAGTGTCTTGGCCAGAAAATATGAAGGGAGAAGGATTTTATCCAGCCTAGAGATAGCTTTTCCTGCGTACTAGGGCTGACGATAATGTAATGCTATGAGGGAGACCCATGGGTCCTGGATAGAGGGGACCTGTGTCCTGCTTCTTGGCACAACCCCTAGGTAGACAGGAAAACCTGAGAGAAGAGAGACTGTCCTAGGCAGCCTTAACAAAAATTCGCAAGTCACTGGCAGGGTCCCAGCACAACTAAGGCCTGCCAGACCATAAAGGAACACTGTGGGTAGAGGCAGTGGACTGCTAAGTTATGTTGCCTGATGACCAGGGACTTTTAACGGACCTCTGCTCCCAGGCCTCAGCACTGTGTAATAGCCCAGGATTGTGGCATGAGCCTGGGGTGGAGGAATATCAAGATGAATTGAGGTTATTTTACCAGCCCCATGGAATGGGGAGTTTGGAGTCTAAAGTTAAATCATAGACAATAAAGAAAGATACAACAAAATGATTAAAGGGCATGGACTCTGAACTAAACTAACTGGGGTTAAACCTCACTCTGCCATTTACTCGCTGTGCAACCATGAGCGAGTTCTTTAACCTCTTTGTGCCCTGGTTTACTAATCTGAAAAATGGTGTTAATAATGCACTTACCCCATAGGATTCAGTGGGTTTGTATAAAGTACATAGTAAATGTTATCTTATTAGTAGCAGTAGTAGTAGAAATGATGGTGGTAATAATAGTAGTAGTAGTGGTGGTGGTGGTAGACTCTGATTCATTCCTGCTACAGGAAGGATTTGTAATAAGACTGATTTGAAGGACTATTATGGAATGTTGGAACATATACAGAAGGGTCAGTGGAAGGAAAGGCGGGAGGGAGGGAAGGAGAGAGAAAGGAAAGGCAGGCAGGTAAATGCAGCCTTGTTTGTTAGCCCAGGAGACTGAATTATCTGATTCTCAGAAAAATATACTATACTGTACGTTTCTAGCAGAACTGATCTTCTGGAGAGGGAAAGGTCTATTCCAGCCACCCCAACTCAGGCTCTGTATCCTGCCCACATGGGGTCTTTGCAGAGGAGTTACAATTTCGGACACCTAGCAAGTTTTAGAGAGTGATGTGGGCTTACTCTTTTTTTAGGCTCTCCAAGAGTTAGTTGCCAAGAAAAAGGCACTTACCTTAAATTTGCTCCCTGATATATGGCCTAGGGCACATGAGGGAAGATTGTGTCTAGGAAGAGGAGATCAGACTTCATAGTAAGGCTCAAGAAATTACATTGACCAATCTGAAAGGTGGAGTGTTTCTAAGTCAGTCACTATGCCGAAGATAGCTGCTCATTTCTGAGGTAGGTGATGCTTATTCTTACTCAGGGGACACTCAACTCGTGCTGGGAGGAAGGAGAACCTCCTGGGAGGACATTAACATCCCCTAGATGATCCAGGTGAGAAATTCCCCCAGTGCCAAGGCTTGCCTGGAGAAAAGATCACCCAGGCATCCAAGTCCTGGGAGTTACTATCTTAAGGAGGGGGCATCTGGATGACAAGTACATTTTCTTTGCTGAGATGCTAAGATTTAATAGAGGGAGAATGTGGCTGCAATATTATTTTGAGATATAAATGGAGTTTTTCTTTCCTGTATTTCCCCCCCTTTCTCTTTTCTCCCCCCTCCCCCAAAGTAGTCAGCTTTGTGGTGTATCTCAGGGGAGGGAGGTGGCAAGGCAGGGAAACAAATATTCTGCCAGTCTCTATGGCTTTCATGTTCCAAAAGTGTAAGCCCTAGGGAAGGGGGACTTGGGTGCAGGCACAGTGATGAAGTATCTGGGCCAGGAAACTAGAAGGAAGAAAGATTTGCATAAGTCTAAAAAAAGATTCTTCTTTTCTTTACTCCCCTCTTCGTGGGGGGGAAGATGCAGAGAGAGAGCTCTGTGGGAGCTCAAGCAGCATATACTTCCAGAAGCAACACTTGGTTGGCATGAAGACTCAAAAGAGGAAGGGCTGTGTGGAATGTCTAGATAGATGGAACAACAAGTAACCTTGGCAATGATTTCTGTGCCCCAAGACTGGCAGAGATGTTGGAGATGACACAGCACCTGAAAAAGCCCATGTGGGCAGAGGGCTTAACAGTAACTGACAGGATCTAAGGACTTGGAAGCAGACACCTTTATCTACCTCTATGCCTGGGTACTATGTAAGACCCCCAAACTGTAGCATCACCTGGGATAAGGGAAAAGAACAAGAATGACATATTGTTTTCCCAAAAACCTAGTCAAAGGAGGGCTCATGGTCAGAAACTGAGTTCCAGAAACAGTCACTACTCTACCCATGGCTGTAGTAGTCAGCTAACTGTAAACTTTGATGTTCATCTCAGTTCCATCTTGTTCAGTGAAGGAGTTACCATCTGTTTGGTAAGGAGGAGATCAACAGCTAGTAAGGCCATGAAACTAACCCCTATTCCTACCCCTGTGGGATGCTGGGGTCAAAAAATAGGTCCAGTGAAGCCTTTGCTAATTTCTTGGCACCAGAGCCCTCAGATAAGATTAACTAGATTATTGGAAGGATGTTTTCCCGGAATAATGTAAAGCCAAATTACAAATGGTTAATATGAATCAAAGTTTCTATCTGGTGAATAGAAATATCACAAATGACATTTGAGAGTCAGTGGAAACCAGCAGGTCAGAAGGGAGTGTTCCCTGCCGTACATTGTTGACTAGCTATAATTGCCCATTCCCCTTTCTGCTACAGTGGCATTTGTGCTGAGTTATGGACAGGATTTTTTCAAATAGAAGAGCATATCTGTCAATAAAAGGTCTAAATTGAGAAGGGTCTGTATTTGGATGGGGAGCAAACTTACTTGATTTTCTAACTTCTGAGGTTTGTAAAAGTCATACTACTTTGTAGTTACTTAGTAAATGTTTGACTGTTGAAGAGGACCTTCTCAGAAGGGTTCACATGTGAGCAGGTTGAAGGGCTAAAATCACAAGGCTCAGAAACAAATGAAGAAGAGCAGGCCACAACTGAGGGAAGTATCTGTTGATTTTCCTAAAGGTGGATAGATGTGTGTGGTGGTGGTGGGAGTAGGGTGACACTGAGAAATAAAAAGTGGTTGGGCAAAAGTTTCTAGTTACCATCTCAGTGGGAGTTAGGACCTACTAAAGCTTGGAGTAACTTTGTAACCTTTGCACTGCCCTTTGGTGGCTATTTGGCCTTCCTGTTTTCCCCATAGTAGTCAACAATTCAGCAGGGAAAAGGGACTATCTTCAGGGACAGTGAGGAAAGAAGGAGTTTGGGAGACCCCATCCATTCTACAGCTAATTTGGAATGCAGAGACCTTTCAGGTAAGGTGGTTGCACTCTTTGGAGAAATCACACCTTGCTCTTACGAATTTAGCCAGGAAGGAAGATCTCCACAGGTGGAATAGCTGGACCTCATAGTCCTGAATTTCGTTCCCTAAGTCTCCCTCCATTGTCAAAAATGGAAGGGGGGGTTGGATTTATTAATGGCACGCATGGTCTGGTTTCCTTATATGTTCTGGCAATACTGGGATTAATAAGTGACCTTCAAGATGAAAGATGCAGAGACAAGAAACAGGGCTACAAGGTCTCCAACGATTCCACTCCATTTGGACTTAAGAAACTCCACAGTTAAATTTATTGGTTTTTTTTTAAAGCTGAAAAGGGCTGAGGTTCTGAGGTGTACATTAGGAAAAAGAAAATGGGGAGATGGAAGAGGGGCTGGAAGAAGTTGCTGCTGCAGTTGGCCTGGCTTTAGGAAGACCAGCTTTAACTACATGTTGAAAATTTTATCCCATAAAACAAAAACCTAGGTCTGAGGGAGCTAATGGTGGATGCTGGGAGGGCTCACGCCAAGAAGTACTTCCCAGAACTTCTGCTGCCAGTGTCCTTGTCCCCTTGGTAAGCCACAGCCACCCCCCGCCTCTGCAGGAGACTCTCCAACACTAGCAGCCGTGTGGCTGACAGGGTCTTGGTGCTCCGGCCGGGTGTCAGGTCTGTGACTCTGAGGTGGGAGAGCCGAGTTCAGGACATTGCTCCACCAGAGACCTCCAGGCTCCACACAATATCAAACGGTGAAAGTTCTCTCAGAGATCTCCATCTCAATGCTAAGACCCAGCTCCACTCAATGACCAGCAAGCTACAGTGCTGGACACCCTATGCCAAACAACTAGCAAGACAGGAACACAACCCCACCCATTAGCAGAGAGGCTGCCTAAAATCATAATAAGGTCACACACACCGCAAAACACACCACTGGATGCAGTCCTGCCCACCAGAAAGACAAGATCCAGCCTCATCCACCAGAACACAGGCACCAGTCCCCTCCACCAGGAAACCTACACAACCCCCTGAAACAACCTTAGCCACTGGTGGCAGACACAAAAAACAACAGGAATTACGAACGTGCAGACTGCAAAAAGGAGACCCCAAACACAGTAAGTTAAGCAAAATGAGAAGACAGAGAAACACACAGCAGATGAAGGAGCAAGGTAAAAACCCACCAGACCAAACAAATGAAGGGGAAACAGGCAGTCTACCCAAAAAAGAATTCAGAGTAATGATAGTAAAGATGATCCAAAATCTTGGAAATAGAATGGAGAAAATACAAGAAACGTTTAACAAGGACCTAGAAGAACTAAAGAGCAAACAAACAATGATGAACAACACAATAAATGAAATTAAAAATTCTCTAGAAGGAATCAGTAGCAGAATAACTGAGGCAGACGAATGGATAAGTGACCTGGAAGATAAAATAGTGGAAATAACTACCACAGAGCAGAATAAAGAAAAAAGAATGAAAAGAATTGAGGACAGTCTCAGAGACCTCTGGGACAACATTAAACGCACCAACATTCGAATTATAGGGGTCCCAGAAGAAGAAGAGAAAAAGAAAGGGACTGAGAAAATATTGAAAAAGATTATAGTTGAAAACGTCCCTAATATGGGAAAGGAAATAGTCAATCAAGTCCAGGAAGCACAGAGAGAACCATACAGGATAAATCCAAAGGGAAACATGCCAAGACACATATTAATCAACCTATCAAAAATTAAATACAAAGAAAAAATATTAAAAGCAGCAAGGGAAAAACAGCAAATAACATACCTGGGAATCCCAATAAGGTTAACAGCTGATCTTTCAGCAGAAACTCTGCAAGCCAGAAGGGAGTGGCAGGACATATTTAAAGTGATGAAAGGGAAAAACCTACAACCAAGATTACACTACCCAGCAAGGATCTCATTCAGATTCGATGGAGAAATCAAAACCTTTACAGACAAGCAAAAGCTAAGAAAATTCAGCACCACCAAACCAGGTTCACAACAAATGCTAAAGGAACTTCTCTAGGCAGGAAACACAAGAGAAGGAAAAGATGTACAATAAGAAACCCAAAACAATTTAGAAAATGGTAAGAGGAACATACATATCCATAATTACCTTAAATGTAAATGGTTAAATGCTCCCACCAAATGACACAGACTGGCTGAGGCTGAATGGATACAAAAACAAGACCCATATATATGCTGTCTACAGAAGACCCACTTCAGACCTAGGGACACATATAGACTGAAAGTGAGGGGATGGAAAAAGATATTCCATGCAAATGGAAATCAAAAGAAAGCTGGAGTAGCAATTCTCATATCAGACAAAATTGACTTTAAAATAAAGACTATTACAAGAGACAAAGAAGGATACTACATAATGATCAAGGGATCAATCCAAGAAGAAGATATAATAATTGTAAATATTTATGCACCCAACATAGGAGCACCTCAATACATAAGGCAAATGCTAAAAGCCATAAAAGGGGAAATCGACAGTAACACAATCATAGTAGTGGACTTTAACACCCCATTTTCACCAATGGACAGATCATCCAAAATGAAAATTAATATGAAACACAAGCTTTAAATGATACATTAAACAAGACGGACTTAATTGATATTTATAGGACATTCCATCCAAAAACAACAGAATACACTTTCTTCTCAAGTGCTCATGGAACATTCTCCAGGATAGATCATACCTTGGGTCACAAATCGAGCCTTGGTAAATTTAAGAAAATTGAAATAGTATCAAGTATCTATTCCGACCACAACGCTATGAGACTAGATATCAACTACAGGAAAAAACCTGTAAAAAATACAGACACATGGAGGCTAAACAATGCACTATTAAATAACCAAGAGATCACTGAAGAAATCAAAGAGGAAATCAAAAAATACCTAGAGACAAAGGACAATGAAAACACGATGACCCAAAACCTATGGGATGCAGCAAAAGCAGTTCTAAGAGGGAAGTTTATAGCAATACAATCATACCTCAAGAAACAAGAAACATCTCAAATAAACAACTTAACCTTACACCTAAAGCAAGTAGAGAAAGAAGAACAACAACAAAAAAAACCAAAGTTAGCAGAAGGAAAGAAATCATAAAGATCAGATCAGAAATAAATGAAAAAGAAATGAAGGAAACAATAGCAAAGATCAAGAAAACTAAAAGCTGGTTCTTTGAGAAGATAAAGAAAATTGATAAACCATTAGCCAGACTCATGAAGAAAAAAACGGAGAAGATTCAAAGCAATACAATTAGAAATGAAAAAGGAGAAGTAACAACTGACACTGCAGAAATACAAAGGATCATTAGAGATTACTACAAGCAACTATATGCCGATAAAATGGACAACCCGGAAGAAAGGGACAAATTCTTAGAAAAGTACAACCTTCTGAGATTGAACCAGGAAGAAATAGAAAATATAAACAGACCAATCACAAGCACTGAAATTGAGACTGTGATTAAAAATCTTCCAACAAACGAAAGCCCAGGATCAGACGGCTTCACAGGCAAATTCTATCAAACATTTAGAGAAGAGCTAACACCTATCCTTCTCAAACTCTTCCAAAATACAGCAGAGGGAGGAACACATCCAAACTCATTCTATGAGGCCACCATCACACTGATACCAAAACCAGACAAAGATGTCACAAAAAAGGAAAACTACAGGCCAATATCACTGATGAACATAGATGCAAAAATCCTCAACAAAATACTGGCAAAAAGAATCCAACAGCACATTAAAAGGATCATACACCATGATCAAGTGGGGTTTATCCCTGGAATGCAAGGATTCTTCAATATACGCAAATCAATCAATGTGATACACCAAATTAACAAATTGAATGAGAAAAACCATATGATCATCTCAGTAGATGCAGAAAAAGCTTTCGACAAAATTTAACACCCATTTATGACAAAAACCCTCCAGAAAGTAGGCATAGTGGGAACTTACCTCAACAAAATAAAGGCCATATATGACAAACCCACAGTCAACATTGGTCTTAATGGTGAAAAACTGAAACCATTTCCTCTAAGATTAGCAACAAGACAAGGTTGTCCACTCTCACCACTATTATTCAACATAGTTTTGGAAGTTTGAGCCACAGAAATCAGAGAAGAAAAAGAAATAAAAGGAATTCAAATTGGAAAAGAAGAAGTAAAGCTGTTACTGTTTGCAGATGACATGATACTATACATAGAGAATCCTAAAGATGCTACCAGAAAACTACTAGAGCTAATCAATGAATTTAGGAAAGTAGCAGGATACAAAATTAATGCACAGAAATCTCTTGCATTCCTATACACTAATAATGAAAAATCTGAAAGAGAAATTAAGGAAACACTCCCATTTACCATTGCAACAAAAAGAATAAAATACCTAGGAAGAAACCTACCTAAGGAGAAAAAAGACCTGTATGCAGAAAACTATAAGACACTGATGAAAGAAATTAAAGATGATACAAATAGATGGTGAGATATACCATGTTCTTGGATTGGAAGAATCAACATTTTGTAAATGTCTATACTACCCAAAGCAATCTACTGATTCAATGCAATCCCTATCAAACTACCAATGGCATTTTTACAGAACCAGAACAAAAAATTTCACAATTTGTATGGAAACACAGAAGACCCCGAATAGCCAAAGCAATCTTGGGAAAGAAAAATGGAGCTGGAGCAATCAGGCTCCCAGACTTCAGACTGTACTACAAAGCTACAGTAATCAAGACAGTACGGTAGTGGCACAAAAACAGAAATATAGATCAATGCAACAGGATAGAAAGCCCAGAGATAAACCCACACGCATATGGTCACCTTATTTTTTGATAAAGGAGGCAAGAATATACAATGGAGAAAAGACAGCCTCTTCAATAATTGGTGCTGGGAAAACTGGACAGCTACATGTAAAAGAATGGACAGCTATATGTAAAAGAATGAAATTAGAACACTCCCTAACACCATACAGAAAAAAACTCAAAATGGATTAAAGACATAAATGTAAAGCCAGACACTATAAAACTCTTAGAGGAAAACATAGGCAGAACACTCTATGACGTAAATCACAGCAAGATCCTTTTGACCCACCTCCTAGAGAAATGGAAATAAAACCAAAAATAAACAAATGGGACCTAATGAAACTTAAAAGCCTTTGCACAGCAAAGGAAAACATAAACAAGATGAAAAGACAACCCTCAGAATGGGAGAAAATATTTGCAAATGAAGAAACTGACAAAGGATTAATCTCCAAAATTTACAAGCAGCTCATGCAGCTCAATATCCAAAAAAGAAAGAACCGAATCCAAAAATGGGCAGAAGACCTAAATAGAGATGTCTCCAGAGAAGATATACAGATTGCCAACAAACACATGAAAGGATGCTCAACATAACTAACCATTAGAGAAATGCAAATCAAAACTACAATGAGGTATCACCTCACACCGGTCAGAATGGCCATCATCAAAAAATCTACAAACAATAAATGCTGGAGAGGGTGTGGAGAAAAGGGAACCCTCTTGCACTGCTGGTGGGAATGTAAATTGATACAGCCACTATGGAGAACAGTATGGAGGTTCCTTAAAAAACTACAAATAGAACTACCATACGACCCAGCAATCCCACTACTGGGCATATACCCTGAGAAAACCATAATTCAACAAGAGTCATGTACCACAATGTTCATTGCAGCTGTATTTACAACAGCCAGGACATGGAAGCAACCAAAGTGTCCATCATCGGATGAATGGATAGAGAAGATGTGGCACATATATACAATGGAATATTACTCAGCCATAAAAAGAAACGAAATTGAGTTATTTGTAGTGAGGTCGATGGACCTAGAGTCTGTCATACAGAGTGAAGTTAATTCAGAAAGAGAAAAAGAAATATCGTATGCTAACTCATATATATGGAATCTAAAAAGAAAAAAATGGTTCTGAAGAACCTAGGGGCAGGACAGGAATAAAGATGCAGACGTAGAGAATGGGCTTGAGGACACGGGGATGGGAAAGTGTAAGCTGGGATGAACTGAGACACTCGCATGGACTTATATACACTACCAAATGTAAAATAGATTGCTAGTGGGAAGCAGCTGCATAACACAAGGAGATCAGCTCAGTGCTTTGTGACCACCTAGAGGGGTGGGATAGGGTGGGTGGGAGGGAGACCCAAGAGGGAGGAGATATGGGGATATATGTATATGTATAGCTGACTCAGTTTGTTATAAAGCAGAAAGTAACACACCATTGTAAAGCAATTATACTACAATAAAGATGTTAAAAAAAAAAGAAAATGGTGGGGAGAGGAGAGATTAGTATAGCTCAGTGATAGGGCCCTGAGGCTGGGTATTTGAAAATACTAGTCTGGCATTTTCCATTTAGCCTCCTACCCTCAAGGCATCCTGCTGAGGCTTGAGGGGCAAGTCTGCCCTTTAGGAGCTTTTGTTCAGGGTCTCTGACACCAGATGCAACCTGAGGGATTGAAAAATTCATGGGCTCTGGAGTGAACACACCTGGGTTCAACTTCTGACTCCTCCATACATAGTTGTGTGAACTTGTCCATTTTCCCCTCCTGAGCCTGTTTCCTACTCTGTGGAGCCAGGATCGCTCTTGGGAGAATGACAGAAAGGACTCTGTACTGCACCTGATAGTGCAGGAAGCAGTTCTTAAATAAAGCCACTGCGCGGAGGTTAACGTGTAGTGAAAGCTCGAAGAAGTTATCAGTCACTACTAACTAGAGAATCTGGGAGGTGGACGGTAGGTGACGGTGAAAGGCAGCTTCAGGGGGAGGTGGCCTTTCCGCATGCGCGCACTCTTGGAGCCCGGCGGAGCTGCGAGGGGGCGTGGCCAGGTTTTTGAGGGGTTGCTATGGTACCGAGGGGCCAGGGGAGGTTAACCTAACCCTTAAAACATTATTCCCTCCCCCACCCTCCACTGCCTGGGCCGAGGGCCATTGTTCCTGGCAAAATGGCGTCAGTAATCCCCCTCTCGGACGGAGGCCTAAGTAAGGTTGAGGTGGGAGTGGGTCTGGAGGTGGGAACAAAAACTACAATTCCCAGGGTACACCGCACCCGCCCGCGAGGCGCAGGGCACGTGCCCAGGCCTAGCGGTTACATGCCGTCAAAAATCCGTTTCATAGCTTTCCTTTCCCATCCCCGCTTTCGTCGTTGCCCAGCCCCCGCGCGCGCGCACTGCGGTCCTGGGGGGTAGGGGGGACATGCCATGGCCGTTGCCCTCGCAACGTAATCGGGAGACAGGTATTTGTAAATCTGTGCTTCGACTTCTAATCCCGAAGCCGGCAGGTATGGGTCTCGCGAGAGAAGCCGAGAGTTGGAAAAATGGAGTTAGGGGTGGCGGGTGAAAAGGTGCTGGGGGTGCCACATCGCGGCAGAGCGACCGCATTTAGCGGCTTATGGAGAACTGAGAGTGGGCGGTGGGTAGCTAGGAACGAGTGTGTGCTTGGACTCTTTTTTTGGAGGGGAAGAGGGTAAAGCAGCCGTGGAGAGAGAGCTTTTGAACACACAGGAGGTGTCACGCGTGGCTCCTTACAGATTTTCTTTTCGGAAGGGAGAGAATCCTTTCTCTCGACGCGCATCCCTCTCTCCCGCTGCGCTGAGGAGGGCGGGGGAAGAGTGCACATGCTCTAGTTGGCTAGCCACTCGGCACCTCGCAGCGATAGGGGCCGTTCGGAGTTGGGGCTGCTCAGTCGGCTTTCTCCGCCCCTCCCCCCTCCTTTCCTCCACTCCCTTCCCCGCCCCCCTCCGTCCCCCTCTCCTCTCCATCTGAATTCCCTGACTGGTGTACGCGTGCGCCTGCCCAGCTCTCGGGCGAGCGCGAGCTTGCGCTCGTACCCCACTCCCCTAACCCCGCCCGCTCTTTACCTACCGGCCGTAGCTGGTCCGGTGGGCTCGCGCGGAGACGGTCGCGCGCGCACGCGCACAGTACGCGGAGTGGAGTGCGAGACATCGAGGAGGGGAGTAAGCGGCATCAGAGGAGGTGGTTTGTGTATCTGTGTGTTCTACGGTGTGGCTAGTCGAGGGGCGAGCGGAGGCTTGAAGGAGGGCGAGGGAGAAGCGAAAAGAGAGTCTCCCTCTGCGAGAGCTTCTAATCTGGTGAGGGTCCCGGGCCGGCCGGGAAGCTGGGAGTGAGGGAGGAGGCCGGGGGGCGTGTCTGGGATTGGGTTGAGAGATGAATGGGCCGGGGATGAATGGAGGGAGGCAGCGGCGGCCAAGAGTCTGTTCAGAGTAAGCACCCTAGTGGGGGGCGGCTTGACCGAGGCAGGGTGGTTGCCGTCACCAAGACGTGTGGGACGAGGCCGGGCTCGGATCTTCAGGGTTGTCGGAGCTGCTTTCCGTGTGAGCCAAGAGGCGGAGAGGAAAATCAGAGGGGGAAAGTGGGGAAGGGCAGGTTTAAGGGTGAGGTACGTTTTTTGTCTTTTTCGTTGTGGGGGTGGCAACTTTGGGAGTTCATGGGAGACTAGGGGACGGAGAAGGTGAGGTTACGTGAGGGGGCCGGGTGACGGTTGACAAAGGACTGAGTGATAATTTAAGTGAGGTTGAGGCTACTGAAAGGGAAGATCTCTTCGGGTTTTCGAAGTTGAGTTTCAGTATATAATGGGATGAGGGAAAGTGGATTTAATTTAGAGATTCAGTTGATGTGTGAAGGTCGATAGGACTGTATCTTGTGAGGGATACTGCTGCCTGGTTGTGTAAATGGGTTAGGTTCAAGGAGATTGAGAGGTATTATTTGGGAACGGTGTGTTTTGTGACTGACAGGTTGGGGATGGGGAGGAGATGGTATGATGGGGTTAGGATAAAAGTGGTGAGGTGGCTTCACTGTACTGAAAGAGGTCTTGTTTGAGTAGTTAAGAATGGTGAAACATTTATGTAGTGGGGTGTAGGTGGAAATCCTGCACGTGTGTATCTCCCTATCTTGCGAGTTGGTAGATCTTGTTAAAATGAAATTGAACCCTCAAAACAGATGCAAGTGGTATGGCTATTCCTTCTTAAGAGTTACTGTGGACTGAAGCAATTGTATGATAAATAGCCTTTAAGTTGTGAAAATCTTCTGTATGGTGGTGATTGCATTCAATTTTGGGAGGCATTGTTACCTGTTTTTCATCTATAGTAAGTTGTAATACCAAAAGAACTTTTAAAGAGGTCTCTGTATGTGATACAGAGCAGCAGGTGTTTTCTAGACAGTCTTTATCCTTTGAATTGATGAATTTAAAAATTGTCAACAGTCCAAAGGAAAGATACCTTGCATTAAAGGATAACTAAAATGCTGATTTTGAATGCTAAAATAATTCTACATGATTTTTTTCGTTAATCTGAATTTATCTTGTTTGAAAATTGACACTTGCTTTTTGGTGTGAGTTTAAATTACAGCAGATTACTTGGACGTGCTGTTCTCTAAATTCATATCTTCTGTTAAGGACGTCTTGTGATGGTCTCATTCTTTTATGGGTCAAGATTAATAGTTTATGGATTTTTAACTTTTCATGGTTACTTTTTACAAACTTTACTGACATATATTCATTTATCTTGGAAATGTTGCAAATTTGAGAACATGCCCTTTTTCTTTTATTCTGCTTTGATGTTTGAAAGAGCGTAATCCTTGTTTTGGCTACTCAGAGTTTAAATATAAAAGTTGATACAATGTTCATATTCTCTTAGATTAAATGAATACTTAGTGTATTAAGCAGTAGAGTAGAAGTATAAAAGCACCATGAAACCCTGGAAATGTTGCATCAACTCTGGCAGGCAAGCTGGTCTCCCAGTTTCAAACTAGATGTTCCTGGAGTGGAAGAACATTCAAGTACTGAGGCAGGAAAGTGTAGGCATGGTATATTTGGGGAGTGGAATGAGATAAGGCTGGAATCTTAGATTGAGGCTGAGATGAAGGACTACCCTGCAGAGTTAGGAGCCATTGACTATTTACCAAGGAGGGAATAGCATAAGCAGATTTATGGTGTTCATCTCTCTGGCTTTGCTTCTGATCTCTCCCCTTTCCTTTGAATTTGAATTCATTCTTTTTATACTAACCTCTGTCATTAGCTATTCCTGAAAGCCTTTCCTGCTCCCCCTTTTTTCCTTTTCCCAGCATCCTCCACCAGGCTAGGTTAGGTGCCCCTCTTTAGTGGTCCTATCACACCTTGTACATATTCTTATTACTGTACTTCTTTTGGGAAGCAGGCAGGAAAGTTATTTTCCTTTTTATACCTGAGAGAGAAAATAAAGCTCAGAAAAATAAGACTTGCCCTAGTAAGTAAGTGGTCGACCCTGGAGTTCTGACTTCTAGACCAATGTTGATCCCCACCCATATCACAAGTCTACATTTGTTGATGTAATTATTCTGTAGTGTTTTAGGAGTTAAATTTCTGTAATGTGGACTTTAACTTTCTTCCCTAGGGGAATTTCTTTTCATTAATGTGTCCATCACTTAGCCAGGAAATGATAAAGCCAGTGGTTGCACAGAACCAGAGTAGTCAGAAGTAAAGATGAGAACTGTTTTATTGCTATCAAATTTCTAGTCAGATAACTAACTTAAAAATAATTAATGGAGGGCCTACATTTTTGTGTATATGTTTGTGTGTGTGGGGGGGGTGGTTGTGTGCAAGAAAAAACTCTTCCTTTCTCAGTCTCCCATCTTAGTATAAGTAGACCAGCTCTATTTGCAGATATACCTGATTATGTCTCTTGGCTAAAAGCCAGAATACTTTCAGAGGGGTGGGTCTTTTCCATTTTTGTTTGAGATCATAAAATTTATGGCACTGTTAGGACATATTTGATAGCTGTAAAGGACATCTATAAAGGCATTCATACAGAAATTCCCAAAGCTTCAAAAGTAGAATTTGATGCCAGTTTTAATTGTTTTGGTAGAGCTTGTCATGAGATATTTGGTTTGGAAAATGTTGAGATTAACTTACTGCAAAAGTGAGCCTTTAATGCCCCTTTCTTCAAGGAATATATTATTTTTTTCATGAACTTTTTAAAAATTAGAAATGAAGAAATTGTTTTCTGTGTTTTAACCTCGTAACTTTTTATTGTGATAAAATTCACATAACATAAAATTTACCATTTTAGAGTGTACAATTCAGTAGCATTAAGTACCTTCATGTTGTTGCACATCTAGTTCCAAAACATTTTCATCACCCCAAAAGGAAACCCTGTACCCATTAAGCAGTCACTCCCCATTCTTCTTTTCCCCCAGCTCCTGGCAACCACTGATCTCCTGTCGCTATTGATTTGTCTATTCTGGATATTTCATATAAAAGGAATCATATAATACATGGTCTTCTGTGTCTGGCTTCTTTTACTTTACATGTTTTTGAGGTTCACTCACATTGTGGCATGTATCAGTACTTCATTCCTTTTTATGGTTGAATAATATTCCATTGTATGGATATACTGCATTTTGTTTATCTATTCAAAATGGACATTTGGGATCTTTCCACCTTTTGGCTTTTGTGAACAATGATGGTATGAATATTTGTGTACAAGTTTTTGTTTGAACACCTGTTTTCAATTCTTTTGGGTATGTACTGGGTTATATGGTGATTCTGTGTTTAACTTGTTGAGGAACCACCAAACTGTTTTCCACAGTGGCTGCACCATTTTACATCCTCAGTGTCTAAGGGTTCCAATTTTTTCACATCTTTCCCAGCGTTTGTTACTTTGGGGGGTTTTGTTTGTGTGTGTGTGTGTTTTATGGCCATCTAGTAAGTGTGAAGTGATATCTTATTGTGGTTTTGATTCCCATTTCACATCTTTTCATGTGCTCTTGGCTATTTGAATTTCTTCTTTGGAGAAATGTCTATGTAAGTCCTTTGCCCGTTTTTAAATTTGGTTGTCTATCTTTTTATTGTTGAGTTGTAGGAGTTTTTAAAAATTAATTATTTATTTTTGGCTGCGTTGGGTCTTCGTTGCTGCGTGCGGGCTTTCTCTATTTGTGGCGAGCGGGGGCTACTCTTCCTTGTGGTGCGTGGGCTTCTCATCGTCGTGGCTTCTCTTGTTGCGGAGCATGGGCTCTAGGTGACCAGGCTTCAGTAGTTGTGACTCGTGGGCTCTAGAGTTTAGGCTCAGTAGTTGTGGCAGCCGGGCTTAGTTGCTCCACGGCATGTGGGATCTTCCCAGACCAGGGCTCGAACCCGTGTCTCCTGCATTGGCAGGCGGATTCTTAACCACTGTGCCACCAGGGAAGTCCCGTAAGAGTTTTTTAAAAGTATATTCTAGATACTAGGGCCTGATCAGACATATGATTTGCAAATATTTTTCCCCCATTCTGTGAGTTGTCTTCTTACTTTATTTTTCAGTTTTATTGAGATAAAATTGGCATACAGCACTGTATAAGTTTAAGGTGTACAGCATAATGATTTTACTTAACAATCATGAAATGATTACTACAGTAGGTTTAGTGAACATCTGTAATCCCATATAGATACAATATTAAAGAAATAGAAAAAAATTTTTTTTCCTTGTGACGAGAACTCTTAGGATTTACTCTCTTAACAACTTTCACGGGGATTTCCCTGGCAGTCCAGTGGTTAAGACTCTGTGCTCTCAGTGCAGGAGGCACGAGTTTGATCCCTGTTCGGGGAACTAAGATCCTGCATGCCACACAATGCGGCCAAAAAACAAAACAAAACAAAAAATTTCATGTATAACATACAGTTACCTAAGTATTAATTATTTTTGTCATGTTATACATTATATCCCTAGTAATTATTTGTCTTATAACTGGAAATTTGTACCTTTTGACTACCTTCATCTAATTCCCCATCCTCCTATCCCCGCCTCTGGTAGCCACAAATCTGATCTCTTTTTCTATGTTTGTTTGTTTGTTTGTTTTTGAAGTATAACTGACCTACAGCACTATGTTAGTTCCTGGTTCATAACATAGTGATTCAATATTTCTGTACATTTCAGAGTGATCACCATGATAAGTCTAGTTATCATCTGTCACTATACAAAGATATTACATAATTATTGACTATATTCCCCACACTGTACATTTCATACCTGTGACTCATTTACTTTGCAACTGGGAGTTTATACCTCTTAATCTTTCTCACTTATTTCTCTCCTCCCCACAACCTCCTCCCCTCTGGCAATCACCTCTTTGTTTTCTGTATCTGTGACTCTGTTTCTGTTTAGTTGTGTTTGTTCATTTGTTTTGCTTTTTAGATTCCAAATATAAGTGAAATCACACAGTATTTGTCCTTTTCTGTCTGACTTACTTCACTTATTATAATACCCTCTGGGTCCATCCATGTTGTTGAAATGGCAAGATTTCAGTATTTTTATGGCTGAGTAATATTCTGTTGTGTATATATATATACCACATCTTCTTTACCCATTCATCTGTTGATGGGCACTTAGGTTGCTTCCATATCTTGGCTATTGTATATAATGCTGCCATGAATATAGTCATGCACATATCTTTGAGAATTAGTGTTTTTGTTTTTTTAGATAAATACCCAGAAGTGGAATTGCTGGATCGTATGGTAGTTCTATTTTTAATTTTATAAGGAATCTCCATACTGTTTTCCATAGAGACTATACCAGTTTACATTTCTACCAACAGTGCATGAGGGTTCCCTTTTCTCCACATCCTCACCAACACTTGTTATCTTTTTGATAATAGCCATTCTGACAGGTGTGAGGTGATACCTTATTATGGTTTTGATTTGTATTTGCCTGATGATTAGTGATGTTGAGCATCTTTTCGTGTGCCTGTTGGCCATCTGTATGTCTCTTTTTACTTTCTTGATAGTGTTTTTTGGTGCACAAAAGTTTTAAAATTTGATGAAGTCCAATTTATCTTTTTCTTTTGTTGCTTGTGTTTTTGGTGTTATATTTAAGAAACCACTGCCAAATCCAAGATGATGAAGATTTATATTTTCTGTGAAGAATTTTATAGTTTTGGCTTTAATATTTAGGTCTTTGATCCATTTTGAGTTAATTTTTGTATCTGGTACAAGGTAAGGGTGCAGCTTCATTCTTTTGCATGTAGATTAACTTGAAGATTTTTAAACTATAAAATAGATAATAAATAATACTATACATGTATGTTAGTTAAGTAAAGCTATTTGTGGCGATATCTAATCACTCTTTGGGTAGTTGTGGGGAAGAAATGTTTCTAAATGCATTTTTGAAGGCCTTATATTTGAAGTGTGGGGATTCTAAAACTCTTTATGAGTCAATGAGACTTTTATGATCAGGAAACTTCAGTATGGCAAGCTAGATGATCCTTATGCTAAAGTTACATAAGTGATTTTTTTTTTTTTTTTTTTTTGGCCGTGCCTCACGGCTTGTGGGATCTTAGTTCCCTGACCAGGGATTGAACCTGCGCACTTGCCAGTGAAAGCACAGAGTCCTAACCACTGGACTGCCCCATAAGTGATTTTTTTGTAAAGTGATCTTTACTTTTTTGTAAAGTGATCTTTACTTTTTTGTAAAGTGATTTTTTTTGTAAAGAATATTAGTGTTGTTTTAAATTGTTTGTGTAGGGTGAAATCTTTGCTTAAACCTAGGGAAAAAAGCAGATTTAGTCTATAATTACCAGAAATTGATATTAGATTTATGCTAAAAGTAATTCATATGTATGTGTTATATAGTTTATTATTGTGAGCCAACTTCTTGACGAAAACATATAACAGTCAGTACCTTGTGGAGACTTTTTACTTGTAACTTGGACTATAATCACCATATATTATTCTGTTTATTTAGGGATAATGTAAGATTATTTCAGTTTGTTTTCTTGTAGAAATGAGAATTAAAATTTAGCACAGCACAATTGGTTGTTAAATCTCAGCCTCTAGTTAAACATAATTAAAATAGGGACAATTATTTGAAATTTAAAAAAAATTAGGGGATGTGTTTTAATACAAGAATGGAAAATCTGCTTGATCAGCCTTAAGACCTATAAGGTGCTAGTTCATCTCTGATTATATCCACTGCTGCCCAGAGAATAAGTTTTGTCCTGCTGGGCTACTGTGGCATTTCCATTGAATTCGCCTTTGAAGGTGTCTTTCTGGCAAGAGAAAAAACTCTTTTTGAAGATGCGTGGTTTATTTGCGAAGGAACCTTTCAAATACACTGATAACTTACTCTGAATCTGTGAATTATAAGTATAACTTATCCAGTGTATATGTAGGTTCTACCATTCATTCAACAAATATTTATTGTGTTCTTCCAGTTTGCCAGGGTTGATGTATTGGGAATAGATGAAAAGGAAGCAAAGCCGACAATGACCCTGCCATCTTTGAGCTTACATTACAGTGGAGGACGACAGACAGTCAACAAATATTTCAGAAAATAAATGCTAAGAAGAAAAATTTTTAAAGGGTGCTGGGATGTTAGGGAGGAGCCTCTTTGGCTCATGTGGTTAGTTTGGAAGCCTTCTTTGAGGAGGTGACTGAACAGAGATCCAGATGTTAAGAGTATCCCTTCTGTTATTATTTTGTTAAATTGTTAATTTATCCTTTCTAAAATAACACTTTAGTTTCTTACTATTTAGAATATGAGTTACTGCTTTTTGTTTCTAAGGAAAGAAACAACAGGTACATTCCTTATGAGAAGAGACAGTGTTCCCAAGTGGAGTAGGAGTCAGCCTGGGTTCTGGTCTTGCCTTAGTATAATCTTATGCAAGTCTATATATTTCCTTATTTGTTACTAAACAAAACAAAAGCACTACCTATTTAGCAGAGTTTCTTTGCTAATAAATGAGAAAATATACTTTGTAAATTATACAACTACATATGAAATGCAGTGTATCCTATTAATCTATTTTTGGCGTCAACGTTTCTCAATTGAGATATGTTTTCCCACCAGTGTAAAGCTTTTATGTCTCTCCCCATCTGGTAAATTTTAGCACCAAATGTCTAAACTCATTGGTTAGTCAGAAGGGGTTGGGTTCTTAGAGAGTGGTAGTGTGGTAGAAAGTATGTTGGATTCGGAGCTGGAAAACTGGGCTTCCAGAATTCTCCCCTTTACTTACTAGCTCTGTGATGGGCAAGACACTAAACTTCTCTGAGCCTTCTTAATTTTCAGAATTCAGGAAAATACCAAGTAGCTCTCAGGGTTGTTGTTAGGAGTAATTGAGTTAAATAGATGAAGTTCTTTTGAAAATTATAAAGCAAGGTTTGATAAACTTTCTCCGTAAAGGACCAGATAGTAAATACAGTGCTTTAGGCTTTGTGGGCCATGGAGTCTCTGTTGCCACAACTCAGCTCTGTTGTGTAGCAGTCATAGGCAATATGTAAATGAATGAGCATGGCTGTGTTCCAATAACACTATTTATGAACACTGAAATAATGAATTTTGAGTAATTTTCATGTGTCATGAATACTATTCTTCTTTTGATTTTTTTTTCAACCATTTAAAAATGTAAAAATCTTTCTCAACTCAGCTGCTGCACAAAAACAGGCTGGGAGGTGAGGTAGGTTTGGCCTGAGGGCTGTATGTAGTTTGGCTACCACTGTTATAAAGGGTTAGGCAGAGTAAAGTGTTAATTAGGGATTTCAGGGTAGGTGATTGGTAGATAGAAATTGTTTAATTTTGATGATGAAAGAAGATGGAGATGATTTCAGTTCTTTTTCTAATATGGATCCAGAAATTTTTTCACATAAAATGGGCATCTTTAATGTGATGTGGTTGTGCAGTGTATGTATCTATGCAATTCAGGATTGTGTATAGTGTGTGCATGTGGCTCCAAGTCATATGTGACCCTGTATTATGAGTAGTTAAGAGTGGACTTGGGAGTCAGTTGCCTGGGTTGAATTTTGTCCCTGGTTTTTACTAGCTGTGTAATCTTAGGGAAGTTTAACTTAATTTTTTGAGCCTAGTTTCCTCATTTGTAAAATGGGAATAATTTTACCTCAAGAGTCTTATGATTACATGAGAAAATGCATGGAAGGGCTTAGAGTGCTTAGCACAAAGCACTCAATAAGTGTTAAGTGATAATATTCATTTGGATATAAGTTATACATACCTTATTTGTTTTATCCTTCCTTCAGTTATTTTAAGAAATTATAATATCTTTAACTGGTTCTTGGTACAGGTTGTTGATGGACAATTCTTCTTTAATGAATTAAAATAATATAGAGGTAAATTAAAACCAAGTCCCCCTTTACCCAATTTCCTGCCCTCCCAGTGGGTAATCATTGTTAAGAGTTGACTGTGAACTTGTACAGTCCTTTTTCTCTGTATTTACATGCATATGTATGTGCATATACAAATAAAAAATATGTATTTTATGACTTACTTTTTTCCCAAAGAATATGTCTTAAGGCTCTCTCTTTTTTTTTTTAAGAAATTGGTTCCAAGTATTTTTTTAAATTAATTTATTTGATTTATTTATTTTTGGCTGCGTTGGGTCTTTGTTGCTGCACGTGGGCTTTCTCTAGATGCGGTGAGCGGGGGCTACTCTTCGTTGTGGTGCGCGGGCTTCACTTGTTGCAGAGCATGGGCTCTAGGCGCACGGGCTTCAGTAGTTGTGGCTCGCAGGCTCTAGAGCGCAGGCTCAGTAGTTGTGGCGCACAGGCTTAGTTGCTCTGCGGCATGTGGGATCTTCCCGGACCAGGGCTCAAACCCGTGTCCCCTGCATTCAGGAGGATTCTTAACCACTGTGACACCAGGGAAGCCCTTCAGGCTCTTTTAGTGTCAGTATGTATATGTTCACTTTATCCTTTTTAATGGATACATAGTATTTCATACTACATGCTTCTTTAACCACTAGGATCAGTTTAGAGCATATCCTTCCAGTCTTTTTTATATGCATTTACACATATATGAGTACATTTAGAAACATAAAGTTTTGTCTTTTATATATGTATTTATATATAATATTTAATATATAATTAACATATAGTATGATGTATGTGTTGTACTACAACTCACTTTTCTCAATAGTATATATGTGTGGGAGATTTTTATACATCAGTGTATAACCATCTCTCAGTTTTTAAACAGATGCATATTATTACGCAGTATAGATGCACCACTTTTTATTTCACCATTCTCTTATAGATGAATATGTAAGTTCTTTTCAGTTTTTTTGATGTTGCAAACAATAAAAAATCCTTCAGTAAAAAATCCTTGTACATACGTATTTGTACACATACAGGAATATTTCTCAGGTAGATACTAAGAAGTGGAATTGCTGGGTGACAGGTATGCACTAGATATTTGGAATTTGCCATATGAAGAGGCTATTCCAGTTTACCTGCCAACGGTACATGGAGTGCTGAATTTCTCACACTCAAAATGTGATATTAACAGATTTATAATTTTCGCTCATCTGATAGACAAAAAATGATATTGAATTATTTGAATTTGCATCTCCTTGCTTACTAAGGAGTTTGAGCCATCCCCCTACCATGCATGTATTGTCCATTTGTGTTTCTTCTTACTGATTTTTTTTTAGCTCTTTATATATTCTGGATATTAATGCTTTGCTATACAAGTTGCAGATGTTTGCTCCCAGACTGTTGCCTATCTTTTAACCTTGTTCATGGTCAAATGGCCAAATGTATTTTTTTGTTGTTGTTGTTAATGGTCTTTGTATTTTATCTTTTTAAGGGAGCCTTTCTTCAGGTTAGAAATATATTCTGCCATATTTTCTTTTCATAGTTAAATAGTTTTGGTTTTTATGTTTAACCCTTTTATCTACCTGGAATTTATTTCTGTGACTGGTTTTAAGTAGGGCTTTAACTTTTTTCCCCAAAGATGGATAGCCAGTTATTCTGACACCATTTATTATGCTATCTGTTCCTCATAAATTTGAAATGCAGTCTTTACTATGGACTGCATTGCCATACATACATGTGTCTCTTTCTCTACTGATTGTTCTCCATTAGTCCAGTTGTATATTTCTCTGATGAAACCACATTGTTTAACTTACTATAGCTATAAGTAATATTTGTTAAAGCAAACTCTCATTGTTCTTTTTCAAGATTTTCTTGGCTTTCCTTGTACTCTTTTCAAATCAGTTTGTCAGTTTGGGCCAAAAACATCTCTTTGGGATTTTTATTGAACTTGCATTGACTTTGGAATAATCTCAGAGGGGGGTTTGTGAAGATCCTAATGTTGGGTCTTTCTACCAAAGAAAGGTGTATTTTATGTACTTCAGTAAAATTTTAGTCTTCTTTATATAGGTGTTGCATACTTCTTCTTGAGTTTATTCCTAGATGATTATTCTATAGCTCTGTTGCTCTTATGAGCAGGATAGTATCTATATCTATATCTCTATCTCTATATCTATATCTATAGTAATTGCAGTGACCCGCCCTCCTTCCGGAGCACCCAGCCCTTCCTGCCCCCTCCTGGTGCCACCTGCCCCTGGAACCCTCACCTTAGGATAGGTTTTTTTTTTTTAATTCATTCATTTATTTATTTAGGCTGCGCTGGGTCTTAGTTGCAGCACATGGGATCTTCATTGTGCTATGTGGGATCTTTTAGTTGCAGCATGTGGACTTCTTAGTTGTGGCATGCATGCGGGATCTAGTTCCCTGACCAGGGATCGAACCCGGGCCCCCTGCATTGGGAGTGCGGAGTCTTACCCACTGGACCATCAGGGAAGTCCCTGATAGTTGTTTTTTTAATTACATTTTCTAATTGATTATTGCTGATGTATAGCAAAGCTATTGATTTGTTTGTTGATTTTGCATTTAGCGTTTCTGCTGAGCTCTCTCATTACTTCCTATCATAGTTTTTTTAGTTGAATTTGCTTGGATTTTCTAGCTAGGTAATCATATAATCTGCAAGTTTTGAATTCTGTCTCCTACTTTCCAATATTTGTATGTCTTATTTTATTTCCGTAAGTGGTAGCAATGATAATAGCAATTCTTGGCTTATTCCTGACTTTAATTATTGTTTATGTGAAAGATGCTTAATCTCACTCATGAGATAATTGCTAATTGAAACCGCACTGTGATTCCTTTTTTAAACCTATCAGAGTGTTAAAAATCAAAATGTTTGATAACACCTTTTTTTGTTGTCAAGGCTGTGGGGTAAAAGACACCTTGCACATTGCAGGTGGGAGTTTAAATTGGTACAATGCCTGTGGAAGGCAGTTTGGCAGCATTATATAAAGGTACACATGAATTATGTTTACTCTTATGGGTATATTAGTATACTTCATTAAAAGTTAAATATGAAAATTTCCTTTGATCCAGCAATCCCACTTCAGGGAATTTACATATATATATACACACAGATATACATATATGCAAAATGAAATATGCAGTTTTATCTGTCATAAGCAAATAATCAAATACTATTACTATATAGGTATTAAAAAATAAGAATGAGGGAATCTCATGTACTGACAGGGAAAACAGTATCTTAAATTATTGTGACTATAAAAAAAAGCTTGGTATATACTATGCTACTTTTAGTGTAGAAAGGGAGAGAAAGAACATATATTTATATTTGCTTATTTGCTGTAAGAAACTCTGGAGGGCTACACAGAATCTAATGAGTGGTTACTTGTGGGAGAGTGGGGGGGAACTGAATGGATAGGAAACAGATTTGGGAGTGAACCTGTCCATTATATACCTCTTTCTTTGATTTTTGAATCTTATGATTATATTTTAAAAATTAAATTAAAAATGGTTTCTTGAATTATTTCAGCTCTTCCAAGGATATTTTTTTCTTGTTCTTGTTCTTTCTGTGTTACATGTTTTCTTCAATATGGCTGTCTCCTGATTCTGTTCGTATTAAAGAATGACCTAGTAGAAGGGCTGACTGGGAGTTCTGTGTACCTAGGCAGGTTGTCAGCTGGTTTTGGGGGGAGTGGGTGGGCAGCTGGCTTTTACACTTGGAGGGCCCAAATGCCAGAGCGCAGAAGGCTTTGTACTAGGGTGCCCTTATTCTTCCTAGTTTGTTGAATTTGGTATTCTATCTGCAGGAATTTCTTCATTTTGGGGGGAGAGTTCATCAACTGTGTCATAATTCAGACCTTCAGTTAACCCCTGTTTTTAGCCCTTTTCTCACTCTGGCTCTCTTTAGGATCAGTCTTCTTTGAGTGTGGAACCCCTCTGGGGTTTTGCCCTGCAAGTCAGCTCCCTCCCGGGTTGGAACCCTTTCTATTACATATTTCAGGTTGTAGCATTCCTTTGATTTGTGTTATCAGCTAGTTCTTTCCTGTTTGCTCTCTGTCAGAAATTGTTGAAATCTTGTATTTGCTATGCCATTTTCCATTCCTGTCTTTGACTTGTGATTTATACTTCTGTACTATTTTACCATCACTTTTTCAGGGTCTTGGAAAGTACAAGAGATATAGGTGTTCAGTTCACCTTCTTGAACTAGAAGGCGGCAGTGGTATATCTTAAGCTTGGATAAACTGTAGGGTCCTTGAGGACAAAGACTGACTTTTGTTCTTTTATCCCCAGACCCTGACACAGTGCTTGGCACTTGGTAAATGTTTATTGGTATGAATACACATGTATGAGAGAGAGAGAGGATTGTCAGTGGAAAATTTACTGTGTAATTCTGACTATTTAAATGTGCATTCTTTCAATTGCTCGTTCCAAAAGTTGAAGAAATTATTGAGTCATTGACAAAGTACTGTTTGTATGCTGGATTTCCCATGGATAGAACTATGATAAGCTACAGGGGGAAACTTATCTTGAGCTTTTAACTCAAATGCTCCAAGGTTATATATCAAATATATTGAAGGAGTACATATGGGACACAGATTTGTGAGATTTTCCCTATAATTTCAATCTCTGTAGAAGTGCCTTTGCAATTGTCTTTATACATATTCCTAGGGCTTAAGTCAATGTGTTATCATTTTATGAAGGAAATAATGGTCACACATGGGTTATGATACATAGCCGTTGAACTCAGTAGAGACTTCAGGTTTGAGGCCTGATTTTTGTGGACTATTTTACTGAGCTATGTTTCTGCACTGCTGAGTATAGTAGAGATACCCTGGTCACTGAAGCATACCCCTTTAGCAATGCCACCATGGTTTCTTACTGGAAAACTTTAAAAGAATGTATTATATACTTTTCAGCTTTACTAAATAGTCTCCTGAAAAATCATTTAATGTTTTCTTGAGTGTTGTTGTATAGCGCTTTAGTATAGTGCTGCCCTTAGGGGTTATTAAGAGGTAAGAAATAAAAGCTTCCATTTATTGATTATTATATTGTGCCAGGCACTGTGCTAAGTACTTTACATGTATATTACCATTTTATTTTCATATTATTCCTGTGAGATTTCACAAATGAAATAAAAAATGAATGAGGTTAAGTAATTTGCCCCAAATCTCTGAGGAGTGAGAGGCAGAACCATGATTGATTCCAGGTTTCTCCCACTCCAAAGCCTGAGTTCTGAAACTCTGTTTTATGGTCAAGAAGCTATTGGATCCATGATGAAAAGGCCCCAGATATACTATGCTTAGTGAAGTTCTTTGCCTGTTTTGTTAAAATTTGTTTTTCTTATTCATTGTTTACCCTTAGGCCACCAGCTATTACATTTTATTGTTGTCAGGTCTTTTCTCTTCAGACTAATGATTCTCAACCCAGGAATCCAGGCAGAAGATAAGGAGAGTGGACAGAATGGGGTGGTGGTGGTGGTGAGGGAGGTAGAGAGTATAGTTTTAAAAAGGCATATTTGATATTATGATGGCTTTGATTTTAGTCACAATATTTTAAGATGCTTAAGGACATCATATTTTATTGAGATATAATTTATATATCATAAAATTCACCAATATAAATGCCAGTGATTTTTAGCAAATTTATAGAGTTGTATAACCTTGATTACAATCTAATTTTAGAACATTTTCATCACCCCCAAAATATTTCTTGTGCCAGTTTGCAGTCAGTCCTATTCCTACACCCCAGCCCAAGGCAACAAATAATCTATTTTCTGTCTCTATAGATTTGCATATTCTAGACATTTCATATAAATGTAACCATACAGTACGTGGTCTTTCCTTTGGCTTCTTTCACATAGCATAATGTTATCAAGATTCATCCTTATTGTAGCATGTATCAATACCTCATTTCTTTTTATTGCTGAATAATATTGTATTGCATGGATATAACACATTTTGTTTATCCAACTGTTGTTAGACATTTGGATTGTTTCCACCTTTTGGCTGTTGTGACTAGTACTTCTATGAACACTTGTGTATAAGTTTTTGTGTGGACATAAGTTTTCATTTCTCTTGGGTAGATGGTATTCATATGGTAACTCTATGTTAAACTTGTTGAGGAACTGCCAGACTGTGTTCTATTGTACATTCCCACCAGCAATGTATTAGGGGTCTATTTTCTCCATATCCTCACCATCACTTGTTACTGTCTTGTCTTTTTTATTGTAACCATCCTCATGGGTATGGGGTAGTATTTGTGATTATGATTTGTATTTCTCTAATGAGTAACGATGTGGAACATCTTTTCATGTGTTTATTGGCCACTTGTATATCTGCTTTAGAGAAATGCCTATTCAGATCTTTAGCCCATTGGATTATTTATCTTTTCATTATTGAATTGTTGGAATTCTTTATATATTCTGAATACCAGTCCCCTTTCAGGTATATGATTTGCACATATATTCTCCCAGCCTTTTCACTTTTCACTTCCTTGATGGCATCCTTTGAAGCACAAAAGTTTTAAATTTTGTTGAGGTCCAGCTTCTCAATTTTCTCTTTTATCACTTGTACTTCTGCTATTGTACTTAGGAAACCATTGCATAACCCAGAGGCACTAGAATTTACTTTAATGTTTTCTTCTAAGGGTTTTATAGTTTTAGTCCATGTTCCACTTTGAGTTCATTTCTTGTATGGTGTGAGGTAGGAGTCCAACTTCATTCTTTTGTATGTGGATATCCAGTTGTCCCAGTACCTTTTGTTGAAAGACTGTTCTTTTCCCATTGAATTGTCTTGGCCTCTCTGTTGAAAATCAATTGACCATAAATATTAAGGTTTACTTCTAGACTCTCAATGCTATTTCATTGATCTATATACCCTTACCCTTTTCTGTTCATTTCTAATTTAATTCTTTTGTAGTAGGAGAGCATACTTTGGTTTCAATCCTTTTAAATTTATTGAGATTTATTTTATTGCATAGTACATGATCTATTCTCGAGATGTTTCCATGTGTGCTTGAAAAGAATGTATATTTTGTTCTTGCTGGGTGGAGTGTTCTATAGATGGCAGTTAGGTCAAGTTGATTGATAGTATTGGTCAAGTTTTCCAGATTCTTGCTCGTTTTCTGTCTCATTTTTCTCCCCATTATTGAGAATGGGGTATTAACATCTACTGTTATTACTGAATTGTTTATTTCTCTCTTCAGTTTTGTCAGTTTTTATTTAATGTATTTGGGGCTCTGTTGTTAGATGTGTATATGTTTATAATTGTTATATTGTCCTGGTGAATTAATCTCTCCATGCTTATAAAATGTCCTTCTTTGTCTCTAGTAATATTTTTTGTCTTAGGGTTGGTTTTTAAAAGACTGAAGGAACACTCATTACCCCATTTCTCTACTTTGCTGCTTCTTATTCTATAGTTTGGGAAACCAGGTGACCAGACATTATAATTAAAGTTATTATACCAAAGCAGCACTACTTTCCCCTCTATTTTTACATTAGGATTCTGAGTAAGATTCCATTTTTTAAAAGTTCTGCAGTTAAAAAATTTTGAAGGCTTTTTCCTACTTAAATTCTCTGATTTTTACCTATTTTTGTCTGCTTAGCAATCCTTTTGTCTTACTTATGGATCTTTGCTTTTGAGGTTTCTGGATAAGTTACCTTTAGTTAAGTGAATAGAGTTATTCTTTATTTTTTTTTTGAATAGAGTTATTCTTACTTAAAAATGTCCAATCTAAAATGTTAACATTTGGGGATGTGAGTGAAGGGTATACTAAATTCTTTGTATATTCTTGCAGGTCTTTTTCCAAGTCCAAAATTATGTCAAAATAAGTTAAAGAAAAAATTCTCTACCTAAGTGAGGCATTGTTAATTACCTTTTCTCATTTGCAGGTAATACTAGTCTTATTGACTTTCAAAGTATATTGATTTGGCAGTGTAGAGTACTGATGAAGATATGGAGGAACTGGAATTCTTCTGTACCACTCCTGGGAATGCAAAATGATACAACCACCTTGAAAAACAGATGGCAGTTTCTTTAAAGGTTAAGCATACATTTTCTGATACAGCCATTCCACTCTTAGGTACTTTCTCAAGATAAATGAGAGTATATGTCCATGTAAAGATTTGTACACAGATCTTCATAGCAACCTTATTCATAATAGTCCATAAGTGAAATTCAACCCAAATGTCATCAAGAGGTGAATAAATAAACAAATTATGATATATCCAGATAATGGACTACTTAGAGGAATTACAAAGGGACAGGAGTAAGAGCTCTTGGTGGAGAAGCATATGTTCATTGTCTTGATTTTGGAGATGGTTTCAGAGGTGTACATCTGTGTCAAAATTTATCAAACTGTACATTTTAAACACATGTAATTTACTGTATGACAATTATACCTGAGAAAGTTGATTAAAAGAATTTTGAGCCCCTTGGGAAAAAAAATATGATGGATTGATAGAAGGGTCTGAGAACTAGATTGCTAACCAACATTCATGCAATATGAAGACATATTGAGCTATATGCCAAGTAGTCTGCTAAGCACTGAGGACTACAGTGGTAAACAAGATAAGACACAGTCCCTGGAGTCTGCTGGTTGCTAAGATTGGACAGAAAAAAGAACAAACTTCTTATTAAGAAAAAAGGGATTAAACAGGTGACTTTTCTCCTTAATGATTTCCTTTGTGGGGTGATTTTAATATATCCTTTTTTCCCCTTCAGGTTGCTATGGAAACATATGACCACAGAAAAGGAAGTCTATTCTGATAATTCTGATACCTGAGATGCAACTGGACTGAAGAGTGGAACAGGAAAAATATTAGTGCCAACCTTAATTACAATGGATACTGATTCAGGGGAGCCAGCTAGCACAGAAGATTCTGAGAAACCTGATGGAGTTTCATTGGAAAACAGAGTTCGTCAGGTTGCAGCAACTTTGACAGTGGAAGCTAGACTAAAGGAGAAAAACAGTACCTTCTGTGCTTCTGGAGCAACTATAGAAAGGAAGAGATTCTTTCGAAAGAGTGTTGAGATGGCAGAAGATGACAAAGTTGCTGAATCTTCCTCCAAAGATGAGAGAATAAAGACTGCAACAAATATTCCAAGAGTAGAAAAGCTTCCTACAAATGTGCTAAGAGGCAGACAAGAAGTTAAATACGAGCAATGTTCAAAGGGAATGTCAGAATCCTCAAAAGATTGTTTCAAGGAGAAAAATGAAAAGGAAATGGAAGAAGAAGCAGAAATGAAGGCTGTAGCTACTTCTCCTAGTGGCAGGTTCCTGAAATTTGACATAGAGCTGGGAAGAGGAGCATTTAAAACAGTATATAAAGGACTGGACACTGAAACATGGGTTGAGGTTGCTTGGTGTGAGCTGCAGGTGCGTATACAATCTTCTTGGTTTTAATAAATTCCAGTTTTAGCTGGCCTGGGCTTCTGAGTGATCCAGTATTAAAATGTATCATGGATTAAAATAAAACGAAGGACTTGTCCCCACATCCCTGAAATTATGCTCCTTTCTTAGATCCTCTTAGGAGCTCACGCCAAACTTTTTTTTTCCTGTTGTTTTCCCCTCTGTTTTAAAGGAAAAAGTCTATTCTGCCTTTCTTTGGGGAAATGCTCCTAATTCATTACCCTTAGGAAATTCCCGAAACTCTTAATGTCTCATTTTGAAAACTTTTAGTAAATGTATGCCTTATGAGTTGATTGTTATGCTAAATATTTGAGAGTGTGATATGTTAGGGATATATGCAGTATGATATTTCCCATCTCTCTTTTTCTTTCAACAAACTTTTGGGGGTTCATGTGTTGTTTTTCAGAACAGGAAATGGTTTTCTTGTTTCTTTGAGGGCTTCTAGTAATATAAACTCCTCTCCATGCCTTTGAGTTTACCTCAGAGAGGATCTCTGGAAGAAATAATCACCAGAATCTACTGAGCTTAGTCAACTGGAATGTTGTTTAGGAAGGAGAAGTGAAAGCATCATAAGAATAGTTGAATTACCTAGATATTTATTTCCATAATAAATGTTTATATGGTACTTGTAACTAATGAAGGACTAAATGGAGACAGAACATCATAGAAAGGGTTATAATAGGAATAGTTTCAGACAGATGTAGGTTAAACATAAGGAAAACCTTTGTGACCTCAGCCAGCTCATGGGAAATGGTCAGTGTTCACAAGAGATGCTTAAAATTAAGATTAAATAAAGCCAATCACTAAGTACAGGTTTTTTTGTTGTTCAGATTCCAGTGGTCTCTGTGTGTGGGTGTGTATGTATGTACCATGATTTCACGCCTTCTGAATTTGCTGTAGATTGCCATTTAGATAGGTTGAAATTTAGTCTTGGTCCCTGCATTTCTAGGAAGCCTTTTGTTTCAAAACTTTACTCTGTTTTTTTCTGTTTTTTTAAAAACTTTACTCTCCTTTTGTTTCAAAACACTTACTCTGTCAGTGTTTGCTTTGTATGCAGATTCAGGAGACTATTGTCAGAGACTGAGATTCTTCTGTAAGTCTGGGGTGGGATGCAAGACTACAATTTTAACAAGCTTTCAAAGTGCTTCCAGTGTAGGAAGTCCCTTGACGACTCTTTGGAATGCAAGTTACCTAGCAGTCAAGCCATTCTAGTAGTTCTTGAAAGATGTGTGCATGTGCTGTGTGGGGTTTGCTTGGTTTTCTTCTTACCCCCTTTTTACCCTTTAAGAATTTTATTTTAAGGTCTGTGTCACAGTAGGAATATTAGATACTGCGAGTAAACAAACATTAAGATCACCTGAAATTATACTACTTTGAGGATGCTTTAAACATTTCAGTATATATCTTTATGGACTCTTTCTTTTGCATAAATGTATATATGACTGTATGCAACCCCCATGGAATCGTACTATAAGGTTTGAACAAAACTTTTTTTTTAACTTATCATGAACATCTTTTCATTACTGGTAATTGTAGATTTACATCATTATTTTTAATAGCTGCCCTTATAAGTTATTTAATCAGTTCTCTATTGTTGGACTTCTAGATTTTTCTCCGATATTTCACTATTATAACCATGGTTGTGATCAATATCCTTGCATATATATATTGAAAATTATGTAAATTTTAATTTAATCTCTGCATTGTGATTTCAGTAACACTCATCTTTTTTTGGGGGGTGGAGACCACAAAATGTAAAATATTTACTATCTGGTCCTTTGTTGTTGTTGCTATTGTCGTTTGCTTTTTTTCTTCCAGTTTTATTGCGATATAATTGACATACAACACTGCGTAAGTTTAAGTTGTACAGCATAATGATTTGACTTAAATACATCATGAAATGATTATCACAGTAAGTTTAGTGAACATCGTCTCAAATAGATACAAAATTAAATAGAAAAAAATATTTTTTCCTTGTGATGAGAACCCTTGGGATTTACTCCCTTAATAATTTTCATAGATAACATACAGTAGTAGTGTTATCTTTAGCATGTTGTACATTACATCTCTAGTACTTATTTATCTTATAAATCTTTTGACTGCAGTAACACTCATCTTTTAGTGATACTCTGTTTGTAAATGGGGGAGGTAATTTCCATTCACTTGGTAGTAGGACACATAGTGAAGATATGTCAAGTATTTTGCAAATTGTGTACTCTAGCTATGCTAAAGAATGTTTAGGTAAAACTTGAAAATATTTTAGTGGTAGGAACTGCCTAAGGGAATACCTTCTATTATTCACCTGTGGAAAGGTTGAAAGATCCCATAAGGTCTTACTACTCCAAGTGTAGTCTCTGGACCAGCAGCATGGACATCACCTGGGAACTTGGAGCCGCAGGTTCCTAGGCCTCATCCCAGACTATTGAATCAGAGTCTACCTCTTAGTAACATCTGCAGGTGATTTGTATGCACAGTAGAGCTTGAAAAGCACTGAAATAAGGGACTAATTCCAAGAGCTAGCTGAATCAGAGGAGGAATTCCCTTAATATACCAACATGAGCTTTATATTATATCATATATACTGATTCCTGGCATCCACTCCAAACTTTCTAAATCAGAATCTTCAGGAGGTGAGGCCCAGGAACTTACTTTTTTTAAGAAATTAATTAATTTTGGCTGTGCTGAGTCTTCATTGCTGCGCGCGGGCTCTAGTTGTGGTGAGCAGGGGGGCTACTCTTCCTTGCGGTGTGCGGTCTTCTCATTGCGGTGGCTTCTCTTGTTGCAGAGCACGGGCTCTAGGTGCGCAGGCTTCAGGAGTTGTGGCTTGCGGGCTCTAGAGCGCAGGCTCAGTAGTTGTGGCGCACGGGCTTAGTTGCTCCATGGCATGTGGGGTCTTCCCGGACCAGGGCTCAAACCCGTGTCCCCTGCATTGGCAAGCGGATTCTTAACCGCTGTGCCACCAGGGAAGCCCCAGGAACTTACTTTTATTATTTATTTATTTATATTTTTTATGAAGTTTTATTTTATTATTATTATTGTTTGGTCACACTGTGCAGCTTGAGGGATCTTAGTTCCCCAACCAGGGATTGAACCTGTGGCCCCTGCAGTGGAAGCTCAGAGTCCTAACCACTGGACTGCCAGGGAATTCCCCACAGGAACTCACTTTTAAAAGTTCTCCAGGTAATTGGATATATAGCCAGATTTGGGGATCTCTCATGTGGAGCAAATGTTGTAAATTTTAATTTACAGAAATAAAGTACATTTTAATTTATACAAAGAACAACAATTGCAATCTTCTATTCTGAAAGGAATGTCGGAATTAGTGGACTTAGTTGATACAATTTTTGGATCTCATGTCACTTTCTGCATATTTGGAATTAGGAAAAACTAACTTATTTAGAATCCCAGAAGGATAAGGGCATCATCTTTTAATTACTTTCCTGTGAGTAGTATACAGTTTATAATGTACAATTTCTCATATTTTTTCTGTAAAGTCTTACTCTTTATTATATAATTAAACAATTTTGTTGAAAAACATCCCAGTGAGCAGTTTAAATGTTTAAATTATTCTTGATTCTTTCCCAACCTTTGTTTATATATATGTGTGTGTATAATATATAAAATTGATGTGTCTATACTTTTGTTATCAGTTTGACATATATTTTCTATTTATTAACATCATTAAAATATGTAAACTATTATTTTATTGCATACACACCACCTCTTAATCTTCTCCCCTGAAATTTGGCAGTTCTTTTCTTTCTTAAAATTTTATTTTTGCATGTTTGATTTGAAATTCACAGCTCAAAAAAAGGTTTTTATACCTTTTTCTCTTGATGGCATTTCCCCCTATTGTAGATATTTGAGCCTTGTGTAACAATTCTTAAAAGCCTCATATCCATTTATTTAGAATACATGGACTTTAGGGCAGTGCAAAGAACCAGGAGAGACAGATTTTACTGCTGATATTTGACTTGGAGGATGTTAAAAACAAACAAACAAATCCTTTGATGATGTGGGTCAGATTTAGGATTTGGCTATAAACATTTGCATTTCAACAGTTTGTCATATTTTATGGTTTCTATAATTTGATTTTTTAATGCATTATTGGGAAGAACCTGTTGTTCTTTGTAAAGAACTTGTAAATTACTTGGTAATTGCTTGGTAAATTGGTAATTTGTTGTGAGTGAGGGCTGTCAGTCATGTTTTATTTAGAAGACTTTTAGTTCATGATGTTGAAAGACCTGGTCACATGTTACTAAAAGACCTGTTTTGTAACTTTTAGAAGGAGTCAGTCACAAGAGTTTGTAATAGTTTTCTCCTACACTAACAACATGAAAATCAACAACACCTTGCTTTTACATATGGAAACACAACCAGTTTTTGCTTTACTTCCGCTAGCATGCTTGTCATTTGTTTTCTTGATGGAACTGAGTTTTCATATAACGCTATTTTCCAATTGAAGGAACATCATAGATATATAAAATTTTTTGTTATTTGACTGTTTCTAAAATGTATTTGAGTGTGCTTGTAATAAGCTTCACTGTGGGGTCAATTCTGTGATTGTATGCCTTTCAAGGTAATTAAACAGGCCTTCTTTAAGTAACATCTAACAGCTAGACGTCTAACAAGTCAGCTATAGTCTCTGAACTGAACCAAAAATGGCACTGAAAAGAAAGATTTAAAAAAAGACATAGTTGACTGTAGCAAGTTGATGTGTTGAGTGAGCATTCTAATACACTTTGTTTATGGTAGTGAATATATTACAAGCAATGCAGTAGAAGTAACAGTTTAAAGATCTGTACTTCCATGCCTAAAGTATCTTATCAAAATTGTGGAGGAACTTGTTTCTGTTTTATTTTCATTTATCAAATAAAAACACTTTGGGGAGAAGTATATTTTTAGGCAGACCTACATTTAATTGTGAAATTAGAATTAGATAATAATGTGAAAATAGCTGAATTTCCAATAAAGGAAAAAGTAATTAAAAATATATGCTAGAATTTCTGTTTCTGAATAAATATTGTTGTCTAAAGTATTCACTCTGGGATATTTTTGCTCTTAAAATATTTTTGTTATGACCCTCTTGGAATTGATTCCAGATTCTGTTAGAGCTACACAAGAAAATGCTTCATTACATATAAGCACACCCTAAATAGTGTTATTCAGTTTTAATTTCCCACTGTCTTCATCAGACCCAGCCCTCAAAGTGCAATACTCTCATAGGCAAAGAATGATTACATCGAAGGGAGGAGGGATAAAACTTGCTTAACTATATATGTTCTAGTTTCTTTGTTTAAAAGCTAGTCACATAACTTTATTAAGTATAAACCAAAGACAGATGTTTTCATAAAGTGACAAAGGGTGAGAGTGGCAGGAGACAGGCTTGGTCTGGGAAATACCATTAATTTCCCCAGTTAGTTCAATGAGTTAGTTTTGAGCTAACTATCTGCTTGATAGATAACAAATTGATACATCTAGTTGGCTGAATGAATAATTGCGCCCCAAAGATGTTCATGTCCTAATCCCTGGAACCTATAAATATGTTACGTAACATTGCAAAATGGATTTTGCAGCTACAATTAAATTAAAGGTCTTGTGATAGGTAGATTATCCTGGATTATCTGGGTAGGCCCAGTGTAATCACAAGGATCCTTTTTTAAAAAAAATATTTATTTATTTATTTGGCTGCATTGGGTCTTAGTTGCGGCACGCGGGATCTTTCGTTGCGCCGTGCGGGCTTCTCTTTAGTTGTGATGTGCGGGTTTTTCTCTCTCTAGTTGTGGCGCATGGGCTCCAGGGTGTGTGGGCTCTGTAGTTTGTGGTGTGCAGGCTCCAGGGTGTGTGGGCTCTGTAGTTTGTGGCACGCGGGCTCTCTCGTTGACGTGCGTGAGCTCAGTAGTTGTGCTGCACAGGCTTAGTTGCCCTGCAGCATGTGGGATCATCTTAGTTCCCCGACCAGGGATCGAACCCACGTCCCCTGCATTGGAAGGCGGATTCTTTACCACTGGACCACCAGGGAAGTCCCACAAGGGTCCTTTTGAGAGGAAGGATGGCCATTAGTCAGAAGGAGATCTGACAATGGAAGCTGAGGTTGGAGTGATAGGAATGTGGGCAACCTCTAAAAGCTGGGAAAGGCAAGGAAACAGATTCTTCCCTAGAGCGTACAGAAGGAACACAGCCTTGCCAACACCTTGATTTTAGTTGAGAGAGACTCATTTGGATTTTTGATCTCTACAATTGGAAGATAATAAATTTGTGTTGTTTTAAGCCACTAAATTTGTGGTAATTTGTTATAGCAGCAATAGGAAATGAATACAGTACACATAGCTCTCATTCATTCATTTGTTCATTCATTCAACAAATAAATATTCAGTACCTACAGTGTACCAGAACTGTGCTAAGTGCTAGGGACGTAATGGGGATAAAAAGCAGACACAGGCACCATTTTCATAAAGCTTACAGTAGAGGGAGTTTATAGTCAGTAAGAAGAAGGCTTGGAGATTGGAATTAGTGAAAAGATGAAAGGGCTGTTAAATATAGATTTGTTTGAAAGAAATGGTAGGGTTGGGAATAGCAAGCAACATGGATACTACTCCTTTACTACTTAGTTTTCTTTTTTATTTTGAGATAATTTGCTACTAACAGAATAGTTGCAAAGATAGTATAGAAGTTCCTGTATGTCCTTCACTCAATTTTCCCTTATGCTAATATTTTAATCAGAGAACATTTATCAAAACTTAAGAAATTAGTATTACTACAGTACTATTAACTAAAGTACAGAACTTGTTTGGATTTCACCAGTTTTCCTACTGGTGTTCTTTTTTCAATGGTATGATCCAGTTCAGGATCCCACATTGCATGTAGTTATGTCCCTTTAGTCTCTTCCAATCTGTGACAGTTCTTCAATCTTTGTTTTTCATGATCTTGAACTTTTTTTTCTTTTTTTTTCATGATCTTGAACTTTTAATGAGTACTGCTCAGTTAGTTTGTAGAGTGTTCCTTAATTTGGGTTTGTCTTATGTTTTCACATGATTAGATTTAGGCTATAAATTTTGGCAAGAATACCATAGAAATGATGTACCCTTCTCAGTGCATCATAGCAGGGGGTACATGATGTCGATATGGATTACTGGTTATGATAACCTTCATCATTTGGTTAGGGTGGTGTCTGATAGGTATTCTTTTTTTTTTTTTTAAATGTATGTCTGTATTATTTTAAATTTATTTATTTATTTATTTATTTATTTATTTTTGGCTGTGTTGGGTCTTCGTTTCTGTGCGAGGGCTTTCTCTAGTTGCAGCAAGCGGGGGCCACTCTTCATCGCGGTGCGCGGGCCTCTCACTATCGCGGCCTCTCTTATTGCGGAGCACAGGCTCCAGTCGCGCAGGCTCAGTAGTTGTGGCTCACGGGCCTAGTTGCTCCGCGGCATGTGGGATCTTCCCAGACCAGGGCTCGAACCCGTGTCCCCTGCATTGGCAGGCAGATTCTCAACCACTGCGCCACCGGGGAAGCCCCTGATAGGTATTCTTTATTGTAAATTAATATTTTCCCTTTGTAGATTAATAAATATCTTGGGAATAGATACTTTGAGACTATGCAAATATCTGTTTCTCCTCAAACTTTCCCTTATTATTTTGGCATCCATTGGTGTATTTTTCCTGTAATAAGTATTACTCTGGTGTTCTAATGGTTATTTCCTATTTCCCACATTCCTTCTACATTTATTAATTGGAATTACCTCTTAGTTTTATGTGGTCTCTTCTTAAGTATGACTGTTAAGTTTCTGAAAACCCAACAATCGGGGAAATTTGTCATTGAGGAACTTTAGTATATCTTAAGTTATTAATAATGGTGTCATACACTTTTGCATTTATCAAAATTAGTATTAATTGAGTACTTATGCAGGTACTTAATTTGAATATTTTATTTAATCTTGCAATAGTTATATGAGGTAGGGATGATTAGTTTTCAGGTGGTAGAAGTGAGGTTTAGATACATTAAGTAACTTTCCCAAAGGGGTAGAGTAAGGATTTATAGTCCATCAATTGTGTATATAAAACACTTACATAGATGATTTAAGAATTTCCTCCTCATTACTTATTTGAGCAGATCACTCTTTCATGTTTTTAACCATTTTACAACAAATGATTTCTTAAATGGACACTGTTTAAAATAAGATTCTTTTTTTCCCCCCAAATGAGTTAGAACTTAATTTTGGGCTTCAGGACCAGCGTCAGAGACTCTAGTCTGAGAAATCATCATTCCTGTAAAATAAGGTTCTCAACATTAAACTTAACTGCTGAAGCTCAAAGGGTACTAGTTAATGGTGTCATTTAAGGACACTCTCTGGCTTGGGGGCTCTGAGGAACAGTTTCATGGTTGTGTTGCCATGGGTCAATGTCTGGCCTTCACCTTTTGTCAGTGTCCAGAGGTGGTTGGACACGTTGGGGAGACTGACTTGTGCTAACTCAAATGCCTAGGTTTAGGACAGAAATTTATTAATTTAGAATGAATTAATGAATTAATTTTATCTGATATAGTTGTTAGGTCATATGGTCTAATTGGTCTGTAGGTTAGATACATGGGAAGCTAAATTATAATCAGAAGCTGGCTTAGTAAGTACAGTGTCAGAACAAAGGTACTAGATGTTCCTGTGTGTCCTGCTAAGACAGTATACTGACTGAATGAACTGAATGCTCAGGTCCTAACTGGATGAGGACATCCTCTTTGTTCAACAGTACTGGAAGACAAGTGAACCTGGTTATGTCTGTGGTTCATCCCCCTTTCCATATGTTATCTTTACCACCATCGATGAGCACTTTTCTTTAGGTATTAATACATACCATTGCGGTCTAAAAGCTTTAACATGCTCATATGGCCAAACTGTGATTATTATATGCTGATTTCTTGATTAATACTTTGATGTTACCATTTACAAATTATAATTACCCTAGTGTGTGTTTATTTCATTTAGTTTTACACATATCTCTCCATGGAAAGTGGTTTGTGAAAGAGGTATCTGTAGTCATTACTGTGAATATTGTTTCTGAGAGGCAGAGCTTTGAACTAGGAAGTACTTGGGATTCATAATACAGCAGACCTAAGTTCCAGTTTGCCTGTGCCAGTTAGGTACCTTGGACAAGCTAAGCAGTTTAGCATTCTGGAGCTTTACTTTTTCACTTTTTTTAAAAAGAAAAATATAATAAATATTTCTGATATCCAAAAAAAGAATAAAGAATAACATAATGGAAATTGTGTACCTACTGTTCAGCTTGAGAAATAAAACGTTGAGAATTAGAGATAATGCTTATAAAGCACATGGTACATGTTTGAGTATTCAGTAAATGTTAGTGATAAAATACTGAGTAACCTCATATTTATCCAGAATATTCATTGATATTTAAGAACCATTTTGAAGCCTTCATAGCATTCATCTTTACTTGAACAAGTTATTTTATAATACAGCTTTTAGAACAATGTTGATGATTTCTTCCTTTTTTCATGTTTGCAGAAACAGATCCACATAGCCTCTGACCTGGTTCTGTAGTTCATTGTTGGTGTTTGCATTAAGAGACATAGCTGATAACGCCATAGTTTACCTTTTGGAAACTAAATACTTCTTATCTTGAATAAATACATATGCAGGTTAGTCATGTTGGTATTGTGCCTTGTCTCAGGAAAGGTTTTGCATACATTTTTAGCATTCCGTATATTATAATAGATTAAGTGTTTAGTTAACATGAGGACAGTATTTCTTTTTAAAGAAGTGTGGATAAGTTAAAATCTGTTTGGTAAATTTGTATTTGACCTCTATTATATTTATCAGCCATATAAATTAATATTTGTAACACTGAAAAATTGATATTTGATACTATTTTTTGGTGACCTTACTACTGGAGACAGTAGATTTAGGGATCATTTTTGTAGACTATAATTTTCCGACTCTGTCAGCTTCATTAGCTATCACTGCTCTCTAGTTTGCCTTTTGTGGTTCATCACTCCTTTCTTGAGTACGAACTCTACTCATTGGCGACATGTGAAAATTACCTTATCAAAGTGGTTATCATTAATACAATAGAGTGTGTGTGTTTGTGTCTGTGTGTCAATCTATCTGTGTTTAAAGGAGGATTACTATAGTAGCTGAAAACTTTCCTCTGATTTTGGTGCTAGTTTGACAGGTTTACTTTCCTCTCACTGAATTAGAAGTGGACCTTTGAAGATCTTGGCCATACCTTTTTAGTGGACTTTACTGCCAGCATTATGTCTGGGACAGCAGTTGTAATTTTGTAAAGCTGTTTACTCTTAATGCTGACTACTTTTGATCCATAGGATCAAAGGATAAAGTGGAGTAATTTAGTTTGGTACATGAAAGACTTGTGTTCTGCTAATTTAATCAGAAGGCATCACAATTTATTCATTATTCTTCAGAGTAGATCTGCTGATCTATCATGAGAGGATGACTCCTAGCTAATTACAGGGACATTTAGGATTTATTAGTCATTTTAGGTTAGCTAGAAAAGCGTAAACACTTTACTTGTTTACTTGCTCTCTTCTAAGTTTGTTGTTCCTTGCTTTTGTTCTTTGAGTTCCTTAACTCTTTTTTTTTTCAGGCTTTAAAAAAAATTGAGATACAATGTGTAAGTTTAAGGTGTACAACTGTTAGTTTGATACATTTATATATTGCAATATGATCACTATAGTAACGTTAGTTAACACCTTTATCATGCATGTCACATATTTATCATTTCTTTTTGTGTTGAGAACAGCCAAGATTTAGTCTATTAGGAACTTTGAAGTTTACCATACAGTATTGTTGACTATAATCACTATGCTGTATATTAGATCTCTAGAACTTATTTCTCTACAAGTTGTAAGTTTGTACCCTGAAATAACATTCCCCTACCCCTCAGCCCCTGGTAACCACTATTCTACTCTGATTTTACAAGTTCAGATTTTTAGACTCCACATATAAATGTATGATATTTGTAATTTGAAGGGATATCTGCATACCCGTGTTCATTGCAGCATTCACAGTAGCCAAGATATGGCACTAACCTAAGTGTCTGTCAGCAGAAGAATGGGTAAAGTAGATGTGATGTGTATACGTATACAGTGGAATATTATTCAGCCATGAGAAAGAAGGAAATCCTGCCATTTGTGACAACATAGAAAGACCTTTAAGGCATTGTGCTCAGTGAGATGTCAGAGAAAGACAAATACTATAAGTTCCTTAACTCTTTTTTAAAATAAATTTTTATTGTGACAAAATGTACATAACATAAAATTTACCATTTTAACCATTTTAAGTGTACAATTCAGTGGCATTAAGTACGTTCACCCTCACTACCACCCAGTTCCAGAACTTTTTCATCATCCCAAACTGAAACTCTGTACCCATGAAACAATAACTCAGGTGTCCATCGACAGATGAATGGATAAAGATGTGGCACATATATACAATGGAATATTACTCAGCCATAAAAAGAGACGAAATTGAGTTATTTGTAGTGAGGTGGATGGACCTAGAGTCTGTCATACAGACTGAAGTAAGTCAGAAACTTACTAACACATATATATGGAATCTAAAAAAAAAAAGGTTCTGATGAACTTAGGGGCAGGACAGGAATAAAGATGCAGACGTAGAGAATGGACTTGAGGACACGGGGAGGGGGAAGGGTAAGCTGGGACAAAGTAAGAGAGTAGCATCGACATATATACACTACCAAATGTAAAATAGATAGCTAGTGGGAAGCAGCTGCATAGCACAAGGAGATCAGCTCAGTGCTTTGTGACCACCTAGAGGGGTGGGATAGGGAGGGTGGGAGGGAGATGCAAAAGGGAGGGGATATGGGGATATATGTATACATATAGCTGATTCACTTTGTTATACAGCAGAAACTAACACAACATTGTAAAGCAATTGCACTCCAATGACTATGTTAAAAAAAAAACAACAACTCCCCATTCCCCACTCTTCCCATCCCCTGGTAGCCACTATTCTACTTTCTGTCTCTATGAATTTGTCTATTCTAGGTATCTCATATAAGTGGAATCATACAATATTTGTTCTTTTATGTCTGGGTTATCTCACTTAGCATAATGTTTTCAAGATTCATCCGTACTGTAGCATGTATAAGAATTTCATTCCTTTTTAAGACTGAACTTGTATGTATATACCACACTTGTTTTATCCATTCATCCATTGATGGACATTTGTATTGTGTCCACCTTTTGGCTATTATGAATAACACTGCTATGATATTAGTGTACAAATATCTGCTCAAGTCCCTGCTTTCAATTCTTTTTGGTATATACCTAGAAAGTGGGATTGCTGGATCATATTTCAGTTTTTTAGGAACTGCCATACTGTTTTCCATAGCGTTCATTTTACATTCCCGCCAGCTATGAACAAGGGTTCTATTTACTCCACATGTTTGCCAATATTTGTTATTTTCTGTGTGTGTGTGTGTGTTTTTTTAATAGCCATCCTAATGGGTGTGAAGTGGCATCTCATTCTGGATTTGATTTGCATTTCTCCAATGACTAGAGATGTTGAGCCTCTTTTTGTGTGCTTATTCACCATTTGTATTTCTGTTTTGGAAAAATGTCTATTCAAGTCCTTTGCCAATTTTTGAATTGGGTTGTTATTGTTGTTGGCTGTTGTTGTTTAGTGACAGGAGTTCTTTATATATTCTGAGTATTAATCCCTTATTAGATTTTATTAGTTTATTTTATTAGTTGCAAATATTTTCTCCCATTCTGTAGATTGCCTTTTCACTGTCTTATAGTGCCTTTAATGCACAAGTTTTTAATTTTGATTAAGTTCAATTTATATATTTTACCTTTTGTTGCCTGTGTGCTTTCACTTAAAAATTCATTGCTAAACCCAGTGTCATGAAGATTTTTCCCCTATGTTTTCTTATAAAAGTTTTATAATTTTACCTCTTATGGTTATTAGGTCTTTGATGCATTTTGAGTTAATTTTTGTATATGGTGTAAGGTAAGGGTAACCACTATTCTGCTCTCTGTTTTTATAAGTTCTTCATTCTTTTGCACATGGATACTCAGTTTCTCCAACCTTTTGTGAAGAGACAATCCTTTCTCCATTGAATGATCTTGACACCCTTGTAGAAAATCATCTATTTGACGAGGGATTATTTCTAGCTCTATAGTCTATTCCATTGATCTTTATGCCAGTATCACAGTGTTTTGATTACTATAGCTTTGTAGTAAGTTTTGAAGTCCAGAACTCCAACTTTGTTCTTTTTTCAAGATTGTTTTGGTTATTTGAGGTCCCTTGAGATTCTGTATGAATTTTAGGATGGGTTTTTTTTTTTAATTTCTGGGTTTTTTAGGATGGTTTTTTTTTTTTTATTTCTGCAAAAAAATGGGATTTTGATAGAATCTGCAGATCTCTTTTGGCATTGACATCATAACAGTATTAAGGTTTTCAATCCATAAACATGGGATGTGTTTCTATTTATGTCTTCTATAATTTTAGCAATGTTTTGTAGTTTTAAGTGTTATAAGTCTTTTGCCTCCTTAGGTAAGTTTCTTCCTAGATATTTTATTCTTTTTGATGCTATTATAAATGGAATTATTTTCTTAATTTCCTTTTGGGATTATTTATTTTAGTGTATAGAAGCACAACTTTTTTTTCCTTTTTCATTAGGGTGAATTTATTTATAATTAATCATTACATCAGTGCTATCCCCTTTGGGGTTCCCAACTTTATGCAGGATATCCCTTTATATTCTAGAAACACAACTTATTTTTGAGTGTTGATTTTGTATCCTGCAACTTTGCTGAACTAGTTTAGTAGTGATTGATTTTGAGTGTCAGGAAAAGGAAGCTAACCACTAGTAAAAAGGAAAAAAATATGATATTTTATTTTTTAATTTTTAAAAACATTTTATTATAGAAAACAATAAAAACAATAAAATATAAACAAAAATAGCAGTATAATGAACTCTTCTGTATCCATCATCCAGGTTCAACTCATAGTTAATCTTTTTTTTTTTTATTTCTGAGATATACATTTTAAAGTAATAACTAGAATTATGACTTATAACATTATACCAGAACATATAAGATTTTTAGAAATTTCATGTAATGTCTGAAACATTTATATTAACATATTTCCATACAAATAACCCAATGAAAGTTTAGTATTAGTTGTTTTATTTGCTTGTTTGTTTTTATACTGCAGGTTCTTGTTAGTCATCAATTTTATACACATCAGTGTATACATGTCAATCCCAATCGCCCAATTCAGCACACCACCATCCCCACCCCACCGCAGTTTTTCCCCCTTGGTGTCCATATGTCTGTTCTCTACATCTGTGTCTCAACTAATATGATATATTTTTAAGTTAACAGGAATAAAGGAAACAGCAAAGTAAAATAAATAAAGAACCTAAAATAAGATGGAAGGAGTAAAATTAAATATATCTTTTGCTATATCAAATGTGGACAGATTGCACTTGCAGGAGTACCAAGCAATATTAATATCTATCATAGAAGAAAGAAAGTAAACTTAAAGCATTAAACAGGGTATTATAAAGTTATTTACTTCACAGTTTAAGAAGATAAAGACCTGTGATAAAGACTTATAGGCACCAAAAAGATTCTGGCTAATATTTTAAATTCAGAACCTCTAATAGACTAAAGGAAAATGGATAAACATATAGCTGTAGTAGGAAATTTCAGGTGCAGATCAAGCAGACGAAAAGTGAATAAGTATAGAGGAACTGAATTATATAATCCACAAACTCCATTTGATGGATATATAGAGGCTTATATTTTCCAAATGGGGAATATACATTTTTATGGTCTACAAGCCACTAAAAAAGTTGGTTAAATATGTGGCCCAAAGAAAACCTTAAGTTAAAAGAAATGAGATTTTATATTCTGCATTACTCAATAAAATTAGAAATAAATAATGAAACAAGTAACAAAAAAACTCTTAACTAATTGGAGATCAGAAATCACACTCCTAGATAAAGTTTGGATCAAGGAGAAAATCAAAACTCAAAGTATAAACTACCTGGAAAGCAATGAAAAAGAAGACATTGCAACAGAACTTGTGAGTCATTGTAAAAGCTATACCCAGAAGAAAATTTATCAGCTAAAATGTCTTCATTATTAATGAACAGTAACTGTTGGGTTGGCCAAAAAGTGCCTTCGTTTTTTAAGAAAAAATAAAAGACACATTTTTCATTTTCACCAAGAAATTTATTGAACAACGTATTCACCCTTTTGTTCTACTACCTTCTGCCATTTTCCAGGCAACTTCATAATTCCGTCTTCCCAAAACTTTTTATCTTTTTGAGCAAAGAACTCTTCCAGGTGCCTTTTACAGTCTTCCAGGGAATGGAAATTTTTTCCATTAAGAGAATTTTGTAAAGACCGAAATAAATGGAAATCCGAAGGTGCAATGTCTGGTGAATATGGCGGATGAATCAGAACTTCCCAGCCAAGCTGTAACAGGTTTTGCCTGGTCATCAAAGAAACATGTGGTCTTGCGTTATCCTGATGGAAGATTATGCGTTTTCTGTTGACTAATTCCAGATGCTTTTCGTCAAGTGCTGCTTTCAGTTGGGCTAATTGGGAGCAGTACTTGTTGGAATTAATTGTTTGGTTTTCCAGGAGGAGCTCATAATAGAGGACTCCCTTCCAATCCTACCATATACATAACATCACCTTCTTTGGATGAAGACCAGCCTTAGGTGTGGTTGGTGGTGGTTCATTTCGCTTGCCCCACGATCTCTTCCGCTCCACGTTATTGTACAGTATCAAAGGAATTCACATAACCAAGCTGGTGCAAATGATTTTCAGTGCTTGATTTGGATATTCTGAGTATGTCGGCTATCTCCCACACGGTATAACGTTGATTGTTCTCAATGAATGTCTCAATTTGATGGCTATCAACTTCAACTGGTCTACCCAACTGTAGAACATCGTCCAGCGAGAACCCTCCAGCACAAAACTTCGCAAACCACTTTTGACACGTTCGATCAGTCACAGCACCTTCTCCATACACTGCACCAATCGTTTTTTGCATTTCGGTTGCGTTTTTACCTTTCCTGAAATAATAAAGTATAATATGCCAAAAATGTTGCTTTTTTCCTTCCATCTTCAATATTAAAATTACCACACAAAAATTCACCAATTTTGATATCTTTGTTTAAACGCACGCTGATATGACAGCTGTCACATACAATCTAACAAAATTGTTTTGAATGAAGTTAAAGACTACTAAGTGCTACTAGAGCCATCTTATGGAAAAAACTGGACAAACCTATGGCCAACCCGATAGAAGGAATTTAGTAACTATCTTAAGACATTAGGGAAATAATAGTAAAAGAAAGCAAAATAAAGGAAGAGGGAATTAATAAAGATAACAAATTAATCAAAAATTATAAATATAAAGATATGAAATTCTAATATTTTGGGGTCTCTGTAAAATGATTACTAAACCTGATGAAAGAAAATATGAGGGCAAAAAATACATAAGAGAAGATATGAGAAATGCAACATAGCCAGCTCTGGAAGAGTTAAAAGAATTATAAGAGAATATGATATGCACATTTGACAACAAATTTTCCTAACATTTTCGTATGAAACATTTCAAATATAGAACAAAGTTGAAAATCTTAGAACATTCGTAATACCTGCTGTCTAGATTCTACCTTTCACATTGATAACACAGTTTAAATCTTAAGTAATGGATTACTCCTAATCAAAATATAAACCCAAAATGTACAGGAGAAAAAGAAGAAAAGTTAAATAGGCCAGTTAGTAAGACGATGTAGAAAGGGGATTTAAGCTAATTTTTCCCCCTCTTAATACCAGGGCAAGGAAGCATCCCAAGAATTTGCGATGCAAAATTGTTTATAATAAAGAAAACTTGGATCAGTCCAAATGCCCATCAATGGATGAATGGCTAAATTGTGGTAGAACTGTCTAATGAGATACTATATAATAGTTAAATAAACTAGAACTATACATATCAAAATACATAAATATAAAAAATGTAATATTGAGCAAAATAATTTGCAAAAGGACACATACCATGTGATAACCGATTATATCTCCTACAGTAGCAAGGAATAATTGGAAATTGCAATTTTTAAAAAGTACCATTTACAGTAGCGCCAAAAAATGAAATACTTAAGTATAAATAACAAAGTATGTGTAGAATCTGTATGCTGAAAACTAAAAAACACTGTTAAAAGAAATCGAAGATCTAAATAAATGGATTGGTTGGTTGGAAGACTCACTGCTGTTAAGATGTTCATTCTCTCCATATGACCTAGGAATTCAAAAGAATTATATCAGAATCCCAGCAGGAATTTTTTTACACGTTGACAGGCTGATTCTAAAACTAATAAGGAAAGGCAAGGAACTAGAATAGCTGAAACAATTTTGATAAAGAAGAAGTTTGAAGAATTCATGTTAACTGATTTCTAGACTTACTCTAAAGGTATAGTAATAATACATGTATGATATTGGCAAAAAGGTAGACACACAGATCAGTGGAACAGAATAGAGTTCAGAAATAGACCCAAACACATATGGTCAAGTGATTTTAAAAAGGAAAATGGTGCAATGTTAATTCGGCATAGAAAGGATGGTCTTTTCAACAAAAGCTGCAGGAACAATTGGACACACATTCAAAAAAATGAACCTTGACCTAAATCTCATACATTATACAAAATTTAACTCAAAATAAATTATAGACCTAAAAAGTAAAACAAGAAACTAAAACTTCTAGAAGAAAACATATGAGAAAATCTTTTTGAAATTTTGGTTAGGCAGAGAGTTCCTGGATATAACAACGAAATCATGATCCAAAGAAAAAAAATCAATAAATTGAACTTCATCAAAATTAAAATATTTTGCTCTATGAAAGACACGTTAAGAGAATGAAAAGACAGTCCACAGACTGGCAGAGAATATTTTCTTTTTTAAATATTTAATTTTATTTATTTATTTTTGGCTGCGTTGGGTTTTCATTGCTGCGCGTGGGCTTTCTCTAGTTGCGGCAAGAGGGGTCTACTCTTCATTGCGATGTGTGGGCTTCTCATTGTGGTGGCTTCTCTTGTTGCAGAGCACAGGCTGTAGGCACACAGGCTTCAGTAGTTGTGGCTTGTGGACTCTAGAGCGCAGGCTCAGTAGTTGTGGTGCACCGGCTTAGTTGCTCTGCGGCATGTGGAATCTTCCCAGACCAGGGATCGAACGTGTGTCCCCTGCATTGGCAGGCAGATTCGTAACCACTGCGCTACCAGGGAAGTCCCCTGGCAGAGAATATTTTCAAATCACATATGTGACAAAGGACTTGTGTCCAGAATCTGTAAAGAACTCTCAAAACTTAACAAGGTAAAACAACCCAATTTTAAAATGGGCTAAAGATTTGAACAGACATCTCACCAAAGAAGATAGATATATGGCAAGTAAGTGTGTAAGAAGATGCTTTAAATAAGGAAATTATATTGTTAAGGAAAAGGAAATTAAAACCATAATCTCATACTCCAGTACAACTATTAGAATGTCTAAAACCAACCAAACCAGAAAAGCCACCTGACAGTACCAGCTGTTGGTGAGGATGAAGAATGCAGAGAAGCTCTCATATATTGCTGTCTTTTTCTTATAAAGTTAAGCATACCTTATGACCAATCAATCCTATTTGAGATAGTTACCCAAGAAAACCTATGTTCACACAAAGATGTGTACATGAATATATTTATAGTAGCTTTATTTGTAATTACTCAAAATTGAAATCACCCAAATGCTCCTCATCTGGGGAATGGATAAGCCGACTATGGTTCATCCATAGGTGGAATACTATTCAACAATTAAAAGCAACAAACTATTGATACTTGCAAAATAAGGATAAATCTAAAAGACATTATGCTAAGTGAAAGATGCCAGGCTCAAAGGCTTTCTTCTCATTTATAAGAGTTTCTAGAAAAGACAAAATTATAGGAATAATAAACAGATCAGTGGTTTCTAGAATTTAAGGGTGAGGTGAGAGTTTGACTATAAAGGGATGGTGCAAGGGAGTTTTTTGGGGGGAGTGATGGGACTGTTCTGTATTTTAATTGTGGCAGTGGTTACATGACTTTATGCATTTGTTGAAACTCATGAAACTGTACACCAAAAAGAGTCAATTTTACTAGATATAAAATTTAAAATAAAATTTAATATGTGGCTCAGGAGAAAGAAGCTGAGAGACTATCAGCTCTTTCTCCCAACCCCCGCCCTGCACAAAAAAAATCTTACTGAAGCTCTGGACAAATGGAAAGCCATGTTTTTAGATGGTTTTTAGATGCCAGTTTTCTCCAAAATTTTATATATATGTTTCCAATTAAGATTCCAGGGGATTCTATTTTATTTTATTTTGTATTTTATTTATTTATTTATTTATTTATTTTTAAACTTTTTATTTTATATTGGAGTATAGTTGATTAACAATATTGTGCCAGTTTCAGCTGCACAACAAAGTGATTCAGTTACACATATACATGTATCTATTCTTTTTCAAATTCCTTTCCCAATTAGGCCGCCACATAATATTAAGCAGAGTTCCCTGTGCTATACAGCAGGTCCCCGTTGGCCATGCATTTTAAATATAGTACTGTGTACGCATCAGTCCCAAACTCTCTAATCATCCCTCCCCCTCATCCTTCCCTCCTGGCAACCACAAGTTCGCTAAGTCCGTGAATCTGTTTCCGCTTTGCAAGTAAGTTCATTTCTATCATTTTTTTTTAGATTCCGCATATAAGCGATATCATACAATATTTCTCCCTCTCTGTCTGACCCACTTCACTCAGCACGACAATCTCCAGGTCCATCCATGTTGCCACAGATGGCGTTACTTCATTCTTTTTATTTATTTTTATTTTTATTTTTTTTAACATCTTTATTGGAGTATAATTGCTTGACAATGGTGTGTTAGTTTCTGCTTTATAACAAAGTGAATCAGTTATACATATATATATGTTCCCATATCTCTTCCCTCTTGCGTCTCCCTCCCTCTCACCCTCCCTATCCCACCCCTCTAGGTGGTCACAAAGCACCGAGCTGATCTCCCTGTGCTATGCGGCTGCTTCCCACTAGCTATCTATTTTACTTTTGGTAGTGTATATATGTCCATGCCACTCTCTCACTTTGTCACAGCTAACCCTAACTTCATTCTTTTTAATGGCCAAGTAACATTCCATTGTATGTATGTACCACATCTTCTTTATCCATTCATCTGTTGATGGACATTTAGGTTGCTTCCATGTCTTGGCTATTGTAAACAGTGCTGCTCTTGTAAAGCTGCACTGAGCAGCTTATGGGATTTAGTTCCACGACCAGGGATCAAACCCGGGCCCTTGGCAATGAGTGTGCAGAGTCCTAACCAGTGGACCACCAGGGAATTCCTGATTCTCTTTTATTTTAATGGAAAAAAATGATCTTAATTTTTTTATGGAATATAAATAGATTAGCCAAGAAAATAATGAAGACTAGGAAAGTGACTTAGTCTTACCAGTTATTAAACATACTGAAAGCTACTGCCATAGGAATAGACAGATTGGTGGAAGGAAGCAGAACCCATTGTAGCTGGAAATTTAGTATACAACAAACATGTTCTTCAAGTCAATGAGAAAAGAATAGTTTAAGTGGTGCTAGCAAAACTGATTAACCATCTAGATGAAAATACTGCATGTACAGAAATGGATTCCAGATGGATTAAGAAGTTAAATTTAAAAAGTAAAGTCTTAGAAGACTAAAGTTTAGATATTTACATAAGAGATATTCAATAAAGTAAAAGATATTACTGAGTGACTATGGGGTGTACTAAATGGTCATTATCTGAAGAAAAGACTCTTCTGTGCCAGTCTTCTCCCCCTAGTTTTCCAGATATAACTGCAGTTATTCATTTGTATATCTGTCTAGTCCTTTTTCAATACATTTAAATATATACTAGAAAGCATAGCATTGTTCGGGATGGTTCTTCTTTTATGTACAAAGTATCGTATTATAAATTTTCTTTCAGATCATTTTTTTTCACTCAACAGTAGGTCTTAGAGATCTAGCCACATTAGTACACATAGATCTAGCTCTTTCGTTTAACTGTTACTTGTTTATAACCAAGTTTAGCATACTGTGACCCATTTTGATCCTGGGCAGATTACTTAACCACCTTAACCTCAGTTTCTTTACTTGCAAAATGGCTATGACAATAGTAGTGACTATCTCAAAGGGTTGTTGTAGGGACTAAATGTGTTAATATACAAAAAAAAATTTAGGACAGTGCTTGGCATGTAATAAACTTTGTTATTGACATTTTGATTATTTCTAATTTTTCACAATTACAGACCATGCTGCAACTGACTATCCTTTTACATATTTTCTTATACAAATCAAGAAATAATGTAAATAACCAAAAATGAAATTGCCAGAGCTCTGGTGTGCTGCTTAACTAGGGTTACCATGAAGTCTTAAAAAAAACCTCTTTTAACAGAAGTCTTTTCCTTTTATCAAGTTGCCATTTCTTCTACTCTCTTGAGTTTGATAAAAATACATTCTAGGGACTTCCCTGGTGGCGCAGTGGTTAAGAATGCGCCTGCCAATGCAGGGGACATGGGTTCGATCCCTGGTCTGGGATGATCCCACATGCCTCAGAGCAACTAAGCCCACGGGCTCTAGAGCCCGTGCTCTGCGACAAGAGAAGCCTCCGCAGTGAGAAGCCTGCACACCGCAAAGAAGACCCAACACAGCCAAAAATAATTTAATAAAAAAACCCCATTCTATCAAGGTATATACTTTTTATCTTAAAAAAAATCTTGGGCTTCCCAGGTGGTGCAGTGGTTGGGAATCCGCCTGCCAATGCAGGGGACACGGGTTCGGGCCCTGGTCTGGGAGGATCCCACATGCCGCGGAGCGACTGGGCCCGTGAGCCACAGTTGCTGAGTCTGCGCGTCTGGAGCCTGTGCTCTGCAACGGGAAAGGCCGCGATAGTGAGAGGTCCGCGCACCGCGATGAAGAGTGGCCCCCGCTTGCCGCAACTGGAGAAAGCCCTTGCACAGAAACAAAGACCCAACACAGCCAAAAATAAATAAATAAATATAAATAAATAAATAAATAAATAAATAAATAAAATTATTCTGGGGCTTCCCTGGTGGCGCAGTGGTTGAGAATCTGCCTGCTAATGCAGGGGACACGGGTTCGAGCCCTGGTCTGGGAAGATCCCACATGCCGCAGAGCAACTGGGCCCGTGAGCCACAGTTGCTGAGCCTGCGCGTCTGGAGCCTGTGCTCTGCAACGGGAGAGGCCGCGATAGTGAGAGGTCCGCACACCGCGATGAAGAGTGGCCCCCGCTTGCCGCAACTGGAGAAAGCCCTTGCACAGAAACAAAGACCCAACACAGCCAAAAATAAATAAATATAAATAAATAAATAAATAAATAAATAAAATTATTCTGGGGCTTCCCTGGTGGCGCAGTGGTTGAGAATCTGCCTGCTAATGCAGGGTACACGGGTTCGAGCCCTGGTCTGGGAAGATCCCACATGCCACAGAGCAACTGGGCCCGTGAGCCACAGTTGCTGAGCCTGCGCGTCTGGAGCCTGTGCTCTGCAACGGGAGAGGCCACGATAGTGAGAGGTCCGCGCACCGCGATGAAGAGTGGCCCCCGCTTGCCGCAACTGGAGAAAGCCCTTGCACAGAAACAAAGACCCAACACAGCCAAAAATAAATATAAATAAATAAATAAATAAATAAATAAATATAAAATTATTCTGGGGCTTCCCTGGTGGCGCAGTGGTTGAGAATCTGCCTGCTAATGCAGGGGACACGGGTTCGAGCCCTGGTCTGGGAAGATCCCACATGCCGCAGAGCAACTGGGCCCATGAGCCACAGTTGCTGAGCCTGCGCGTCTGGAGCCTGTGCTCTGCAACGGGAGAGGCCACGATAGTGAGAGGTCCGCGCACCGCGATGAAGAGTCGCCCCCGCTTGCCGCAACTAGAGAAAGCCCTGGCACGGAGGCGAGGACCCAACACAGCCAACAAAAATAAATAAATAGATTAATTAATTAAAAAAAAAACAAAACAACATACCGATGACTGAGCCGCACCCCGCAGCAATTAAATCTGAATGTCTACAGATAGGACCCAGTCCAGACACTAAAAAAAAAAAAATCTTTTGTTTGAACCCTTCTCATATTTCAAACACTACTGTGGATTTATTTATATATTTCTTTTTTCATTTTGGTGGGGTTTAGGAAGGAATGGGAATTAATTTAATATGTTGTCAACCATCCTGAAATGGAAATCATACCTAAATTTTTAACTAGCATATTTGATTATTTCTCTATCAGCATCAAAGCTTAAAATAGTTCTGTCACTCCTTTCTCTCTTGCTCCCCCTTGCAGAAGACAGAAATTGTTTTTATTCTTCCTTCTCTATTAGATTTTAATGAAATAATCTGGAATTTTAATTCCAGACTTACCTTTTTGCATTACAGTTGACCTTTGAACAACGTGGGGGTTACGGGTGCTGGCCCTGAGCAGTTGAAAATTCATGATAACTTTATAGTCGGCTTTCCATATCTGCAGTTCTGCATCCAAGGATTCAACCAACCACCTATCATGTAGCACTGTAGTATTTATTGAAAAAAAAATCCATGTGTAAGTGGGTCTGTGGAGTTCAAACTTGTGTTGTTCAAAGGTCAACTGCATATATCTTCTATTTTAATTACTGTTTAGAAAATTTTACCAACCATATTAGCCACAATTACTTAGGCTTCATTTTAAATAAGCATTATTGGAAGTTTCTTACTATTTATTGTATGCTACATCCTCCTTTTCTAATGCCTTTATTTGGCCACATTTTAATTGAAATTCTTTGAGTACTATTTTCAGGAATGGTAGATGGTGTGGTATACTTTCTGTGTCCCTCTTTTCATGGAAATATGTGCATTTTTCCCTTATAAACGATTGATAGCTTGTCTGGGTTCAGAATTTTAGGGTCACAGTCCTCCCTCAGAATTCTATAAACATTGCTCCTTTGACTTCTAGTATTTAAGGTAGCAAATTAGAGGTCCATTGCCTGGTCTTTCACTGGTTGGTAACCTTATACTTTTGTCTGGAAATATGTTGGCAATTCAGATATTTAACCAGAATGTCTAGGTGTCTAACATTTTGATTATTTCTGCCCTGACATTATAGATCCTTTAGATGTGGAAATTCAGAGATTTCTTAGGGAAACTTTCTTATTGTTTTGATTTTTTACTTTTTCTCACTTTGAGATACTGTTTTTCTTTTCCAGCAAAGGAAATTTTATTTACTATTTATTATTTATTTTTCCAGTTTTATTGAGATATAATTGACATATAACAATGTAGAAGTTTAAGGTATACAACATAATGATTTGAGATATATATATATATAGTGAAATGATTATCACAAAAGTTTAGTTAACATCAAAGATATTGTTTTACAAGGCATTGATTTATTATGCAGGTAGGTTTGTAACATAGTTATGAAATGTAACAACTGCTGCATTTTGCTGTATGAGAGGAGTCAAAGTAACTACCTAACAAAGAATATCAGTGATTTTATAGGTACTGAGAAAAGAATTGACAGGTGAAAATAGATACATACATACACACATACATACAATAAAATAAAGCACTCATTTGAGTGGTGTTAGAAATGTGCAAGAGAATTTCTAGACTTTAATTTGGAACTTGATCTTCCATTTTAGGACCGGAAATTAACCAAAGCTGAGCAGCAAAGGTTCAAGGAAGAAGCAGAGATGTTAAAGGGTCTCCAACATCCCAATATAGTTCGATTCTATGATTCCTGGGAGTCTATATTAAAAGGAAAGAAATGTATTGTATTAGTGACTGAACTTATGACATCAGGAACCTTAAAGACGTAAGTTGACCCTGATAGTGCCAATGGAGTTTTATTTGGAAATAATTTTCAGGAGTCGCAAAAGTTGTTTGTAAAGTAACACTACTTGATTAAAGAATTTGTAGAATCTGAATCTAGTGACTATATTTCAGGGCAGGTTAAAAAATTTGGATGTTAATGAAGTTTGTTAGAAAATACAATGTTGAGAAATTAATATTTGTGGGATATCATAGAATTTTAGAATTAGAAATCATTATAGAGATAATATAATGTCATTTTGTAGAAGATGATGAAAGGTTGGGGACGTGGCCAGATTTACATATCTAGTGAGCAGTACTATGTAATTATAGTCTATCGTTTTGTTTCTGACTACAGTATTTCATTTGATGGTATAACCACTTATTTGTGATTATTAAATGTGTGATGTACTTTTTCTGTTTCCTAGCATCTTTGCACTAAAATTTTACATAGTTAAACCCTCTGATGACTCTATTTAAGCAGCTATTAGGAAGTAGAGAGGACTTTGTTTTTAAATTTTTGATGCCATTCCACAAAAGGTCACTCTGATTAGAATGATTCTTGTTTTGAATTAAAAATGCTAAACTTAGTAGGATGTCTTCTCTAAGAATGAGGCTTTAGATTTAATAATTTTTTGTCATAACAGACAATAGAAGATAACTCAGTGATGGCAATCGTAATATATACAGTACCAGCTAGCTTACATGATTTACCCTAATGTGCTCATACAGTAAGCTAGGTATGTTTGTTTACATGTGGTTTTTGTTTCTTTGTGTAGGTACTTAAAACGATTTAAAGTCATGAAACCAAAGGTCTTAAGGAGCTGGTGCAGGCAAATTTTAAAGGGATTGCAGTTCTTGCACACTAGGACTCCTCCTATTATTCACCGGGATCTGAAGTGTGACAATATTTTCATCACGGGACCCACTGGATCTGTGAAGATTGGTGATCTAGGACTAGCCACCTTAATGCGCACATCATTTGCTAAAAGTGTCATTGGTGATTAACATTTTATAGTTTGTTGGTTGTGTAAAGACAGATTTTTTAAATTGTATATGTCTAGAACGGGGATCAGCAAACCACAGCCTATGGGCCAAATTTGGCTTCACCGCCTATTTTTGTAAATAAAGTTTTGTTGTAACACAGCCACACCCACTCATTTACATATTGTCTATGGTTGCTTTTTCACTACAGTGTCAGAGTTAATTAGTTGTGATAGAGCCCATGTAGACTACAAAGCCTGAAATATTTACTGTTTGGCCCTTTACAGAGAAGTTTGCTGGCCCCTGGTCTAGAATGTGAATTTGCTTTGAAATATCTATTATATATTGACTGATTTTAGAGACATCCCAGTGTATTTCTTTTGTGATGTATTTAATATTATTGAAAGGTTCTGAGGACTTAAGAAAGAGGATTTACTACTTCAGAAAAATTTAAATAACTAAAAACAAGGATAGAAATAAAAACAGATTTTGGTAATCATTACCTAATTTTGAACATTGCAAATTGTACTTCATTAAGTACAATTAAGGAAATTAAGTTAAGGAAATTATATGTGTATATATATGTATATTATATGTATAAATATATATATATGTATAAATATATATATATGTATAAATATATATATATATATATATCTATATATCTATATATATATATATATGCTTTTAGGGAGCAGAAATTAACTCAGGTAATCCTTATGGCAAAGGGAATGTGATCTTGGTGGATACATTTTTTTTTTTTTGGTCACACTGCGTGGCTTGTGGGATCTTAGTTCCATGACCAGGGACTGAACCCCGGCCCTTGACAGTGAGAGCGCAGAGTCCTAACCACTGGACCGCCAGGGAATTCTCTACATTTTTCTTTTTTTAAAAAAAATGTGGTTGTGGTATTTTGTAGGCACTCCTGAGTTTATGGCCCCAGAGATGTATGAAGAGCACTACGATGAATCTGTGGACGTCTATGCTTTTGGAATGTGTATGCTAGAAATGGCTACTTCGGAGTACCCTTATTCTGAGTGCCAGAATGCAGCTCAAATATACCGTAAAGTAACTAGTGTAGGTATAACTTTATTCTTTTTACTTCACAAATTGCCACATTTAATGGTAAAGTCAACTTAGAAGTCGACTTAGTCAAACCTAATTTTGGTGTAAAGCAACTATATTCCAATAAAAATTGATTTTAAAAAGCCTAATTTGGGGGCTTCCCTGGTGGGTCAGTGGTTAAGAATCCGCCTGCCAATGCAGGGGACACGGGTTCGATCCCTGGCCCAGGAAGATCTCACATGCCACGGAGCAGCTAAGCCTGTGCGCCACAGCTACTGAGCCTGCGCTCTAGAGCCCGCGTGCCACAACTACTGAAGCCCGTGGGCCTAGCGCCTATGCTCCGCAACAAGAGAAGCCACTGCAATGAGAAGCCTGCGCACTGCAATGAAGAGTAGTCCCCACTCACCGCAACTAGAGAAAGCCCACGCACAGCAACGAAGACCCAACACAACCAAAAATAAAAACAGAAAAAACCAAATTAAAACAAACAAAAAACCTAATTTTGGTTTAGTTCTATATAACAGTGCTAAATTTAACATAATTGTAATGAAATAAGCTTTAGATTTATGCTGTATACCTGTACTCAAATGGGGTCATATAAAATGCTCTGTATTAGTATCTTTGGGGAAAATGTACAGATTTATCATCTATATCCATTTGTTTGTAAAGAATTTTTAGATATTTATTAAATGGATCTTATTTTCCAAAGCTACATAATAAAGATTGGCTAAATGGTTTTGAAGATTTCTTCTAGTTCTAAAAGCCTGATTATGAAGTGGCATTCAATGGATACAGTATTTGGTTCCCTGCTATGAGTAATTTTTTGCATTAGAAATTACAAGGAATGCAAAGATGAGTAAGAAGTGTTTGCTACCTACAAAGAGCTTACATTTTTAGTAGGGCAATAATATACACTCACAAATAACTATAAAAATAAGAGGATAGGAGTATAGTAAAGGAGGTAGAAGCAAAGTGTTAAGATTGTTGAAAATAGGTCCTTTCATATCCAGTTGGGTGGCTCAAGGTAGGCCACAAAAGAGATTGTTAGAGTGTTTCAGGTAACATACTAATAGGTACCATTTTTAAATACATAATATATGCCACATGCTTTTATCTTTATATTCCTACAAGATGGCACTGTCTTCAGTTTAGAAATGATGAGACTGAGAATCAGAGGTTGTGACCTGCCCAAGTTCACACAGCTACTAGTAATGGTGGATTTTGACCTCAAGTCTGACTCTAGAGGTTTGTTTAGGGAGACAATAAGAAATCCAGAATTCTATATGACAAATGACCTAGTTTCTCCAACAAATCAATTTCCTGAAAGAAAAAAGGGGCAGGGACTGCTACAGAATACAAGAGACTTAAAGTAGTGATGAGCTGGTAAATGTTTAACAACTGATTCTCTGAAAAAGAAAAAGCACTGATTTCTAGCATTTGCTAATTTCCTTGGTGTAAGTGCTCCCACCATGACTGATTTCAAGTCACCAATGTGACCTTACTTGAATGCAGGGTTAAGAAAGGGTGCAGAGTGGCACTCATATAGTATTTCCACCATACGGATACAAAAGATGTAAACAACTGCAAGAGCATAAATAATAGTAAAATGTAGTAAAACAATCAAGGAGTCATGTTTTCAATATTTATTACCTTAGCTCTTAATATAATTTATTTAATCACAAGTTTATATAATTTAAATTTTATAAATGGATGTATTTAACAATCAGCTTGCACAATTCCTGAAAATGTAATAGTTGGCTCTTGTGAGCTGGTATGAGCCAGTTCCATTGCACCATACATGTAATGTATGGACCTTGTTTGGCTCCTGATTTGAACAGACCAACTTGTAAGAACACCTCATTTAGACAATTTGGAAAATTTGAGTATGGATTGGGTTTTAGATGATATTAAGCAATTATTGATAATTATTTTAGATGGGATGATGACATGATATCTGTTAGAGATAGAAACTGGAGACTTTATGGGTGAAATGACATGATGCCTAGTATTTGCTTTAAAATATTCCAGGATAAAAGTGGTGTGGGAGTAGATAGCCGAAACCAGGTTAAGGAATGATGCTTGTTGTTGAAACTGGTGATGATTACATGGGACTTCTACTTTTGAGTATGTTTGAAAATTTCTATAATAAACAGCTGAGAAAAAGAAATGGGGCTAGAACGCCCTTTTAGTTTGGGCCCATATATTGTACGACCACAAATAGAAGAGTTTGTACTTGATTTTGTAAGTTGCAGCTCCCCAATTATTTTTACCTAGGAGCAGAGAAAGGCAGTAATTATCCAGGGCTGGGGAATGGGTAGGAGATCAGTGGAAAGGTCAAAGAGGGCTTTTTCTTTTTTTTTTTTTCTTTTTCCCCCAGGCTGGCACTGGTTTGGCATCATGCTGCCTGGGTTTTTTTTTTTTTTTTATGGCTGTGTTGGATCCTCGCCTCTGTGCGAGGGCCTTCTCCAGCCGCGGCAAGCGGGGGCCACTCTTCATCACGGTGCGCGGGCCTCTCACCATGGCGGCCTCTCTTGCTGCGGAGAACAGGCTCCAGATGCGCAGGCTCAGTAATTGTGGCTCACGGGCCCAGTTGCTCCGCGGCATGTGGGATCTTCCCAGACCAGGGCTCGAACCCGTGTCCCCTGCATTGGCAGGCAGATTCTCAACCACTGCGCCACCAGGGAAGCCCCAAGAGGGCTTCTTCTATAAGTAGAATAAAAAATTCCATTTTTTGTATGGTGATTTTATTCTTTTATATTCAGGTCACAGAAATGCCATATCACAATTCAGATTTCCATCTCTACTAAAGCTTCTTGAATTTGAGGCCCAAATTAACTCCTAATCTCACCAGATTTATCTAGGATATGGTACTTGGCTTTCTGATTCTGTATTCTGTGAGGTAGTGTGAAGACCCAGAACTAGATCTTAGATTGCCTCATTCCATGATAATTTTTCTATTATACCTTTCTGCTTATAGCTTAATTTTGAATTTTCTATTAAATGATGGCAATGTTCTTGTATTATTTTTTAAATCTAAAACCCATATATTAAGGGTAACAGAATGTAAAATAAGTAGATTTAGGCAGCTAACAGTTATTATAAGAACGTTTTGAATTATCTGGACCTCATTAATTTGATATTGAATTCCTAGAACCTGATAATTAGCTTGAGGTTCTCTCAATATTTTGGTATTGTTTAAGGATAAACATAATATAGATTTCTCAAAAGTTTATATATAAATTTTATATATATATTTACTGATTGCTCATTTTGTCTAGCCATTCTAGAAGACTTTGAAATATTGATTTGAAATGTTTGCGATAGAGGAGCCCTTATTTAGAATTTCTAAAAGTGTTTTTTAATAACTGATCTTTCTGATTTCAAAAAAATACTTGTTTATTATATTTTACTAATTGGGGTTATACTGTATGTACATTTTGGGATCCTATTTTTTTCCTACTTAATGTGGCAGCATGAGAATTCTCCACGTTATTAATTACTATGAGAACACGTTTAGTTTCCATGTATTAGCATATGCATATATATGTATATCACATAATTTATGTAATATTACCTCTGTTATTAGAGATTTAGATCGTTTACAATTTTTCACTGTTATTTGTAGAGCTATGACAAAATCCTTGTCAAAAAGTTGTTAAACTTATACTGTATGTATATATTTATCTCATTTAAAATTTGAATATGGTTTAGTGGTAAAAAATCATTATTTTAGTAATGATGTTGGCTTGGGCTTTCAGTTGCTTAATTTGTGACTAGAAACCGTTTTTCTTCCTCCAGGGTATAAAACCAGCCAGTTTCAATAAAGTCACTGATCCTGAAGTGAAAGAAATCATCGAGGGATGTATTCGTCAAAATAAATCTGAAAGGTGGGTGCACATGTAGTGAAATGACATAACTGATGGATGAATTTTTCTCTTATCTTGCGCTGGGTCTTTTTCTGACCTTTGAATCATGCTGGGTATGACTTTTGAGTGGAATCCAAACCATACTGACTAGAGTGAAGTGTATCAGTGCCATTTTAAATCTTGTTTGCCATTTTTTTTGTTTTGTTTTGTTTTTTTTGTTTGTTTGTTTGCCATTTTAAACTGATATCATGTGCTGAATTTTCCTTGAACCGAAATTTGGGTTGTGTTTGTCTGTGTGTGTTGTGACAAGATCACCTTCAGCCATCAGTTTAACAGTCACTGGGCCCCCCTCCCGGGTTAACTTGCTTCTAACAGTTGGTAGATAGTAGAGAGTTTCCTGCATTGTCACCTTCACATAAGTACTTAAATGGTTTTTTATGATAGTTTAAGAAAAAATTTAACCATCAATTCACCAGATGTTTTTTATTTGTCCATAATGTCCTGTGTCATGATAACGGTAAAGCTGATAGGGCTATTTTTGTTCCAGAAATAGTATTCTAGATTTATTTGTATCACAATTTGTATTTTTCTTATGGACAATTCCTTTTAGTTTTAGCTTTTCCCTTTAATTTGAGCTTTGGACAGTTGCTGACTCAAATTGCTTGGTTAGTATTTTGATTTTTACCTCCTTATTGATTATGATTAATAAGGTGACAGATCCTTTATAGAAATTATTTCCACCAGCATTTCACTGACTGTCTCCCATTTTTATTAGTTATCTATCTAAGTTTAGTGTTGCATATCTGAAAATATAAAAAGTCACTAAGATAAAACCTGTTTAATTATAGCTTTATTACACAACATTCTTGGTGTCTGTGCCAACAGGCTATATCTATATACCTCTATATTTTAATTATGGTAAAATATAAATAACCTAAGAGTCACCATTTTAATCATTTTAAAATGTACAATTCAGTGGCATTATGCACATTCACATTGTTGTACAACCATCACCACTATTTCCAGAACTTTCTCATCATCGCAAACAGAAACTCTGTGCCCATTAAACAGTAACTCCCCACTCCCTTTCCCCTCAACCCCTGCCAACCTCTATTCTACTTTGTCTCTACTTCTATGTAGGTACCTCATATAAGTAGAATCATAAAATATTTGTCCTTTTGCGTCTAGCTTATTTCACATAGCATAGTGTTTAAAGGTTGATCCATGTTATAGCATGTATCAGAATTTCCTTTGTTTTTACGGTTGAATACTATTCCTTTGCGTGTGTGTGTGTGTGTGTGTGTGTGTGTATATACACACACACACCACATTTTGTTTATCTATTCATCTGTTAATGGACACTTGGGTTATTTCTGCCTCTTGGCTACTGTGAATAACGCGGCATGAACATTGGTGAACAAGTATCTTCTTGAATCTCTGCTTTTAATTCTTTTTGGTATATGCCTAGGAGTAGAATTACTGAATCATACGGTAATAATATATTTAATTTTTTGAAGAACCACTATATTTTTTCCATAGTGGCTGCATCATTTTGCATTCCTTCCAGCAATGTATGATGGTTCCAATTTCTCAGCGTCCTCACCAACACTTATTTTCCATTTTTTGTTAATAGGCATCCTAATGGGTATAAAGTGGTATCTTATTGTGGTTTTGATTTGCATTTCCCTAAGGACTAATAATGTTGAGTATCTTTCCATGTGCTTATTGGCCATTTGTATATCTTCTTTGGAGAAATGTCTATTCAAGTCCTTTGCCTTTTTAAAAAATTGAGTTGTTTATTTTGTTGTTGTTGTTTTTGAGTCGTAGTAATTTAGGCATGCTTTTTTTTTTTTTTTTTAGTTGTTTTGTTTGTTTTTTTATACTGCAGGTTCTTATTAGGCATCAATTTTAAACACATCAGTGTATACATGTCAATCCCAATCGCCCAATTCAGCACACCACCATCCCCACCTCACCGCAGTTTTCCCCCCTTGGTGTCCATATGTCCATTCTCTACATCTGTGTCTCAACTTCTGCCCTGCAAACTGGCTCATCTGTACCATTTTTCTAGGTTCCACATACATGCATTAATATACGATATTTGTTTTTCTCTTTCTGACTTACTTCACTCTGTATGACAGTCTCTAGATCCATCCACGTCTCAACAAATGACTCAATTTCGTTCCTTTTTATGGCTGAGTAATATTCCATTGTATATATGTACCACAACTTCTTTATCCATTCGTCTGTTGATGGGCATTTAGGTTGTTTCCATGACCTGGCTATTGTAAATAGTGCTGCAATGAACATTCGGGTGCATGTGTCTTTTTGAATTACGGTTTTCTCTGGGTATATGCCCAGTAGTGGGATTGCTGGGTCATATGGTAATTCTATTTTTAGTTTTTTAAGGAACCTCCATATTGTTCTCCATAGTGGCTGTATCCATTTACATTCCCACCAACAGTGCAAGAGGTTTCCCTTTTCTCCACACCCTCTCCAGCATTTGTTGTTTGTAGATTTTCTGATGATGCCGATTCTAACAGGAGTGAGGTGATACCTCATTGTAGTTTTGATTTGCATTTCCCTAATAATTAGTGATGTTGAGCATCTTTTCATGTGCTTCGTGGCCGTCTGTATGTCTTCTTTGGAGAAATAGGCATGCTTTTTTTTAAGCTATGCTAAAACTACTGTGTTGAAGTAGCCATTTTAGTTTGGTTTCTGATTGTTGTTTGTACAGCATTTTAATTATGATCTATTACCAAAGAACACTGGAATATTCAAAAGGATTTATGGCACATTAGTGTTTTGGAAAGAGCACAGGCTTCCACAGCAGAATAAGATTCAAATCTGGACTCACACTTAGCCAGTGTGATCTTGAGAAACTTACTTTAGCTGTTCCTAAAAATAGGTATTATTTTGGTAGTTAAAAAGATAATGAATGCATATAAAATACCTAACAGAGTAATAAGTATTTAATGAATGATATTGTCTGCTGCTATTGCAGTGGTTATTCCTTAGTAAAAATATCTAGGCAAAACTTTCATTGAGAAGCGGAGTGCTTAACTTGGTTGTGCCTTCTTAAACACATCTCACCTTAGCCTTAAGACTAATTAGTCTGAGCAAGCTTGTTCTTTTTTATAAAACTGTCTTAGTTAAGTGTTTGTCTTTTGATCACTAAAAATGTAGAAGGTTGAAAATCCTCAACTTACAGGATACCGTGCTGTCAATATGCTTTATCTGTTTTAAATAGTGCTGGAGGGGCTTTCTACATACAAACTATGGAATACATCAGTTGTAGCTCTCACTGGCCTGTAATATAGATAGATATATTTATCTACTTTAGAAGTTGGTCAAAGAAAAGGAAATTAACTCTCCCAGCTTATAAAAGAATCTTTTGAACCTCTGTGCTTTTTTCTCTTCAGAGATGGTTAATCCCTAATATTAGGCTAGAGTTGTATCCATTATGTGTATACTTTGGCCTAGGATACTGGACTTAAATACTTTAAGAAAACCGTGTGACTTTGCTGAACTGAATTAGCTTCACCCGTGGCGTTCTCTAAAGAGTGAAGTACACTGACTAGATTATTGTTAATAGAGTTAATGACTTCTATTTATAACATTTGTAAAAGTGTTTGAATTCCTAATTTACTTTAGAGTTTATATACCTCGAAGAGTTTTTAGTTTCCTTTGCCAACAATCTGTTGTGTGAGTTTTAGTAACTTAAGCCAGTGGCTTAGGGAAGATACTCAGTCCATCTAACATTTACTGCAGCACTTCTCTAATTATCTCTAGGCATACCTTTAGGTATGTTAAACTTCAGTATCTAGATATGTTACTGTTAATAATCCTTAATTAAGATCACTACAAATGCATGTTAGTTGGGATTTCTTTGCATCCTTGGTAATAATAAATTGGATATAAGATTTGGTTTTTATAAAAAGGCAGATTAATGGTTTAATTAATAGAAAATTTTAAATCAGGTTGTTACTTTGACACAATTTTTACTAATTAAGTGCTCTATATCTTGTTTATGATTGGAAGAATTGATAACAGATTTGTATTTTGTTTATTAGGTTGTCTGTCAGGGACCTACTAAACCATGCATTTTTTGCTGAGGATACAGGACTAAGGGTGGAGTTAGCGGAGGAAGATGATTGCTCAAATTCATCTCTGGCTTTAAGGCTCTGGGTTGAAGACCCTAAAAAATTGAAAGGCAAGCATAAAGACAATGAAGCTATTGAATTCAGTTTCAATTTAGAAACAGATACACCTGAAGAAGTAGCGTATGAAATGGTAAGTGAATCCTACCACTGGCTTCCCCTCCCCTTATAGTATCAGGGTTGATTCCTTTCTCCTTCTGATTGCTTTCTTTCCTCTTATTTTCTTTATTTAAATTATAATTTTATTGTGAAATATATCTCTACAACAGAGTATATTAAATTTGTATGTACAGTATAAAGAATAGTAAAACTCTACTTTTGTTAAGAAATAGAACACTACTGGAACTTTAGAAGCTACCTGTGTGCCCCACCCCCCACTTGCGTTCCTCTCCCTCATCACCACAGGTAATATCTACCCTGACTTTTGTGTTACTCATTCCTTTGCTTTTCATTATAGTTTACCTAAATAATATATATTATTTTGTTTTGAAAACCGGAGTGGCAAACACACACCTAGCTGGTTACTGAAGTTACTGTTAGGTGAAGATGCCCAGGAGGAGATAAGCTGAACAGTCTCTCGGTCTCAGAATCTGGCTCCAGCTTCCCTAAGAGTTTATGAGAGCCGAGTCTAGGGAGGTCATCGGGGTGAGGTCACATGTGAGTCCAGGGAAACACACATGGCTCACCACAGTCAGGGCACCAGAGGGCTGTTGTGCAGACCAGAAAAATTAGTTGTCTGGTAAAAATATGGTTTGACGGGAAGTGGGCCCCTCTGACTTCTCTACTTCTCATCTCCCCATGACCTGCTCCCCCCGCAAGAGTAGAAGACAGCAGATAACTTCTGTTGGGTGGAATGTATGTCCATGCCCGATCCAGGCTGTGCAGTACTTGGAGGGAGGGGGTGCAGGAGCTTCGGCAGCATGTGGTTAAATTAGCAAAGTCCAGATACTTTGAGCCAGGCTCACCTGGGCATTCTGTCCTCAGGTTTAAAAGGAGTATGGGGGCTTCCCTGGTGGTGCAGTGGTTAAGAATCCACCTGCCAATGTAGGGGACACGAGTTTGAGCCCTGGTTCGGGAAGATTCCACATGCCGCGGGGCAACTAAGCCCGTGTGCCACCACTACTGAGCCTGCACTCTAGACCCCGCGAGCCACAACTACTGAAGCCCATGTGCCTAGAACCTATGCTCCGCAACAAGAGAAGCCACTGCAATGAGAAGCCCGCGCACTGCAACAAAGACCCAACGCAGCCAAAAACAAATAAATTAAATAAATAAATTAAAATAAATAAAAGGAGTATGGGACATTGAGAGTGGGTATCTTGGAGATGATAGCCTTTAACATGCCTATCTTTCTAGTCACATGGTTCTAATCTAGAATGATTAGAATCTAGAATGATCTGCTACATAACTATCATACGGAACTTTCTTTTTACTATCATTCTAGACTTCTCTGCCTCTCTCCTGTATTGGAATTCATGTGTCCTAAATCCCATGTCTTTCTCTTTCTTTGCTTACCTTTTGTTTTAGTGGCCCACTTCCTCTGCCACCTCCTTAAGAAAGGGTATATGGGAGGTAAATTCTTTGAGACTTGCATGTATTAAAAACATCTTTATTCTGTCTTCATATTTAATCGATTATTTGGCTGGCTAAGTCATTTTAGGTTGGCAATTAAAAAAATTTAAAGTCATTGCTCCATGATTTTCTAGCTTTCAGTATTGATATTGAGAAATACAAAGATGTTCTGTTTTCTGGATCTTTTGCATGTGATCCATTTTTTCCTCTCTGGAAGCTTGTAATATCTTCTCTTTCTTCTCAGGATTATAAAATTTCACAGTGTGTCTTGGTTGGGGTCTGTTTTCATCCACTGTGTTGGATACTCAGTGGACTCATATCCTTTAGTTTCTGGGAAATTTCTTAAAAGTCTTTTATTGTTGAGTTCTTTCCCTTTGTTTTCTCTTTCTAGAACTGCTATTATTTGGATGTTTGGCCTCTTGGACTGTTTCTCCAATGTTCTTTTCTATTTTCTATCTTTTTGTCTTTTTATTCTCCTTTCTGGAAGATATTGTCAACTTTATTTTCTAACTCTTCCATTGAGTTTTTCGTCTCTACTATCTTGTTTTTAATTTCAGGAGTTCCTTTTCATTTTGTTTTTTTTTTTTTTTTTGATCTGTTCCTTTTTTAGAGTAAACGTCTTGTTCTTTGTTTTGTGGATGTGATATTATGGCACCTCTCTGTAATTTTAGTGAAGAGAGTGTTTTTGACACTTTTTTTCTCCCTGCATAGTATCTTTTCTCCAAGTTGCTGGGGTTTTTTAATTGGTTTTGTGCTCCATCTTCTTGTTAGAGGCTTTTCTCATATTTCTGGTTATTCTTGGATGGCTGCTCATGATCAATAGTAGGAGACTATTAGTTTTCTATTGCTGTATAGCAAGTTATCACAGATTTAGTGGGCTTAAAACAACACCCTTTTATTATTTCAGTTCCGTGGGTCAGAAGTCGTGGTAGGCTTTACTGGATTCTCTGCTTAGAGTCTCACAGGCTGAAATCAAGGTTTGGTGGCCTGGACTCTTAGCTGGAGGCTCTGGGAGAGAATCTGCTTTTGGGCTCAACCAGGTTGTTGACAGAGTTCAGTTCCATGCAGTTGTAAGACTAAGGTCTTCATTTCCTTCCTGGCTGTTAGCCGGGGGTCACTCTCAGCTCCTAGGGACTGTTCTTCAGTCCTTTCACATGCTCCCACTCCATCTTCAAAGTCAGGAATGGCAAGTTTAATCCTTCACTAGCTGGTAAAAGGCTCACCCAGATCTTTCTGTCTTAAGGTCAATTGTGTATAGCTCAGTAATGGGAGTGATATCTCATCATATTCACAGGTTTGAGGATTAGGATGGGACATCTTTGAGGGGCCATGATTTTGCCTATGACGGGTACTAACAAGCTGATTGGATGGTATGATTGCTTATGTCAGACTTGTTAACCTCTATTCTCAAGTATCTGGGTGGGCCAATAATTGGGGAATCTTTGACATAAATATTTGTGGGTCTTTCTTCTTGGATTAGCCAGATTCTCCAGAGAAGCATCTTTCAATCTCCTGCCTGGAGGGTAAGGATCTGGTTACTGGTATTTTGGTAGCCAAGTGGGGAAGAGGGCTGGGGGTTTCTGCGTATGGTGTTCAGCATGCATATGGTCATTTAATCTTCTTGTTTTTGTTATGGTAGCCATACCCTCAACTGTGCCTGGTGTTCCCTAGTCCAGATATGATCCTCTTTTACCCTCTCCAGAGAACAAAATTACAGACTTCTTGGGTAGGGAAGAAGCAATCACCCAAAGGTGTGGACTGGAGGGTGGAGCACAGGGACCTAATACCTAACTACTTCTCAAAACCCTTTCACTTAGTCTTCCTTATTTTAGTCATCTCTTTTGACTTTACCCAGTTCTGTAAGTACCTGGTACTGCCAGTTCCTGTGTGTTATCAGTATTATTCAGTATAAATGGGAATGATTTTCAGCTTTCCCTGGTTCATCTTTTTCAGGTCCACTAGGTCAGTTATTATCTATTTGTTTTCCACATCCCCAAATGTCCAAAACATTGTCTGTTGTTGCTGTTGCCTTTATTCTTTCTATCCTTGTGAGTTTATGACTTAAAAATCCATTTACTCTGGGAGTGTTTTTTGAACTTTGGGAGGGAGTGAAATTAAATATATGGATTCCATCTAACATTTTAATCATTTATCAACTACAATGAAATTTCCCCGAGTCTGCAGACCCCCAAGGTATGCTTTAAAAAACAGATCATAGGACTGAGAATAATATGCCATGGCACCTCCTCAAGTCATTATCTCTGCTACTCAGCCCTGTTCCTTTCAGACAATAAGCCCTTAACTTCTCTTCTGTCACTCTTCTAACACCTCGTAAGATATAGCACTTTGCCATAAGCATACTTCCTCTGCCTAGAGTGTTGATCTCTGAACTTCATCTACCTCTCCCTCAATAGCCTGCAAGTTCCTTGTTTTGTTTTAATCCAGGTCAGACTTTACCTTCCTCTATGATACTTTCTCTGCTTTCACCAGAGAGGCCTGTGCTCCTTTAGGGCTTTTGCAGCAGCTCATTTCTACCTTTTATTTCATTTCATGTTTTTTAAAAAAATTTTTATTTACTTTATTTATTTATTTTTGGCTGTGTTGGGTGTTCGTTGCCGTGCACGGGCTTTCTCTAGTTGCGGCGAGCGGGGGCTACTCTTCGTTGCGGTGCGCGGGCTTCTCATTGTGGTGGCTTCTCTTCTTGCGGAGCACGGGCTCTAGGTGCTCAGGCTTCAGTAGTTGTGGCACATGGGCTCAGTAGTTGTGGCTCACGGGCTCTAGAGTGCAGGCTCAGTAGTTGTGGCGCACGGGCTTAGTTGCTCTGCGGCATGTGGGATCTTCCCGGACCAGGGCTCAAACCCATGTACCCTGCCTTGGCAGGCAGATTCTTAACCACTGCGCCACGAGGGAAGCCCCTTATGTTGTTTTTATCCTTCTCTCACCACCAGCTTGTGTGTGCATATAGGACAAAGGACCAGCTTAGGCACTTATATGTCTCCAGAGCCCAATACTGGGCACATTGTAGACACTTACTGTTGTTGAATGAGGAAACCTTTTTAATGTTTCACAAAACTTAATGGCAGTCATAAATTACCTGTAATAAGACTGCATGTACTGAAATATCAAGCTATTTGTTTGTTTTTGTTTAAAGCCAGAATTATTTCAACAATGCTTGGTAATAGTGTTGTTTTTCTTACTAAAGTCTCTGGCATTTATGCATGTCTGATTAAGAAAGAACATAGAAACAAATTAACTGTTATTTAATAGCGTTTGGAATTTGGGGGCAGAAAATAACTGCTAGTAAAAAATAAAAGTAAAAATCTTAAAGATGTGGTTTGCTTATTATGTTTTGTTTGTAGGTCAAGTCAGGATTCTTCCATGAAAGTGATTCCAAAGCTGTTGCTAAGTCCATTAGGGACCGGGTGACCCTGATAAAGAAGACAAGGGAGAAGAAGCCAGCTGGCTGTTTGGAAGAACGCAGAGATTCCCAGTGCAAGTCTGTGGGGAATGTACTCCCTCAGCCCCAAAATACAACTTTGCCCCCTCCTCCTGCTCAGCACAGCGGGGCTGAATGTGAAGAAACTGAAGTTGATCAACATGTGCGACAACAGCTTCTGCAAAGAAAACCACAACAGCATTGCTCCTCTGTTACAGGTAACACAGTTATAATTTATAAAAGGAAATGTGTAATTGTATTCCCTTATCTTTAAACAGTACTTTTGTATGTTTCAAAGCATTTTGTTATCTATCATTTCATTAATTCTTTTACAAAATCCCTGAAATAGGCAAGCCAGATAGTTTCCTTATTTTAAAATTAAGAAACTGTTCTGTTAAGTGACTTGTCCAAGGTACTAGTTGAATAAGGATTATAATCTTTTTACCATTTTTAAGGGTCTAACGTAAATCCTTTAGTAAAGAAGATATGCAACTAAAGATAGAATTTATTATTCAAGAGGGAATTTTCTAGACTTTAAGAACTTTCGTATTTTAGACCCAAGTATAAAATTAACACAGTTTCTCTAATTTTTCTCCTGTAATGCATTCTCTTCTCTAGAAAGACAGTATTTTCATAGTAATAACCAGTTGTTCCATAAAGGCAGTATTATTTTCTAGCCAGGTTCTAGGAGAATGAGAATATGCTACTTAGATTTTACTGAAATCCTAATGGCAAACATAGATTAGTTAGGCTATACATGAAATGGCCAGCAAATCGAGTTGATTTTTATGTAATTCTTTGTAGGTTTGTTTTACTAAGAATATTTTAGTTATACCACAGTATCAACATGGAGAGTTTACATGATGGTTTTTTATTAATTCTGCAGTGTACATATTTTATTTGAAGCTGTTTCAGGTTGTCAGAGTAAAAAAGAAAAAAATTAAAGAAACACTTACCATTTCCTATGCTATTTGGACCTTGTGTTTCAAGTTTTTCCCTTCTACTTATCACTTGTTTTCTTTGCCGTAGGTGACAGTTTGTCTGAGGCAGGAGCTGGATCAGTTATACATTCAGATACTTCAAATCAGCCCAGTATAGCCTATTCCTCAGACCAGATGATGGGTTCTCAAATGGTTTCTAACAACCCGCAGGCCGAAATAAATGTTCCAGGGAAAATTTATCCATCCCAGCAGTTAGTGGGACATTACCAGCAGATTTCAGGGGTGAGGTGAAGTGTTAAATATATTTAAAATATATAATCAGTATATTTACTGTAAATGGGAGAGTTTATCTTTAATCTTTTTTTTTTTTTTAACAGTTGCAGAAGCAGCCAAAGCTGACTCAGCCCCAAATTTCGCCTTTGCTTCAAGGTCAGTCCACTGTTCTGCCTGTACATGTCCTTGGACCTCCACTTGTCTCACAACTCCAGTTTTTGCCATTAAGTGTCCCAAAGGTCTCACAGGTAAAGGTAAGATACATTTTAGAGGCTCCGTATTCAGTTAAACTTATTTAACACTGCCTAGGTTTTCTGACAGGCAAAGGCTCTCTTTCATAAATTCATCCTAGTTTATATAAAAGTCACTGAAAGCTAAAAGTTGTTTATACTTTCCTTCACTTAAGACATTCTTCTTGAGGATGTGTCTAACATTGTGTAACTAGAATCTTGAGACACTGCTTGTATAATTGGAAGAGAAACTGAGAACTCCATATACGGATAAAAAGTTTATTTAGGGGACTTCCCTGGTGGCGCAGTGGTTAAGAACCCACCTGCCAGGGCTTCCCTGGTGGCACAGTAGTTAAGAATCCTCCTGCCAATGCAGGGGGCACAGGTTCGAGCCCTGGTCCAGGAAGATCCCACATGCCGTGGAGCAACTAAGCCCATGCGCCACAACTACTGAGCCTGCGCTCTAGAGCCCGCGAGCCACAACTACTGAGCCTGTGCACCACAACTACTGAAGCCCGTGCGCCTGGAGCCTGTGCTTTGCAACAAGAGAAGACACTGCAGTGAGAAGCCTGCATACCGCAGCGAAGAGTAGCCCCCGCTTGCCACAACTAGAGAAAAGCCTGCACGCAGCAACAAAGACCCAATGCACCCAAAAATAAAGTAAATTAAAACAAAAAAGGAAAAAAAAAAAAGAATCCGCCTGCCAATGCAGGAGACACGGGTTAGAGCCCTGGTCTGGGAAGATCCCACATGCCACGGGGCAACTAAGCCCATGCGCCACAACTACTGAGCCTGTGCTGTAGAGCCCACGCACCCGTGCGCCTAGAGCCTGTGCTCTGCAACAAGAGAAGCCACTGCAATGAGAAGCCCGTGCGCCGCAACGAAGAGTAGCCCCCGCTCGCCGCAACTAGAGAAAAGCCCGCGCACAGCAACAAAGACCCAACGCAGCCAAACATAAATAAATAAATTAAAAAAAATTTATTTAGGACTCAGATCCCTTTTTATGGTTTGTTTTTTGTATTGGACTTTTCCAGCCTGGTTTGAATGTAGAGGGATGTCTTTTGTAGTTAATTAGAAATAGTATTTCATAGACTCTTATAGTTTTAAGCACTTTCATCTAAATTCTTGACTCTTTTGGTTCACGTTTATTTCTGTAGGAGAAATAAGTGTTTTTGTCATTTAGACTCTCAAAGTCAACGTTACTCATTTCTGACAACGAGTACACAGTCTTTGTGAGAGTTCATATATCAAGACTATATCCTGGTTTCCTAGGTTATGGACTCTGGATACATGGTTGGGCTTTTCTTTGCCGTCCCATTTTCTTTCCTCAACCCTACCATCCCCTGTGTGTGTCTTCTCTCTTTGGGAATGAGACAGTCTGAGCTCCTAGGCATTCTCTGTATGTGATTTAGTTAGCAGCTGGTGATCTGTTGCTTTTAAGAGATTGGTATATAGTCAGTCATAGTTCATCAACAAACTTTTAATGACTATCATCTCTGGGGATATAAAATGAGATAAAATATGGTCCTTGCCCTGAAGAACTCATAGACTTGTAGGGGAAAACATACATGTACTTGACAAATGCCAGATGCATTTAAAATCTGCTGGGGGTATATTTAATCTGATATGGTTGACAGTGCATGGTGTTTGGCTAGTATTTGTAGCTTATATGGTATATGTTCATACTTGAGCTCATGTTGTGGTTGGATTTATCTCTTTTTAAGACTATAATGCGAAGTGTGTTGGATGGATGCTTAAATTAACTTAGGTTCAACCACGTAAATATACAGGTATGTGTATTTTGAAATGTGTTTCCAAAATTTTTAAAAGAAGTTTAAAAAATTTATGAAAGTGTTATTTACCTATTTAAAATAAAGCCTATAAAGTTATAAAGAAGACAGTGAAAATCACCTACTATCTCTCCAGCTAGAAATAAATTATTGTTTACATTTGGTGGTAGAGACTCTAGATTTGTCTTTTTTTCTATGTATACATATATAACTTTGTTTATACATACATATGTATATCACATACATACTATTTTGTAGCCTGCCTTTTTCACCTAATATATAGAATCCACATAAGCAAGCACTTTAACCAGTGGGGGTCTTTTTATGAAAGTGGTGGTTCAAGTTCTAGGAATTATTACAGCCAGCCTATATGTATTCAGCCAACTCACTCCTCTCCTCTTGAGAGAGCGTCTCTGTTCCCTTTAACTATGATATTGAAATCCTTTTGAACTTCCACTGTCTGGTGTGTGGAGGTGTCAGATTCAATTACTCTGAATTTCTGCCAGGGTTTGAGTGAGTTATGTGGCAAGTGCAATAAATGAGAAGCCATGAGCAATATGTTGCCTGGGGACAGGTCTCAGCCCCTTAGTGTACTCAATTAGCATTTACTCATGGTATTAGGATTTTTATAGGACTAATGCTATACCCAGCACCTTTTTGATAACTTTCTGAAATTTTTTTAAAATTTATTTTTGGCTGCTTTGGGTCTTCATTGCTGTGCACGGGCTTTCACTAGTTGTGGTGAGCGGGGGCTACTCTTTGTTATTGCGCGTGGGCTTCTCAATAAGGTGTCTTCTCTTGTTGTGGAGCATGGGCTCTAGGCATGCGGGCTTCAGTAGTTGTGGCGTGCGGGCTCTAGAGCGCAGGCTCAGTAGTTGTGGCACACGGGCTTAGTTGCTCTGCAGCATGTGGGATCTTCCCAGACCAGGGATTGAACCCGTGTCCCCTGCATTGGCAGGTGGATTCTTAACCACTGGACCACCAGGGAAGTCTGAAAATAGCTTTTCAAAAGTAACTTTTATTCTTATAAATACTCTTGAAAAATACAGAAAAGTATAAAGAAAGTAAAATTACCTGTTATCCCACCTCTGAGAAATTAAAACCTTTGAAATTTTTAAGACATTTCTCTATGCATACACATTTTTTAGTATTTATTTTATCAGAATTGGATCATACCAGCTTTTTAAAAGACTTCTGTTTTTTAAATTGAATTATATAAGGCATATATACATTGAAGTATCCAAATCTTAAATGTGCAGCTTGATGAGTTTTTACATATGTATTCCTCTGTGAAATGCAAATGAAGATATAGAGCGTTTCCAGCTCCCTAGAAGGTTCACTGACATTCATCCACATTGTTGCATGTGTCAGTAGTTCGTTTCATTTTTTTTGCTATGAGTTGTTCAGTTGTAGAATATACCACAGTTCAGTTATCCATTCTGTTGATGTATATTAAGATTGGGATTGACATATATATACTAATATGTATAAAATGGATACCTAATAAGAACCTGCTGTATAAAACAATAAAATAAAATTCAAAAAAAAAAGATTTGTTCTAGCTTTTGGTTCTTACAAAATAAAGCTACTGTGAATGCTCCTGTATGTTTGTAGACACACCTCTAGACACATGCATTCATTTCTCTTGTGTATGTACCTAGGAGTGGGATTGCTGGATCACAGGATAAAGGTATGTTTAGCTATACTAAATAATGCCAGACAGTTTTCCAAAGTAGTGGTCCAAAATGCATTCTCAGCAGCAATGTTAGAGAGTTCCAGTTATTCCACATCCTTATCAACACTTAGTATTGTGTGTCATTTAAATTTTAGCTGTTCTGGTGGATGTGATGTTGTATATATTGTGGTTTTAACTTGTGTTTCCCTGATAAGTAATGATGTTGAGCATCTTTTCATGTAATTATTAGAGATTCAAATATCTTCTTTTGTGAAGTATGCCTAGTCAACTCTTTTTTTTTTTTTGAGTTGTTTATCTTTTTCTTTAGTCTGCTTTAATCTCAACCAGTTCTTCAGGCTTTGTTGTTCTTTACAGTGTTGAAATGCAGAGGCCAGTTTTTTTTATAGAATGCCTGTCATTTTAGGTTTGACTGAAGTTTCCTCATGGTTAGAGTCAAATCATGCATTTTTGGCAGGAATACCATGTAAGTGACATTGTGTTCTTCTTAGGACATCTTATTAGGCATATTGGTGATCCCAATATTTGTGATGTTAACTTTTATTACTTGTTTTAAGTAGGGCCTGCCAGGTTTCTCCACCATAAAGTTGCCATTTTTTCCTTTATAATTTACGAGTTATTTGTAAGGAGATATTTTGAGACTCTGTAAATATCCATTTCCTCATCAAAACTTTCACCCATTAGTTTTAGTGTCTGTTGATGATTTTCTAAGTTCATCATTCCTCCTTATATTTATTAGTTGGCCTTTCTCCTTCCTTTACTCATTCAGTCATTCAGTCATTTGTTCATGTCAGTATGGATTCATGAGGCTTTATTTTATTTAATAGTGTGTGATATAATATTATCATTATTTATTTTGATGGTTAAGGTGCCCCAGATTTGGTTAATGGGGGCCCATTCAGGGTGGCTCTTGTGTATTTTTGTCATATCCCCATTATTCTTTGAGCACTTCTTTACTTTCTGGCATAGCAAGATATTCCAGGCTCATTTTGTGCTTTCCCTTCCCTAGCCCTGGAATCAGTTATTTCTCCATGGGGCCCTGATTCCTTTTAGTGAGGAAGGTAATTTAGGAACCAGAATTTGGATGTTGGGTGTGTTTGATGGTACGTGGGAGTCATAGCTTCTAGGGTTCTCAGTGGACAGATTAGAGTGTGTGCGTGCATGCGTGTGTGTGTGTGTGTATTTCATACTGATACCTCCAGCCCATTTTGCTTTTGACTTTGTGTTCTAGGAAAAAAAAAATTTTTTTGCTATGTTTCTCCAGTATACACCCAACATCTCCACTTTATTGTATAATAGGCATTTCAAATTTAATATGTCAAAAATTAAACACTTTTTTTTGCGCTCCCCTCCCACCACCACCCGAAGTCTGTGCTTTCCACAGTTGTCTTCATCTCAGCAAATAGGAACTCTGCCTTTCTTGTTACTCAAGCCATATATATGTGGTCATATTTTATTCCTCTCTTTTTCTCATATCTGACTTCAAATCATCAGAGAGTCTTTTGTCTTTTCCTTTAAAATACATCTACAACCTGACTACTTCTCACCACCTCCACCATAATCACTAGCATAATGATAATCATGCTAGTCTAATTTCTTTCTTGAATCATTGCATTAGACTTCTAACTGTTGTTCTTCCTTCTGCTTTTGCTCTTTTATACCCTTTTTCTCATTATAGGAAGCAGAGTGATACTTTCAAAAAATGCAAGTCAGATCATATCTGAACCCTACCCCAAACCTCGCATTGCCATCTCACTCACAGTAAAAGTCATAATACTGTACTTAGTGGCCTGAAAGCTCTATAGGATCTGGACTTCCCTGCCCAACCCTCTGACTTCATGTAGATTTTCTTTGAATTCTGTTGTCCTCTTGAGTGATAATTAAATCCTTTCACAGATCTATAGCTTGAGGACAAGGAGATGTACACTTTCTGTGTATTAGTAGGTATTGATCTATTGTAGTTCCTCTGTGCTGAGGTGTGGTTTACTTTTACCCCCATAATGAGTTCTCTAATGCTTGTAATAATCAAATATATTAAAGACTACATTCTCCAACATGTATGGATACCAAAATTTTTCCTTTCTGTATCCTTGCTGAGTTGGCTTTACTTGTGAGGACTCTTCCTCCTAGAAAGCCAGATGGCTCAGTTAGTCTCCTCCTTTTTATCTCCAATATGCATTCTCACTCCTACCATTAAAACAAATAAACAAACAAACAAAAAACAATGTTAGTTGCTCTCTCCAAATAGCGGTAGAAAGCTTGGAGAGGCTGAGACAAGAGTAGTGCGTGATCAATTTGCTGGTTGATACAGACTCTCGATAACTCAACTAACAGCAGATATCAGGGGGAAAGTATGAAGTATAAGTCTCCTTTGAGTTAGGTTCCCTTTCATGAGGTGATCTCTAGAGAGGTCCGGGAGTGAAACCTGGGTAATGTTTTCTTCAGTCCAGTTCTACATGCCTTGTAATTAATGAAACTTCTTCCTAGTTTCTGTTACTCTTGTCTGTAAGCCTTTGTGGTGCTGGTGTGTTTTCATCTTTTTTTATTCCTGCCTGTTTAATAGCCTGGGTGTCATTTTGTGAGTTTATCCAAGGAACTGTGCTGTGTGTAGATCAGTTATTTCTTAGGGTAAATTTCATTATTCGGAATCTTGGCTTGGCCAAAAATTGGGCTTAGATAAGCAATGACTTTATAGGTGCAGGGTTCTTTATAAATATAAAAATATGGAAGTGGGCATCATACACAGTGATAATTTTCTTTAATTAAATAAGCAAAAATTTCACTGGTAAACAGTTATATACAACATACATATAGGCTTGAGCTACTTTATGTCTTCAGTTAGACCTGAATTTGATCTCTGGCTCTTTGAATTATTTATTGTGTGATTTGAGGCAAGTTATTTAATTTCTTTTAGTTTAGGTTCTTTTTATCTGTAAAACGAAGTTTTAAAATGCCTCTCTTGCATTTGCAACTTTGAAATGCATAAAAAATAAGATGGATTGATGGATATACATGTGATAATGCAAATATAATAAAATGCAATAGACTGTGGGTGGTGGATGTATAGGTTTTCACTGAACAATTATTCAGCTTTTCTGTATGTTGGAAATTTTTCATAATGTCAGAAAAAATGCCTATTTTGTAGGCTTTTTAGGAGTAGATGAGGTACACGTGAGAAGTGCCTGCTGTGTAATAAGTGCTCAAGAAATAATGGTTGTTAAAAGCACTTCGTGAGAGAGACATGTTTTATAATGTCAGTAATACAATAAGGCAGTTTATAAAATGTTTTAAAATACTTCCCACTTTTACTGCTCTCCTTCACTCCAGAATAACCGAGTAAGAATTTCTGGAATGTGCTTGAGCTTGCATTTTCCTTCCTTCTGTTTTCTTTTTTCCCCTTTTTCCTCCCCTCTTCCTTTGTTTCCCTTAAGATTATAAAGTGCACCCAAGGGCTAAGAACCACTGATGGGAGGAGGGCAAGTAATAGTGAAGTAAGTAAAGGAGAGAGAAGGGTTAGGAACTAACAGAAAAGCTTCTGTCGTATGCACAAGGGGTCTCTGCTCTTCAGTATTCTTTGGAGTCATTTGTCTATTCATTCATTTTCTTTCTTTCAATTTTTGCCTCCATCACTTATAGCCTCAGCTTCCTCATTGGTAAAATGAAAGTAATAATACCTACTGCTTAGAGTTGTCATAAGGGTTGAATTTAGTTAAATAATGTATATAAAGTGCTTAGCATTTAATAAATGCTCAATAAATAGTGGTTGTTTTGTTGCTATAATAAAAATAAAAACAATAATAAAATGAGAACATTATAATAGTGAAAGGCATTATTGAGCAGCTGTTCCTATTTCAGGTATTGGTTAGGCATCGGGGATATTGTGATAAATCTTACAGATACAGTCTCTTCCCTCAAAGAGCTCACAGTATCATGGGTGAGAAAGATCAAGAAACAAGTTCAATCACTTTGTTATACAGTAGAAACTAACACACCATTGTAAAGCAATTATACTCCAATAAAGATGTTAAAAAAAAAAAAGAAAAGAAACAAGTTCAAGACAGCATTTTTAAATGCCAAGATAGAGAGGAGAGAATGGTGTGGCCCATGGAATTCAGGCCTAGTTTTGCTTCTCATTTTGGCCTTGTCCTCATTCTGCAAGTGAGTTATAGGTACTTTAGTTTTATTGAACTTTGCTAGCTAGTTATCAAGGTCTCAGATATCCAGATATCAAGGTCTCATTAGGAAAAGGGATTGGTACCTGTCTTTCATTTGGATTTGAAGGTGAGGGTTGGGGAGAAATGAGCATAATATACCATTTCCTGCCTTCCCCTTCCCCCTCTAACCTGGTCAGTTCATACTGAGGTTTTTTCCCTGGACAAATTAGACTAGCTTCTAATTATAGATTAGATAATTAGCTCTTTAATATAATCACTGTTTAAACATTGAGAGCAAATACTTTGGCAAAGAGATTTCTTTTTTTTTTTGTACACACAAGATTCAACAAAATGTATCCAACTTTAACAAATGTTTGTCTTAAAGAAACTTAAAAAAATTATGGTGAGTCCCAGCAAGATGGAGCAGTGCCATGGTGTCTTGATGCATAAATCTGGAGGCAAAGTAAACAAAAGATAGTTACTATGGCAACAATCTGGAATTATATTTTATAACCACTTATAATTATTAACAGGATTATTAATGCTACTTTCTGTTGGTCCTCAGAATCATGGCTAATAGTTGGTTCATCTGCGTTTTTTATATGCCAGCTTCAAACCAAGTTCTGTCATAATATTTCTAGGAGTTTCAAAATTAATATTTGCAAATAGATGCTGGGATATTTGTAGATGTTTTTCAAATTTAGTGAAATGTTTCATTCTTACCTTTGTCTAAAATAACTATAAAGTTGTGCATTGAAATAATGGGGACCTGCACTGAGATTATCAGATTTCAGGGTTGATAAATCTGTACAAAGTTGAATTAATTTTTTTCTTATTACCAAAGCAAGATGAATATAGTTAAGCTTGCTTAACACCAGGTGTATATTCTTCCAGACCATTTTATATGCTTACGCATACATGCAATTTTAATGTAACCATAATGTATATATACTCTTTTATAATCTTTTTTCACTTGTAACATCTTATATGTTTAAGCACATTTTTAAAGGGCTGCATAATATCCTTTAGTATGGATGTACCATTATTTATTTAATGGAGCAGATAAAGGAAACAAGTGACTATTTTTTTGCTGTTTGTAATTATATTCCATGTCGTGAAGAACATTTTTGTAGCTAAATCTTTCTATGCACTCTTAATTATTTCCTTGGGATAGATTTCTAGAAATAAAATTGCTAGACCTTTTAAAAACTTGATACATATTGTCAAATTACCCTTCAGAAAGGTCTAAGCAGTTTACAATCCCATAAATCCCAGTGGTTTATGAAAGTGCCTATTTTCCTCTAAGTATTTGCTATCCTTTGAAAGTTTTAAATAATCAAATGTAAGTAGTGACATTATAAAAAGTAGTAAAATGGGGGAAAAAATCACCAAAGAATGCTATTTTCTTAACATGGTAGTGATTATGATATTTGTTATTGTATTCCAAGCTTTTGTCATATGCATAAGTGTTTGTAATTATATGTACAGTTTTGTTTTCTGCTTTTTTCATTCATTGTTAAGTAATTTTCCCTGCCTTTACTTGGACTTCACAATTCTAGTTTTCAGTGGCCACACAGTAGTGAAATAAGTATTCATATTTACCTCTTTCTCTATTCCTGGACATCAACTTGATGCCAGTTTTTACTGTGCATAATACCACAATAAAAACAGAGTTAGCTACCATTTATTGAACATTTACTATGAAACAAACTTTATACTATGTACTTTTTTCTTCCTTTGTATTATTTCCTTAGGATTGATGTCCAGGATTAGTAATATGGGATCACAAACATGTGTATGGCACAGCCTTTTTTATATCATTGTTTTCTTTCTTATTTCTTTCTATCAATACCTTCAAACATTTATTGGAAGCCTAAAATGTTCCAGGCACTGTGCTAAGAGGCACTAAGAATACAAAGATGAATCATTCAGAGTCCTTAAAGTCAGGCATTAAACATATATGATAAAGAAGGATATGATAAAAGACATTAGAGGATGACAGTCCATTGATCTGTTGGTCAGTTGGTCGGTCCATCCATCCATCCATCCATCCATTCATCCACACATGATTTTCCCTCTGATATATAGAGCTGGTTGCAGACATAATGTCCTTTTACCCTTAAATATATCATTGCTATAAGAACAAGGATATTTTCTTAACCACAATACAATGACCAAATTCAGGGAATTTAACATGACTGTAATACTATTATTTAATCTGTTGTCCACATTAATATTTCACCAGTTGTCCAAGTAATGTCCTTTATGGCAGTTTCCCCCCCTTGATCCAGGATCTAATTGAAGATCGTGCATTGCCTTGTACTGTTTGTCTCTTTTATCTCCTTTAATCTGTAACAGTTCCTCAGCCTTCATTTGTCTTTTATAGCATTGATATTTTTTAAGAATAAAGGTCAGTTATTTTGTATTGGGTTGGCCAAAAAGTGCCTTCGGTTTTTAAGTAAAAATAAAAGACACATTTTTCATTTTCACCAAGAACTTTATTGAACAACGTATTCACTCTTTTGTTCCAATACCTTCTGCCATTTTTCAGGCAACTCCATAATTCCATCTTCCCAAAACTTTTTATCTTTTTGAGCAAAGAACTCTTCCAGGTGCCTTTTACAGTCTTCCAGGGAATGGAAATTTTTTCCATTAAGAGAATTTTGTAAAGACCGAAATAAATGGAAATCCGAAGGTGCAATGTCTGGTGAATATGGCGGATGAATCAGAACTTCCCAGCCAAGCTGTAACAGGTTTTGCCTGGTCATCAAAGAAACATGTGGTCTTGCATTATCCTGATGGAAGATTATGCGTTTTCTGTTGACTAATTCCAGACACTTTTCGTCGAGTGCTGCTTTCAGTTGGTCTAATTGGGAGCAGTACTTGTTGGAATTAATCATTTGGTTTTCCAGAAGGAGCTCATAATACAGGACTCCCAACCCCACCATATACACAACATCACCTTCTTTGGATGAAGACCAGCCTTAGGTGTGGTTGGTGGTGGTTCATTTCACTTGGCCCAAGATCTCTTCCGTTCCACATTATTGTACAGTGTCCACTTTTCATCTCCTGTCACACTTTTTTTTTAAATTTTCTTTATTTATTTTCTTTATTTTCTTTTATTTTTTTTGGCTGCGTTGGGTCTTCGTTGCTGTGCACGGGCTTTCTCTAGTTGCGGAGAGTGGGGTCTACTCTTTGTTGTGGTGCACGGGCTTCTCATTGCGGTGGCTTCTCTTGTTGCGGAGCACGGGCTCTAGGCACACAGGCTTCAGTAGTTGTGGCATGCGGGCTTAGTAGTTGTGGGTCGCAGGCTCTAGAGCGCAGGCTCAGTAGCTGTGATGCACGGGTGTCATTGCTCCACGGCATGTGGGATCTTCCCGGACCAGGGCTTGAACCCGTATCCCCTGCATTGGCAGGCGGATTCTTAACCACTGCGTCACCAGGGAAGCCCCACACTTTGTTTTAAAAACGGAACGTTTTCATTACGTTTCAGTAGGGAATCGCATGAGGAAATATGGTCAAGAAGGTTTTTTTTTTGCCTAACTTATGTGGAACCCAAACATCAAAGCAATTCACATAACCAAGCTGGTGCAAATGATTTTCAATGCTTGATTTGGATATTTTGAGTATGTCCGGCTGTCTCCCGCATGGTATAATGTTGATTTTTCTCAATGAATGTCTCGATTTGATGGCTGTCAACTTCAACTGGTCTACCCAACTGTGGAGCATTGTCCAGCAAGAAATCTCCATCACGAAACTTCGCAAACCACTTTTGACACATTTGATCAGTCACAGCACCTTCTCCATACACTACACAATTCTTTTTTTGCGTTTCAGTTATGTTTTAACCTTTCTTGAAATAATAAAGCACAATATGCGGAAAATGTTGCATTTTTTCTTCCATCTTCAATATTAAAATGGCTACACAAAAATTCACCAGTTTTGGTAAGTCTTTTTTTTTTTTTTTTTTTTTTTTTTTTTTAAATTTATTTATTAATTTATTTATGGCTGTGTTGGGCCTTCGTTTCTGTGCGAGGGCTTTCTCTAGTTGCAGAGAGTGGGGGCCACTCTTCATCGCGATGCGCGGACCTCTCACTATCGCGGCCTCTCTTGTTGCGGAGCACAGGCTCCAGACGCGCAGGCTCAGTAATTGTGGCTCACGGGCCTAGTTGCTCCGCGGCATGTGGGATCTTCCCAGACCAGGGCTCGAACCCGTGTCCCCTGCATCGGCAGGTAGACTCTTAACCACTGCGCCACCAGGGAAGCCCAAGTCTTTTTTTTAATGTGGGCTGATATGACACCTGTCACATACAATCTAAGAAAATTGTTTCAAATGAAGTTAAAGACAACTAAGTGCTACTAGAGCTATCTTACGGAAATACCAATCGAACCTTTTTGCAAACCGAATAGAATGCCCTTCAATTTGAGTGTTTGACGTTTCCTTTTTTCCCCCACATTCAGATCATGCATTTTTGTCAGGAATACCATGCAAACAATGTTGTAACCTTTGTGCATTGTATCATATTAGGAGCCATGTAATGTCAGTTTCTCCCAATATTGCTGAGGTTAAATTTGATTACTTGGTTAAGGTGGAGGCTGCCAAGTTCTTCCACTGTAAAGTGACCATGTTTTGCTTTTGTAATGAATAAGTGATTTGTGGGGAGATATTTTGAAACTATGTAGATATCTTGTTCCTCATCCAACTTTCACCCACTAGTTTTATCATCCATTGATGATTTTCTAACTTTGTCATTCCTTATATTTATTTGGCTTTGTATTGTAAGAGCTTTCTTTTGTTTGTATCAGTATGAACTCTTGGATTATTTTATTTTATTAAATACATTATATTCTGTTACTCATTATTTATTTTCATGCCCAATTGTTCCATATTTGGGTAGTGGGAACCCCTTCAAGGTGGCTCAAGTGTGCTTTTGATATGTTCCCATCGTTCTTTGAGCAGTTCTTTACTTTGGGGGATAGCAAGATGATCCAGGCTCATCTTATATTTTCCTTGCCCCAGTGCTGGAATCAGCCATTTCTCCAAGGAACCTTTATCCCTTTTAGTTTAGAAACCAAGATATGAGATAAGGTATATGTGTTTTTTAAAGAGACTCCAAGGTGATTTTGCTGGTCTTTCTGGAGCCCATTGTAATAGAGCCTTCTTGTATACAGGAGTTCCATTCAGATATTTGCTAAATGGACAGGACTAAGGAGTAGTTGAAATAGTCCAGGGAGATGAAGGAATATAAGTAGAGTCACTGTATATGAAAAAGCCCAACTCATTCAGAGGAGCTAGAGTTCATTGTGGCTTCAAGAAGAGAAGAGCTAGAGAATGAGGCAGGGACCAGTTCATTGAGGACTTTATTTGCCATCCAAAGGAACTTAACCTTATAGAAGATGAGGGGCCATCACAGAGGGTTTAAACTAGGTAGATAAGTGATTGATTTTGGTAGATTTGCATTTTAAAGTCACTGTACTGTCACCAGCGGCAATGCATAGGATGGATTAGATAAATGTTTAACATTATTTTCCAGCAGGGTTGGCATTTGCCTTTATAAACTTTTCTGCTAGATGCCAGTATTGCAGCTGCTGGATACTAACAGCTCAAAGGAATTGTTGGCAGTAGTTTAGTGAAAAGGGAATGAGAGAGAGAGACCATACATTACGTTAAAGCTTGAATCATTGATTTATCTGTTTCTGGAATGGCAGCAACTCTTCCTTTTATTAGTAGTTTTACAATCAGGACTGGAAGCCATTGAAAAATAACACAAACAAAAGTATAAAAAACAATGCTGTCTTTTTTAATGAAAAAGTCTTGATGAATATCAATACTGCTACATTTTATTTTTCTTTATCTTTGGTAGTAACATCAATAATAGGATTGATATAGACATTCAGTAATGTAGACATTTTACCTGGTTTGTGTGGTAACCAAAGTATGAAATGTAACAAACACGTTTTCTGCAATAATAGCAAATTGCACCTTCAGCTTAAAGTTTGCTGTTATCGTAATAAGTTTTATTTCTGTGCTATTTACAGCCTGTATCCCAAGCAGTTGGAGCTGAACAACCAGCAACTCTTCTAAAACCGGATTTAGTTCGAAGGTGAGTATCTTCAAATTAATACCATGAAAGCGATGAGGGTATGTTGAAGTATTGCATTCATTAGGTACTTAGTGTTTCTTGACTGAAGAAGTTTCTGTGTTCTAGTATTTGTGTGTATGTTCAATAAAAATAGTAGATATTATTTTTACTTTTTTATGTTAATAAAGATCATATGGACTATGAAATTATTGACCATTTTCTTGTTCACATTATTATAATATTCTGGGGTTGTTATTTTTTGGCTGCACCACCGTGGCTTGTGGGATCTTAGTTCCCTGACCAGGGATTGAACCCATGCCCTTGGCAGTGAGAGTGCAGAGTCCTAACCACTGGAGTGCCAGGGAATTCCCATCATATTCTGTCCTTAGGAAAATATTATAAGAATTAAAAAAGGAAATAAGAAATAATGTAATTTAAAGTTCCAGCTAATCTAAAGAAATAAATTACAACCAGATATATAATCATATTGTTATTTGGTAGTTGTAAACTAATATTTTTCTCTATCTTGTTCAGATTGGGTTAATTTTTCTTGTTCTGTCTTCAGGTTCACTGATTCTTTCCTTTGTCCTATTCATTCTGCTATTGTGCCCACTCAGTGCATTTTTTATTTCTATGATTGTACTCTTTCTATAATTTCCATTTGCTTCTTTCTTAGTATCTTCTATTATTATGAGATTTTCTGGCTTTTCATTTGCTTCAAAAGTATTTGTAATTGCTCGTTGAAACAATTTGATAATGGCTGCTTTAAAATCCTTGTCAGGTAATTCCAATATCTGATTCATCCTGGTGTTGGCATCTGTTGATTGTCTTTTCACATTCAAGTTGTGATTTTCCTGGTTTTTGGTATGACAGAGAATTTTCATTTGTCTCCTGGACATTTTGGACATTATGTTAGGATACTCTGGATCCTATTTAAATACTCTATTTTGGCAGTCAGTCACTGTGTTTAGGTGCAAAGGTCCTGGTCTACTTTTGTGGACTATGGTTCTAATGACAATTTAGTTTTTAGAGTCTTTGTATTATTATTCTGATCTGCTTGGTTCACCTGACACCATTGGGACCCACTGCTGGACCAAGGGGTTGGAGAGCACTTCTCTAGGCCTGCTGCCCTAAGCCAGCTCTCCAGACCACATGCTACTGGTAGGGTTCCCACCAGCATCACCACAGGAGGAAAGGGCCCACCTGAACCACCTTCTGTTGATAGGTTGGGGTTCAGGAGACCACTGGGCTTGGGTTACCTTTGCCTTTTGGCCCAGGAGTCAGGAGATGCTGAGCTTGGATTGCTTTCTGTCACTGGGTGGGTAATCAGGAGATGCCAAGCTGCTATATTTTTCCTCAAGTCCTGGGAGTCCCTAGCTAGTCTGCCTTCATTTTTTCACTCTTCAGTGCCCTCCTGTGATATTCTACTGTATTATTTCCAGATTTTTTAGTTATACTTAGTGGGGAGGAACGGGGAGAGTTGAGTTTCTGCCATCTTGTCCGAAACCCTAAACTAGTGTTTTAAGATAACTTTGCAAAGTGAATGATACAGCTGCATTGACTAGAATTATGTCCCTTTTATCCTCTGAAGGTGTTATTTATTACTGCTATTTCTCTGTCTATTAAAAAACTAAGAGCAGTATTAATGTATTTTCTTCCTCTACTTGTATTTATGAAAATTCTTTTTCACAGGGACATAGAAAAAATTTTAGGAGTTAGTTTTATTTTTTATTGCATATCTTTATATAGATACTTCCTGAGTAGTTTTTAGGAGAAAGGACTTAACCTAAAAATTAATTTAAAAAATATCTGTTGCTTACAGATCTCATTTAAGTTTCAAATGTATTTATTGGAATTTTTGTTATTTATTGAAATATCTTCAAATTTATTAAAGAAAAAGCTGAAAAATACCTTTGACACAGATCAGCTGAAAGTTAGTCTGCCCTGTCATAATCATATTGACTTGAACCTGCAAAATATAACTAGTTAGAATTAATCATGTTGAATCATTTTCACATCATTCATTTTCAGTTTTTTTTAACCAAAATTATGGTGTATTTTTTCTTCTTCCCTCCCTCCCTCCCTCCCTCCTTCCTTCTTCCTTCCTCCTTCCTTCCTTCCTTCCTTCCTTCCTTCCTTCCTTCCTTCCTTCCTTCCTTCCTTCCTTCCTTCCTTCCTTCCTTTCATTCTATTGAGGTAAAACTCATGTATACCCTTATATTAGTTTTGGATGTATAATAGAGTGATTCAACATTTGTATATATTATGAAATGATCACCACAATAAGTCTAGTTTAAACATCCATCACCATACATAGTTACAAAATTTTTTTTCTTGTGATGAGAACTTTTAAAATCTACTCTCTTAGCAACTTTGAAATATGCAATACAGCATTATTAACTATAGTTGCCATGTTGTACATTACATGACTTATTTATTTTATAACTGGTAGTTTGTACCTTTCGACTCCCTTCACCCATTTCGCCCACTTTCTACCCCCTCCCCCCACACCTGCCTCTGGCAACCACCAATCTGTTCTCTGTATCTATGAGCTTGGGAGATTTTTCGTTTTTTTAGATTGCACATATAAGTGAGATCATATGGTATTTGTCTTTCTCTTTCTGACTTACTTTACTTAGCATAATGCCCTCAAGTTCCATCTATGTTGTTACAAATGGCGAGATTTCATTCTTTTTTATGGCAGAATAATATTCCATTGTATATACATACTACATTTTCTTTATCTCATTTTCATTTCTTTTTCTGTTTCCTGCACTATTCCTGTCTTCCACACCTCATGTATCCCCTGTTGAGTTTGTTACATAAACAGCTATATTTTGAGTGAGAATTGGTTTTTAGAAGTTTTATTTGAACATATTAATAAGAAAAACCCCAAAACAAACAAAATAAAATTGATCAGGAACATCCCCTGATAAAAGGTTCCACAGAGGTCCATCACTAGCAGTGTTTTTCTTTCACTCCCACTACTGTGAGATGTTTTCCCAATACATACAATATAATCTCAGTGTTTCATAACTTTTAAAAACAGCTTTATTGAGATATAATTCACATACCATTAGATTTTCACCCATTTAAAGTGTACAATTCAATGGCATTTAGTATATTTGCAGAGTTGTGCAGTCATAACTTTTTGAGAGATATTGTACTACTTATATATTTTATTTAAACATTATTTATGATTTTATAATTGAGGGTTTTTCTTAGAATTTTACCATCAAGATGGAATGATTCTATCCACAAAGGAATTTCAGATGTTAACTCTGATTTGGGTTAAATATTGGACTTTGAGAATCATGGAATAATGTCTTCTCTGAGAAATTGAATTGGAATTGCTTTTGTTTTTTTAAAAATAATAGTTTGAATAATGATGTGGCAGCTGTGAAGGAAAACACCAATACCCCTGATAACCCAAGTGGAAATGGCAAACAAGATCGGATCAAACAGAGAAGAGCTTCCTGTCCTAGATCAGAAAAGGGGACTAAATTTCAGCTTACTGTCCTTCAGGTCAGTGTATAAATATGATTTGGTTAAGAGTGCATGTTGAGGTCTGGGGGGTCAGGGAGGGGCGATGTTGCTGTGGAGGTGAGTATAGAGTATTATGAAACTCTGCAGCAAACACTCTTGAACACAAATCTTTGTATATATACCTGATTATTTCCTTATGATAGATTCCTAGAAGTAGAATTAGTGGGTCAAAGGGTATGAAGATTTTTTTAAAGTTTCTAAATACGTATTTCTAGGTTGCTGTCCATAAAGTTTGGACCAGTTTACATTTCCATTAGCAGTGCATTTTCTTTAGCTTAAAGGGTCAAGTTGTGGGAGAATTTTGGAAATGAATGACCAGATTTAGATCTTTGCATTGCAGATAGCTATAGTGACCGTTGTAACTTTTTTTTTTTTGCCTTTTCATAAAAGTTGTGTTCCTTTTCTTTCCCACAGGTTCACATTTCTAACTTATTTTTTGCTGAATAATTTGAGCCTTAGATTTGTCATACAATGGTTGTTTAGACAGTATTTCATCAAGGGAAAAACAATCTTTTTAGATTCTGAACAGTTTAAACCATTTTTTTCATATATTGTATGTGAGCTCATCCAAATGTTTCCTGCACCATTTACAAAGAGAAGACAATGACTGACTCTTAAACTAGTGACATGTTTGTGCCCAGGTGTCAACCTCTGGAGACAACATGGTGGAGTGTCAACTGGAGACACACAATAACAAGATGGTCACCTTCAAGTTTGATGTTGATGGTGATGCACCAGAGGATATTGCAGACTATATGGTAAGTACAGTAAAACCAAATTATTTTCCCTTCAGCATTCTGTCTCTTTTTCCTCTCTAACTCTCCCCCCGTTTATTCAGAGCCATCTTTTTTTAGGGTACTGCTAGTTTTTAAAATTTGTACGGAGCTAAATTGGTTATGATCAAGAGTAAGTCACTATACCTCCTCTGGTTTCTGTATATTTATGTGTAAAATATGAGGGAGTTTCATTAAGAGAGGATCTAGGTCAGTGGTTCTTATCCCTAGCTGCATGTCAAAATCACTGGAAGAGCTTTTTAAAAACAATTCTGTTGGGAATTCCCTGGTGGTCCAGTGGTTAGGACTCGGTGCTTTCACTGCCGTTGTCCGGGTTCAATCCCTGGTCGGGGAGCTAAGATCCTGCAAGCCACGTGGCGCAGCCAAAAAAAAAAAACCCCAAACAAAAACTAAAACAAAAACAATTCTGTTGCCTGGGTCCCTAATTAAATCAGAATTTTTGGAGATGAGGCCTAAGCATTAATAGTTTGTAAAGTTCCCCAGGTAATTCTAATATATTAGCTACTGATATAACATCTTACATATAGGTGTTCAAGTAATGTTCATTTCATTTAGTTTTTGTATTTTCTTTGAATTGTTAGGCTTAAGTTACTATTCCCCTCCTCTTTTTTTTTAATGGGGATGAGCTAGGGTGGCATGAAGAGTACATAATGCTTTTGTTTCTGCCAGTTTTCTTTGTATATACATTCCTGGCCAAGCAGAATTTAACATTTTAAAAGTTAATAATTTTGTCAGTCTGCCTCTTATTTAATGTAGTATTTTCTGAACTGTCTCTAGGCCATTCTTTATCATCTTTAGATATGCTTCATTTTGTGATTTTTTTTTTATTTAAAAGCTTTTGCGTTTGGACATCCTAGTTTTAAACGTAAACATTACCTCAGTTATGTTCTTCAAATGGCAATCAATTTATAGAATGCCAGATTTTTTTAAAATGCTGGCTTCTGGTAGGTAGTGCCAATCTGACAAATGTCAGTGGTCTCAAAATAGAATAATTTAATGTATTATGTGGCATTTTATTGCTGGTCTTTGTTAATTCTGTTGTGGCATTTAGATCTAAATACCTAATTTATTTTTCTTTATGGTAGTCACCATATTATAATTTTGAAGAAACTAAATTCATTCTTGTGAATAGAATTACTTTTACTTTTGGATAGGTGGAAGATAACTTTGTCCTGGAAAGTGAAAAAGAAAAATTTGTAGAAGAATTGAGGGCTATCGTAGGTCAAGCCCAGGAGATCCTTCATGTCCACTCTGCTGCAGAAAGAGCCGTTGGAGTTGACTCTATTACTGTGGAATCCAGCAGTAGCCACGTAAGAGCAATTGCTTAGCAAATAGGTCTTCTCGGATATGTATCAGGAACTTCTTTATTTATCTATTCATTTTTAATTCAGACAGGATCATCTGAACAAGTACAGATAAATTCTGCATCCACTCAAACCAGCAGTAAGTATACTTAATAAAATTTACCATTTGGCTTTTGAAGCAAGACATTTGGAAACTTTTAATGTACACACCTTGGGAAAGATGTTAGCCAATAAAGGAATTTGATAAATTGTTAATGTAGGTTTTCCCACACTTTGAAAGGACTTTATAGCCCAGAAATAAGAAGTAAAGAGTGAGAAGTAAAACCATTCTCCAGATTTCCTCCAAGTATTGGTTCTTTACCTGATTAATTTATTTCTGAGTTTTTGCATGGTATGTTACCAGAGAAGCAGTCACAGTACTGCTGACCTTTAATGGCTTTATTGTTTGAACTTAACTGGTTAAGTTTTTTTTTTCCCCTATATGAGATGGACAACAAGTTTCTTAGCTAAAATCATTATGTTCTAAGTTTGCCTCATGTTTTAATAGCATTAGTATCTTGATTTCATTCCACCAATGATATGCTTCTACCTGCTCTGATCACTGATAAGTTTTTGTAAATCAGATACCAGATAAACTGCCAGGGACTAAAAATGGGGTCTTCTATTTTCTTTTCTCATAACCTTATCTCTCCATTCTTCTCAGCTCTGGTCATGGGTATATTTAGAGTGTCTGGGAGGGGGAGAAGAGCCACAGACGAATGAGGACATCTGAAGGAATTATAACAGCATGAAGAAGCAACAGGTGGTGTGGGAGTCATGGAACCAGATACCATTACCCTCAAATGTAGTTTGTGTTAGGATGTCAGGGTTCTCCTCTGTCTTCTTTTTCTCATTAGCAGGAGTCTTGAGTAGATTTCTTTTTATTTATTTATTTATGTCTGTGTTGGGTCTTCGTTGTTGTGTGCGGGCTTTCTCTAGTTGCAGTGAGTGGGGTCTGCTCTTTGTTGCGGTGCACGGGCTTCTCACTGTTGTGGCTTCTCTTGTTGCGGAGCACAGGCTCGAGGCGTGCAGGCTTCAGTAGTTGTGGTACACAGGCTCAGTAGTTGTGGCGCACAGGCTCAGTAGCTCCGCAGCATGTGGGATCTTCCCGGACCAGGGCTCGAATCCGTGTCCCCTGCATTGGCAGGCGGATTCTTAACCACTGTGCCACTAGGGAAGTCCCTGAGTATATTTCTGACTGGCAAAGTAGGGTAAAGTTTAAAAGAGAATAACTTTTTTGAATAAGTTAACAAAGTAGGTGTACAGATGTAGGGGCTTATTTTACTTTATTTTTTAAGTTGTCATCCAGTAAAATAGACTTTTTTTTCTTTTGGTGTAGGGTTCTGTAAATTTTAGTCCTCTTATAGATTTGTGTAAGCACCACCATAATCAGGATACAGAACAGAAGATGTAGGTTTTAGTGGAAAAAGTGCTTTTTGTTTTTTTCCCAAAAGTGCCCTGCTTTTAATTGCTATTGATACAATGTTTGTTTCCGTAGAATCCAAAATCCTTCTCTAAAGATATCTTGTGCTTAGTTGTTAGAGTATTTGTCAGTCAGGGTTAGGAGGTCTGGTCTTATAAGTTACACATATCCTAGTGCCATTGGAAATGGAGATAAAAGACAAATCGGTGTTTTAACCTGGTTTCCTTAGTCAATAGGTAAACATATTGACAATTGCTTAGCATATTAATTTTTGCCAGTTCTTTCTACAGATGAATCTGCTCCTCAGTCATCCCCAGTTGGTCGATGGCGATTTTGTATCAATCAGACAATAAGAAACCGTGAGGCTCAATCTCTTCCTTCTCTTCAGCAGTCCATGTCTACAGTTCCTGGGCTAAATCTGCTTTCTAGTAAGTGTTTGTTCTCTGCCACCTTTATCCAGACCTGGAAGATGGGGATGCAAAATATATACTGTATCTTTAACTTGTTTTCATGGGTATTTTATGCTTATGAGAATTTTCATAAGCATTTTTGAAGATGTTAATGTTAGGAGGTAACTTAAGCCATTTAAATTTTAAAATTTATGAAAAAAAAGGAAAAGCTTTTTCTCCTTGTTAGGTTGAATTCTGTGTATTTTGAGTCTTATTTACAAGAGTACTTTCACATAGGTTCTAATTTGCCCCTTGCTCCTCCTGTTCCTTTTGAGTTTGAGTACTAGTCCATGCTTTGTACTTACCAATACATGCTTAGCCATTCTTTGTTATTGTTCCAGGTCCAAGAAACATAAGTAATAAGGAAATATCACAGGACACGCTGCTCACTCTAGAAAATAATCCATGCCAGCGTGCACTTTACACCTCCACATCAGAACACAAGGATGTAGTTGATGGTAAGATTTCTGAATATGCCAGTGTAGAAACTAAGCTGCCAGCTATACTTTATCAAGTGGAAGATGACAAGCAGATAATGGCACCAGTTGCTAGTAGTTCCAGTCATACGGCTACTTCAGTTCGTGCAGTTCCACTTGAATGTGAGGGACTCACCAGCCAAGCAGGCATATTCCTACCTGTGTATCCAGGTCACCAAGCTGCCAGTCAGGCAGTTCCTGGTGAGTCAACTCAGATTGCTCCTAACTCTCTTACAACCCTGGCATTTATGTCTGATCAAAAGCCTCAGTCCTTACCAGTGCAGCAGCCAACTACGGATGCAGAGTTTATTTCCCAAGAAGGAGAAACCGCAGTGATCATGGAAGCAAGTTCTCCTAAGATGGTCATTCCCACTCAGACCCCTGGCCTTGAACCAACTAGCCTTCTGTCCTCTACTGTCGTGGAATCAGATGGGGAAGGACCTCCAAAAATGGAGTTTGCAGACAACCGAATTAAAACTCTGGATGAAAAATTAAGAAATTTGCTCTATCAGGAGCATAGCATATCTAGCATCTATCCTGAGAGTCAGAAGGATACGCAAAGCATAGACTCTCCGTTTTCTTCCTCTGCTGAAGACACAGTCTCATGTCCAGTGCCAGAAGTCATAGGCATCAGTCACTGTGGAGTTCAAGATAGTCCTGCACAGTCCCCTAATTTTCAGCAGACAGGCTCTAAGATTCTGTCCAATGTGACTGTGAGTCAGCCTGCTAACATATCAGTGTTCAAAAGGGACCTGAATGTGATAACTTCTATACCCAGCGAATTATGTTTACATGTAAGTATCATTCTTTCTAACCAATTCCTTATCCTATGCTTTTAAAGAAATGCCTTCTTTTCTAAAGTTCTGTCCTTTGAAATGAAATGATCTATGTCACAAGATTCTGAGGTCACAGGTATTTAAGAAGGCCATAGCTTAGGCTGCAGGGGCCCAGAACTTAATAGAGACGGTAGAACTTTCTTGGTGAGAGAGCCCTCTGGTGAATTAGCTAGGAACTTGTGAGCAATGTTTCTTTCTGTATTAATGACAGAACAGGACTGACTTATAGATTGTTTTAGTGGGTAGGAAGAACTTGCTTTTAGATTTCCACTTAAAAATGCCTGTTATCAGTTTCATTTTTAAAAATATTATGGTTTTAATTTAATCTTGTTTGTGGGTTTTTATTTATTTGAAAAAAATATTTTAAAAGAAAAATTTAAAAACCCCATAACCTCATGACTTGTTTTTTTTAACTTATGTAATGTAGGAATTTAATTTCTCTTCTGTTCCTTCAACTCATAGGTATAACCACTATCTGGTGCTTATCCACTATATGGTACTAATCCTTCTTGACTTAAGCTTACACAGATCTACTTACAAACCTACAACTTCTTATTCACAAAAATAGTATTGTGCTATAAACATATTGGTCTACAACTTAATTTTTTAATTTTACAGTATATCATAGACATATTTTTAAATATTTATCACTGTATCTCTTTATTACTGTTATTATTATATAAGTAGTATATGCATGTATATAAAGTAAAATCCACCCCACTTCTAAACCTATAGACACAGCTGTTGATAAATCTTTCCAGACATGGTTTTCACTAATATACAAATATTTATATAGCACTTCTTTATATGTATTATATCTATTTACAAAGACACAGATACATACTATATATACACATACTTCCTTACATACATGTGCTGTTCTAAATTTTTTTCCCACTTATGGACATCTATCCATGTCAGTATACATAGTTCCACCTCACCTAACTTTTTTAAAAATATATTTATTTGGCTGCATTGGGTCTTAGTTGCAGTGCACAGGCTTCTCTCTAGTTGTAGCTCTTGGGCTCTATAGCGCACAGGCTTGGTAGTTGCGGCTCACGGGCTTAGTTGCCCCGCGGCGTGTGGGATCTTAGTTCCCCAACCAGGGATCGAACCTGCATTCCCTGCATTGGAAGGCGGATTCTTAACCACTGGACCACCAGGGAAGTCCCCTCACCTAACTTTTTTAAACAACAGCATAATATTCCATTGAGTAAATATAATTTAAGTACTTATTTTTTTGGTAAACTAGTAATTTAAAATTATGCAATTAATGCATAAACGCAAAAGAAATTCAGAAGGATAGAAAATTAAAAGGAATTGTTGTGTTAACACTCCCACTACCCAAACAATATTAAGTTCCTGGTTTTAATTCTTGTGGTCATTGCTATTAATAACTTATAAATAATATACTTATCGTTTTTTGATTTAGTAATTTTATACAATAAATTTTTACTCACTTCTATGAAGGGTAGAGAAATTATATTTTCCCTTTCCTCTACTTTTCTTCCCCATACACCTCCCAATTTTTATTACTTAAATTACTTTTTAACATTGGCAAAGTTTATAACATCTACATTTTTTTCATTATCGGTTGTGCTTTGTCTGTAGGTTGATTGGAAGAACTGAAAATCAGTAAACAGCATTTATATTATGATTATTTGTGTTATCTGATAATCACATAATGTGATTAGAACCATAAAAAAATGAAATGTAATTCTCTGTCATTTAAACTTTGTTGCTCAAGAGACTCTTCCAAGTGTCAAGGTTAAATGGATTCTTTTGTTTGTTTCAAGTGTCCATTGCTACATCTAGATCAAACTTATTACCTGCCACTGTTTCTGGTGTCCTAGAATTCCTTTTTGTTTCCCCCCTGAAATGCTTCTATGAGTCATATTTTTAAATATGTTGCATGGGTGACCAATTTGTTTTTATTTTTTTAATGTCCAGAAATATCTTTATTTTGCTTCACACTTAAGTACAGATGGTAGGATCATTTTGAGTTAATTTTTGTGTATGGTGTGAGGTAAAGGTCCAGCTTCATTCTTTTGCATGTGGCTATCCAGTTGTTCCAGCACTGTTTGTTACTTTATTCTTTGTTGTTATTATAAATGAAATTGTTTTCTTAATTTCCTTTTCAGATTTTTCATTGCTAGTGTATAGAAATACGATTGATTTTTGATTGTTGCTGTTGTATCCTTCAACTTCGCTGAGTTTTTTTATTAGCTGTGATAGCTTTTGGTGGATTTTCTATATAATATCAGTATATAAGATCTTATCATCTGTGAATAGAGACAGTTTTATTTCTTCATTTCCTATTTTTCTTATCTATTAACTTTTCATTTCACGCTTTTTAAAAAAATTTTTGGCTGCATGTGGTCTTCATTGCTGTGCCTGGGCTTTCTCTAGTTGCTACGAGTGGGGGCTATTCTTTGTTGCTGTGTGCGGGCTTCTCATTGTGGTGGCTTCTGTTGTTGCGGAGCATGGGCTCTAGGTACGCAGGCTTCAGTAGTTGTGGCACGCGGGCTCTAGAGCGTAGGCTCCGTAGTTCTGGCGCACGGGCTTAGTTGCTCCGCGGCATGTGGCATCTTCCTGGACCAGGAATTGAACCTGTGTTCCCTCCATTGGCAGGCAGATTCTTAACCACTGCACCACCAGGGAAGTCCCTCATTTCATGCTTTCCATCTCTTTGTCCTTTTGCTTTTTGTACTGGGAGAATGTCTCAACTTTTAAGCTGTTTATAATCTCCTATTCAGCTATTTTTTTTATGTCAAGGATTGTATTTTTAATTTCTAGTAACTATAGTTCATTCTTTTTCTTATGGATATAGTATAATCACACATCTCTTTCAACATATTAAAGTCTTATTCTGTGTTATTAATGCTGTTTCCTTGGGTATTCTGTTTGTTGAGTTTAGTGTTTTCTTAAAGTGCTGATTTCCCAAAAGTGTTGGTGATTCTTCGTTGTGTACTCAGTTTTTCTTTTTCCCCCATAAGATTCCCTGTTTGTCCGTTTGTAAATGCTATATATAATTACTATAGCCTTACTCCAGTAATTGTGGGAAAAGCGTGGGACATGCTTCCTGGCCCTGGGTATTGCAACTTGTCTTTAATGCTGCCCAGAGGGAGGTCCAGTAGCTAGTCTTCAAAGGTAGCAGGGCTTCCCCTTACTCCTGGATCTTGTCTCTTCCGTACATTACTGACCTTTTTCTTGGCAATAAACATTTTCCTCCTTACCACTCTTATTTGGGAGCAGACACCTCTGCTGTCTTTTGTTCATTGTGGAGATGAGGTGGGAAGGTGCCCCAACCAGTTCACTCGTCCATTCAGTGAATATCTGCTGAGCAGTGAATAAGTCAAGATCTCTGTTTTTGTGGAGCTCACATTCTAGTGGGGGAAGATAGAGCCTAAACAAATGAATAAAGGGCTATGATAGGAAGACTAAGGAATTACTTTATATAGGGTGGTCAGGGAAGGATTTGTATGTAATGGTGACATTCATAGGTGGAGACCTGTTCCAGGAAACAAAAGAAGGCCAGTAAGTAGGAGAGTGTTATAAGATGATGCTGAAGTGACAGATAGGAGACAGATAGATTGTTACAGCTTTGTAAGCGTTCTGTCCAACCACCCATCCTTTTGGTTGGCCAGGGCGCTCTCTCCTGCTGCCCATATCTACCACCTGAATTCGCTGCATTTTGAAACAGTTCCTGCATATGTCATCATGCATTAAAGGAGGCTGCTTTTTCCTCCTTTAATCTTATATGCAAGGCTTCTCTGGTGGCGCAGTGATTAAGAATCCGCCTGCCAATGCAGGGGACACGGGTTTGGGCCCTGGTCTGGGAAGATCCCACATGCCACGGAGCAACGAAGCCCGTGCGCCACAACTACTGAGCCTGCGCTCTAGAGCTTGTGAGCCACAACTACTGAGCCTGAGTGCCACAACTACTGAAGCCCATGCACCTAGAGCCCATGCTCTGCAACAAGAGAAGCCACCACAATGAGAAGCCCACGCACCACAAAGAAGCATGGCCCCCGCTCGCTGCAACTAGAGAAAGCCCACACACAGCAACGAAGATCCAACACAGCTAAAAAATTAATTAATTAATTTTAAAAATCTTATATGCATGTGTCTACATCTGTTTTTCCTGTTGTACCTGTGGATTTGGGTTGGTAAGGGAGGCTAGAACTTGTATTTAATTTATCATCTTGATCCAGTTATTACTTAATAAAAATCTTTTCTGTAATTTCAGTGGGACCAGTGCAACACTTTCTAAATCATAATATTATTGAGAGTTTTTTCCTCTTTATGAAAGTAATATTACTAGTCCAAAGTGGGACTTTGGAAAATAAAAACTGTTCAGAATTTTACTTTTAATAACTGCTGACTTAAGTGTTAATAATGCTTACCCCAAACTGCAGTTTACTTAGTGCCGCTTAGGCTGTCTTCCTTCAGACAAATGCTGAATCCCTTTCTTTGAACTTTTACTCTTTTAATTTTCTAAATTACTAGGGGCCATTCTCATGTTTCCCAAATTATTTCCGGCTGTGTATATTAATTTTTTGTATTAGTTATTATAAGACATTTATTTTTAGAATACTCAGAATACAGCAGCAGTTAATTCTGGTTTTTGAGGGGAGGGATGGGAGGACAAGAAGAGGGAAGAATGATTTTGTAGCCAGCTGTGGCCTGATGTTAACGATTTTTAGAGTTTAAATTTGAAATAATTTTGAGGTCCATTGTAAATTTCTGTGTGCCTATATAATGTAAGAAACTTGATTTGGTAATATATTTCTGTAAATGTAAATGCCTAGATATCTTGTTTTTCTATGTTTATCATGTGTGTCAGGCATCTTTAACTCTCTTAGATAATATAAGCATAAATGAAAATTTCCATTTTAAGATCATAGGGTTTAAGTAACATTTTCTAGTGAATTGGTGCATATGAGGGTTATTTCCTTCATATTTTAATTTTCAGTTTTCAAAGTTGCTATAATAAAAAATATTCTACGGTGGAAGTTTAACATTCTGCTGTTTTATTTATCTGAAGTCTAAATAGTATTTTTAAAGAAAGGGGAAGGCTTAATTCCTATAAGTTGAATACCTCAGGTTTAGTCTGATATGATACTATTAATAGAAGTATACATAGTATTCTATTTTTTTTTTACATTTTTATTGGAGTATAATTGCTTTACAATGGTGTGTTAGTTTCTGCTTTATAACAAAATGAATCAGTTATACATATACATATATCCCCATATCTCTTCCCTCTTGCATCTCCCTCCCTCCCACCCTCCGTATCCCACCCTTTTAGATGGTCACAAAGCACCGAGCTGATCTCCCTGTGCTATGTGGCTGCTTCCCACTAGCTATCTATTTTACATTTGGTAGTGTATATATGTCCATGACACTCTCTTACCCTGTCACATCTTACCCCTCCCCCTCACCATGTCCTCAAGTCCATTCTCTAGTAGGTCTGTGTCTTTATTCCTGTCTTGCCACTAGGTTCTTCATGACCATTTTTTCCCCTTAGATTCCATATATATGTGTTAGCATACGGTATTTGTTTTTCTCTTTCTGACTTACTTCACTCTGTATGACCGACTCTAGGTCCATCCACCTCACTGCAAATAACTCAATTTCATTTCTTCTTATGGTTGAGTAATATTCCATTGTATATATGTGCCACATCTTCTTTATCCATTCATCCGATGATGGACACTTAGGTTGCTTCCATGTCCTGCCTATTGTAAATAGAGCTGCAATGAACATTTTGGTACATGACTCTTTTTGAATTATGGTTTTCTCATGGTATATGCCCAGTAGTGGGATTGCTGGGTCGTATGGTAGTTCTATTTTTAGTTTTTTCAGGAACCTCCATACTGTTCTCCATAGTGGCTGTATCAATTTACATTCCCACCAGCAGTGCAAGAGTGTTCCCTTTCCTCCACACCCTCTCCAGCATTTATTGTTTCTAGATTTTTTGATGATGCCCATTCTGACCGGTGTGAGATGATATCTCATTGTAGTTTTGATTGGCATTTCTCTAAGGATTAATGATGTTGAGCATTCTTTCATGTGTCTGTTGGCAATCTGCATATCTTCTTTGGAGAAATGTCTATTTAGGTCTTCTGCCCATTTTTGGATTGGGTTGTTTGTTTTTTTGTTATTGAGCTGCATGAGCTGCTTGTAAATCTTGGAGATTAATCCTTTGTCAGTTGCTTCATTTGCAAATATTTTCTCCCATTCTGAGGGTTGTCTTTTGGTCTTGTTTATGGTTTCCTATGCTGTGCAAAAGCTTTTAAGTTTCATTTGGTCCCATTTGTTTATTTGTGTTTTTATTTCCATTTCTCTAGGTGGTGGGTCAAAAAGGATCTTGCTGTGATTTATGTCATAGAGTGTTCTGCCTATGTTTTCCTCTAAGAGTTTGATGGTGTCTGGCCTTACATTTAGGTCTTTAATCCATTTTGAGTTTATTTTTGTGTATGGTGTTAGGGAGTGTTCTAATTTCATTCTTTTACAAGTACCTGTCCAGTTTTCCCAGCACCACTTATTGAAGAGGCTGTCTTTTCTCCACTGTATATGCTTGCCTCCTTTATCGAAGATAAGGTGACCATGTGTGCGTGGCTTTATCTCTGGGCTTTCTATCGTGTTCCATTGATCTATATTTCTGTTTTTGTGCCAGTACCATACTGTCTTGATTACTGTAGCTTTGTATTATAGTCTGAAGTCAGGGAGCCTGATTCCTCCAGCTCCATTTTTCGTTCTCAAGATTGCTTTGGCTATTTGGGGTCTTTTCTGTTTCCATAAAAATTGTGAAATTTTTTGTTCTAGTTCTGAGAAAAATGCCAGTGGCAGTTTGATAGGGGTTGCATTGAATCTGTAGATTGCTTTGGGTAGTATAGTCATTTTCACAACATTGATTCTTCCAATCCAAGAACATGGTATATCTCTCCATCTTTTGGTATCATCTTTAATTTCTCTCATCAGTGTCTTATAATTTTCTGCATACAGGTCTTTGATCGCCTTAGGTAGGTTTATTCCTAGATATTTTATTCTTTTTGTTGCAGTGGTAAAGGGGAGTGTTTTCTTAATTTCACTTTCAGATTTTTCATCATTAGTGTATAGGAATGCAAGAGATTTCTGTGCATCAATTTTGTATCCTGATACTTTACCAAATTGATTGATTAGCTCTAGGAGTTTTCTGGTAGCATCTTTAGGAATCTCTATGTAGAGTATCATGTCATCTGCAAACAGTGACAGCTTTACTTCTTCTTTTCCGATTTGGATTCCTTTTATTTCTTTTTCTTCTCTGATTGCTGTGGCTAACACTTCCAAAACTATGTTGAATAATAGTGGTGAGAGTGGGCAACCTTGTCTTGTTCCTGATCTTAGTGGAACTGGTTTCAGTTTTTCACCATTGAGGACGATGTTGGCTGTGGGTTTGTCATATATGGCCTTTATTATGTTGAGGAAAGTTCCCTCTATGCCTACTTTCTGCAGGGCTTTTATCATAAATGGGTGTTGAATTTTGTCCAAAGCTTACTCTGCATCTATTGAGATGGTCATATGGTTTTTCTCCTTTAATTTGTTAATATAGTGTATCACATTGATTGATTTGCGTATATTGAAGACTCCTTGCATTCCTGGGATAAACCCCACTTGATCATGGTGTATGATCCTTTTAATGTGCTGTTGGATTCTGTTTGCTAGTATTTTGTTTAGGATTTTTGCATCTATATTCATCAGTGATATTGGTCTGTAGTTTTCTTTTTTTGTGACTTTTTTTTTTTTAAAGAAATTCACATTCTTTTATTTATTTATTTATTTATAACTGTGTTGGGTCTTCGTTTCTGTGCGAGGGCTTTCTCCAGTTGCGGCAAGCGAGGGCCACTCTTCATCGTGGTGCGCGGGCCTGTCACTATCTTGGCCTCTCTTGTTGCGGAGCAGAGGCTCCAGACGCGCAGGCTCAGTAATTGTGGCTCACGGGCCTAGTTGCTCCGCGGCATGTGGGATCTTCCCAGACCAGGGCTCGAACCCTTGTCCCCTGCATTAGCAGGCAGATTCTCAACCACTGTGCCACAAGGGAAGCCCCCATTCTTTTTTGTGACATCTTTGTCTGGTTTTGTTATCAGGGTGATGGTGGCCTCATAGAATGAGTTTCGGAGTGTTCCTCCCTCTGCTATATTTTGGAAGAGTTTGAGAAGGATAGGTGTTAGCTCTTCTCTAAATGTTTGATAGAATTCGCCTGTGAAGCCATCTGGTCCTGGGCTTTTGTTTGTTGGAAGATTTTTAATCACAGTCTCAATTTCAGTGCTTGTGCTTGGTCTGTTCATATTTTCTGTTTCTTCCTGGTTCAGTCTCGTAAGGTGGTGCATTTCTAAGAATTTGTCCATTTCTTCCAGGTTGTCCATTTTATTGGCATATCGTTGCTTTTAGTACACTCTCCTGATCCTCTGTATTTCTGCAGTGTGAGTTGTTACTTCCCCTTTTTCATTTCTAATTCTATTGATTTGAGTCTTCTCCCTTTTTTAATTTATAAGTCTGGCTAATGGTTTTTCAATTTTGTTTATCTTCTCAAAGAACCAGCTTTTAGTTTTATTGATCTTTGCTATCGTTTACTTCATTTCTTTTTCATTTCTTTCTGATCTGATCTTTACGATTTCTTTCCTTCTGCTAACTTTGGGGTTTTATTGTTCTTCTTTCTCTAATTGCTTTAGGTGTAAGGTTAGGTTGTTTATTTGAGATGTTTCTTGTTTCTTAAGGTAGGCTTGTATAGCTATAAACTTCCCTCTTAGAACTGCTTTTGCTGCATCCCATAGGTTTTGGGTCGTTGTGTTTTCATTGTTATTTGTTTTTAGGTATTTTTTGATTTCCTCTTTGATTTCTTCAGTGATCTCTTGGTTATTTAGTAGTGTATTGTTTAGCATCCATGTGTTTGTGTTTTTTGTTTTTTTCTCCCCTGTAATTGATTTCTAATCTCATAGCGTTGTAGTCAGAAAAGATGCTTGATATGATTTCAATGTTCTTAAATTTACTGAGGCTTGATTTGTGACCCATGACGTGATCTATCCTGGAGAATGTTCCATGAGCACATGAGAAGAAAGTGTATTCTGTTGTTTTTGGATGGAATGTCCTATAAATATTAATTAAATCCATGTCATTTAATGTATCATTTAAAGCTTGTGTTTCCTTATTGATTTTCATTTTGGATGATCTGTCCATTGGTGAAAGCTGGGTGTTAAATTCCCCTACTATGATTGTGTTACTGTCGATTTCCCCTTTTATGGCTGTTAGTATTTGCCTTATATATTGAGGTGCTCCTATGTTGGGTGCATAAATATTTACAATTGTTATATCTTCTTCTTGGATTGATCCCTTGTTCATTATGTAGTGTCCTTCTTTGTCTCTTGTAATAGTCTTTGTTTTAATGTCTATTTTGTCTGATATGAGAATTGCTACTCCAGCTTTCTTTTGATTTCCATTTGCATGGAATATCTTTTTCCATCCCCTCACTTTCAGTCTGTATGTGTCCCAGGTCTGAAGTGGGTCTCTTGTAGGCAGCATATATGTGGGTCTTGTTTTTGTATCCATTCAGCCAGTCTATGTCTTTTGGTTGGAGCATTTAATCCATTTACATTTAAGGTAATTATCGATATGTATGTTACTATTACCATTTTCTTAATTGTTTTGGGTTTGTTATTGTAGGTCTTTTCCTTCTCTTGTGTTTCCTGCCTAGAGAAGTTCCTTTAGCATATAGCATTCTATTTTTGATTACTGATTAGTCCATACAAGAAACTCCAATGGTAGAAACAATTGCTCCACCTCACCTAAATTACTACCATTTTGGTTTTCCTCTTTTTGTCTCCATTAGGAGATGTCCCCAGATGCTTCACTTCCAGGGGATCCAGAGGCCTATCCTGCTGCTGTGTCAAGCGGTGGAGCCATTCATCTGCAGACAGGAGGTGGATATTTTGGCCTAAGCTTTACTTGTCCTAGTCTCAAAAATCCTATTAGCAAGAAATCCTGGACTCGCAAATTAAAAAGCTGGGCATACAGGCTACGGCAGTCAACCAGCTTTTTCAAGAGATCAAAAGTCCGTCAAGGTAGTGTGCTTACAGTCAGGGACATAGACTAGGTAACATCATTTTTCATTTACTTCTGTTTCTTTTTGTTGTTGTTCATACACAAATCTTGCCACTTTTTCCACGTAGCCCATGTATGTGACACGTCCCATTAATGTCATTGCCATTTTATTTTTCCTTTTGTAACTAATTTGGTTTTAAAGTATTCATTTCATATAGATACTAAGTCTCGGGATAAATCTTGCAATGTCTGATTCAGAATTAGGGACTTCTACAGTGTTGCTTATTACATTAACACTTTTTTAATTGTCTAGCAGGAGTTAAGCTTTTTCTACTTTTCTTCATTTTTGGTAATGTAAACAAATGTAGTCTTAACAAGCAATTTTCTCCTTTCTGCTTACAATTTGGCGAAACTTGCAGTGGATACAGAAGATACGAGATCAGCAGTTGCTCCTGACCCCATTCCTCTGACAGGAGAGTCCACAGCTGATGCTAGGGCTTTGAGTAGATGTAAAGCAATGAGTGGATCATTTCAGCGGGGTCGGTTCCAGGTTTGTGTCTTTGGTTAAATCATTATCTACAAAGGCATTATAAAAGGTAACAGCATTGAAGATCTAGGTCTGTAGATGGTAATTATTTTAAATGTAGATCATTATCGTATTTCATTTTTCCCCTTATATGCATCCTGTCACCTTCTGTAGCCATCCACTAAAGGCGAGTCTAAAGAAATGAGGATTTTAGTAGCTGAAAGGGAGCACAGAAATGGGTCATCAGTTTTTGGTGGGTGGTTGGGTCATCTTTTTTATAAATCTAATTTCATGTCCTTTAGAACCTTGGCAATTGAATTTGTTTTCATTTTATTTTTAATTGAAGTATAGATGATTTACAATATTGTGTTAGTTTTAGGTGTACGTATGGAATGTTTTTTAATTGCAGAATTTTATTTGAGCAATATGAAGCCAATTCTCTTTGCAAAGGGCCCAATTGCAAAGCTTTGAATATGACAAGTATAGATGGGATTTTTTAGTTTTGGTATTATCAGTGTTTGTACATTACAGAAGACCATCCAGTTGTCTGTGCCATATATTGATATTGAATTTCTTTGTGGGTTTACTCTTTGGTTAGGCAGAGCCAGCCACCTTTGCCTTTTTGTATTTCAGGTGATTACAGTTCCTCAGCAGCAGTCAGTGAAAGTGACATCTTTTGGAATAGAACACATACCAGCATTCAATAAAATGACGAGCCAGCCTAGTGAAGAAGCTTTAGCCTTTACTGAAACAGCAAAGTCTCAATTGGTAGGAATGGAACCTGCCACACACAATCCACAAACTTCACTTTCTTCTCAGAAGTTACAAGCTCTTCAGGAAACCTTCAAAGAAGATAAAAGAATTCCCAAACAAGCTGACAACTTCTCATCTTTCAGTACAGCTTGTGAGACTGATGTATCTTTGATGACTCCAGAAAAGGAATTGGAAGAAAATTCAGCCACAGGAAGTAGCTTGCAGTCTGGATCTGAACTGTTGCTTAAAGAGAGAGAGATACTTACTTCTGGGATACAGCCTACCTCTGATAGTGAATTTTCAGCCACTCTTTGTGGCAGAGGGAAATCAGTGGCAAAGACTGGTCCAGAGAGAGAAAAGTGCTTACCACTCCGTGAAGAAAAAGCCTACGTTCAAACACAGAGCTCACTCTTCTATTCACCGTCTTCCCCAATGAGCAGTGATGATGAGTCAGAAGTAGAGGATGAGGACTTAAAGGTGGAGCTTCAAAGATTACGAGAAAAGTAAGGACTGCTTCTCTTTTGTCACAAATTTGATTGCCTTGGGTTTTTTTTTTAAGTACATTTTTTTAAATTAATTAATTAATTAATTTATTTTTGGCTGTGTTGGGTCTTCGCTTCTGTGCGAGGGCTTTCTCCAGTTGTGGCAAGTGGGGGCTACTCTTCATCGCGGTGCGCGGGCCTCTCACTATCGCGGCCTCTCTCGTTGCGGAGCACAGGCTCCAGACACGCAGGCTCAGTAGTTGTGGCTCACGGGCCCAGTCGCTCCGCGGCATGTGGGATCCTCCCAGACCAGGGCTCGAACCCGTGTCCCCTGCATTGGCAGGCGGACTCTCAACCACTGCGCCACCAGGGAAGCCCCTGCCTTGGGTTTCATAGAACTAAGTATTTGATTGGTAACTAATTTTGGATTGGTGACATTTTAATGATGGAAGAAAATTTATGGTTGAAAACTACAAAGATAGCATCAGATCCCACAGGCTAAGGGCTCAGTCCCACAAGACTGCCCCCTTTCAGATGCCCATCACGAGTCCAGGTAGTGTTACCTATGCTTCTTACCAACCTGTTGTAAATCAGAGGTTCCCACAAACCCCTCCTCAGCTTTGATTACCTTGCTAGAGTGGCTTACAGAGCTCAGGAAAACAGTTTCCTTACTAGATTATTGGTTTATTATAAAAGGATACAACTCAAGAACAGCCAGATGGCAAGGTATAGGGGAAGGGGCATGGAACTTCATGGCCTCCCAGAAGTGCCACTCTCCCAGCACCTCCATGTCTTCACCGACCTAGAAGCTCTTAGAACCCCTGTAGTTCACGGATTTTTATGGAAGCTTCATTACATAGGCATGATTGATTAAATCGTTGGCCATTGGTGATTAATTCAACTTCCATCCTTGTTCCCCTCCTTAGAGGTACCCATCCTTAGGGGCTATCCAAAAGTCACTTCGTGATCAGAGGGGCTTGTTTTGAATAATGAGACACTCCTTTTACCTTTATCACTCTGGAACTATTTCAGGAACTGGAGCTATTTGAGGACAAAAGACCAAATATTATAACAAAAGATTCTCCCATTGCTCTTGTCACTTAGGAAGTTACAAGGGTTTTAGGAGCTGTGTGCCAAGAACAGGGACAAAGACCAAATATATCTTTTTTATTATAAAACATAATATCACAACAGTAAAAATGCACACAAACCAATCTCCTGTTTCTCATGCCCTAATCTCATTTCTCAGAGGCGACCACAATGAACTATTTGGTATATATCTTGCCTGTCATTTTTCTTGCATTTACAAATATATAGTTTTTGAGTTTAATAAAAGTGGGATCATAATATATGTTACTCTACAATTTTTTGACTTAACATTGTCTCCTCTTCATATTCATGTTTGCACAAATAATCTTTATTCCATACATTGGAATAGCATATAGCCATTTAAAGTTGATTTACTCTCTCCTTAATGGGCATTTCAGTTTTATCCCATATTTTGCTTATGTAAAAAATGTTGAAGTCAACATCCTTATATTTTTACATACTTATGTTAGTATTTTTGTAGGATAGATACCTAAAAGTGGAATTGCTGGCTTAAAAGGTTTGTACATTTAAAATTGTCATCCAATGTAAATATACCATTTTACACACCAAACAGAAATATATGAAAGTGCCTGTTTTCCCACTCCTTAACAAGATTAGACTGGATATTATTGATTCTTTTCATTTTATTCCAATCAGATGAATAAAAAATAGTTTTAAAATCTGTGTTCTATGTATGCTAACACATATATATGGAATCTAAAAGAAAAAAAAATGGTTCTGAAGAACCTAGGGGCAGGACAGGAATAAAGACGCAGACGTAGAGAATGGACTTGAGGACACGGGGAGGGGGAAGGGTAAGCTGGGATGAAGTGAGAGAGTAGCACTGACATATATACACTACCAAATGTAAAATAGATAGCTAATGGGAAGCAGCTGCATAGCACAAGGAGATCAGCTCGGTGCTTTGTAACCACCTAGAGGGGTGGGATAGGGAGGGTGGGAGGGAGACACAAGAGGGAGGAGATATGGGGATGCATGTATATGTATAGCTGATTCACTTTGTTATACAGCAGAAACTAACATACCATTGTAAAGCAATTATACTGCAATAAAGATGTTTAAAAAATTTGTGTTCTAATTAATACTAAGGATGTGCATCATCTCATATTTATTGGCTACTTGTATTTCCTCTTCTTTGGAGTCATCTTTTCATATTCTTTCCCCCTTTTTCTATAAAGTTGTTTCTTGTTTTTTTAGCATTTAATACTTAGTTATTATTAATGATACTCCATTTTTTTAATATTAATTAATTAATTTATTTTAGGCTGTGTTGGGTCTTCGTTTCTGTGCGAGGGCTTTCTCTAGTTGCGGCAAGTGGGGGCCACTCTTCATCACGGTGCGCGGGCCTCTCACTATCACGGCCTCTCTTGTTGTGGAGCACAGGCTCCAGACGCGCAGGCTCAGTAATTGTGGCTCACGGGCCTAGCCACTCCGTGGCATGTGGGATCTTCCCAGACCGGGGCTCGAACCCGTGTCCCCTGCATTGGCAGGCAGATTCTCAACCACTGCGCCACCAGGGAAGCCCTGTTTCTTTTTTTCTTATTGATTTTTAGGAGCTATTTATATATTCTGAATATTAACCTTTTACTATATGTTACAAATTTTTTTCCTGTTTATACTTGCAACATATAATAAAGAAAAGGTTAATATTATCAGTACTATGAGACTTTCACTTTTTAAATTATCTTTTACTGTATTGAAGTTTTAGAAATTTGTTCTTGTCAATTTATTGAGCTTTTTCTTTATGTCTGATTAGTTTAATGTCACACTTAGGAAGGCAATGAAAATCTTAAAATTGTGAAAATATTCTGTATTTCCACATTCTTAATCTAAATTCCTTGTTAAACTTTACTTGTACTGGTAGAGTTCCTTGGCTCATCTCTATGGTGCCTGTGCCATTAAAATGCTTTCTGCATGATTTTCCTTCAGACACATTCAGGAGGTGGTAAATCTTCAAACCCAGCAGAATAAGGAGCTACAGGAGCTCTATGAACGCCTTCGGGCAATTAAAGACAGCAAAGTCCAATCATCAGAGATTCCTGTACCACCTGCATCACCACGTAGACCAAGATCTTTCAAAAGCAAACTTCGAAGCCGTCCCCAGTCCTTGACACATGTGGACAGTGGCACAGTTGCAACAGGTAAATCAATCTTAAAAGTGATTAAAAAAAACTGGTCAAAGATCAGCAAAATTAGAAAAATAAAAATAATTAACTTATTTTTTATTAAGCTAAGGTGATTTAAAGAAGTATACATTATTCTGAGGTTCTCTTCCACTTTGTTGGTGCTGAATGTTCTTTTATGAAATAATGATGAGGATAGGTGATAGATTTTGGAGAGCAGATGAGTGTTATGTTTTCATTTGGAAAACAAATACCTGGAAACCCAGTTTCAATCCCCAAAATAAGCTTTTGAAATGTTGGTAGTCAATGGGAACCGCTGGTCCAGCATTTGGAGTTTGTTGAGGAGTTTATTGCTTAACAAAGATAATCTTAAAAGGAAAGTCATGATCTATCTGATGTAAGAGATCTTTATTTATTACGAGACTAATAGAAAAACTGTACGTCTCTGAATTTGTAAAAAGAGAGGATCAGTCTCAACTTAATAAAGAAGTTGTTAATCAGGTCAGACTTACTTGGTTACTTGTGCATAGTCAAGGTGGGGTTGAGGGTGAACTGTAAGGGTATATGTGAGATCTCAACAGAATTTGTGGTAGGCAGAATAATGGTCCCCCCCAAAGACATCCATGTGCAAATCCCTGCAACCTGTGACTATGTTCAGCTATATGCCAAAGGGTAATTGAGGTTGTAGATAGAATTTAAGAGGCTAATCAACATTTTAAAATAGAGAGATATCCTGGATTATCTGAGTGGGCCCCGTGTAATCACAAGGGTCCTCTAAAGTAGAAGAGAGAGGCAGAAGAAAGGATCAGAGAAAAGATATGAGGAAGGAAGCAGTGTCAGAGAGAGGCAGCATTGCTGGCTTTGAAAATGGAGGAAAAGGGCCACAAACCAAGGAATGCAGGCAACCCATAGAAGCTGGAAAAGGCTGGGGAAGTTTGAAAACACAAGGTTTACTCTTCACAGGTCCTGGGGGGTACACATCGTGCGGGCCACATAGCAAGAGGTTTGGTCAGGAGGTGGGAAACAGGAGTACATACTAGAGAGCAGGAGCACACACTAGCAGATCTAGGGTTCTTCCTTTATACTGGTTGAGGGTGGGGTACCTAGGGTTTCGCAGGTTCACTGTTTATTGAGAGTGAGATCGGGAATTAAAGCACAGGGAGGGAAAAGCAGGGTCACTCAAATGATCAGTTATCTAGGTCAACCAGGGCTTTCTAAAAGGGAAACTTCATGGGTGGGGTGGCCTGGCTCTTTATATAGTTGTATAGCTGGCAATGTGTTTATTTGAGATGGATTTCTTTGAAATGTATACTTCAGCAATCAAAAGCTTAATGTCAGGCACTTTCTTATTACAATCAAAAAAGCTAATTGTCAGGCACTTACACCACACTGCTTCTTTCAAATCAACCATAAGATCTCATGGTAAAAACATGCCTTTTGAGATTGGCTTTTTTGACCCATAACATTGTCTTTGCGATTATTTAAGTTATTTTGTGTTATGATAGCTTGTTCCTTTTTGTTGCTGAGTAATATTCCATGCTATGGATGTACCACAGCTTGCTTTTTTTTCTTTTTTAACATCTTTATTGGAGTATAATTGCTTTACAATGGTGTGTTAGTTTCTGCTTTATAACAAAGTGAATCAGTTATACATATACATATGTTCCCATCTCTCTTCCCTCTTGCGTCTCCCTCCCTCCCACCTTCCCTATCCCACCCCTCTAGGTGGTCACAAACCACCGAGCTGATCTCCCTGTGCTATGCGGCTGCTTCCCACTAGCTATCTATTTTGCGTTTGGTAGTGTATATATGTCCATGCCACTCTCACTTTGTCACAGCTTACCCTTCCCCCTCCCCATATCCTCAAGTCCATTCTCTAGTAGGTCTGCATCTTTACTCCTGTCTTGCCCCTAGGTTCTTCTGATCATTTTTTTTTCTTTTTTTTTTTTAGATTCCATATATATGTGTTAGCATACGGTATTGGTTTTTCTCTTTCTGACTTACTTCACTCTGTATAACAGTCTCGAGGTCCATCCACCTCACTACAAATAACTCAGTTTCGTTCCCTTTTATGGCTGAGTAATAATCCATTGTATATATGTGCCACATCTTCTTTATCCATTCATCTGTTGATGGACACTTAGGTTGCTTCCATGTCCTGGCTATTGTAAATACAGCGGCAATGAACATTTTGGTACATGACTCTTTTTGAATTATGGTTTTCTCAGAGATTGTAGTGGGATTGCTGGGTCGTATGGTAGTTCTATTTTTAGTTTTTTAAGGAACCTCCATACTGTTCTCCATAGTGGCTGTATCAATTTACATTCCCACCAACAGTGCAAGAGTGTTCCCTTTTCTCCACACCCTCTCCAGCATTTATTGTTTCTAGATTTTTTGATGATGGCCATTCTGACCGGTGTGAGATGATATCTCATTGTAGTTTTGATTTGCATTTCTCTAATGATTAATGATGTTGAGCATTCTTTCATGTGTCTGTTGGCAATCTGTATATCTTCTTTGGAGAAATGTCTATTTAGGTCTTCTGCCCATTTTTGGATTGAGTTGTTTGTTTTTTTGTTATTGAGCTGCATGAGCTGCTTGTAAATCTTGGAGATTAATCCTTTGTCAGTTGCTTCATTTGCAAATATTTTCTCCCATTCTGAGGGTTGTCTTTTCGTCTTGTTATGGTTTCCTTTGCTGTGCAAAAGCTTTTAAGTTTCATTTGGTCCCATTTGTTTATTTTTGTTTTTATTTCCATTTCTCTAGCAGGTGAGTCAAAAAGGATCTTGCTGTGATTTATGTCATACAGTGTTCTGCCTATGTTTTCCTCTAAGAGTTTGATGGTGTCTGGCCTTACATTTAGGTCTTTAATCCATTTTGAGTTTATTTTTGTGTATGGTGTTAGGGAGTGTTCTAATTTCATTCTTTTACATGTAGCTGTCCAGTTTTCCCAGCACCACTTATTGAAGAGGCTGTCTTTTCTCCACTGTATATGCTTGCCTCCTTTATCAAAGATAAGGTGACCATATGTGCATGGGTTTACCTCTGGGCTCTCTATCGTGTTCCGTTGATCTATATTTCTGTTTTTGTGCCAGTACCATACTGTCTTGATTACTGTAGCTTTGTATTATAGTCTGAAGTCAGGGAGCCTGATTCCTCCAGCTCCGTTTTTCTTTCTCAAGATTGCTTTGGCTATTCGGGGTCTTTTATGTTTCCACAAAAATTTTGAAATTTTTTGTTCTAGTTCTGTGAAAAATGCCATTGGTAGTTTGTTAGGGATTGCATTGAATCTGTAGATTGCTTTGGGTAGTATAGTCATTTTCACAATACTGATTCTTCCAATCCAAGAAGATGGTATATCTCTCCATCTATTTGTATCATCTTTAATTTCTTTCATCAGTGTCTTATAGTTTTCTGCATACAGGTCTTTTGTCTCCTTAGGTTGGTTGATTCCTAGGTATTTTATTCTTTTGTTGCAATGGTAAATGGGAGTGTTTCCTTAATTTCTCTTTCAGATTCTTCATCATTAGTGTATAGGAATGGAAGAGATTTCTGTGCATTAATTTTGCATCCTGCCACTTTATCAAATTCATTGATTAGCTCTAGTAGTTTTCTGGTAGCATCTTTAGCATTCTCTTTGTATGGTATCATGTCACCTGCAATCAGTAACAATTTTACTTCTTTTCCAATTTGGATTCCTTTTATTTCTTTTTCTTCTCTGACTGCTGTGGCTAAAACTTCCAAAATTATGTTGAATAATAATGGTGAGAGTGGGCAACCTTGTCTTGTTCCTGATCTTACTGGAAATGGTTTCAGTTTTTCACCATTGAGAACGATGTTAGCTGTAGGTTTGTCATATATGGCCTTTATTATGTTGAGGTAAGTTCCCTCTATCCCTACTTTCTGGAGAGCTTGTATCATAAATGGGTGTTCCATTTTGTCAAAAGCTTTTTCTCCATCTATTAAGATGATCATATGGTTTTTATTCTTCAGTTTGTTAATATGGTGTATCACATTGATTGATATGCGTATATTGAAGAATCCTTGCATTCCTGGGATAAACCCCACTTGATCATGGTGTATGATCCTTTTAATGTGCTGCTGGAATCTGTTTGCTAGTATTTTGTTGAGGATTTTTGCATCTATGTTCATCAGTGATATTGGCCTGTAGTTTTCTTTCTTTGTGACACCTCTGTCTGATTTTCGTATCAGGGTGATGGTGGCCTCGTAGAATGAGTTTGGGAGTGTTCCTCCCTCTGCAATATTTTGGAAGAGTTTGAGAAGGACAGGTGTTTGCTCTTCTCTAAATGTTTGACAGAATTCTCCTGTGAAGCCATCTGGTCCTCCTGGGCTTTTGTTTGTTGGAAGATCTTTTAATCACAGTCTCAGTTTCAGTGCTTGTGATTGGTCTGTTTATATTCTCTGTTTCTTTCTGGTTCAGTCTCGGAAGATTGTGCTTTTCTAAGAGTTTGTCCATTTCTTCCAAGTTGTCCACTTATTGGCATATAGGTGCTTGTAGTAATCTCTCATGATTCTTTGTATGTCTGCAGTGTCAGTTGTTACTTCTCCTTTTTCATTTCTAATTCTATTGATTTGAGTCTTCTCCCTTTTTTTCTTGATGAGTCTGGCTAATGGTTTATCAATTTTGTTTATCTTCTCAAAGAACCAGCTTTTAGTTTTATTGATCTTTGCTATTGTTTCCTTCATTTCTTTTTCATTTCTTTCTGATCTGATCTTTATGATATCTTTCCTTCTGCTAACTTTGGGGGTTTCTTGTTCTCCTTTGTCTGATTGCTTTAGGTATAAGGTTAAGTTGCTTATTTGAGATGTTTCTTGAGGTAGGATTGTATTGCTATAAACTTCCATCTTAGAACTGCTTTTGCTGCATCCCATAGGTTTTAGGTCCTCTTATTTGCATTGTCACTTGTTTCTAGGTATCTTTTGATTTCGTCCTTGATTTCTTCAGTGATCTCTTGGTTATTACGTAGTGTATTGTTTAGCATCCATGTGTTTGTATTTTTTACAGATTTTTTCCTGTAATTGATATCTAGTCTCATAGTGTTGTGGTCGGAAATGATACTTGATATGATTTCAATCTTAAATTTACCAAGGCTTGATTTGTGACCCAAGATATGATCTATCCTGGAGAATGTTCCATGAGCACTTGAGAAGAAAGTGTATTCTGTTGTTTTTGGGTGGAATGTCCTATAAACATCAATTAAGTCCATCTTGTTTAATGTATCATTTAAAGCTTGTGTTTCCTTATTTATTTTCATTTTGGATGATCTGTCCATTGGTGACAGTGGGGTGTTAAAGTCCCCTGCTGTGAATTTGTTACTGTTGATTTCCCCTTTTATGGCTGTTAGCATTTGCCTTATGTATTGATGTGCTCCTATATTGGGTGCATAAATATGTACAAGTGTTATATCTTCTTCTTGGATTGATGCTTTGATCATTATGTAGTGTCATTCTGTGTCTCTTGTAATAGTCTTTATTTTAAAGTCTATTTTGTCTGATATGAGAATTGCTACTCCAGCATTCCTTTGATTTCCATGTGCATGGAATATCTTTTTCCATCCCCTCACTTTCAGTCTGTATGTGTCCCTAGGTCTGAAGTGGGTTTCTTGTAGGCAGCATATATACGGGTCTTATTTTTGTATCCATTCAGCCAGTCTGTGTCTTTTGGTTGGAGCATTTAATCCATTTACATTTAAGGTAATTATCGATATGTATGTTCCTATGACCATTTTCTTAATTTTTTGGGGTTTGTTATTGTAGGTCTTTTCCTTCTCTTGTGTTTCCTGCCTAGAGAAGTTCCTTTAGCATTTGTTGTAAAACTGGTTTGCTGGTGCTGAATTCTCTTATATTTTGCTTGTCTGTAAAGGCTTTATTTTCTCCATCGAATCTGAATGAGATACTTGCTGGGTAGAGTAATCTTGGTTGTAGGTTTTTCCCTTTCATCACTTTAAATATGTCCTGCCACTGTCTTGTGGCTTGCAGAGTTTCTGCTGAAAGATCAGCTGTTAACATTATGGGGATTCCCTTGTGTGTTATTTGTTTTTTTTCCCTTGCTGCTTTTAGTATTTTTTTCCATTTAATATTTTTACCTTGGTCCTTCATTTGCTGTGTGTTTCTCTGTCTTCTCATTTTGCTTAATTTACTGTGTTTGTGGTCTCCTTTTCACAGGCTGCAGGTTCATAGTTCCTGTTGTTTTTGGTGTCTGTCCCCATTGGCTAAGGTTGGTTCAGTGGGTTGTGTAGGCTTCCTGGTGGAGGGGATTAGTGCCTGTGTTCTGGTGGATGAGGCTGGATCTTGTCTTTCTGGTGGGCAGGTCCACGTCTGGTGGTGTGTTTTGGGGTGTCTGTGGCCTTCTTATGATTTTAGGCAGCCTCTCTGCTAATAGGCGGGGTTGTGTTCCTATCTTGCTAGTTGTTTGGCATAGGGTGTCCAGCACTGTAGCTTGCTGGTCATTGAGTGGAGCTGGGTCTTAGCGTTGGGATGGAGATCTCTGGGAGAGCTTTCGCTGTTTGATATTACGTGGAGCCGGGAGGTCTTTGGTGGACCAATGTCCTGAACTCCGCTCTCCCATCTCAGAGGCACAGGCCTGACACCCGGCCGGAGCACCAAGACCCTGTCAGCCACACAGCTCAGAGGAAAAGGGAGGACAAAAAAGGAAGAAAGAAAAAATAATAAAATAAAGTTATTAAAACAAAAAATATACATTATTAAAAATAAAAAATTTAAAAGTCATAAAAAAAGGAAAGAAAGAAAGAAAGAAAGAGCAACCAAACCATTAAAAAACTCCACCAATGATAACAAGCACTAAAAGCTATGCTAAGAAAAAAAAAAAGGACAGACAGAACCCTAGGACAAATGGTAAAAGCAAAGTTATACAGACAAAATCAAAGAAGTATATACATACATACTCACAAAAAGAGAAAAAGGAAAACAGTATATATTTCTATATATTAAAAAATAAAAAAGGAAGAGAGCAACCAAATCAATAAACAAATCTACCAATGGTAATAAACTCTAAATACTAAACTAAGGTAAACGTAAAACCAGAAACATATTACATGCAGAAAGGAAACCCAAAGTCTACAGTTGCTTCCAAAGTCCCCTGCCTCAATTTTGGGATGATTCGTTGTCTATTCAGGTATTCCAGAGATGCAGGGTACATCCAGTTGATTGTGGAGATTTAATCTGCTGCTCCTGAGGCTCCTGGGAGAAATTTCCCTTTCTCTTTTGTGTTCGCACAGCTCCCGGGGTTCAACATTGGATTTGGACCCGCCTCTGCGTGTAGGTCGCCTGAGGGCGTCTGTTCTTCACTCAGACAGGACGGGGTTAAAGTAGCAGCTGATTAGGGGGCTCTGGCTCACTCAGGCCAGGGGGAGGGAGGGGTATGGAACGCAGGGTAAGCCTGTGGTGGCAGAGGCCGGTGTGACGTTGCGACAGCCTGAGGCGCGCTGTGTGTTCTCCCGGGGAAGTTGTCCCTGGATCACGGGACCCTGGCAGTGGCAGGCCGCACAGGCTCTCAGGAGGGGAGGTGTGGATAGTGACCTGTGCTTGCACACAGGCTTCTTGGTGGCGGCAGCAGCAGCCTTAGCGTCTCATGCCCGTCTCTGGGTTCCACGCTGATACCCACGGCTCGCACCCGTCTCTGAAGCTCGTTTAGGCGGCGCTCTGAATCCCCTCTCCTCACGCACCAGGAAACAAAGAGGCAAGAAAAAGTCTCTCGCCTGTTCGGCAGCTCCAGACCTTTTTCCAGACTCCCTCCCGGCTAGCCGTGGTGCACTAACCCCTTCAGGCTGTGTTCACGCTGCCAACCCCAGTCCTCTCCCTGTGATGCGACCGAAGCCCGAGCCTCAGCTCCCAGCCCCCGTCTGCCCCGGCGGGTGAGCAGACAAGCCTCTCAGGCTGGTTAGTGCTGGTCGGCACTGGTCCTCTGTGCGGGAATCTCTCCGCTTTGCCCTCCACACCCCTGTGGCTGCGCTCTCTTCCGTGGCTCCGAAGCTTCCCCCCTCTGCCACTCGCAGTCTCCGCCCGCGAAGGGGTTTCCTAGTGTGTGGAAACCTTTCCTCCTTCACAGCTCCCTCCCACTGGTGCAGGTCCCATCCCTATTCTTTTGTGTCTGTTTTTTCTTTTTTCTTTTGCCCTACCCAGGTACGTGGGGAGTTTCTTGCCTTTTGGGAGGTCTGACATCTTCTGCCAGCGTTCAGTGAATGTTCTATAGGAGCAGTTCCACGTGTAGATGTATTTCTGACGAATGTGTGGGGAGGAAGGTGATCTCTACGTCTTACACCTCCGCCATCTTCTCCTCTCTCCGATCTATATTATTTCTTTCCTTCTTTTACCTTTGGGATTTTTTCTCTTCTTTTGCTACTTTCACAATGTTGATTCTTCCAGTCCAAGAACATGGCATATCTCTCCATCTATTTGTATCATCTTTAATTTCTTTCATCAGTGTCTTGTAATTTTCTGCATACAGGTCTTTGATCGCCTTAGGTAGGTTTATTCCTAGATATTTTATTCTTTTTGTTGCAATGGTAAAGGGGAGTGTTTTCTTAATTTCACTTTCAGATTTTTCATCATTAGTGTATAGGAATGCAAGAGATTTCTGTGCATCAATTTTGTATCCTGATACTTTACCAAATTGATTGATTAGCTCTAGGAGTTTTCTGGTAGCATCTTTAGGAATCTCTATGTAGAGTATCATGTCATCTGCAAACAGTGACAGCTTTACTTCTTCTTTTCCGATTTGGATTCCTTTTATTTCTTTTTCTTCTCTGATTGCTGTGGCTAACACTTCCAAAACTATGTTGAATAATAGTGGTAAGAGTGGGCAACCTTGTCTTGTTCCTGATCTTAGTGGAAACGGTTTCAGTTTTTCACCATTGAGGACGATGTTGGCTGTGGGTTTGTCATATATGGCCTTTATTATGTTGAGGAAAGTTCCCTCTATGCCTACTTTGTGCAGGGCTTTTATCATAAATGGGTGTTGAATTTTGTCGAAAGCTTTCTCTGCATCTATTGAGATGATCATATGGTTTTTCTCCTTCAATTTGTTAATATGGTGTACCACGTTGATTGATTTGAGTATATTGAAGAATCCTTGCATTCCTGGAATAAACCCCACTTGATCATGGTGTATGATCCTTTTAATGTGCTGTTGGATTCTGTTTGCTAGTATTTTGTTGAGGACTTTTGCATCTATGTTCATCAGTGATATTGGCCTGTAGTTTTCTTTCTTTGTGACATCTTTGTCTGGGTTTGGTATCAGGGTGATGGTGGCCTCGTAGAATGAGTTGGGGAGTGTTCCTCCCTCTGCAATATTTTGGAAGAGTTTGAGAAGGATGGGTGTTAGCTCTTCTCTAAATGTTTGATAGAATTCGCCTGTGAAGCCATTTGGTCCTGGGCTTTTGTTGGAAGATTTTTAATCCCAGTTTCAATTTCAGTGCTTGTGATTGGTCTGGTCATATTTTCTATTTCTTCCTGGTTCAGTCTCGGCAGTTGTGCATTTCTAAGAATCTGTCCATTTCTTCCAGGTTGTCCATTTTATTGGCATAGAGTTGCTTGTAGTAATCTCTCATGATCTTTTGTATGTCTGCAGTGTCATTAGTTACTTTTTCTTTTTCATTTCTAATTCTATTGATTTGAGTTTCTCCCTTTTTTTCTTGATGAGTCTGGCTAATGGTTTATCAATTTTGTTTATCTTCTCAAAGAACCAGCTTTTAGTTTCAGTGATCTTTGCTATTGTTTCCTTCATTTATTTCTAATCTGATCTTTATGATTTCTTTCCTTCTGCTAGCTTTGGGGATTTTTTGTTTTTCTTTCTCTAATCGCTTTAGGTGCAAGGTTAGGTTGTTTATTCGAGATGTTTCCTGTTTCTTGAGGTGGGTTTGTATTGCTATAAACTTCCCTCTTAGAACTGCTTTTGCTGCATCCCATAGGCTTTGGGTCGTCGTGTCTCCATTGTCATTTGTTTCTAGGTATTTTTTGATTTCCCCTTTGATTTCTTCAGTGATCACTTCGTTACTAAGTAGTGTATTGTGTAGCCTCCATGTGTTTGTATTTTTTACAGATCTTTTCCTGTAATTGATATCTAGTCTCATAGCATTGTGGTCGGAAAAGATACTTGATACGATTTCAATTTTCTTAAATTTACCAAGGCTTGATTTGTGACCCAAGATATGATCTATCCTGGAGAATGTTCCATGAGCACTTGAGAAAAATGTGTATTCTGTTGTTTTTGGATGGAATGTCCTATAAATATCAATTAAGTCCATCTTGTTTAATGTATCATTTAAAGCTTGTGTTTCCTATTTGTTTTTTAAATAAGTTTATTTGTATCATTTTTTTAGATTCCACATGTAAGTGATATAATATGATATTTGTCTTTCTCTGTCTGACTTAGTGCAGGTAGTATGATAATCTTTAGGTCCGTCCATGTTGCTACAAATGGCATTACTTCATTCTTTTTTATGGCTGAGTAATAGTCCATTGAATAAATATATATGCCACATCTTCTTTATCCATTCAGCTGTCAACGGGCATTTAGGTTGTTTCCATGTCTTGGCTATTGTAGGTGGTGCTGCTGTGAACACTGGGGTGCATGTATCTTTCTGAATTAGAGTTTTCATCTTTTCCAGATATATGCCCAGGAGTGGAATTGCTGGATCCTATGGTATTCTACTTTTAGTTTTTTAAGGAACCTCCATACTGTTCTCTATAGTGGCTGCACCAATTTACATTTCTACCAACAGTGCAGGAGGGTTCCCTTTTCTTCACATCCTCTCCAGCATTTATTATTTGTAGACTTTTTGATGATGACCATTCTGACCAGTGTGCATCTGGAAATGTTTTGCTTTCCCCTTGATATGGAATTCTGGTTGACAATTTTTTTTCATTTAACACTTGAAAAATATTATGCCCCTTGCTTTGACTTCCATGGTTTCTGATGAGCAATCTGTTGTCACCCTACTTGTTTCTCCCCTGTAGGTGAGGTGTCATTTTTCTCTGGCTGCTTTCAAGAGGTTTTCTTTGTTTTTAGTTTTTAGAAGTTGAATTATTTGAATTATTTACAAAACAAATAGACTCACAGACATTGAAAACAAACTTACGGTTACCAAAGGGGAAAAGGGTGGGGAGGGATAAATTAGGAGTTTGGGATTAACAGATACGCATACTATATATAAAATAGATAAACCATCAGGACCTATTGTGTAGCACAGGGAACTATATTCAACATCTTGTAATGATCTATAATGGAAAAGAATATGAAATATATATGTGTATAACTGAATCACTTTGCTGTACACCTGAAACTAACAAAACATTGTAAATTAATTATACTCCAATTAAAAAAAAAAAGACATTCCCAAATGAAGGAAAACCAAGAAAATATGTTGTTAGCAAACCTACCCTGAAAGAATGGCTATGGGAATTCGTGAAACAAAATGGAGATGATAAAAGAAGAAATCACATAAGGAAGGAAGAAAGAACAGAAAGAGTAAGGATATGGATGAAAATAATAGATTTTCCTTCTCTTGAGTTTTCTAAATTATGTTTACAGGTTGAAGCAAATATTATAACATGTTCCAAAGTGGTTCTCAATATACATAGAGGAAATATTTAAGACAATTATAAACAGGGGAGGGTAAAGGAATGCAAAAGGAGGTAAGATCTCTACACATCACTTGAACTGGTACAGCCAATCTGGAAAACAGCTTGGCAGTTCCTGAAAAAACTAAACATATACCTACCATATGAGCCAGCAATCACATTCTGGGGCATCTATCCCAGAGAAATTAAAATGTATATCCACACAAAAACCTGTACACAGAAATTTATAACAGCTTTATTTATAGGAGCCAAAAATTGGAAACAACCAAAATGTCTTTCAATAGGTAAATGGCTAAACAAACTCTAGTATATTGATACCACCAAATACCACTCAGAAATACAGAGGAACAAACTACTGATACAGTATGGATGGATTTCAAGAGCATTATGTTGAGGGGGAAAAGGTAATTTCAAAGGTAACACACTACATAATTCCATTTATATAAAATTCTCAAAATAACAAAATTACAGAGATGGAGAACAAATTAGCAGTTGCCAGGGGTTAGGGATGGTGAAGGTGGGCTGTAACTAGGAAGGAGTAGTACAAAGATGATCTTTGTGGTGCTGGAAGAGTTCTGTACCTTGATTGCAGTGGTGGTTCCATGAATCTATACATGTGATAAAACGGCACAGAACTGTACTAATGCCAATTTCCTGGCTTTGGAATTATACTAGAGGTACACTGGGGGAAACTGCATGAAGGGTACATGTACCCTTCTCTGTACTGTCTTTGTAATTTCCTGTGAATCTGTAATTATTTCAAAATAAAAAGTCTTTTAAAATGAAAAAAAAATAAAGCATGTGTTTCCTTATTTATTTTCATTTTGGATGATCTGTCCATTGGTGAAAGTAGGGTGTTAAAGTCCCCTACTATGATTGTGTTACTGTCGATTTTGCCTTTTATGGCTGTTAGTATTTGCCTTATGTATTGAGGTGCTCCTATGTTGGGTGCATAAATGTTTACAATTGTTACATCTTCTTCTTGGATCGATCCCTTGATCATTATATAGTGTCCTTCTTTGTCTCTTGTAATAGTCTTTATTTTAAAGCCTATTTTGTCTGATATGAGTGTTGGTACTTCATCTTTCTTTTGATTTCCATTTGCATGGAATATCTTTTTCCATCCCCTCACTTTCAGTCTGTATGTGTCTCTAGGTCTGAAGTGGGTCTCTTGTAGACAGCACATATATGGGTCTTGTTTTTGTATCCATTCAACCAGACTGTGTGTTTTGGTGGGAGCATTTATTCCATTTACATTTAAGGTAATTATCAATATGTATGTTCCTATGACCATTTTCTTAATTGTTTTGGGTTTGTTATTGTAGGTGTTTTCCTTCTCTTGTGTTTCTTGCCTAGAGAAGTTCCTTTAGCATTTGTTGTAAAGCTGGTTTGGTGGTGCTGAACTCTCTTAGCTTTTGCTTGTCTGTAAAGGTTTTAATTTCTCCATCAAATCTGAATGAGATCCTTGCTGGGTAGAGTAATCTTGGTTGTAGGTTTTGCTCCTTCTTCTCTTTAAGTATATCCTGCCACTCCTTTCTGGCTTGCAGAGTTTCTGCTGAAAGATCAGCTGTTAACCTTATGGGGATTCCCTTGTGTGTTATTTCTTGTTTTTCCCTTGCTGCTTTTATTATGTTTTCTTTATATTTAATTTTTGATAGTTTGATTAACATGTGTCTTGGCGTGTTTCTCCTTGGATTTATCCTGTATGGGACTCTCTGTGCTTCCAGGACTTGATTAACTATTTCCTTTCCCATATTAGGGAAGTTTTCAACTATAATCTCTTCAAATATTTTCTCAGTCCCTTTCTTTTTCTCTTCTTCTTCTGGGACCCCTATAATTCGAATGTTGGTGCCTTTAATGTTGTCCCAGAGGTCTCTGAGACTGTCCTCAGTTCTTTTCATTCTTTTTTCTTTATCCTGCTCTGCAGTAGTTATTTCCACCATTTTAGCTTCCAGGTCACTTATCCTTTCTTCTGCCTCTGTTATTCTGCTATTGATCCCGTCTAGATTATTTTTAATTTCATTTATTGTGTTTTTCATCATTGCTTCACTCCTCTTTAGTTCTTCTACGTCCTTGTTAAATGTTTCTTGCATTTTGTCTATTCTATTTCCAAGATTTTGGATCATCTTTACTATCATTATTTTGAATTCTTTGTCAGGTAGACTGCCTATTTCCTCTTCATTTGTTAGGTCTGATGTGTTTTTACCTTGCTCCATCATCTGCTGTGTGTTTTTCTGTCTTCTCATTTTGCTTATCTTACTGTGTTTGGGGTCTCGTTTTCTCAGGCTGCAGGTTCATAGTTCCTGTTGTTTTTGGTACCTGTCCCCAGTGGCTGAGGTTGGTTCAGTGGGTTGTGTAGGCTTTCTGGTGGAGGGGACTAGTGCCTGTGTTCTGGTGGATGAGGCTGGATCTTGTCTTTCTGGTGGGCAGGTCCACGTCTGGTGGTGTGTTTTGGGGTGTCTGTGGCCTTCTTATGATTTTAGGCAGCCTCTCTGCTAATGGATGGGGCTGTGTTCCTGTCCTGCTAGTTGTTTGGCATAGGGTGTCCAGCACTGTAGCTTGCTGGTCGTTGAGTGAAGCTGGGTCTTGGTGTTGAGATGGAGCTCTCTGGGAGATTTTTGCTGTTTGGTATTACGTGGAGCTGGGAGGTCTCTTGTGGACCAGTGTCCTGAAGTTGGTTCTCCCATCTCAGAGGCACAGCCCTGATGCCTGGCTGGAGCACCAAGAGCCTTTCATCTACACGGCTCAGAATAAAAGGGAGAAAATATAGAAAGAAAGAAAGAAAGAGGATAAAATAAAATAAAATAAAGTAAGATAAAATAAAATAAAGTTATTAAAATAAAAAATAATTATTAAGAAAAAAATTTTTTAAGTAAAAACCAAACAAAACAAAAAAATAAACGGACGGACAGAACCCTGGGTCAAATGGTGAAAGCAAAGCTATACAAACAAAATCTCACACAGAAGCATACAGATACACACTCAGAAAAAGAGGAAAAGGGGAAAAAATAATATTTCTTGCTCCCAAAGTCCACCTCCTCAATGTGGGATGATTCGTTGTCTATTCAGATATTCAACAGATGCAGGTACATCAAGTTGTTTGTGGACCTTTAATCCCCTGCTTCTGAGGCTGCTGGGAGAAATTTCCCTTTCTCTTCTTTGTTCGCACAGCTCCCGGGGTTCAGCTTTGGATTTGGACCCGCCTCTGCGTGTAGGTCGACTGAGGGCATCTGTTCTTCGCTCACATAGGACGGGGTTAAAGGAGCAGCTGCTTCAGGGGCTCTGGCTCACTCCGGCTGGGGGGAGGGAGGGGTATGGATGCGGGGCGAGCCTGCAGCGGCAGAGGCCGGCGTGACGTTGCAGCAGTCTGAGGCACACCGTGCGTTCTCCCGGGGAAGTTGTCCCTGGATCACGGGACCCCAGCAGTGGCGGGCTGCACAGGCTCCCGGGAGGGGCGGTGTGGATAGTGACCTGTGCTTGCACACAGGCTTCTTGGTGGCTGCAGCAGCAGCCTTAGCATTTTATGCCCATCTCTGGTGTCCACGCTGATAGCTGCGGCTCGTGCCCATCTCTGGTGTCCACGCTGATAGCCGCGGCTCGCGCCCATCTCTGGAGCTGACTTAGGCAGTGCTATGAATCCCCTCTCCTTGCGCACCCCAAAACAATGGTCTCTTGCCTCTTAGGCAGTTCCAGACTTTTTCCCGGACTCTGTGCTGGCTAGCTGTGGGGCACTAGTCCCCTTCAGGCTGTTCACGCAGCCAACCCCAGTTCTCTCCCTGGGATCTGACCTCCGAAGCCAGAGCCTTAGCTCCCAGTACCCCCTCCCGCCCCGGTGGGTGAGCAGAGAAGCCTGTCAGGCTGGTGAGTGCTGGTCGGCACTGATCCTCTGTGCATCAATCTCTCCACTTTGCCCTCTGCACCCCTGTTGCTGTGCTCTCCTCCGTGGCTCTGAAGCTTCCCCACCCCCCGCCCCACCATCTCTGCCAGTGAAGGGGCTTCCTAGTGTGTGGAAACTTTTCATCCTTCACAGCTTCCTCCCAGAGGTGCAGGTCCTGTCCCTACTCTTTTGTCTCTGTTTTTTCTTTTTTCTTTTGCCCTACCCAGGTACGTGGGGAGTTTCTTGCCTTTTGGGAAGTCTGAGGTCTTCTGCCAGTGTTCAGAAGGTGTTCTGTAGGAGTTGTTCCACATGTAGATGTATATCTGATGTATTTGTGGGGAGGAAGGTGATCTCCACATCTTACTCCTCTGCCATCTTGAAGGTCTCTGTTTATTTTTTTAGTGATTTTCCTTCACTAATTCTGTATTCCCTGAGTTCTTTGCTTGCCATTGAGTTCTTTGCTAGGTAAAAAAATTTCTAAAAAAATTTTTTAAAGCCTGGTATGCTAGGGTTCACACCTGGGCCAGTACATTTAGTAGTGAACCAATAATTGGTCAGAAGATTTTATTAAATGCCTTGTCTGGTTGTCGTTGTCAAGGAAATCTCTGTGAGAAGGCACACCTTCAGGCTTCAGTTTGCAAGATATCCTTTGAATTTACTTTCTGCTTGCCCAGGAACTCAAATCCAGCCAGAATTGAATGACTAGTCCATTCCCCCTTTTCAGGTCTTTCCTGGCATGGCAGAGATTTATATTCCCAGGAATATGTCAGAGGTTTTCAAAATTTCCTATAGTCATTTAGTTGTCCTAACATTGTTTTTAAATTCTAGACCAGGATCTTATTTTCCCAAACTGGAATCATAGCCTTAAGCATCTGATTTGTTGCCAGCACTTTCCTATCGTTTCAGTAATGCTCTCGAGGTAGCCCCTTACCTCCCCCCACCCCTCATACCCATGCCTTGCTGGGCTGAGCTGAACTCTGAGTGAAATCAAATATCCACCACACTAAGAATAGAGGTTTTCCCAGGTTGTTTCGAATTCAGACAAAATATTGACTGTGCTCTGGGGATAGTGCTTTTAAGGGCACTCAAAAAGAGGTCTGTTTTCTCCACTGACTGCAGTGTTCCTGGCTTTTGGCTACCACAACACTGAGCTGGGGTGAAAGGCGTATGGGAATTACGACAAGTTAAAAATGTCACAGACCTCAGTAGTTTGTCCTGGGTTAATGATTTTTATTTTGTTCTTTGTCTTTGGATAATTGTCAGAGTTCTGAAATGGTTGGTTTTAGTTGTTTTGCCCATATTTTCATTGTCTTAAGAGCAAGTTCACCTAGGTCCTTTCGCTGCATTTTTTGAAGGCATTCTCCTCCCTCTTTTTCTATTTTCTGAAAAAGTTTGTGTTGAATTAGTATCATTTCTTCTTTAAATGTCTAGAAGAATTTTCCAGTGAAACCATGTGGGCTCAGAGATTTATTTTTTTAGAGGTTTTTAACTGCAAATTCAAATTCTTGAATAGTAGTTATAGGATTACACAGGGTATAAATTTCCTGTTGGGTGAGTTTTGGTAGCTTGTGGTTTTTGAGAACTGGGTCCATTTCATCTACGTTGCTAATCTTTGTGTTTAGAGTTGTTCATTATTATCTTCTTAATATCTTGGATATCTGTAGTATTATCACCTTTTTAATTCCTGATATCTGTAATTTGCATCTTTTTTTCTTTGTCAGTCTTGTAGATGTTTATCAATTTTATTGATCTTTTCAAAGATCCATTTGTACTTTTATTGATTTCCCCTGTTGTTTTCCAATTTTAAATTTCACTGATTTCTGCTCTTACCTTTATTATTTCCTTCCTTCTACATGCCTTGTTTTTATTTTGCTCTTTTTCTGGTGTCTTAAAATGGAAGCTTGGATTTTTGATGTGAGACCTTTCCTTTTGTAATACAAGCATTTAATGCTATAAATTTTCCTTATGAGCACTACTTTGGCTGCATCTACCAAGGTTTTTAAAACTTAAGCTTTATTTTGGGGGTATATTTTTAGACTTACACAAAAATTATTAAGATAGTACAGAAAGTTTCCATATATCTCACGCCCAGTTTCCCCAATTATAACATCTTATACATTAGTATGGTACATTTATCACAGGTAATAAACCAATCTAGATACATGATTGTTAATCAAAATCCATATTTTACTCTGATTTCCTTAGTTTTTTTTTTTTAAGGAATTCTTTTGGGAGAAGGTGATTTCTTTTTTTTTTTAATTATTAGCACCTTTAATTATTATTTATTTATTTATTTGGCTGTGTTGGGTCTTCGCCTATGTGCGAGGGCTTCCTCCAGCTGCGGAAAGCGGGGGCCACTCTTCATTGCGGTGCGTGGGCCTCTCACTATCGTGGCCTCCCTTGTTGCGAAGAACAGGCTCCAGACACGCAGGCTCAGTAGTTGTGGCTCACGGGCCCAGTTGCTCCGCGGCATGTGGGATCCTCCCAGACCAGGGCTCGAACCCGTGTCCCCTGAATTAGCAGGCAGATTCTCAACCACTGCGCCACCAGGGAAGCCCTTCCTTAGTTTTTACTTTATATCCTTTTCCTGTCCCAGGATCACAGCCAAGGCACCACATTATATTTAGCAGTCATGTATCCTAGGCTCCTTTTGGCTTCAACAGTTTCTCAGAATTTCCTTGTTTTTGAGGACCCTGACAGTTTTGAGGAGTACCGGTCAGTTATTTTGAAGAATTTTGTTTTTGAACACATCTTTAATTACTGGTGTTGGGCAGGAAGAAATTTGCCTCTGTCCTTCTAGGTTCCTCTGGCTGGTCTAAGAATTAAATTAATATGAAACAAATTAATACGAGAAAATCAAACAAAAGTTTAATAACATGTATACATGGGAGACATTCACAGAAAGATAGACAAGATGAAAAGGCAGAGGGCTATGTACCAGATGAAGGAACAAGATAAAACCCCAGAAAAACAACTAAATGAAGTGGAGATAGGCAACCTTCCAGAAAAACAATTCAGAATAATGATAGTGAAGATGATCCAGGACCTCGGAAAAAGAATGGAGGCAAAGATTGAGAAGATGCAAGAAATGTTTAACAAAGACCTAGAAGAATTAAAGAACAAACAAACAGAGATGAACAATACAATAACTGAAGTGAAAACTACACTAGAAGGAATCAATAGCAGAATAACTGAGGCAGAAGAATGGATAAGTGACCTGGAAGACAGAATGGTGGAATTCACCGCTGCAGAACAGAATAAAGAAAAAAGAATGAAAAGGAATGAAGACAGCCTAAGAGATCTCTGGGACAACATTAAACGCAACAACATTCGCATTATAGGGGTCCCAGAAGGAGAAGAGAGAGACAAAGGACCAGAGAAAATATTTGAAGAGATTATACTTGAAACCTTCCCTAACATGGGAAAGGAAATAGCCACCCAAGTCCAGGAAGCACAGTGAGTCCCATACAGGATAAACCCAAGGAGAAACACGCCAAGACACATAGTAATCAAATTGGCAAAAATTAAAGACAAAGAAAAATTATTGAAAGCAGCAAGGGAAAAACGACAAATAACATACAGGGAACTCCCATAAGGTTAACAGCTGATTTCTCAGCAGAAACTCTACAAGCCAGAAGGGGGTGGCATTATATACTTAAAGTGATGAAAGGGAAGAACCTACAACCAAGATTACTCTACCCAGCAAGGATCTCATTCAGATTCGATGGAGAAATCAAAAGCTTTACAGACAAGCAAAAGCAAAGAGAATTCAGCACCACCAAACCAGCTGTACAACAAATGCTAAAGGAACTTTTCTAAGGGGGAAACACAAGAGAAGAAAAGGACCTACAAAAACAAACCCAAAACAATTAAGAAAATGGTCATTGGAACATACATATCGATAATTACCTTAAACATGACTGGATTAAGTGCTCCAACCAAAAGACACAGGCTTGCTGAATGGATCCAAAAACAAGACCCATATATATGCTGTCTACAAGGGAGCCACTTCAGACCTAGGGACACATACAGACTGAAAGTGAGGGGATGGAAAAATATATTCCATGCAAATGGAAATGAAAAGAAAGCTGGAGTAGCAATACTCATATCAGATAAAATAACTTTAAAAAAAATGTTATAAGAGACAAGGAAGGACACTACATAATGATCAAGGGATCAATCCAAGAAGAAGATATAACAATTATAAATATATATGCACCCAGCATAGGAACACCTCAATACATAAGGCATCTGCTAACAGCTCTAAAAGAGGAAATCGACAGTAACACAATAATAGTGGGGGATGTTAACACCTCACTTACACCAATGGACAGATCATCCAAACAGAATATTAATAAGGAAACACAAGCTTTAAATGACACAATAGACCAGATAGATTTAATAGATATTTATAGGACATTCCATCCAAAAACAGCAGATTACACTTTCTTCTCAAGTGCGCACAGAACATTCTCCAGGATAGATCACATCTTGGGTCACAAATCAAGCCTCAGTAAATTTAAGAACATTGAAATCATATCAAGCATCTTTTCTGACCACAGCACTATGAGATTAGAAATGAATTACAGGGGAAAAAACGTAAAAAACACAAACACATGGAGGCTAAACATACATTACTAAATAACCAGGAGATCACTGAAGAAATCAAAGAGGAAATCAAAAAATACCTAGAGACAAGTGACAACGAAAACACGACGATCCAACACCTATGGGATGCAGCAAAAGCAGTTCTAAGAGGGAAGTTTATAGCTATACAAGCGTACCTCAAGAAACAAGAAAACTCTCAAATAAACAATCTAACCTTACACCTAAAGGAACTAGAGAAAGAAGAACAAACAAAATCCAAAGTTAACAGAAGGAAAGAAATCATAAAGAATCAGAGCAGAAATAAATGAAATAGAAACAAAGAAAACAATAGCAAAGATCAATAAAACTAAAAGCTGGTTCTTTGAGAAGACAAACAAAATTGATAAACCATTAGCCAGACTCATCAGGAAAAAGAGGGAGAGGACTCAAATCAATAAAATTAGAAATGAAAAAGAAGAAGTTACAACAGACACCACAGAAATACAAAGCATCCTAAGAGACTACTGCAAGCAACTCTATGCCAATAAAATGGACAACCTGGAAGAAATGGAGAAATTCTTAGAAAGGTATAACCTTCAAAGACTGAACCAGGAAGAAACAGAAAATATGAACAGACCAATCACAAGTGATGGAATTGAAACTGTGATTAAGAATCTTCCAACAAACAAAAGTCCAGGACCAGATGGCTTCACAGGTGAATTCTATGAAACATTTAGAGAAGAGCTAACACTCATCCTTCTCAAACTCTTCCAAAAACTTGCAGAGGAAGGAGCACTCCCAAACTCATTCTCTGAGGCCACCATTACCCTGATACCAAAACCAGACCAATATACTACAAAAAAAGAAAATTACAGACCAATATCACTGATGAATATAGATGCAAAAATCCTCAACAAAATACTAGCAAACAGAATCCAACAACACATTAAAAGGATCATACACCATGATCAAGTGGGATTTATCCCAGGGATGCAAGGAGTCTTCAATATACGCAAATCAATGAATGTGATACACCATATTAACAAATCGAAGAATAAAAACCATATGGTCATCTCAATAGATGCAGAAAAAACTTTTGACAAAATTCAACACCCATTTATGATAAAAACTCTCCAGAAAGTGGGCATAGAGGGAACCTACCTCAACAGAATAAAGCCCATATATGACAAACCCACAGCAAACATCATTCTCAATGGTGAAAAACTGAAAGCATTTCCTCTAAGATCAGGAACGAGACAAGGATGTCCACTCTCACCACTATTATTCAACATAGTTTAGGAAGTCCTAGCCACGGCAATCAGAGAAGAAAAAGAAATAAAAGGAATACAAATTGGAAAAGAAGAAGTAAAAGTGTCACTGTTTGCAGATGACATGATACTATACATAGAGAATGCTAAAAATGCCACCAGAAAGCTACTAGATCTAATCAATGAATTTGGTAAAGTTCCAGGATACAAAATTAATGCACAGAAATCTCTTGCATTCCTATACCCTAATGATGAAAAATCTGAAAGAGAAATTAAGGCAACACTCCCATTTACCATTGCAACAAAAAGAATAAAATACCTAGGAATAAACCTACCTAGGGAGACAAAAGACCTGTATGCAGAAAACTATAAGACACTGATGAAAGAAATTAAAGGTGATACCAACAGATGGAGAGATATACCATGTTCTTGGCTTGGAAGAATCAATATTGTGAAAATGACTGTACTATCCAATGCAATCTACAGATTCATTGCAATCCCTATCAAATTGCCAGTGGCATTTTTTACGGAACTAGAACAAAAAATCTTAAAATTTGTATGGAGACACAAAAGACCCTGAATAGCCAAAGCAGTCTTGAGGGGAAAAAAATGGAGCTGGAGGAATCAGACTCCCTGACTTCAGACTATACTACAAAGCTACAGTAATCAAGACAATATGGTACTGGCACAAAAACAGAAACATAGATCAATGGAACAAGATAGAAAGCCCAGAGATAAACCCACGCACCTATGGTCAACTAATCTATGATAAAGCAGGCAAGGATATACAATGGAGAAAACACAATCTCTTCAATAAGTGGTGCTGGGAAAACTGGACAGCTACATGTAAAAGAATGAAATCAGAACACTCCGTAACACCATACACGAAAATAAACTCAAAATGGATTCAAGACCTAAATGTAAGAGCGGATACTATAAAGCTCTTAGTGGAAAACATAGGAAGAACACTCTTTGACATAAATCACAGCAAGATCTTTTTTGATCCACCTCCTAGAGTAATGGAAATAAAAACAAAAATAAACAAATGGGACCTAATGAAACTTAAAAGCTTTTGCACAGCAAAGGAAACCATAAACAAGACGAAAAGACAACCCTCAGAATGGGAGAAAATATTTGCAAACGAATCAACGGACAAAGGATTAATATCCAAAATATATAAAGAGCTCATGCAGCTCAATATTAAAAAAACAAACAAACCAATCCAAAAATGGACAGAAGACCTAAATAGACATTTCTCCAAAGAAGACATACAGAAGGCCAAGAAGCACATGAAAAGCTGTTCAACGTCACTAATTATTAGAGAAATGCAAATGAAAACTACAGTGAGGTATCACCTCACACCAGTTAGAATGGGCATCTTCGGAAAATCTACAAACACCAAATGCTGGAGAGGGTGTGGAGAACAGGGAACCCTCTTGCACTGTTGGTGTGAATGTAAATTGATACAGCCACTATGGAGAACAGTATGGAGGTTCCTTAAAAACCTAAAAATAGAATTACTATATGATCCAGAAATCCCATTACTAGGCATATACCCAGAGAAAACCATAATTCAAAAAGACACATGCACCCCAATGTTCATTGCAGCACTATTTACAATAGCCAGGTCATGGAAGCAACCTAAATGCCCAATGACAGACGAATGGATAAAGAAATTGTGGGGGCTTCCCTGGTGGCGCAGTGGTTGGGAATTTGCCTGCCAATGCAGGGGACACGGGTTCGAGCCCTGGTCTGGGAAGATCCCACATGCCACGGAGCAACTGAGCCCGTGATCCACAACTACTGAGCCTGCGCGTCTGGAGCCTGTGCTCCGCAACAAGAGAGGCCGCGACAGTGAGAGGCCCACGCACCGCGATGAAGAGTGGCCCCCGCTCACCGCAGCTGGAGAGAGCCCTCGCACAGAAACGAAGACCTAACACAGCCAAAAATAAATAAATAAATAAATAAATTTATAAAAAAAAAAAGAAATTGTGGTACCTATATACAATGGAATATTACTCAGCCATAAAAAGGAACGAAATTGGGTTGTTTGTTGAGATGTGGATGGATCTAGAGACTGTCATACAGAGTGAAGTAAGTCAGAAAGAGAAAAACAAATATCGTATATTAACTCCTGTATGTGGAACCTAGAAAAATGGTACAGATGGACTGATTTGCAGGGCAGAAGTTGAGACACAGATGTAGAGAACAAACGTATGGACACCAAGGGGGGAAAGCCACGGGGGGGGGTGGGAATGGTGTTGTGACGAATTGGGCGATTGGGATTGACATGTATACACTGATGTGTATAAAATTGATGACTAATAAGAACCTGCTGTATAAAAAAATAAATAAAGTTCAAAAATTTAAAAAACAAACAAACATGTATATATGGGAGAGACCCAGGAAAACTGAGTTAACTCACCAAAATGACTGAAGCCCTCACCTTAAATACCTTAAATACCATCTTTAGCTAACAACAAAAGAAGATGTTGGGGGACTTCAAAGGGGAGGAAGGCAATTCACATGAAGATGGAAAAACAAATATTTGCTGGGCCATGCAGAGACAGTGGGACACAGAGTGGACTCTGATCTTTAGCTCTGCCTAGAGTTTACGCCACCACACCTAGCCCTGTTCTTTGCAGATATCTCTGGTGATAGCTCTATAATAGAAAGAGGTCCTCTATCTAAATTATTTTAGGCAGTGAGAGGGAGGTCAAAGTTTCTTCCCAAGTCATTTGGGCCTTGATTATTTTTAGTTTGAAATAATCCACAAGCCGAAGAGATATTTTGGGGTAGCAAGTTTTGCTTCCGTACACGGGCAGCGGAACATTCTCCAAGCTCATCTTGTATACTTCCTGCTCCTAGAAGCCACCATTTCCACAAGGAACCATAATTCATTTTATTGGAGATTAGGTTAGAAACCAAGATCTGGGTGCTTGGTGTGCTCATTGCTACTGGGGTGTCATTGCTTCTAGGCCCTTTTAGCTGACAGATTAGGAAATATATCTATGCATACTAACTGATATATATCCATGTCTATGAATATTTCTGTATGTAACCATCTGTGTCTATATTAAGGTAAATATGCATTCATATTGGTATCTCCAACTCTAATCCATTACCATATGGATTATATAGCCTTCTTCCCTTGTTTATCTGTAAACTCCCAGTCCAACAGTGAGAGGTTCTCACCATCCCCTATCCATTTATTTAATTGTTCAATTCCAGTATAAGGTATAGTGGTTTCAGATTTGTTAATTTATGCCCCAGTGGGAAATACCTTTATCAACTAGAATGCAGTGCTTATGAATAATTTCTTTTGCCTTTAATATTATAGGTGCCACTCATTTCCAAAGTTATGTAGGTCAGCACTTGTTCCTGTACTCCTTTATGTGATATTCCTTCATATATTTGTAATATGATTAGATTCTTTTGTCACATTCTGCATTCCATCCTGGGATCCCCTGACCTCCTAAATGATTTTTTAAAATTTCATACATTAAAGTTGACTCTTTTTGCTGTAAAGTTCTGTACTTTTTAACAAATGCATTCCATCCTGGGATCTTTATGACCTCCTAAATGATTTAAAATTTTTTCACACATTAAGGTTTATTCTTTGTTCTCTAGGATCCTCTGTGGTTTTTTGTTTTGTTTTGTTTTTTTGTTTTATAAATTTATTTATTTATTTTTGACTGTGTTGGGTCTTCATTTCTGTGCGAGAGCTTTCTCCAGTTGCGGCGAGCGAGGGCCACTCTTCATCGCAGTGTGCGGGCCTCTCACTATCGCGGCCTCTCTTGTTGCGGAGCACAGGCTCCAGACGCGCAAGCTCAGTAGTTGTGGCTCACGGGCCCAGTTGCTCCGTGGCATGTGGGATCTTCCCAGACCAGGGCTTGAACCTGTGTCCCCTGCATTGGCAGGCAGATTCTCAACCACTGCACCACCAGGGAAGCCCCCTCTGTGTTTTGATATGTTGTATTGTAGGGGTTTTTTCAGTTCCAAATATTTTCTTATTTCCCTTGAGACTTCCTCTTTGTTCCATGGTTTATTTGGTAAATTGTGTTGTTTAATTTCCAAGTGTTTCGAGATTTTTCTTATTATCTCTGTTACTAATTTATACTTCAATTTCATTATGATCAGAGGATATATTTTCAATGGTTTTGATTACTTTCAGTTTGTTCAGGTTTGTTTTATGACCCAGGATATGGTTTATTTAGGTGAATGTTTCATGTGCACTTGAAAATAAAGTATACCCTATTGTTGTTTAGTAGAGTTTTCTATAAATGTCAGTTAGATCTAGATGTTTGAATGGTATTGTTCAATTATTTTATATCCTTGCTCATTTGCTGTGCACTGCTTCTATTGTTGAGTGAAAGAAGAGTGTAGAAGACCCCAGCTGTAATTATGGATTTGTCTCTTTCTCTTTTCAATTCTGTCAGTTTTTGCCTCTTGTATTTTGAGGGTATTTTGTTGGTTACAGACACAGCATTGTTATGTCTTCTTGGTGAATTGACTTTTATCATTATATAATATCCCTCTTTATTCTTGGTTATTTTTGCTTGCTTTGATGTCTCCTTTGATATTAAATACCCATTCCATCTTTCTTTTGGTTATTGTTTGCATGGTGTATCTTTTTCATCCTTTTAGTTTTAACCTGCCTATATTATTATATTTGAAGTGAGTTTCTTGCAGACAGCTTATGGTCACATTAAAAAAAAAACCCATTCTGGCGATCTCTTTCAATTATTTTTAAACCATTTATAGTGAATGTAATGATCAATATGTTTGGATTTTGGTCTGCCATATTTTAAATCTGTTTTCTGTTTGTTTTTTATTCCTTCTCCTTTCCTACCTTCATTTGGTTTATTTGAATGTACTTTTAGTATTCCATTTTAATTTATCTATTATGTTTTTTCTCTATTTCTTTGTACATTTTTAAGTGGTTGTTCTAGGGATTATAACTTTTCAGTCTACTTAAAATCAAACTTTTACTACTTCAAGAGGAATGTAGAAACCTTACATCCATATAGATTTCTTCCTTCTATAAATTGTCTTAAGTATTCCATCTACATATATGAAAAACTATATCACACGGTGTTATAATTTTCATTTTGCTTGAATTTCAGAACTGAAAAGAATACATTTACCCTGATATCTACCATTTCTGTTGGTCTTCCTTCATTTCTGCTCTTTCATGTTTCCTACTCTTATAATTTCCCTCTGTTTGAAGATCTTCCTTTAGTGTCTCTTTTAGAACAGATCTGCTGGTGACAAATTCTCTTAACTTTTTTTTCATCTGAGAATGTCTTTTTTCACACCTTCATTCCTGAAGGATAATTTTGCTGTATACAGAATTTTGGGTTGACAATGTCTTTTAGCATTTTGAAAATATTATGCCACTTATTTCTAGCTTCCATGGTTTGTGATGAGAAATCCCTAGAAATTTGAATCATTGTTTTCCTGTATAAAATACATTGTTTTTCTCTGGTTGCTTTCAGAATTTTTCTTCTCTTTAATTTTCAGCAATTTTTCTGTTTCAGTTTCAGCAATTACATATGTAGGCATGTGTTTCTTTGTGTTTATTTCTGTTTTGAGTTCACTGAGCTTCTTGAATATGTGGGTTTATGTCCTTTGCCAAATTTAGCAAGTTTTCAGCTAGTAGTGCTTCAGATATTGTTTTCTTATCATGCTCTTTTTTTCACTCTCCTTCTGGGACTCTGATGACACAGATTTTAGACTTTTTGCTATTGTCCTATAGGTCCCTTAGTTTCTGTACATGTTTGTTTTTCGTCTTATTTCTCTGTTGTTTAAATTGAATTTTCTGGGGGGTGGTGGGAATGAGTGAAATAGGTGAGGGAAGTTAAGAAGTACAAACTTCCAGTTAGAAAATAAATGAGTCACGGGGATGAAATGTACAGCATGAGAAATATAGTCAAAAAAATACAAAAATATAGTATCTTTGTGTGGTGACAAAGGGCTTCCACTTTCTGCTGCTGGATCTATGTGTGGCCTGGGAAACTCATTTAAACTTGAGGCCATTTTCTAGCTTTCATTTTCCTCTAGGATTTCTCATGCCTCCTCCTTGCATGTTCAGGCTCTGTCAGCCAGTGATGTGTGTATGGTTTGGGCCCTCGAGTTTATGCTGTGCATGTGACGATATTCCAGTCAACCTGAGATATGTGGACAATTGATCAAGCCTGCGATGGTTGTCTCACTTCCCAGGTCTCCCTGTTAACCTCAGGTTAATGGAGATACTGCTTCTAAAGCTCCAAATCAAGTGAGTTACCTATGGCAGCAGTAGCAAAGCTTATTGTTTTCTCAGCCTGTCCTGCTGTGGTTGAATTGCTGGGCAAGAAGAGCTGGTGCAGAGGTAACAGAAACAGCCATGGGCAAAAACGCCACAGATTACACAGTTCTTAAAAGTTGAGTAGTTTTCATGAGTAACACTTTCGATTTTGTTGTATGACTTTGGGCAAATTCCAGATTGCTGAAATGGTTGTTTTTGAGAGTTCTGTCCAGTTTTATTACTGCTTTTGAGGGAGAGGATTTGAAAACCTCCTCACTCTGTCATGCTAGAAGCCAGAAATTATTTTTTAGCAGATAGGAATGACAGTATCTAACTATTAAACTTCCATTAAATTAACTTATTAAAATGTTTAGATTGATTCCTAAGCAGACCTAATATGAAAATATTATTTCCCTAAATGGGAACTAAATTATCTTCATTTTCTCTTTCTTTTAAGAATTCATTGAAGCCAAGTTTGCAAAGATAGGGTGTTCCACACATACCTTCTAGTGGTTTTATTACTTCATTGACTATCACAGAACCAAGTGATTTCATATTTCTAGTTCTAATAGCTCTCTTTCAAAGCTTGCTGACATTTCATATTTTCCCCATTTGGCGAAGATTGGTGGACACATTTGTTGGCCTTAGCACAGCATTTTGTAAGCTGTCAGCAAGGAGTTAATAGGTGTTGCGTGGTCAAATAGGAATTGTTGGAGTCAATCATATAAAAACCATTTTTTCACTGTAGACTCTCTTAGATCCTTTACTGTGCTAATATGAATTGAGAATTTTCAAGAAAGGAAATAAATGTACATGTCCCAAAACAGTTTTACCAGAGAACCCACTTTTCACAGAACACATTTTAAGAAGCACTGGCTTAACATATATACAAAGATCCACGTCCATCTTTCCCTACACACAGGTATACCTATTTTGTGAGAAACATGAACTGATGCAGGATATTGCATGTAATGGTATCTACAATGTAGGTATGCGGTTAACTTATAATATGAGCACTGTGCTAAACTATGCAGAAAGGAGTTAACATAGCAGGCACAAGACTGCTATCTATAGAAAGGCCTGCTTCCAAGGTTGGACCTTGGCTGGTGTGCAGGAACTTGGTTTCCCTTTCTTCCCTAACTGATAAGTATAGCTCACATTGCCTAGATTGTTGGTACAAGTAATGTGATTTATGCCGAATACCTGTTTTCCTTCTTAGAGTCTGGCATTTTGGTAAATGCTAGGCAAAAGGTGCCTACATGACCAGTCACCAATAAAAACCTTGGGCACTGAGTCTCTATTGGGCTTCCCTGACCAGAAACTTACCATTTTTTGTTGCTGAGAGAAAGGAGCATACTCAAGAATGCTCCCTCACCATAGGAAGAGAGCATAGGGAAGTCTGTGCATTAATTTCTCTAGAATCCTGTGTATTTTTCCCTTGCTGATCCTATGTGCATCCTTTTGCTGTAACAAACTTGGCTATGAACACAACTGTATGCTGAGTTCTGTAAGACCGTCTATTGAATCAGTGAATCTGTGAGTGGTCTTGGGAGCCCTGAAACATAATCGCATTACATAATCTCAATCCTCAAAACATCTCTAAAGTAGGTAGAAGTTAGTCTGTCCTTATAGGCAAGGATACTACAGTTAGTGGGGTTAAGCAAATCTGTCTGACTCCAAAGTGTTGGCTCTTCACTGTTATACTGCATTGCCTCCCAATACCAGACATCCTGTCTGCAGTGGATTGAAAGGAGGCAATGGGAGATCGTCAAAGGCGATAGTGGTCTGAGACTGCTTCATTCAGGAAGTAGGATTTGAGTTGGTGTTGAAAGGTAAATGGACCGGATTAAAATTGATGAAGTGGAGTGTGAAGAGTATTGTCAGTAGGTAGAATTGCATGTTATAAAGGCATGCAAATCGTAAAATGTAAGATGTATTTGGGAGAAAGAGAATATAACATTTGGGTGAAATGGAGAGTTTACATTAGAAGGTTTTTTCCCCACACTTTTTTTTTTTTAATTTTTGGCAACTGCCACAGCTTATCTATGCTATAGTTTGATGTAAGATAATATATTTAATCTAACACATTATTATGTATTTAAGCTTAATAAATGATATAATGTTCAAGGATAATAAATAAGATAATCTATGTTTGCATGTTCTGCAAAGACAATCATGCCTACCAAGGACTTTGCCACCGAAACAAGTTGAAAACCCACTATTGTAGTACTAAGAAACTGTTAAAGTTTGGGTTTTGGGGTGTTTTTTGGAGCAGAGGAATGAAATGCTGAAAACAGCATATAACTGGTACTAATCTGGTGGCAATGTGAAGAATGTATTGGCTAGAACCAGGGAGTGAATCTATTTAGATCATTACCATCATGGCAGTCCATATATGAGATGATTAAGAGTTTAGAGAAGTATGGAAGTAAAAACAGACAGGAGATGCTGTATAGGATGATTTGCCATGATGTGGTAATAAACTGGATATGTGTGTGTTTGTTGGGAGACCCAAAGAGTCTGAGTCTGGGTGGTTTGTAGAAAATATGGTATCTTTAACAGAAATATAAGATTTAGGCAAACTGTCGTGCTTAGACGATGATAGGCTTGACTGTAGGTGTATTTAATTGAAGAATTTATTGACATTGAATTGGAGAAACACATTTGGAAGTTGGTTGTGAGGTTGGACTGAAGAGACATCAAGATTTGAGATAAGAGATGGAAACATCTGCAGTTGGGTGATTGCTGGAACTATCTGAATGTAGGAATCACCTTGGGGGAAAACAAAAAAGAACACCAAGGACTGAACTCTGATTTTACTCATTTCATCAATAAGAAATGAATATTAAAGAGCACCTTTGAAGTTATGTTACTACCTATCATAAAACACATTTGAAGAGCACTTCTTTTAATGTGCATTCATCGGGTAATTTCTGGTTTGTGAACTTTAATATGATATGAATAACTTTCAAATGAAATCAATAAATGTTCCTAACATTTATCAATCAATAAATGTGCCTAACTGAATAGTTAGGCACTGAATAACATTCAGTAGGGTATACAGAAGTAGACATACAGTGTTGTACACATGAAACTTATATAATGTTATAGATCAATGTTACTTCAATAAAAGAAAAATAAATACTTGTTTGGGTTTGTTATTTCTTCCTCTACTTGTTGGCAACTGTATCACTAGTGCAGCAGCCATCATTGCCCGCCAATTGAGTGCATAAGATCACTTGTTCCACCAGATATGTACACAAGAAGAATCCTGACATTGGGTTTTCCATGAGTACAGAAATGTTCTTAAATGAATGACATTCAAACTTAGCTCTATTTTTTTAAAGAAACTAAAGGGGAATGAGCACAGAAATACTCCTTCAGGTTAGTTGGGTGGGCAGAAATGCTGGCACTAATATGTATATGTTTCTGGCTATCATCTGCTTTTTATTCCTACCTGCTGACATTTTTCTGGGTTAAGAACACAATCTATAAAGGCTTCAGCTCCAAAGTCTTCTCCAACATTGTTGTGCTATTTGTTTGCTCACTGGAGTTGGCAGAGAATCACATGAATGTGCAGAGGGATAACAGGAAAAAATGATACTTTTATTATAGGCTGACTTGTGTGTCCTTGGGTTTTAAGTTTTAAAAAAGTAGGAATTAAAAAAAAAAAGTAGGAATTCCAACAAGATTGGTACGTCCTTTTAGTACATCATGGTTACCCAAAATTAGTAAAAGTTATTTTTGTAAAACTCTTTTGTATATGAGAATATGTTCCACTTAATTCATTAAACTCTTCTTAAGCAATTTTCACTAATATGTTTCCATTTAATTTTTATTAACAAAATTCCACACTTTATTTTGATTTCCTTAGTTTTTGCATAAATTCTTTTTCTATTCTAGGATCCCATCCAGGATACCACCTGATATTTACTTGTCATGTCTCTAAGCTCCTCTTGGCAGTTTTCTCAGACTTCCCTTGTTTTTTTTTTTTTTTTCTGTTTGTTTGTTTTTAAATTTTATTGAAGTATAGTTGATTTACAATGTTGTGTTAATTTCTTTTGTACAGCAAAGTGACTCAGCCATATATATATATATATATATGTGTGTGTGTGTGTGTGTGTGTGTGTGTGTGTGTGTGTGTGTGTGTGTATTCTTTTCATATTCTTTCCATTATGGTTTGTCACAGGATATTGAGTATAGTTCCCTATGTCCATTTAATTTTTAATCTCCTTGACTCTAAGCCTTCAGTAGCACAAGGGTCATAGAGAATGACAGGCTATGCATAAGCAATCATTGAGATTATCATGTTCCTCCTTATTAAGCAATTTTCTTATCCTTTTCCCAGTTTGTTGCATGGGTTGGCATGGTACAATGGAAAGCACACTGACCAAATAGTCAGGATACTTGGGTTCTAACCCCAGCGTATAACCTCAGCTGTTTACTTTCTGGATTCCAGTCTTCCCATCCCCAAAATAGAATGATACTTGCTGAACCTATATCACGGGCCTGTTATGAGTTTCAAAGAATATAAAGAAAAGTACTTTGAAAGTGTTTATATGTAGGCTTCTTGCATTATCCTTTACATTTTTTATCGTTTTTCACAATTAAAAAAAAGTACCATAACAATTGTACAAGATATTTTCACATGTTTATTTAATTAAATCTGTGGAAGTGTTACTGTGCTTAAATTTCACAACTGCATTTACTAAAATTCGTTTTAGACCCACTCTGTAAGTTTTGACTTGTAAATCAGTCAGAGGAACTTTATGAATCTTTTCTATGAGAATGATTTAGTTAGCCTGTATAATAGCACTAAATAATTTAAAGATAGTGTGATGTTCAGATTAGGAAACTTTTCAGTGATGAAGACATCTGTAATTGATTTCTTTCATCTATTTGGACATCTTGTGCTCCAGAACTCATGAGGCTAACAAAACCATCTGCCTTCTTATTTCTGCTATTCTAGATAGACATTCTTTTTATCAATAATAAACAGAAATATCGGTAAACAAAAAATTAAATGAGATTCTAGTTTTCTGAAGATTGTTGAAAGTCAGTATGGTATATTAAAAGAAAGAGTTCTTGTCTAGGCTTTAGAATTCTGGCCCTGGCTCTGCTGGTATCTAATTGCAAGAACTCAGGCATGGGGCTTCCATGGTGGCACAGTAGTTAAGAATCCGCCTGCCAATCTACAGATTCAGTGCAATCCCTATCAAACTACCAATGGCATTTTTCACAGAACTAGAACAAAAAATATCACAATTTGTATGGAAACGAAAAAGACCCCAAATAGCCAAGGCAATCTTGAGAAAGAAAAACGGAGCTGGAGGGATCAGGCTCCCTGACTTCAGACTATAATACAAAGCTACAGTAAACAAGACAGTACGGTACTGGCACAAAAACAGAAATATAGAACAATGGAACATGATAGAAAGCCCAGAGATAAACCCACGCACATATGGTCACCTTATCTTTGATAAAGGAGGCAAGAATATACAATGGAGAAAAGACAGCCTCTTCAATAAGTGGTGCTGGGAAAACTGGACAGCTACATGTAAAAGAATGAAATTAGAATACTCCCTGACACCATGCACAAAAATAAACTCAAAATGGATTAAAGACCTAAATGTAAGGCCAGACACTATCAAACTCTTAGAGGAAAACATAGGCAGAACACTCTATGACATAAATCACAGCAAGATCCTTTTTTACCCACTTCCTAGAGGAATGGAAATAAAAACAAAAGTAAATAAATGGGACCTAATGAAACTTAAAAGCTTTTGCACAGCAAAGGAACCATAAACAAGACAAAAAGACAACCCTTAGAATGGGAGAAAATATTTGCAAATGAAGCCACTGACAAAGGATTAATCTCCCAAATATGTAAGCAGCTCATGTAGCTCAATATTAAAAAAACAAACAACCCAATCCAAAAATGGGCAGAAGACCTAAATAGACATTTCTCCAAAGAAGATATACAGATTGCCAACAAACACATGAAAGAATGCTCAACATCATTAATCATTAGAGAAATGCAAATCAAAACTGCAATGAGGTATCACCTCACACCTGTCAGAATGGCCATCATCAAAAAATCTACAAACAGTAAATGCTGGAGAGGGTGTGGAGAAAAGGGAACCCTCTTGCACTGTTGGTGGGAATATAAATTGATACAGCCACTATGGAGAACAGTATGGAGGTTCCTTAAAAAACTAAAAATAGAACCACCATATGACCAAGCGATCCCACTACTGGGCATATACCCTGAGAAAACTGTAATTCAAAAAGAGTCATGTTGGGCTTCCCTGGTGGCGCAGTGGTTGGGAATCTGCCTGCCAATGCAGGGGGCACGGGTTCGAGCCCTGGTCTGGGAGGGTCCCACATGCCGCGGAGCAACTAGGCCCGTGGGCCACAATTTGCTGAGCCTGCGCGTCTGGAGCCTGTGCTCCGCAACAAGAGAGGCCGTGATAATGAGAGGCCTGCGCACCGCGATGAAGAGTGGCCCCCACTTGCCGCAACTAGAGAAAGACCTCACACAGAAACGAAGACCCAACACAGCCATAAATAAATAAATAAATAAACCCAAAAGTTTAAAAAAAAAAAAAAAGAGTCATGTTACCCCAATGTTCATTGCAGCACTATTTACAATAGCTGGGACATGGAAGCAACCTACGTGTCCATCGACAGATGAATAGATAAAGAAGATGTGGCACATATGCACAATGGAATATTACTCAGCCATAAAAGGAAACGAAATTGAGTTATTTGTAGTGAGGTGGATGGACCTAGAGTCTGTCATACAGAGTGAAGTAAGTCAGAAAGAGAAAAGCAAATACAGTATGCTAACACATATATATGGAATCTAAAAAAATTTTAAAAATGGTTCTGAAGAACCTAGGGGCAGGGCAGGAATAAAGACGCAGACGTTGAGAATGGACTTGAGGACACGGGGAGGGGGAAGGGTAAGCTGGGACGAAGTGAGAGAGTGGCATGGACATATATACACTACCAAATGTAAAATAGCTAGTGGGAAGCAGCCACATAGCACAGGGAGATCAGCTCGGTGCTTTGTGACCACCTAGAGGGGTGGGATAGGGAGGGTGGGAAGGAGACGCAAGAGGGAGGGGATATGGGGATATATGCATAAGTATAGCTGACTCACTTTGTTATACAGCAGAAACTAACACACCATTGTAAAGCAATTATACTCCAATAAAGATGTTAAAAAAAAAAAATCCGCCTGCCAATGCAGGGGACACGGGTTCGATCCCTGGTCTGGGAAGATCCCACATGCCGTGGAGCAACTAAGCCCGTGCACCACAACTACTGAGCCTGCACTCTAGAGCCCATGGGCCACAACTACTGAGCCCGCATGCCACAACTACTGAAGCCCGCACACCTGGAGCCCGTGCTCCGCAACAAGAGAAGCCACCGCAATGAGAAGCCTGCGCACCACAACGAAGGGTAGCCTCCGCTCGCCGCAACTACAGAAAGCCCTCGCACAGCAACGAAGACCCAACACAGCCAAAAATAAAAACAAATAAATAAATTTATTTAAATAAAAAAGGAACTCAGGCATGTCAATTTACTTTTTCTGGGCCTCATTTCCCCATTATAAAACAAGTGGTTTTAGATTGGACTTCTAAGGTTCTTTCCATTTTTAACATTCTGTCATTGTTTTTTAACTCTTCTAAGTATGTCTGAGGAACCTGATGATAAGATTAGAGTTGATACTAATATTTTTGAGATACTATTTATTATATTTGACTTATACCTAAGGTGACCATATAATTTGCCATCCAAACAAGAAGAAACTTTTGAGAATGAAAGGGATACTGTTAGTAATTACACAAGGACCATAGCTTTAAGCCAGAACTAGAATGTCTGGTTACCCTATCTATACCCAATATGTAGTTCTGCATTACTGGCCGAAAAAGAGTATTTGTTTATCAGCTTTAATTCCTTTTCCTGGTTTCTCTGTTTTTTTTTCCTTCTTATAGATCCACTGTGTGTGGAAAGTAGTGCAGCAGCATGCCAGCAATCTCCAGCTAGTAAAAAAGGGATGTTCACAGATGACTTACACAAACTGGTGGATGACTGGACAAAGGAAACAGTAGGAAATTCTCTTATTAAGCCAAGTTTAAACCAACTTAAACAGAGTCAACAGAAACTAGAAACAGACAACTGGAACAAAGTATATGAAGTAAGTTGTTTATACCTGACCCTCTTTATTTATGAGAACTAAAACCATAAAAATTGATTCACTTAGGCCTATAGTTATAGTCACTATGATAGAGTGGTGTGATTTGACAACAGAGAGACTTTTATCCTTATCTAGATTCATTATGTCTTTGAGCAAATTATGTTTTAGGCCAAGGGCCAGCAAACTATTTCTGGGAAGGGGCCAGTTAGTAAATATTTTCAAGCCATGTGGTTGTAACTAATCAACACAGCCATAGACAATACATAAACAAGTGGGCATGGCTTTGTTCCATTAAAACTTGATTTGCAAAAAGAGGTGGCAGGCTGTAGATTGCTGACCCTTGTTTTAGGCTATTATACCTGAAGAAAAAAAAAAACATCAAGTATCAAAAAAGAAAGCATCTGGGGTGAGGGTTAATTCAATCTTGTGGTGCAAGAAGAATTTGGGTTTTGAGGAAAAGTTATCTTATGTTAATTGTACATCAGTATTCTTAGAGCCAATAAGTTATCTTACGTATTCAGTATGAAAAAGAATTTTAAAGATACTTAAACTAGAATATTATAAAAGATGTCTTAAGTTTATGGACGAGATGTCTACTTAATTGCATATGGCCTTAGTCAGGTATACAAGCAATTGAAATGTAGAAAGTAGTTGTGGTGCACGGGCTTAGTTGCTCCACAATGCATTCTGGAGTGGGAAGAAGACAGGTTCACAGAATAGTATATATAGTATTTATGTAAAATTATATAAGATACATGTATATATGCATAGAAATAGGAAAAGCCATTAAAATATGCTGGATGGTGGAATTGGGGCCTTATTTTACTTTGTACTTTTCTGTTTTTGAATTTTTAAAGTATCATTTTTTCAAAGTGAGTAAATCTATTAAAATGTGAATCAGGGCTTAGAATCTGAACCCATATAATTGAAAGAGATATATCTGAGTGTGTGTGTGTGTTATGTTTGTGTACATATATGTGTGTGTATATATAGTCATTGCATGTAGTTTGCTAAAGAGTCTGAAAATTCATTTAGTGTTAACATTGAATAAAATTTTTCAAAAGCCTAGATTTTCCAAACTAGTAAGCAGTGTATCTGCTTAAGGGCTCTGTGTATTTATATTATTCCTGGCACCGATTTATACACAGATAGTATCACCATTGTAAAAATTGGCAGCCTTTAGAGGCAAATTTTAAGGCATAAATGTGTTTGTGCTGCCAGTGAGAGATCCTCTGAGCACTATGTGAATGGAGGCCTTTGTTGATGAGTTGGAGGGTGGTTTATTGTGGTATAATGAGGGATGTTTGGAAGAAGAGTGAGTAGAAAATGGAGTACGAATAAAAGTGGTGAAGGTCTTTATATGGACTGGGGTTCCAGTGTCAGCTCAGTCATTTACTAGTTGTGTGACTTTAGACAAGTCACTTTTGTGTCAGTTTTCATGTCTTTAAAACAGGGATAATACCTTCCTGCTTTGCAGGATTGCTGTGAGGATTAAATGAGGTAACATCTATAAAGTGCCTAGCACATAGTAGTATCCTATACATGGTAACTATTTTTGTATTTTTAGGTTCAGTTGATTATATCTTTGTGTGGAGAGCCCATCTCACTATCTAATGTTCTCGCATGTTACTGTTCTGTGCCTTAGAAAATTTTGTCACAATTATGTGCCAAGCCCTCTGCTAGGCACTGGGTTTGATCAGCAAAAACAAGTATGTTCCCTGTTCTCATGGGACTTATATGCTGGTGGGACAGTTAGATATGAACAGACTTGTATAAATAAACATAAAATTGCAGCTGTAATAAGGACTACAAAGGAGAGAGATAGGATACCATACAGTAAGGGAAATTTGACCTAGTAAAGGGAAGTCAAGAAAAGCTTCCCTGAGAAAGTGATGATTGAGCAGAGATCTGCAGGATGAGTAAGTGTTAACTAGGTGAAAAGGGGAGGGAATATGATTCTAAGCAGAAAGAACAGCATATGCAAAACCCCTGTATGGGGAAACAGAGAATGAAAGGACTGAAAGTAGGCCCATTTGGCTGAAGTGAAGAGAGCAGAGAGGAGTTGGTGCACAGTGAATCTAAGGAGAGTCTTAAAAGTGGTGATGACAAGGAACTTTGTCTTTATTTTAAGACGGATGGATAGCCATTGAAGCCCTAGGGTTGACATGATCAGATTTGCTTCTTGAAAAGATCACTCTGGCTTGAAGCAAGAAGAAAGATTATTGAAGATAAGGGTAGATATTTGTAGACCAATTAAGAGTTAGTCACAGTAGGCCCGATAAAGAGAAGTTGAACAACTTTTTAAATAACTATACTTCAATTTAAAAAAAGAGAGAGAGAGAAGCTGAAGAGAAGTGAACAGATTACAAAAAACGTTTAAGAGATAAAATGGACCAGATTTAGTGATGGAACTGATGTTTGGCAGAGGGGAGGTGTCAAGGCAAGGTTTCTGGCTGGTATAACTGGCTATCATTCCAGCATACCAATCATCAAGAAGGGGAACATGAGCAGGCAGTGTGTTTTGGTAGAAGAAAGATCATACGTTTGGTTTTGGTCATTTGAATCTGAGACGCCTTTTAAATATCCAAGAGAAGATTAAGTATAACATGTCATCTCCAATTTTTATTTTTTTTAAATAAAAATCACATTGTTACTGTTTGTAAATAATAATGTTTGTTATAGAACTTAATCAATGCAGAAAAGTACAAAATTTTAAAATACCACCTTCCAATCCTACCACCCAGAAATAATTGTCACTAACTTTAGATAAACATCACTTCAGATATCTTTCTATGTCTGTATCTGAATACATAGAAATAGCTTTACAAAAATGTGATCATACTATATGTGCTATTTTAAAATCAGAAGTATTTAGTTTTACTTTAACAGAATAAAAATACTGATATGAAAAAGGGATTGCTGGACTTTAAATGTTTTTCTTTTCACCTCAAGAGATCTTGTCATTCATTCTTGAGTCAAGCTAAAAACCTTTATCTTAACTGTAGTTTGAAACTTTAGTTGAAAGCATTTTAGCTTGACCATCAATTTAGAAGAACTAAGAATTTGGGACTGATACCAAGCTCTCCTTTAAGTAAGAATTATTTACTTCCATTTAGACTTATTATTCCCATGTTCATAAGATTTCAGTAATCTCTATACATACACATAATCACAATACGATATAATAAGAAGAGTCAGGCAGGAATATGTTTTCTCAGTACTGCCCAAAACATAATTGTCTTGAGTTTAAATTTCCAAAAATAGAACAGAAATGTCAGACTTTAAATAGTGAGTAGGGGGAGGTAGGGAGGTGACATTTATTGAGCACCTACTATATGCCAGGCTTTCCCCTATGCCACTCTAAATCATGCTCCTCTTTCTCCAAAGAATTATGTAGTAAAATGGACTACTGTTGTCTGTGGCCCTGAATGAGAGACTGCCTGGGACTGGCAGAAGGAAGTAAAAATAGAAGAGTAGTGCATGCATGAGGAAAGGAGACACTAAACTGTGAACAGAAACTTAGCAGGGCTCTTGGAGTTAGCTGGAGCTGTGTTCAAATCCTCACCTTACTATTAACTTGCTAAGTGGTGATGGGTGTTATCAATTTTGAGCTTCTGTTTCCTCATCTAAAAATGCCTGCCTTGCAGGGCAGTTACGAAGATGAAATGAAATAAGGTATATAACTATGCTTAGCACACAGAAAGTTACTCCAAAAATGGTAGACACTCAGAATAATAATGGGAGAGTAGTAAGCCAAAAAGAATACAGATGGGTAAAAGTATCTACCAAATAAACTGATCTTTTGTTTTTATTTTTTGTTAGAATACTCCATCTACTATGGGCTACACATCAACATGGATTTCTTCTCTGTCCCAAATCCGTGGAGCTGTCCCAACCTCCTTGCCACAAGGACTCTCACGCCCTTCATTTCCTGGCCCATTATCATCATATGGAATACCCCATGTTTGTCAATATAATGCTGTGGGGGGGCCAGGGTATCCAGTACAGTGGGTAGGAATTTCAGGAACACCACAACAGTCTGTAGTAATTCCTACCCAATCTGGGGGACCGTTCCAGCCGGGGATGAATTTGCAGGCATTTCCAGCTTCATCAGTGCAGAATCCATCCACGATCCCTCCTGGTCCCAAGTGAATCAGAGTAGAAGATGAAGAAAAAGGAGGTATTTTTCAGAATTAATTTTCAGGACACCTAAGATATTAAACTTTCTTCTTCTTTGGTTCTGCCATATTTTCCTTCGTTTTGAGTTTACTTTCCACTATATTTTTTTTTGTTCCAATGTAGTATTTGATATAGCTCATCATCCTGTAGAACTGTGCAGTTTGTACATAGAACACTGCACACAGAAATGTTTTTTCACTTCAAATCCTATCCTCTTTGATACTTGATTTTTTAAAAATACTGTTCAGAATGCTTTAATAAGCTCAGCTTGAGCATTTCCATTTCCAGGACACTTTCCATTATTGCTGCTCTCTGCAGCTGGATGATACTTTTCTTTAAAAGGTATAAAAACTATTTATATTCCCCTAACATGGGCAAAGTGAGACCCTCCAACAGCTGGAGTCTTATGGGATTCTTCACATGTTTATCTTAGGTTTACCTTTCGCAGAAGGCAGGGTAACTTGCTGCAGGAAATGTTTTGGTGTATAAAATTAGAATAACTTTGTCAACCAATATAGAACATGAGCCCTTTTTAATGTGATTTTCTTCCCGTCGTCACAGCAGTAGGAGTGAAGCCTTGTTTTAGGTGAGGCGGAGAGAAAGGAAAAAACAGAACTGTAACAGTTCCTTGATTCTGCAGATACTGTAGCTGCTTTAGGATTTCCATAGTAATTCAAAGCAGCTATCTCTTTGTTTCTCATGTGCACACTACATTGTTTTTGAGCATCTGAGAGGCATTGGTTTGGCTTGCATTCTTTTGCAAGGGATGTATTGCAGCTGATACGAATCTCATTTGGGGGGAATCTTTGTGTTCCTAACAAAGAGTATTCAAGTTACACCTCTATTAGTCCATTCTTCTGAAGTGAAATTTACTTGACATAGTAGGTTTTGTAGGTTTTGAGACTTACACATGAAACACTGGCTTTACAGGGTTCTAAGAGATGTGGGGTATACATTGTCCTGCAGTAGATAGTAGACCCTCAAACGATACTATTTAAGTTGCCCTTAGCTTTTTTTTTTTGATTACCTTTTTTTCAGTTGTTATAGTTTTCTTGTTAGTATCTAGCATCTTAGATGATTTTAGATCTCAGATGATTTTGGCAGCCTCTTTAGAATCTGAGAGAGATCACTGTCAGGTTGCACTTTACTGGGTTTTATCCAGTTTTAGGAGGAGGGGAGGCAATGTCAAAATATACACTTTTGGTTTTCAAGAAGGTTAACTGTAATAATCTTAAAAGGCTGGTCACAGAGTTACCTAATGCTCAGTCTGTGAAACCCAAATAGAATTCTAAAATGGTATTTATCGACTACCACATATAAAGATGTTTAAAATACTTAGTTTTCACTCTGAAGATTTCAAGGTCATTTCTAGTACACATTTACCTATAACGAGTTCTGTCTACTGGTCAACATTCCAGATGATCACCCAACATTTCTGTTGACAGATTTTCCTCTAAAAATTTTACCCCATGATCTTGCCAGGTAATGAGGAAAACTTAATGGGTGTACTTTTTTTGCACAGTCTACTTTGTGACATTCAGTACCCTTTTTCAAAAAAAAAAATGTGTCTTATGTTACTTACCTGAGGATCACACTCAGCATCATGAAGATTCTGTTGCTATCATTTGGGGGCATCCAGGGCAGCATTTTGAGAATTGCTGTTGATAAGAGCCACAGGTTTCTTTTCATAAAACATACTCTGGTTTGGATGAGTCTTTCTAAAACTTATGTACAGATTCTTCAAATTTCTTCTACAGTGTTGGTTTGCAAGTTGAAGTGGTTTTAGGACATTAGTGTAATGCAAATTCTTGCATTGCAGTTTTCCATGTGTACAAAAACAATGTGCCTAAAATCCGTAATTCTTTAAAACTGCTTGTGTTTCATTATTAGAGTCGGCTTTGTGTGATTACATTGAGACTTACAACCTATAAAGTGAAAATACTGCAGGTTTTATGATCCCTTCTTCTCGAGTTGCAATCCTTTTAAACAGTATACCCCAGGATGAAAAAAGCTCCATGGATGACATGCACAATTACATTTATTAATGGCTGCTCTACATCATATGTCCCACATTTTGCCACCACCTCTGTTTTATGTATAATTCATCATTCTTTTGCCTGCAGAATTTTGCAGTGCCTTGTAATATTTAGAATCTTTTCAGATTTTTTGCTGGAAAGAAAAGTAGTCTTCTAAAGTTTGAAGATGGTGAGTAGTGTACTGCTGTCCCCATGCTGACTGCAGTAGTTGGGTTAACATATGTTATGTATACATGATGTATATGTAACGTGTATAAGTTTAAAAATACAGAAAAAAGTGAGTTTGTGCAGAAATGAAGAAAACAGTGTTATTCACATCACTGTGGGTTTTTAAGTTATTTTTTTTCCCATTACTTAAATGTTTGATTCCGATTACAGTCACTTTGACTGTAAATATTAGCTAGTTTTCTATCTAGGGGTTTTGCATTATTTCATAATTTTGCTAAATCATATGATAGTGCTGTTTTCATCCTTGCTGAGGTTACTTCCCCCCCCCCAGAAATAATTAACTCTTGAGGTAAAGCTCAGAAATTCCCTTCTTACTTAACAAAGAGCCTACTATGTAACAAGGGTCTTCTCCCCATTTCCAACACACACACACAAACCTGTCCTTTCCATTTTCCTTCTTGTAGAAGAAAAAAAGGTTATACTAAACCATCCCACTTGTAAAGTTTATTTGGGGGTAGTCTGTGTGTCCAACCACCATGTTTACTTCTCAAAGTGCAAGTCTGATGAATAGTACTGTATCTCCATATGTGGCAATGTGAGCATTTCATCATGAATTACCTGCTGCTATGTTTGTGAAGTTGGGTGTAACATCGTAAGAATATGAAACCAGTATTGGTGTAAATCTAATGAAAATAACCCTATGTATATTTGTAGCAGTCTTGAATCTCTAAGGCAATTTGCTGTAGTATAACAAATATCCATTTCGTTTTTCATCTTTTTCTTGCCAGTTTTATATCAAGCATGAATTCTAATGGTTTGACAGCAAAATTATCTGTGAAAGTATAAAAGGCACTTTTCTGCTGTGATTTTTGGATTGAGTGTGGAGTGTTATGTACAGTATGATGGGATGTATCATTTTAGAACCGCAGATTTAATTCTAGTCCAATTACATTTGTTTATCTACCTCTTTTTCAGTGCTGTTTTGGGGTACACATGTAAACATTGCCTGTGAAACTTGCTTTTTTGCCTTGACTCTCAGTATTCTTTCAGGTTATAAATCTGGCCTGCTAACTATGAGTTTGAAATGAGAGGGACCATCACTCTGGCACCAATCTATGTTTAAGTGACGAGAGCCACATGCTTCTGTGAAATAAGCTTTGGGGATTTAGGGATGGAGAACAGAGAAATAAATCCAGCTGGTGGCAATATAGGACTTAGTTGTAGAAGTTAGTTGTAAAATAAACAAATGGTAAGAAAGTACCTAAATTAGACAGTCTGGTGCCTGTAACTTCGCATCTTTTATTAGAGATGCGTTTCTTGTCTGTGTGCCTAAAGGGCTATGGGTTGAAACTGCTTTAACTATCACAATGAAATATTTGACAAGTCTTACAGCAGTGGCCTGTCATTCAGCATATTAGCATACTGCTAGGTATTTGCAGTGATATTACCTTAAAATGGCCATATGCTTTTAGTTGAATTGTAGTTAGTCATAACTGTTTATTCAATCTCTAAAGTTTATTGGAGGCACTGACTTTCTTCCTTGCTGTCTTCTCTGAGTGATGAAAATGATGCATTCTCTGTTTTTTCCAGAAAACTGAGCAAATGTTTGTAAACCACGTTATTTGTTTCACGTGTTTACTGTGTGTAACACTACAGCACGTTTAATGTTAGTAAATACTGTATTTCAGGCTTCATGTACAAGTACATTCCTGAGGTATACTTGCCATCAGTTTGGGATTCAGTTATTTAATCTTCTGTTTGGTTTAGAAGAATCTTGAGATATTTGAGGTGGTGTGCAGGCCATTTTCTAGAATAGATTGTTCATTTTTCATCCTGTAGTTTACTGGGGACTTGTTTTTTTCCCCCTTTATTTAGAAGATGAACCAGTAAGGGAGCGGGGCATAGGAAAGGTCATTGATTTGGTAAATGTAATTTCTGGGATTGAAATAAAAAACCCACAAACAATCCAGACTGTAAAATGGTGACACTCAAACTTGGTAAAATCCTTTGAAGTGAAATTAGTATGAAATTTTTATGGAGCCAGATGCTTTCAGGTCACCCTGGAAATAGTCTTTGTATGTGAAGGATGAACACAAACATTGGTCAGGGACCTTGACAGCCACCATTGGCAGGGGCCTGGGATAGTAACTAGGTTACACTGAAGTTATTTTCAACTGAGATAGCTGGAAGATTATATAAACCAACAGTTCCCATTCTGGAAGGTCTTCTTTTAATTAAAAAAACCTCAAACAAAAAGGCTAAAAGTCAAGCAAGAAGGGGAGAAACTGGGCTCTTGAGAAAAAAAAAAGTGCCAGTGAAAAATAAAATTCCTAACTGTGTGCTTGTCATCCTTCCAGGTTTTTTTTTTTTTAAGTTGCTTTTCTTCTCCATTATAATTTAAGATTTCAGATTGAGGTTTGTGGTCCAGAACATACCCTCAGCAGAAATAGTGACTGATTGGAAAGTACAGTTGTTCAAGGTCTGTCATGCTCAATCACTTAAAGCTGTAATTTGTTTGATATGAATATTAAGCATGTAGACCTAGTGCAGCATGGGAGCCACTCAGGAAGTTTATGCAATTAATAAACTTTCATGCATAATTAATTTACTATGAAGTATGCAGAATTTCAGCCACTTCTCTACACTTAACATTTAGTTGTATATGTGAACTCTCCTTTCTTAATTGGGGAATGTAGCATTATATGGAATGTTGTTAAACCTAATTTTAATCCTTCTTGACATTAACTTTTATTATTTTTTTTGGTAAACCAAGTGATCTGCCTTTAAGCAGTTGTCTGATTTTGGTTCTTTGAAACTGTGATTTTTATATCATTTGTACCCAACCATTTGTTTTTTGTTTCCTGGAAATTTTGATTTGAAACAGAAAATAAAGGCTGTGTTAAAATGAGTATGTTATCTTATTAAAATGCTGTCATAGTCACTGTAATCATCTGGCTTAAACTGGTTCTTCATTTACCAAATCTAATTTAGCAGATTTAAAAACTTTAGTCCTATAGATATGTTGGCTGAACAAACTAAGCTGTGTGTTACCTCTTGATTTACAGCTCCAACAAATTTTGAGTTGGACCCCTTCTCCTCATTTGTCAATGAGCCATAATTGGAAGAGTCACTATGATTTACTGAGTACCTACTGTGTTAGTTAGGCTTGTGATAAAATTCATAAAACAATCCTATAAGCTAGATCTGTTACTGTCTCTACAGAGAAAATTTGAGAATCAGAGAGATTAAAGAATTTACCAAGGTACCATAGCTAGTAAATGATGAAGCCTGGATCCAAACCCAGGTCTGACTCCAAAATTCATGGGAAAAACCTCAGGCCATACTGACTCTCAGATGTACTGTAATAATAATAATCAAAATACATTTAGACTACGTTTTCAATTATTATGATTAGTATATACGCTTTTCATATATCTTTCATGAGGTTATGTCCAGTGCTTGTTTTATAATTTCAGGAGTAGAAGTATATGTTTATGGTACAAGCAAGAATTCAAAATGTGCCCTTTGCATAAACTTATTAAGGAGTATTTCCTTTCATATTGACAGTGTTTATGGTCCACCTTCAGAAAAAAGTGCATTTGGAAATCTCCATTGCACATCTTTCATTTACCACACTACAGTGACTTGGGAAACTGTCAAATGAGGTCAGATCCCTTGTTCATTTGATAATTTAGGTAGAAGAATCATGCATATGTTTATGCAAACAGCCCTGGAGGAAGAATAAGAGGCCTATCAGAAATATTCAAGATTAGATGAGGATTTGTAAAGTGTTTTTAAAAATCTATTACCTTGATTTAATGACAATGACTCCAAGGTATTCTCTCCTAGTGATCCCTAAAGGGAGGATACAAGGTACACAGTTGAACAAACACAGGTTTTTTGACTCACAGACCTCTCAAACCTCTATTTTCTCATTTGTAAAATGAGGTGGTTGTGAGTATTAAATGAGATATGTCCCAAATTTGCTAATTGTGCTTATTGTTAGACATCTCTAGTGACTTTCACAATAAACTTGCACTTGGGAAACCAGACTGGTTTGGAAATGGGCCCTGGTTCTTATTATAGTTGATACAGATACCACTTGGAGTCCAGCAGACCTGGATTTGTATTCTAGCTTTGTGAACTTGGAAAATTACTTAACTTTTTAGCTTCAATTTCCTTATCTGTAAAAAGGATAACTGCTTCACTGGTGGTATTTTGAGACTAAATGAAAAAACATAAAGGGCTTAGCACTGTGCCTGGCACATAGTAGGTCTGCTCAAATAATAGTAACAACTACTGAAGGGACCTTACATATCACTAAAGAGAAGAGGAAACAGTCATAGAGATGTGACAAAATTGAACCCAACCTGCGAGTCAACGTGAGGTCTGTTGGTGAAAGATTGGGTATTGGCCCCAGTGGTGCCAGATGATGTAAAGTGAGGTTCAGAGATGAAAGTGTTTAAGTTGAGGGATAAAACACCATAAAACCCATTTAAAATGTGCCATCATTAATGAGCACTAGATTAAAAGAATTAGATGACAGAATTAAGTCTGTGACTAAAGAATTTAGAAGGAGCTGAAGTAGTAGGAGTTGGGGAAAAGATGGTGGGTCTTAAGACAGGAGCTCAAGACAGAAATGAAGTACAGCATAGATGATGGTCTGAATAGGAGCAGGACCTTGGGATAAACAGATGAAGAATTGGAAAAGACTAGTTCACATGCATGTTACAAATTTGTAAGATTTCTCCATTCCAGTTCAGAGGTTCTCATCCCTGACTGCATATTAAAATCACCTGGGGAGGTATTTTTAAAAATTAGTGTCCCAGTTGCACAACAGTGTGAATATACTTAACACTACTGAACTGTATACTTAAAAATGGTTAAGATGGTAATTTTTCTGTTATATGTATTTTACCACAATTTAAAATAAAAATAATTAGTGTCTGGGCCCCATCCCTATAATTAGTATTGTTTTAAAAGGCTCCCTAGGTGGTATATTAATATATTAACCTAGCTAGGGTTGAGAACCACAGTCCTTGTTTCCTTTACTAATCAAATGACCTCCCTGCTATTATTGCTGGTTCAAGAAACACAAGCAATATAGCAGCCTTATTAGACCTTCTAATGAATTATTTACTATTACCATACAAGCTTACAGCCTCTCAAACAGCCCCCAAGGATTTGGGCAATAGAGAAAGCTAAGTGGGCCCCTTGCAGAAACTGAACAGCTAGTTACTACTTAGGTGGAAGATATCAGAAGATTGAATCCAATATGAATTTTCGATGCAACTTCTTTATGCTTCTCTCCACCCTTCATTTTAATAATTATTAAGATTTATTAGGTGCTTACTGTGCCAGTTACTGTGCTAAGCACTTTAATATACCATTTAATCTTCAAAAGCTTCTGAGGTAAGTATCATTACCATCTCCCTTCTAAGCTCCTTGACTGCCTTGAAAACTGTTTTCTCCTAGCCCAGCGTTATTCCTGGCACGTAGTAGGTACCAAATAAATCTGCTGAATAAATTAATGAGTCCCTATTTCATAGATACAATAAGGGCTCAAGAGGTTAAATAACTTGTTAGTTATATAGCAAATAAGGAGTTGAACTGGTATTGGAGCCCAGATCTCAGCTCCAAAGCACACACTTTAACCACTATTCTGTGACATCTACTGTCCCTTTCTACTTTCAGGGCTTTGGCCTCTGTTATCTCTTCCCTCTCTATGGCCTATGCCTAGCATAAAGTTTCTCTTGTACTATATATGTTAAGATTCTTGTTTGTAAGTAATAGAAACCCAATTTGAACAAGCTTAAACAAAAAAGAGGGATTTATTATAAAGATGGCGGTGGTGTCTCAAAACACCCAAGGATAATGCAGATGGGCCTTAGGAACATAAATCAGGTGCTTGAATGCAGCCAGGATTTTTCATCTCTCCTCCTCCAGCTCAATCCCAAATTCTCTGGGAAGGTACATAAAGAATAAGCTCCTGGTGCAACCATGAGGGTAAGGTAGAGAAAGTGGTAGAAAAGGGGTACTGGGGAGACAAAACAGATGTTTACCTATGGTCCTCCGTTTGACTGCCCCGTAAACACATATGCCATTTTCCCTATACCTACAATTCCACAAATGTCCACACCTAACAATCTATGGACAACTGCAAGTCACATGCAACTACTGCATCCAGAGCAACGGCACGGCATGGACATGCCCCTTCCTCATCTAGTTCAGTGACAATCTAAATGTGGATCGTCTTGATCCTGCCACTTCCTGATAAACTTAACTGCCACCAATAGATCTAACATGCAATAGTAGAGAAATATTTAGATTAACCACTAAGTTCCCTTTTAGGAAAGGAGAGGGGCACACCTTTATCAGCCACCGGTCCAAGTGCGCACCATTTCCACCTGGATAGGAAGGAAGGAAATAAATTACGGGTATAGAAAAACTTATGGGAGTCAGTTTATTGATGCTTCTTTTTGCTTTAGCAGTCTGTACTTGGGCCTGCTCTAGAAGAGCAGTGATTCTCAAATGTTAAGGGTGCATTAGAATCACCTGGAGAACTAGTGCGCCCTGCAAAAACTCTCGACACAAACACTCCATTCAAACACCTGCACTAAGAGACTAGACCAAACTTGGCTCCTAGCCTCCTAAGTCGGAGTCTCTGGGATGACCCAATTTCCATCTGGAAAAGCTCGGGCTGTAAAAAGAATTTATAGCTTGCTCTAGCTGACACCTGACAATAGACCCCTGACCTCCCTTTCTTAGAGCATTTACCAAACAGGGCTTAAAATTATGAATTCTTCCCCTGTCCCTTTGAGATGTATATGTATCTCCTACAACTCCAGAGTGTGTGTCTCAAGGACCATTCCTTTGAAATGTAGTCATCAGGAAGGCTAGGGCCTCTGTCTCCCAGTAACTGTGGGAGGATATAATCCTAACTTAAATAATTGCCAGCTAGCAGACACAGCTAGCCTAACTGCATTTACACTGGCCAACCCTTTGTAATTTTTCACTTCCCTGACTCTACTTGAGCCTCTCCTCGCTCCTCCTCCCTCCTTTTCCCTTTAAAATGCTCAGTCACCTCTGCACAAATGGGAATGGAGCTCTGCTCTTTCCCCTACTGTCAGTAACTGAATAAAATCTGTCCTCACTGCTTTAACTAATGTCAGGCTTTGTTTATCTTTGACACCATTTAAACCACACATTGCTAGCCCCACCCCCAGAGTTTCTGATTCAGGAGATCTGGGGTGAGGCCCCAGAATTTACATTTCTAACAGTTCCTAGGTGCTGATATGCCGGTCCAGGGACCATACTTTGAGAATCACTGCTGGCTCATGGTCCCTGTTCACTAGATAGGATTTTCTAGTGATACAACTTCCTCAAAACCTCATATGACTGCCTGTTAATTTCATTTGAGGGGACTCACAATGCTAATAACAAGTGCCAAGAATCTTGTCAACTTATGCTCTTTGAATCTTCAGATTTGCTAAAGGGAATAATCACCCTGTTGCAGGGTTTTTATTTCTTAGCTCTCTACCTAAAGACTTGGCTCCTTCTCCCTGGCATTATGCTCAAGGTCTCCAGTTCAGAGCGTGGATAGGAAACAGTAGGTTGAGTTCAACGATGTGAAGCCTCTCTTTTCCAATCTGCTCTGGGAATGTTACACTTACCCTTTCTTCCTTGCATTCCAGCTGAATGCATATTCAGAGGAAGAGATCATCACATTTGGGGGAGTTGGAGAACAAGGAATACTGTGGTGGCTTATAAAGATAACCTCGTTCCAGTTCGTTGGAAACTGGATTCCAGTTTCCTAATTAGTGGAACATTTAAAATGAGACAATAAATCAGCAAAGCCCATGAATATCTAACCATTAGCAACTGCTAAAGTCTTGATATAGGCAGAAGGGCTGCTCTGCTTTTGAGTCTCAAGAGCAATAAGCAACTGCTTCGCTGCCAAATAACACAGAATGCCAACTTCCAATTAACGATATGGGAGATCTCCAATCTCTGCCAGTTCCATAGTTTAGGGCCTATAATTTGCCACACCCCATTTCTGGTACCAGTTCTTGAATTAATAATTTTTTGGTCATGAGTAGTTTCTAACCCAACTCTATCTTTAAAATAGTAAGGATATGAGGTTGCCTCAGAGAAACCAAGGGCAAGAATGCCTGAGGAATGATCTAGAACCTGGGTCTTAAACACGATGAAGACTCCCTATCTCCCATCTCTGCTCTGAGAGTCTGCGTTTTTTTCTCTTCCTGCAGACCAGCATCTTTTACTTTTGTCCCTCTGATGGGAAAATTGACTACTGACAGCTTCCAAGTTTTACACTTAGAGAAAAACTGATCTCTCTGGTCCAATTCCAAATTTCTAGGGAATGAGATTCTGATCGACCCACCTTGGATTCGTTATCTACCTTTGACCCAGTCAGCGATGGTTATGGTTAACATGACAGTTTTTGTTATAACTCTGTAAATGGGGAGAGGGTTAATTCCTAGAAAAGGAGGGCTGAGTAAACAATCCAATAGGTGTCCATTATACTAGAAAACCTCTATTCCTTCCATCCACCATCCCTTCAAGCCACTATTCCCTCCTTTCACTGCTTGTTTTCACAGGAGTTATTTATGTGCATTGCTTCAACATCTACTTATTCTTTGCCAATCTGGCTTGTTCTATCTCCACTGGTCTTTTATGATAAATTTCTTTATGGAGCTTGAAGATTTTTCAGCTTTTGTATCCTAATACACTGTTCTCAGATTTCATTCACCTTGACTACTCTTGGGTTCTAAACTTTTGCGTTCTTACTTGGCCTGCCATTATCTCCGACCTTCTATTAAGTTCCAAGCCAGATCTGACTGCTACGCACTGTTACAGAACAGAATAGATCTTGTTTTCTACCCTCCTCCGGTTGAAACAGTGTGCCCTAAACGCCAGTCAGCCAGAAGACTGGTGCTATATCTGAATCAAACAAGGAGAATGCTGAAAATATTGAATGGATTTTCAAAAGATGATTCTGTACGTCTGGAATTGGAGCTCTTACCGCTATTTTTCTAGAGCTCCCCGACAGATTGATTCACAATGTTTGCAAACAAAGGTCCTAACCATAGGACATTGTAGCTCAGTGAGTACCAGAAAGGTACAACTTGTAGTTTAATTTGTGTTGGTGCTTATCTCCCTGACCAAAGAGCTCCTGAGTACAATGGATATTCGATTTCACTTTGTCTCGCATTGCCTTGGGCAAATAAATTATACAATTTTCACCATTCATAAACTGGGGCCAAGAACTCTTCCTCAAAGAATTACAGTAGCTAAAAGTTAAGTGGATTGTTACAGAAATGGTGGTTATTATTTTTACGTTTCATATGTGTCCTTTCTCATTCATTAAAAGCTACGCACATTATTCCCTCCCCTCAAAGGAAAATTCTTCCTCCTGGGGAATTTTAGCATACTTTAGCTGAATTCAATTAATCCACTCTACTTCCTTTCCCATGATGCATCACTCCCCCCCAACTCCTTTTCCTGGGAAAGGCGGTAAATAGCCTGAAGCAACTCGGTGGATGCAAAGAGTTGCAGTGCAAATCCTAAACGCATATCACGCCCCGCCCCTTGAGACCCAGTGAATGCAAGAGCTGACAGGGGTGGTAATCTTGTTCCAACACTGTATCCCGAGGCCGTAGAGGAGACTACAACTCCCAGAATGCCCCGCCCCGCTCCCCCTCCTCCAGCTAGAAAGCGTGTACCATAGAGAAGACGAGGTAACATGGCTCCTGGAGGTAGAAGTAAGAGGCTTCACCCCTTTTGAAGCGGTGAAGAGCGGCCAAAGAGGGATAAGAGAGAAGTGACGAGAGCCCGTCATCGCTTTTATCCTCCCAGCCTCTCCTGAGTCCGGCCGGCCTCACCACTCCTCTCCACCCAAATCCAGTCTGTGGTCTCCTCCCCACCCCTGCCTCATTCCCTCGCTAGCTCACCCCGCCCCTCGGGAATCCTTTGCCCGCCCCCTCGCCCCCCGCGGAGTGCGCACGCGCCCGCCCCCAGCTTCGCGCCCAGATCGCCGCCTAGCCTGCTCGCGCAGCCGCCGTCTCGTCTGCCCACCGACGAAGCATGGGCGTCCAGGGCTTCCAAGAGTTCCTGGAGAAGCGCTGTCCCGGGGCTGTTGTGCCCGTGGACCTCCTCAAACTCGCGCGTACGGTCTCGCGCCAGCAGCAGCAGCAGCAGCATCGCCCGCTGCCGCCTACGGCAGCCCTAGCGCCCGGGGCTCCACGCGCCGCCAGGGGCTCCGCGCCTCTGCAACCGCCGCTCGCGCCCGCTGCCTTGGGTGCCTACTCCGGGGGCGCGGGGCCGACTCGGCACCATCACCCCGCTCACCACTTCCACCATCACGGCCAGGCGCACCCCGGGCTGCACCCGCCGCCGCCGCCGCCGCCCCCTCCGCTGCCCGGGGCCCGGGTGCTGGTGGACGCGGGCTCAGCGCTGCCTCGGCTTTATGGCGGCTACCAGACGGATTGGGTGTGTGGCGGCCAATGGAACGCCATGCTGGGCTACTTGTCAGCGCTATGTCAGGCTTGTGCCTATCCCGGCGGCGACGGCTTGGAGCTGGTGGTCATGTTCCCCGGGGGCCTGGGCAAGGACCGGCTGGCCGAGTGGGGCCGTCGGTGCCAGGCCGAGCGGCAGACAGCGCAACTGATCGTGGGACACGTGGGCAACAAGGGCACCCCTCCTCCACGGGCCTGGTTCCTGCCACCGGCCTGCCTGAGCCACTGCGTGAGGCTAGCGCTCATCCGCTTCCGGGTCAAGGTGAGGGAGGGGCCGGATCTTAAATAATACGCCCCACACCTATTCCCTCCCAACTAAACACCTAACCACCCACCCACTTACCTGTCTCCCATCCACCCACTCAGCGCCCAGTCAGCTAACCCACTTGCCTAACTACCCTCGATCATTTTATCCATCTACCTAACCCTTCATACCACGCCCTACCGATTCGCTCACCTGCATAACTACATCTCTACCCATGTCATCCCAATAACCCCCTTTATCCAATTGGCCTATCCCTAGGCTTTAGCAGAATTTCTTTTGTAGCCCCATCTTTCTCCTGCTGTCTTCTGCCTCAAGCTGAAATGCCATTTTCCAAATTTTTCCAGTTGACATCTCTCTTCTATGTCTTTTTCCAACCTTGCAGTTAAACGTGTTAATTGAACACCTTTCTTCTACAGCTTTTCCCCGAATTTTGAACCAGTGCTTCTTTTGCACCCATCTGTTCATTCAGCCTTTTTCATTTCAACATGTTTCTACCTCATCCTTCCTTAGCCTAAACAAACGAACAAACAAACCCACTGGTTCAGTCACTTTTCAACAAGTATTAACCCACTAAGAGTAAGGGGTTTAAAAGACATGTGAGACATGGTTCCTGCCCTTGGAAAATCAAATATATCAAATATATACACAGGAAACATTTATTTAATGGTATAAATGTGTATGTGATTATGATTTATGGTACAGATTGGTACCTGTTTTGTGTGTGGGGGGGAATATCTGTGGGCTAAAATGGTCAGAGGAGACTTCCTTAAAGAAGTTGGACCTCACCTGGGTCTCCAAGGATGAATTGGATTTGAATTGGTTACAGGTTTGGGAAGAGGCTTCTCTAAGCAGGAGAAAGAAAATGAACAGAAGCAAACGGGAATATCAAGCATGTGAGGCCCCATGGGTAGTTCAGTCTAATCTCTGCATGTAGTTGGTCACTGCATATGGGGCCTGGAGAACAGCTTGGCAGCAACCCCAGTTCTTGGCACAACTGCTGTTGCTCTGTTGCTTTTCCATACTCTTGGGTTTCAAGTTCCTACGTGTAGGGAATAGCAAGGCTTGAGAAGTAAAGGAGGTGGGCAGGAAGAAGAAAAAGAAAAGCAGTACAGGGTTGGGTAGGACAAAACCACAAACCCATTCCCCAACCAAGGCTCTTGGGGATGTGTGCATAGTCAGAAGATAGGATATGGAATCGTGGGAATCATAAACTAAAGAAATGGTGCTGGGTGGAGTAATGAGGAAAAAAATCTCAGCTGAGAGACTGAAAGACCTGCATAAAGAAACTCACAGTGGTCATAGAGCTTGTGGCTAGAGTCCAGTCATGCTAGACTGCTTGTGCCCAGCATCTAATCTGTGCCTAGGCTGGGTAATTATAGCTGTTTTTAATAATTTTTTTAAAAAATTCAATCACGAGCTATCTCAAACATACAAAGTAGGAGAAAAAATATGTCAGACACTCATTTGCTTGCCTTCCTGACTGAGCATTTTTCAGTAGATTCTTCTTTTATGGCCATTCTTTCCACTTTGTTTTCATTGCTACCACTCGAGCTTTAAGGACTTTTTACCTCATTGTCATTATTAACTTGGTTGCCGGCAACAGTGACTAACATTGATGGAATGCTTACTATGTGCCAGCTGCTAATCTGTGTGCTTTAACAACAACAACAAAAATTATCTCATTTGATCCTCACGATAACCTGTGAAGCAGTATTACCCGTTTTTTCAAATGAGGAAACTGAGGCACAGGAGGTTTAGAAACTTGCCCAAAGTCACCCGGCAATAAATGGCAGAGCTGGGATTCTGGGAGTCATGCCCAGGCAATCTGGCTCCAAAGCTCATGCTCTTAACAACGGTGCTCTAAGATGAATCTTTCTAAAGTGCCAGTGTGATTAAATCATTCCCACACTGGACTAAAATCTTCCTTGGCTCCTGGGTAAAGACAGGTCTGGGCTATTCATTTGTATTATTTATTGAGTGCCTGCTGTAGGCTAGGTACTATACTGGTTGCTGAGGATTCAGAGGGAAGTAAGGGGATCCCTGCCCTCACGGAGGTCAGAGTTTAGTAAAAGAGACAGACTGAAAACAAGAGTTGCAGATACCGTGAGCTAATTGCTAATGATGAAAAATGTGGTCCCTGTAGGGGGCATTGGTTAATTCTGGGTGAGGACGTGAAAGTTGGGGGAGGTTTCACAGATTGGTACTGAGCCTTGAGGAGGGCTGGGAAGGATGGTTCAGAGGGGACAAGGATGTGGAGATGTAAAATGGCCTACTGTGAGCTCTGAATAGATTTTGATTGGAGGTTGGCAGGAATTGAACACTGAGTATGGGTTTGGGTTTTTCCAGCTTTTTTGTTCATACACCTCATCAGTGAAAATTTTTGAGAAGCAACCCTAATATGGCCTACTAAGATTCTTCATTACACATAGTCTCATTTTTAAAATCCCAGCAGTTCATAAAAAAATAAGATGGATTGATAGGTGATAAAGCAAATGTAGTAAAAATGGTAGAATCTCAGTCGTGACTTTTCTAATGTTCACTGTAAAATTATTTCAACTTTGCTATATGTTTAAAGTTTTTCTTAATAAAATGTTGGGGGGAAAATTTCCCAGCAGCCCTCTTCAGTCATGAGTACCACCGTTTGTGAAATACATGTCTTGTTCCCCATGCTAGATTATAAACAAACTCTTTAATCTTCTCATAGTCTCCATAATAACTTGTATATTTTAGGTGCAGGATACATTTTTTTCCCTGAATGAAAAGGTTAGTGATCTTAGAATGCATTGTAGGAGTGACTTTTTAAAAGTGTGTAGTGTGGCTCTTAACATAGTGGATTTAAGACTGGCTCCAAAAGTGCATATGTAAAGTATCTGTAGATGTTATCAGTGAGTGAAGTTTTCTCCCCCGGTTCTGGTCAGTGATTGTTGTTGTTGTTGTTGCTGTTGGAGTGATGGAGAACTTCCTGGTTTGTAACACAGACTTGAAAGATATTGGTTAATAACTCATTGTGGTTTGCCTTTTCAGAGGAGTGTTCCACTGTCTTGAAGATAGCAGGTTCTCACTTGAATGATCTGCATGCCTACCATATCTTTTGATTGAAATGCTAGTGCTTTAGAGCAAAACCCACTAGTGTTTTTCTCCTCCCCTTGGTTCTGTTCTTGAGACTAGGTCACAGGATGGGCCTTTATTCCCAATCTCATTTTCATTTGTGATAGAGAAATAGAGATGGAGGGATTACATAAAAAGATAAATTGCTGGGTTGTCTCTTTAGCTTTAGACAATTTAGGACTTCCCATGAAAATATTCAGGGTATATAACTGGGATGAATTTTGTCATTTGGTTTGTTTCATTTGTACATTCTGCAAACCTTTGTAAGTTATCATTGCCAGTAGCAGAAAAATTAAGTAAAACCACAAATTGCTACCTGATCTCTTCCTAAGGGTCTCAGAGCAACCCTAAAGCAGTTTTAGAATGTGGTTTGAAAGATGATGTGGGGTGGTTAATGGGATGAATACTTTGTTTTAATGGTTAAATATATATATTAGAAAAAAAGATAATCAACGCATGAAACCCGCAGTTTCACAGCTATAACTCTTTAGAACTCTTTAGGCCAATTAAAGAGAAGTAAGTTGATTTAAAGAAAAGTATTAAGGTTCAGTACTTGGATGTGGCAGAAATCATGTTGATGGTAAATGAATAAGCAAAGTTTGAGAAGGCTGACCAACAGCTGATGCCGTTTTGTGCTTTCGTTCTCTAGAATACAGTATAGCAGTGGCTGCTGTGCCTCCTGATTATTTACTTATCCTCAATCATTGACACATCCTGAAACGTTAGTGACTCTACTAGATGCTCTAGTGGTAGGAAAAATTATCATAATAGTAATTAGGTCTTCTTCTTGAGCACCAAGTTGTATATAAAGTGCTTTTTAAATAGCTTGTTTAATCCTCATAAGCTTGCAAGAATGTGTGATATTCTTCCCATTTAACAGTTGAATAACAGGTGCAAAGAAGTGAAATGATTTTTCTTTGGTCTGGACACTAGTAAATGGTGGGTAAAAATCTGTTCTGGATCTGTATTGCTCAAAGTCTCTTTCCACAGTTTCACCACACAGTTTCCTTTCTGTACATTCTTGTGTAAGATTGTACACTTTTACTGGCCAGATAATATGCATAGATGCATGAAGAAAAATGATAATAAGTAGATTTATTGAGCACTTAGTTTGTGCCAGCATTGCTAAATGTACAATACTGCCAGTACAAGGCAAATGTGTAAGCTCAGTGCCAAGTGAGTGAGTCATATAGTGATATTATAGGAATTCAAAAGTAGCAGTCTCTTTCTTCTCTGCATTTTAAGTCTCTCCCTCTCTGGTTTCTTTCACTTATAAGTACGTAAGCGTATACAAATAACCTTTAAAAACAAAAACTTCCCGTTTACTTTGTAATTTCCTTAAGCCATTATCCTTATCCCTGTTCTTCCCTTTTAACCATTATTCTTGAAAAAAGAAGACTGTATTAATTCCTATTCCCTAGCCTATTGCCACTTGATATGTGATGTCACCATTCTGAAGGCACCAAAACCATTTCCATTCTTACGCTTTATTGGTCCTCTATGAGATAATTGACATGAGCCATCCTTTCCTTGAATTTCCTTTCTTGGATTCCATAATGCAGCTCACTTCTGATTCTCCTTATAAGTCTCTAGTTCTTTCTCCTCCTCTTACTGCTTCCTTAAGCATTGGTGCTCTCAAGACTTCTGTCCTAGTTATATTCTTCTACATTCATTTCCTGAGCAATCTCATCCATTATTATGGCTTTAAATATTAACTGTATTCTGATTATTCCTATAGCTCTTTCTCTACCCCTGACCTCTCTCAAGGGCTTTTGACACATCTTTTCAGCTTTCTACTACTTGATGTCTTATACGTCACTCATACTAAAAAATATCCAGGATGGAATTCATTATTTTCCCCCAAAACTTGTTCTATTTTTGGTGTTCTCTTTTTCTATGGATGTCGTCTTTCATCCATTTCAAGCCAGAAACCATGGAATTCTTCTCAATTTTTCACTCTCCTGTCACTTCCCATATCCACTCGGTCACTAGGTCCTGTCACCTCTACCTCGGAAATGTCTACTGAGTCCAGCTACTTCCACCCCCATTGCTCTAGTTTAGGCTGCCATCATTTCTTATCTGAGCCATGAAAATTGCCTCAACTTGTTCCTTTACCACTCTCTGGACCATAGTCCATCTTCTACATTGCTGTCAGAGATACTTTGAAAACCAAAGTTGACTTTTGTCTGTGCCTGAAGATACCCACTGGCTACTTTTTGCCTACCCTACTAAGCCCAGACTTGTCAGCATGGCAGACAATGCCATTCACAGTCTGATCCCAAACTCTCTCCAAGCCTTACTTGGTGCTTACCTTTGCCCACACCTGTTCCAACCATTGGAATGTCCCAACCATTCTGAACTTTTCTGGCTTCCTAGACATACCATGTCCTCTCACATAGTGCTTTTCTTATTTTACTCTCACCATTGTGTAGCCAATTCCTACTTATTCTTGCTCAAAAGTTATCACTATGAAATCTTTCCCAGCCAAGGTAAATGATGCCTTCCCTTGTGCTACCAGAGTGTTCTTTTTATTTTTACCTCTCTCATATTTTTTTCTCTCATAGTATTTTCATATCGCATTATAATTCTCTTTCTTTCCCCCATGCTATGTATTACATCCCCAGAACTTACTTATCTTATGACTGGAAGTTTGTATGTAATTATCTTTTAACTGAGTTCCGAGAGGGCAGAGATTTTGCTCTAGGGCTTGACACATTATATACAATAATGGTTGTTAAAAGAGAAAGGCAGATAAGGAAGAATTTAGAACCAGTGTTTTATAATGTTATAGTTTCATTCCATGTAAATTAACTTGATTCCAAATGGAATTGCCAAACTCTGTTAAGTAAAAGTAAGTTTTGTAGCTGCTTAGCAATGCATTTATGGAATAAATTCCCCCTTGGTGGTAGTAATAATAGCTACCACATGGGCTCGGTACCTCACATAGATTCATTATGTCATTTAATCATCACAACCACCCTTCAGGATATGTATTAATCTACGTTTTTTATAGCTAAAATAAAAACAGGCTCAGCATAGTCACTGGCCCAAGGTTGCACTGCTGGAATGTGGTTGAGCCAAGATATGAACCTAAATATATTTGACATCAAAATCCTTTATCTTTAACATCTCTCAAAACAGTATAGTTGCATTTTAATAACCTTTTCCAGAACACTTTTCTTATATTTAGTTTGTGTAGCATAATGGCCAAGAACAGACCTTGGAGCCAGACTGCCTGGGTTTAAATCCTTGTTCTTTTACTTACTAGTTATATAAATGTGGGCAAGTTAACCTCTCTCTGCCTCAGTTTTCTCATGTGGAGGAGGAGGATAGTAATAATAGCTACATCACAGACTTTATTGTGAGTATTAAATGATTTAATATAAGTACAGTGCTTAGAACATTATATACCACATAGTAAATGCCATATAAATGCCAGCTACAGTTACTTTGACCAAAATATCTTGTGTGCCAAGTAGATTGGACATGGACATTTCACTCTCATGCCTTAAGCTTGGCATGGCATGTAGGGTACTTCTTGATCTGCCTACCATTCTCTTATCAGGACAATGAATGCTTTTCAGCATTTTTTGAACACCTACTCTTGCCAGACCCTGTGCTAAGTACTATGAACAATGGAATTCATTCATTAAACAAATGTTTAATGGGCTCCTACTGTGCACTAGGCACAGTTCAATATTGGGAAGATAAAGCAGTGACCAAAACAGACAGGTTTCTGACCTCATGAAGTTTATATTCTAGTGGGAAAGACAGACAATAAACAAGATAAAAAGACAAAATATATAGTATTTTAGGTAGTGTAGTAAGTGCTGTACAGAAGAATGAAGTAGGAAAGTGAGATAAGGGAGTGTTGTGGTCAGGTGGGTACTCTAACCCTCCAGCAGCTCATAGTCTAGTAGGGGAGACAAGTAAGAAAATACTAACAATAATAGCCCGGAGTATCTTTTCTCTGGCTCTTGTCATAGGCCCAAGGACATAGTGGAAGTGGCAGAACCACAGTTTGCATTTCAGACACCAAAACCTTTGCCCTTTCATCTATACCACAAAGAAAATCCCAAAGGTTATGGCAGGGATGGCAAACTGGCAGCCCATAGCACCACACATTTTTTTAAAAGAACTTCATTGATTTTCATTGATCAATAGTGTTCATCAGAATCTAAAGTCAAATAGTGGGTTTGGGTTGAATATTAAGGCATCATCTAGTTGAATGATTTTTCATTTCCTTCTATCATTTAACTTGCATTTTACAAACGCATTTCTTTTTTAACAAATATGAATTTGTTGCCAACATTTTAAAAATTGTGAAACGTTACCAAGAATTCTGACTTTCCAACCACTCTTGAAATATCAGATCCTCTCGCAACACTGGTTGTCCCCTTTTGCCGAGCTACGTGGTCTTCATTTATTGGAGTCTCTACCGATCCATGGTGTCTCCCTGACACAGTGACCAAGTGCCACTTGCCTTTCATGATAACCATCTTCTTCATACATGGCTCCAAGTGATTCCCGCCTCCTGGTATTCACACTCTTGTTTAATCTACCCTCACCCCCTGTGTGTGGGCTGGACTTAGTGACTTGTTTTTAATGAACAGACTACAGCAAAAGTGATGAGATGTCACTTCCAAGATTAGGTTATAAGAAACTGCGACTTCCATCTTGTTTGTTCTCTCTCTCTCTCTCTCTCTCTCTCTGGCATTTCTTGCTTGATCACTCTGATGAAGCAAGCTGCCGTGTTGTGGGCTGCCCTCTGGAGAGGCCCACGTGACAAGTAACTGAGGGAAGCCTCTGACCAACAACCAGTGAGGAGCTGAGGCCCTCAGTCCAACAGCCCACAAGGAACTGAATCCTGCCAACAGCCACGTGAGTGAGCTTGGAAGTGGATCCTTCCCCAGCCAAGCCTTGAGATGACTGCAGCCCCAGCTGACACCTTGATTGCAGCCTGTGAGAGACCCTGAGCCAAAGAACCCCATTAAGCCACGCTCACAGATACTATGAGAAAATAAATGCTTTTTAAGCCACTAAGTTTTGGGGGTAATTTGTTAATACAGAAATAGATAACTAAGACACCATTGATTGTTGTGCTTGTACTTTTTTATAGTAGTTTTGAAGAATATGAAATATTTCTTGTGCCCATATCTGTGAAAAGTGAAAAAAAGAAGAATTATCTATACAGGAAGGTCATATATTTAAAGGAAAATCAAAGGGAGCCTATTTCCTAGTGGAAGTGATGAGTATTCCTCTATATCTAAATAAAATGTGTTTGTTGAAAGACTACAATTTAAGATACCATTTAAAAATAAACCATTGTAAGAAATATGACCAGTATACAAGAATGATGAGTGCTGAAACAAAAAGAACTTGAAAAAGGGCTTGGAATTTCAATAGGTTGTTTTTGAATACAGACAATTAAGTAATACTGCCATGAAATGCAATTATATATTACATGAAAAAATTACCAGGGCTTGAAAGCCTTTTGTAGGTAGTCGTTTAAGAAAAGAGTGTTGAGTACAGCAGAATTTACATTATAAACAAGCATTTGCAAAGGTAGTAGATACTGTTGCTCAGGATGTTAAAAATTGATGGCTGAAAATTTTTGTGACATTGTGTCAAGAAGTTAAATTGTAAAGTTTTAGATTACAACTGGTTACAGCAGATATAAACACTATGCATTTAAAGGTACACTTAGCTATGTGTCTAGCCAGTAGTTCTCAATGTATGGTCCCTAATCAACAGCACTGTACCACCTGGAAACTTGTTATACATGCAGATTCTCAGGCCTTACCCCAGACCTACTGGAGATGAGCCTTGTTAATTTGTTTTAATAAGCCCTCCAACTGATTCTGATACACCCTAAAGTTTAAGAACCTCCACACCTATAATTTTGATGCAGTCTAACTCTTTTGGACTTGCCTCTGACGGGTACATCTAGAAATACTTGGATTTTGTATGTTGAGAAAAGTCTTGAAATTTTTAGTATAGATTGGTCAAAATTAGTGAATATGACTACAGATGGTGCTTCTGCAATAGTGTTACTGTTGGACTTAGGAAACTTCAATTTTTTTCAGAAACACTTTACAAAGACTTAAAGCTGTTCATTGTATCGCTCCTTAGGATTCCACTTTTTGTGCAAAAATGTTCAAAATGAATCATGTCAAGAACTGGTAATTAACATTGTGGTTTGCACCAAACATAGTTGAATACTTTGCTTGGTGAATTATTAGATTCATGTCATGGAAATCTTCCCTATTATGGAGATTAATTGACCTAGTTGAGGTATGGTATTGAAGATACTGGAAAAAATTACTTATTTGGTATCCAAAAGGCATTCAGCACACCATCAAAGACTGAAATAATATATTTGACCTGTTTGGTTGACATTACAATTCACTTTGAATAAAAACAAGGTTGTTCAGAAATACCTTCCAAATGTGTGGTTGTATTTGCTCATTCCTAGCAAAATTATGCCTTTGGGAAACTAATTTGGCAGGAGATAGACTGGCTGACTTTGCTGAAATTGTTTCCCAAGAAATGAATGTGATGGCCTGAATTACATTCCCCCAATTGTGGAGTTGTCTATTGAATTCCAGAAAAGGTTTTCTGACATTATATTCTATGAAAATGAATTAATGTAATAGTTCAGTTAACCTTTCTCAATTGATATTCATGGTGTGAAAGAATAGCTACAGTGGAGATACTGAATTGCTGTGCTATGGTACTGAAAGTGAAGCATGATGTCACTGAAATACCAGAATTCTACAAATATCTCAGGAGTAGTAACCCTAAATATAAAAAACACTGTGCAAGACATCTATGTGTGTTTGGAAATTCCTACATTTCTAAGCAGCTGTTTTCCATTATGAAATAGGATAAAAATCATTCCCAGTAAAAGGATTCAAGGCTAAATTCTTTAGTGCACATTGTAACACAAAAATATAAGACCTAACATTGACCTCTTGGTACATAAGAAAAGCATCAGACCTCCTGTTCCAAGTCAAAGGAGAATAAATCAGACGCAAAAATGTAATGATTAAATTTTTCTATTTTGAACTTTTGTTTTTAATTTTGAATTTAAAATGTTAACTCCAATATTTTGCATGTTTATATTGTTAACACCCACAGCATAGTTTAGGAAAAAAAATTTTCTAGCAGTTGATTTTCTTAACCACTTTCATTCATTTATGTTAGCTGCAGCCCCTAGTTCAAGGACTCTTAGAAATTTCTCACCATCACTGTCCTCCCTGCAATTCCTGTCTTCCTTTCCAAGGTAACCCAAAAGCTACCTTGGACTTTTGTTCTCCTCTTATTCCTAAGAATACCTTTCATCAGGCCTTCTGATTTTTCAATACTGCAAGATTTTGCTTTGGGCAGAGCAAGTGCCTATTCTGGAATCTACTTGTTTCAAATGATTTCTGAGGACCTGCAGAGAGTAATATGTACTATAGGCTTCATGTCTGCAGAATAAACAGGCTACGCTTTATTTCATAATGACTTTTTCAGAACCTGTATGCTAGGTATTTTATATAAATAATTTCAAAGTCTTACAATTAGGTAGGAATATAGCAAAATCTCCATTTTATAAATGAGGAAGTTAAGTGACTTGCCCATGATATGCCCTACCACTTCAATTTGAGCATAGGTCCACTGGATGCTGAAGTTCCTGCTGTATCTGCTGATTACAAAAGTTATGCTCAGAGTCTCCAGCCCCTAAATGAGCCACAACAGATTAAATAAATCTAAGTCTTCTTTCTTACATGTGACAAGCAGTTTCACCTACGGAAATGGGCTAGCTCTTGGCAGCCTGAGAGCAGTTTAAGGGTACTGAAATTGAGTATTCACAAAATTAACACCTTTAATAGCCTTTACTGAACACTGGATCAGTATTCTACCACCTCTAGCTTGACTGCAGTATTTAATGGCAAAGACTCTACCGTGCGTGTGTATATAGATAACTGAAACTCCTACAGCTGAGAGGGAAGGCCACTTTGTCAATGTTGCCCTGAATTGACTGTGGTTTACGATTGCTGCTATTCTTATGTTTTATTTATTTATTTTTAAAAATATTTATTTACTTATTTTTGGCTGCATCAGGTCTTGGTTGCGGCACGTGGGATCTTTTGTTGTGGCATGCAGTCTCTGTTGCGGTATGCAGGCTTCTCTCTAGATGTGGCTTGCAGGCACCAGAGCACATGGGCTCTGTAGTTGTGATACACGGGCTCTCTAGTTTGGCGTGTGGGATCTTAGTTCCCCGATCAGGGATGGAACCCACGTCCCCAGCATTGGAAGGTGGATTCTTACCCACTGGACCACCAGGGAAGTCCCTATTCTTACTTTTTAATTTGACATTATTCCTAGCTTTGTGGTTATCAGTTTAATTTCTTTTTTTTTTTCAGTTTAATTTCTTAATGGTTGTTGAACTCCA